>NC_053390.1:321413337-322071336 GCF_905171765.1 Bufo bufo
GCACCAGGCCGGAGTCAAAGTGGGAAGTTGGAGAAGGCGGGTGCGATAACTTCAAAGGGCGCACCAGAGTTGGTTGAGTGGCTCACTCAGCCTTCCGCTTCTGCACCCTCCTCACTCTCTGCTGTGTGCACCCCCAAAGACACCACCGCCACCATAGCCCTTCCACTCGAGTCAGAGGAATTATTTTCCCATCCATTCCCAGAGCTTACCAATGCGCAGCCAGCCACCCAGCGGTCTGACGACAGTACCCAGATCAGCAAAAGGAGGGTGGTCCCCACTGTTGCTGCCTACTCCGAGATCTCTAATGTCAGTGGTGGTGAAGGTGACGATGACGTGTCAATGGATGTCACGTGGGTGCCCACAAAAGAGGAAGAGGAGGGGAGTTCAGAGGGAGAGATGGAGCAGCAGATAGGGAGCAGAAGGAGGAGAAGCAGGCAGAACTCGCAGTGCACAGGAGGCAAAAAGCCGACGGCAAATGTATCTGGAACAAGCCATCCACCATGCATGGTCACATCTTGCGCTCCCAGGACGCCGGCACATGGCTCCGCAGTGTGGGCTTTATTTTTTAACGTGTCAGCTGCTGTAAATAGTGTTGCCATCTGCATCCTGTGCTGTCAACGCATATGTCGCGGTAAGCCGAACACTCACCTAGGGACGACCGCCTTAAGAAGGCACCTGGCCTCACATTACCGAGCCTAGTGGGAGCAACGCCAGCAAAACCCACAAAGCCACACTCCCAGCGCTCCACGTCCTGCCTCTTCTCCTTCTCCTCTCTCCTCCCATTTGTCCTCCACTCCACCTTCCACCATGCTGTCGTCGCGTTCATCTGGCAAAAGGCAGGCTTCCGTGGCCCAAATGTACTAGTGTAAAAGAATGATGACGCCGGATAATCCTCTTGCCCAATGGCTTGTCGGAACTGCTAGCCCGCCAACTACTGCCATATAAATTGGTGTACTCGGAGGCCTTTAGAAAATTTGTGGCTATTGGCACACCACAATGGAAGGTCCCCGGAAGGAAATATTTTTCCCAGAAGGGCATCTCTGAACTACATGGCCACGTTTAGTGGCAAGTTAATATACATCTGAACACAGACACGTGGTTTAGCAAACACAAGCAGGGAAGGTACATAACTTTTACTGCCCACTGGGTGAACCTTCTGATGGCCGTCAAGCATGTAACCCGTGGCACCCATGTGTATTTGGTGTTACCGCCACGGATTGCATGCAGGCCTGCCTCTTCTTCTCTTCCTCCTCCTACTCCATCTTCCGTCTCCTCCTCGGCTGACTCCTCCTTTGCCACTGCTACTGCCTCTTCCGCTGCACCCCTTAAGCTCCCCAGAACCTATTCAATATGCCAGGTGAGACATTGCCATGCTGTGCTGCGGCTGTTGTGCCTGGAAGCCAGGAGCCACACCGGCTTGGCACACGTTCTGAACTTAGTCATGCAGCGATTTGTTGCCAAATACCCCAGGGTCCAGGACGTCTTGCAGCAGGCCAGGAAAATCTCTGGCCATTTTAGAAGATCTTACAGGGCCAAGGCTTACCTTGCTGACATTCAGTGGTAACATCACTTGCCCGTCAGACATCTGATTTGTGACTGCCCAACGCGCTGGAACTCCACTTTGTACAGTCAAGTCCATAAATATTGGGACATCGACACATTTTTTTGGCTCTATACACCACCACAATGGATTTGAAATTAAACGAACAAGATGTGCTTTAACTGCAGACTGACAGCTTTAATTTGAGGGTATTTACATCCAAATCAGGTGAACGGTGTAGGAATTACAACAGTTTGCATATGTGCCTCCCACTTGTTAATGGAACCAAAAGTAATAGGACAGAATAATAATCATAAATCAAACTTTAACTTTTTAATACTTGGTTGCAAATCCTTTGCAGTCAATTAAAGCCTGAAGTCCGGAACGCATAGACATCACCAGATGCTGGGTTTCATCCCTGGTGATGCTCTGCCAGGCCTCTACTGCAACTGTCTTCAGTTCCTGCTTGTTCTTGGGGCATTTTCCCTTCAGTTTTGTCTTCAGCAAGTGAAATGCATGCTCAAATCAGATTCAGGTCAGGTGATTGACTTGGCCATTGCATAACATTCCACTTCTTTCCCTTAAAAAAAACTCTTTGGTTGCTTTTGCAGTATGCTTTGGGTCATTGTCCATCTGCACTGTGAAGCGCCGTCCAATGAGTTCTGAAGCATTTGGCTAAATAGGAGCAGATAATATTGCCCGAAACACTTCAAAATTCATCCTGCTGCTTTTGTCAGCAGTCACATCATCAATAAATACAAGAGAACCAGTTCCATTGGCAGCCATACATGCCCACACCATGACACTACCACCACCATGCTTCACTGATGAGGTGGTATGCTTAGGATCATGAGCAGTTCCTTTCCTTCTCCATACTCTTCTCTTCCCATCACTCTGGTGCAAGTTGATCTTGGTCTCATCTGTCCATAGGATGTTGTTCCAGAACTGTGAAGGCTTTTATAGATGTCGTTTGGCAAACTCTAATCTGGCCTTCCTGTTTTAGAGGCTCACCAATGGTTTACATCTTGTGGTGAACCCTCTGTATTCACTCTGGTGAAGTCTTCTCTTGATTGTTGACTTTGACACACATACACCTACCTCCTGCAGAGTGTTCTTGATCTGGCCAACTGTTGTGAAGGGTGTTTTCTTCACCAGGGAATGAATTCTTCGGTCATCTACCACAGTTGTTTTCCGTGGTCTTCCAGGTCTTTTGGTGTTGCTGAGCTCACCGGTGCGTTTTCTTTTTAAGAATGTTCCAAACAGTTGTTTTGGCCACGCCAAATGTTTTTGCTATCTCTCTGATAGGTTTGTTGTGTTTTTTCAGCCTAATGATGGCTTGCTTCACTGATAGTGACAGCTCTTTGGATCTCATCTTGAGAGTTGACAGCAACAGATTCCCAATGAAAATAGCACACTTGAAATGAACTCTGGACCTTTGATCTGCTCATTGTAATTGGGATAATGAGGGAATAACACACACCTGGCCATGGAACAGCTGAGAAACCAATTGTCCCATTACTTTTGGTTCCTTAACAAGTGGAAGGCTCATATGCAAACTGTTGTAATTCCTACACCGTTCACCTGATTTGGATGTAAATACCCTCAAATTAAAGCTGACAGTCTGCAATTAAAGCACATCTTGTTCGTTTAATTTCAAATCCATTGTGGTGGTGTATAGAGCGAAAAATGTTACAATTGTAAATTGTAAATATAGGGGAGTGTTAGGGGTCGGACAGCAGATAACCAATACCCCTGTCATGTATATACAGCGGCATAAAATGCCTTTTATGTCAGGTGAATGCCTAATTTTTGGGGCCTATACTGGCCGACAGTTACATATTTATTCTGTGACCGCCTAATGTACCTCCAGCCACAGAATCCAAAGTTCTTTGCTGTCAGGTGAATGCCTATTGCCTAATTTTTGGGGCCTGTACTGGCCGACAGTTACATTTTTTATCTCTAGCCACATAATCACACCCCTGTCTCACTCCTCTGCCTCTCATTATGGTGGCGTATGAACCGCATTCACCATAAGGACCTTCTAATTAGAGATGTCGCGAACATAAAATTTTCTGTTGGCGAACGTGAACTTCCGCGAATGTTCGCGACCGGGCGAACCGCCATAGACTTCAATAGACAGGCGAATTTTAAAACCCACAGGGACTCTTTCTGGCCACAATAGTGATGGAAAAGTTGTTTCAAGGGGACTAACACCTGGACTGTGGCATGCCGGAGGGGGATCCATGGCAAAACTCCCATGGAAAATTACGTAGTTGACGCAGAGTGTGGTAAGTTGAATTCGCAATGCGATTAATATAACCTGCATTATTCGCATTGCGAATTCAACTTAGAGCTAAGTTCCTAATGGTTGTATTGCTAGAATTGACGAATATAACGAATATAGCACTATATTCTCAATCTTCGTTATATTCTAGCAATACGACCATTAGGAATTCAGATCTAAGTTGAATTCGCAATGCGATTAATATAACCTGTATTATTCGCATTGCGATTACAACTTAGATCTGAGTTCCTAATGGTTGTATTGTTAGAATTGACGAATATAACTAATATAGCACTATATTCTCAATCTTCGTTATATTCTAGCAATACAACCATTAGGAACCCAGATCTAAGTTGAATTCGCAATGCGATTAATATAACCTGTATTAATCGCATTGCGATTACAACTTAGTCAAATTTGTGACACTGCAGCTTCAGAATGAATCTAAGGCTACTTTCAGACTAGCGTTCAGAGAGGATCCGTCTGGTGTCTGCACAGACGGATCCTCTCCTATAATGCTGATGTTTGGATCCGTTCAGAACGGATTCGTCTGCATTATAGTTTAGAAAAAATTCTAAGTCTGAAAGTTGTTCAGACGGATCCGTCCAGACTTTACATTGAAAGTCAATGGGGGACGGATCCGTTTGAAAATTGAGCCATATGGTGTCAACTTCAAACGGATCCGTCCCCATTGACTTACATTGTAAGTCTGGACGGATCCGTTTGCCTCCGCACGGCCAGGCGGACACCCGAATGCTGCAAGCAGACTGATGCATGAACGCTGCCAGACTGAACGCTGCCAGACAGATGCAATCTGAGCGGATCTGCATCCACTCAGAATGCATTGGTAGCTGGACGGATGCGTTCGGGCCGCTTGTGAGACCCTTCAAACGGAGCTCACAAGCGGAGCCCCGACGCTAGTGTGAAAGTAGCCTAAGATGGATGCTGTCCTTGCTTTTTGATAGGAGGTGGGAGGGTCTGGGAGGGAGGGTGTGCTGATTGGCTGGAATGTGTCTGCTGACTGTGAGGTACAGGGTCAAAGTTTGCTCAATGATGATGTATAGGGGGCGGACCGAACATCGCATATGTTCGCCCGCCGCGGCGAAGGCGAACAAGCTATGTTCGCCGGCTAATAGTTCGGGACATCTCTACTTCTAATGTCACAGGGTAATGGGACTGTGCCGCCCACCCTGTACTGTGCCCCCCACCCCGTACTGTGCCCCCTTACCATACCATGTGCAGTGCCTCTAGTCATTCCCTATACTGTACCCTCTTTACACTTTTATCCGGTCACGATATGGTGGTGTTATCCAGTCACTGTACAGAGGTGTTATCCGGTCAATGTATGGCGGTGGCATCCTATAACTGGATGGCCATAACTGTATCCCTTTTCCTGCCCACTCCATCCTTTTTTAGACCTGACATGTGCGGTAAAAATATGCAGATTGCGGTGATAAGGACCTTTGCGCCACAATCTGTGTCAGAAATACGCCTAACAAGGCGTATTTCTATATAATAAATGACCACCTAATTGTATTATCATTCGGGGTAGGGATAATATCTTTATATTATATAGATTCTAGTGTACTATATTGTGCCCTGTATTTCCCAGTAGAAAATGATCTTTGGAAAGCACCTCATCCCTGACCACCAGGACCAGGTAGCGTTCTGTCAGTACATGGCGGCCTCCCCTCTCCGCCACGCTGCTCCGATGTGTACTGGTGCTTATTCTGACACTAGTTCACAAGAAAAATAGTCGGCACTCACTCTGTTTGCACGTTGCACGGGATAGGAATAAAATCCACGTATATTCAAGGAAAATCCCAGCAGTCGTGTCTTCAATCAATAGGATATTTATTTCATCAAATTAGAAATGTCCACAATCCTGGACGCATTGCGGCTAGCATGCCTTCAGAAGGCATGCTAGCCGCAATGCGTCCAGGATTGTGGACATTTCTAATTTGATGAAATAAATATCCTATTGATTGAAGACACGACTGCTGGGATTTTCCTTGAATATTCTGACACTAGGGCTGGGTTCACATCCTATTTTTGCCATCCATTAATTGCATACCAAAAATGTATGCGTTAACAGATGCCTCAGACTGATGCCATACAGTGGCTTTCGTTAATCATACAGTTCCATGGTAGAAAATAAATTTACGGTAGCGTATGCATTTTTTTTATGGACTCTGCAGGATACAAAAACATGGAGTGCTGCACATTTGTATACATCAAACCCATAGGAAATAAAAAATTTCTAGGCTTAAGCAGGGCACATTTTTGAGAGTTTCCCTTTAAGACGCATAAAAATGGCCCCTGATTAAAATACATATTTTTGGTGGTAATTTTTACCAATGATCCCCCTCTGGTATGTCACTGTCCATGTTGTGGGACTATTTGTGTACTTTTAGTAAGTGTTTGCTGGCTGCAAATATGACCTGAAGGTTTTTCAGGTTTGCCTGCTATTAAAGTGAAGGGGGCCTGCCACGAACACACGGTTCGCAAACATTTGATTGCGAACGCGCGTTCGCGAATCATCTCGGCTGATGTTCGTCCATCACTACTCTGGCACACATGGCTGACTTCATGTTAGGCTGCAGTTCCCGCGACCCGCGCATTATACTCATTTTAGACAACACGGATTACTATTTGTTTACCCTTCTCAACCCCCGCTACAAAGAGAACTTTTCAACTCTCATTCCTCTGGTGGAGAGGACGAGCAAAACGGTGCAATACCAGAAGATACTTGTTGAAAAATTGTTCCCAAAATTTCCATCTGACAACGCTGGCGGCAGAGTCCATAGTTCCTTGGCCAACCGAGGAAGGGAGACAAGGGGAACACACAGCAGTTCTAACATAGATAAAGCAACACTCTCCAAAATCTGGGACAGTTTCATGACACCCTGCCAGCACCCTCACCCTGATGTGCGGCCTAGTGTCACAAGGAGGGAAAAATTTTGGAAGATGGTGAAGGAGCACATAGCAGACAGTGTCAGCGTCCTCAATGTTCCCGCAGTGCCTTACAACTACTGGGTGTCAAAGCTGGACGCGTGGCACAAACTAGCACTCTACGCCTTGTGGCCTGCCCTGCCACCAGTGTTTTTTCTGAGCGGGTATTTAGTGATGCTGGTGGCATTATAACAGATAAGCGTATCCGCCTGTCAACTGAAACTGCTAACAGGTTGACTCTTATAAAAACAACTCGACTCCACCAGAGGAAAGCTGATGAACATAAAGGCACTTTAAATGTGTTGTTTAAATTTATGTACTGAATACACTGTATTCCCATGCACCCTTCCACCACAAAAAAGGATATATGGTTGAATCTTCCTTTTCTCATCCTCCTTCTCCTCTTCCATCATATCAACATGCTTATTCGTCGCATATATGCCCTTCGCATATAATGTTTTACAGGGTCAGCTCACTAGCAGGCCTTCACCTACAATCTTTTACAGAGTCAGCTCACCTGAAGGCCCTCGCATATAATTTTTTAGAGGGTCAGCTCACCTGCAGGCCTTCACCTACAACCTTTTAGAGGGTCAACTCACCAGCAGGCCCTCACATATAATTTTTTACAGGGTCAGCTCACCAGCAGGCCCGCACCTAAAATATTTTACAGGGTCAGCTGACCAGCATGCCCTTGCATATAATTTTTTTACAGGGTCAGCTCACCAGCAGGCCTTCACCTACAATCTTTTACAGGGTCAGCTCATATGCAGGCCCTCGCATATAATGTTTTACAGGGTTAGCTCACCTGCAGGCCCGCACCTAAAATCTTTTACAGAGTTGGCTCACCTGTAGGCCCGCACCAAAAATCTTTTACAGAGTCAGCTCATCAACAGGTCCGCACCTAAAAACTTTTAGGCCTCTTTCACACGGGCGTTGCGGGAAAAGGTGCGGGTGCGTTGCGGGAACATGCGCGATTTTTCAGCAGGAGTGCAAAACATTGTAATGCGTTTTGCATTCGCATGAGAAAAATCGGCATGTTTGGTACCCAAACCCGAACTTCTTCACAGAAGTTCGGGTTTGGGTTAGGTGCTGGGTAGATTGTATTATTTTCCCTTATAACATGGTTATAAGGGAAAATAATAGTATTCTGAATACAGGATGCATAGTACAATAGTGCTGGAGGGGTTAAAAAAAAATAAAAAAAATTAAACTCACCTTAATCCACTTGCTCGCGCATCCCGGCTTCTCTTCTGTCTTCTTTTTTGCTGTGTGCAGGAACAGGACCTGTGGTGACGTCACTCCGGTCATCACATGATCCATCACCATGGTAAAAGATCATGTGATGACCGGAATGACATCACCACAGGTCCTGTTCCTGCACACAGCAAAAAAGAAGACAGAAGAGAAGCCGGACTGCGCGAGCAAGTGGATTAAGGTGAGTTTAATTTTATTTTTATTTTTTTTAACCCCTCCAGCGCTATTGTACTTTGCAATCTGTATTCAGAATGCTATTATTTTCCCTTATAACCATGTTATAAGGGAAAATAATAGTGATCGGGTCCCCATCCCGATAGTTTCCTAGCAACCGTGCGTGAAAATCGCACCAGATCCGCACTTGCTTGCGGATGCTTGCGATTTTCATGCAACCCCAATTGATTTCTATGGGGCCTGCGTTACGTGAAAAACGCACAAAGAGGAGCATGCTGCGATTTTCACGCAATGCACAAGTGATGCGAGAAAATCACTGCTCATGTGAACAGCCCCATAGAAATGAATGGGTCAGGATTCAGTGCGGGTGCAATGCGTTCAACTCACGCATCGCATCCGCGCGGAATACTAGCTCGTGTGAAAGGGGCCTTATAGGGTCAGCTCACCTGCAGGCCCTCACCTAATTATAGCTAATAGGTAATTTGCACGCATGCTGCTATGCTTTGATGTGGTAGCTGTAGCCGTTTCACAGGATCCCTCTCTGGAATCAAACCCTGATTTCCCGTTACCCGTGGTCACCATGGTTTGCGCTGAAAATAACATTAAAAGTTCATAGGGCAGACATTCGAATGGATCGTCGCTATCACAGGGATGTGGGATCGGCCCCAGGTTATCTAGAGTCACCAAAGCGGCAGCAGACCCTCGCCCATAATGTTTTAGATGGTCAGATCAGCAGGACCTTGCTCCAAATGTTTTTGATTTTTGTTTTCTGGGGTGTTACAAATACATATCATAACATTATAGTACATAACATTACTATTAATAAAAAAAACATTTGCAGATACCCCCTGCTCTTCAGTGCTGCAGATGCTGATGAGAATTAGGCCACCTAAGCCTGGCAATATTCTTGATATCCATTGGGTTGTGGTATTCCACACCCCTACAATGCACCTGACTCTCAACTGCATGCTATCACTGGGCCTGCAGTACTGCTATAGTTAGCTCTGTTTCCAGCAGTTGCAGCAAAGTGTCAGCTGTATGTGACAGATGCTGAGCCCATGCCATCAACTTGGCGTAACTGTATGTAGGATTCCAGTAAATCATTTACAACCATGACATACAGTTACATCATTTAGCGGACAAGGGTAAAAAAAAGTTACCAGTCTGTTTTACAAATCCATGCCAGGGCTTTTTTACCCATGAGATACAGAAAGATTCTATTGCTTTTCTAGATATTCAGCTATGGAAAAAGATAATATGATTTAGACACCCCTACACCGTAAAGTTACCTCCACTAATAGTTTTTTTGCAATGGGGGAGTTTTCATCCTATTCCATTAAAGAAGGGAATCCCAAAGGGACAGTTCGTCAGAATACAGAGGAACGGTACAAGGGATGAGGACTTTGAAAAAGAGGGCACCATTCTGTATCAGAAATTTCGGGAAAAAATGGTTACCTGAGAAAAGTGTTAAATCAGGCATGGGAATTTGGATGGAAATGCGATAGAACTAAGTTATTAACCCCCAAAAGCAGACAACAAGAGGAAAAAACTATAGGTATTATTGGAACTTTTGATTTCTTGGCACAGGAAGTGAGAAATGTACTTGGTAAATATTGGTCACTCCTCAAAACCGATCCGGATATTTCTAGATTTATTCCAGATTTCCAGCAATTTAAGAGATACCTTGGTTCACAGCCACTTTCAGACGGTTAAAAATAGAGACATGGCTGACCAATAGACAGACTGGTACCTTTTATTGCGACCATTGTAAAGCTTGTCAATTAATTGATAGAGTGTCTCAATTTTCAGATTCTGGTGGACACAGCGTATACTATACCCACTCTTTGCTAACTGCAATACTGAGGGTGTAATGTAAATGTATATGCAATTTGATGTATGTAGGTAAAACGTCCCGTGAATTTTAGAGATGGATTTTGGAACATGTGGGGGATGTGAAAATAAAACATGATAAACTTCCAGACATGTGACTTTGAAACATAATGGTGATGTCAGAGTTCTGACCTTTTGTGTGTTAGAGACAATCAGGACAGCTATTAGAGGTGGAGATCTTGACACCATTTTGAAACAGAAAGAAGATAGATGGACATACAGGGAGTGCAGAATTATTAGGCAAGTTGTATTTTTGAGGATTAATTTTATTATTGAACAACAACCATGTTCTCAATGAACCCAAAAAACTCATTAATATCAAAGCTGAATATTTTTGGAAGTAGTTTTTAGTTTGTTTTTAGTTTTAGCTATTTTAGGGGGATATCTGTGTGTGCAGGTGACTATTACTGTGCATAATTATTAGGCAACTTAACAAAAAACAAATATATACCCATTTCAATTATTTATTTTTACCAGTGAAACCAATATAACATCTCAACATTCACAAATATACATTTCTGACATTCAAAAACAAAACAAAAACAAATACAAATCAGTGACCAATATAGCCACCTTTCTTTGCAAGGACACTCAAAAGCCTGCCATCCATGGATTCTGTCAGTGTTTTGATCTGTTCACCATCAACATTGCGTGCAGCAGCAACCACAGCCTCCCAGACACTGTTCAGAGAGGTGTACTGTTTTCCCTCCTTGTAAATCTCACATTTGATGATGGACCACAGGTTCTCAATGGGGTTCAGATCAGGTAAACAAGGAGGCCATGTCATTAGATTTTCTTCTTTTATACCCTTTCTTGCCAGCCACGCTGTGGAGTACTTGGACGCGTGTGATGGAGCATTGTCCTGCATGAAAATCATGTTTTTCTTGAAGGATGCAGACTTCTTCCTGTACCACTGCTTGAAGAAGGTGTCTTCCAGAAACTGGCAGTAGGACTGGGAGTTGAGCTTGACTCCATCCTCAACCCGAAAAGGCCCCACAAGCTCATCTTTGATGATACCAGCCCAAACCAGTACTCCACCTCCACCTTGCTGGCGTCTGAGTCGGACTGGAGCTCTCTGCCCTTTACCAATCCAGCCACGGGCCCATCCATCTGGCCCATCAAGACTCACTCTCATTTCATCAGTCCATAAAACCTTAGAAAAATCAGTCTTGAGATATTTCTTGGCCCAGTCTTGACGTTTCAGCTTGTGTGTCTTGTTCAGTGGTGGTCGTCTTTCAGCCTTTCTTACCTTGGCCATGTCTCTGAGTATTGAACACCTTGTGCTTTTGGGCACTCCAGTGATGTTGCAGCTCTGAAATATGGCCAAACTGGTGGCAAGTGGCATCTTGGCAGCTGCACGCTTGACTTTTCTCAGTTCATGGGCAGTTATTTTGCGCCTTGGTTTTTCCACACGCTTCTTGCGACCCTGTTGACTATTTTGAATGAAACGCTTGATTGTTCGATGATCACGCTTCAGAAGCTTTGCAATTTTAAGAGTGCTGCATCCCTCTGCAAGATATCTCACTATTTTTGACTTTTCTGAGCCTGTCAAGTCCTTCTTTTGACCCATTTTGCCAAAGGAAAGGAAGTTGCCTAATAATTATGCACACCTAATATAGGGTGTTGATGTCATTAGACCACACCCCTTCTCATTACAGAGATGCACATCACCTAATATGCTTAATTGGTAGTAGGCTTTCGAGCCTATACAGCTTGGAGTAAGACAACATGCATAAAGAGGATGATGTGGTCAAAATACTCATTTGCCTAATAATTCTGCACGCAGTGTATAGGTTGAACACCATTACTAGAGATTAACGAATTTCAAAAAAATTAGATTCAGTCGGTTTGCCAAATTTTCCGAAAAGATTTGATTCGATCCGAATTAATTCGTGGCGAATCTTGTTAAAAACCAGCTATTTCCTGGCTGCAGAAAGCCTGTAAAGGGGTGTAGAACACTGTGCCTTGCAGTAACACGCATAGGGAGTCTGCTGTGGTAGTGAAATAATACTGTGAGTCAGTCTGACATACAGATGATGACAGGCGTCGCTCTTAGAATTACTGCACACTTCACTTCTTTGGGCAGTTACGGGGCCAAAACTAACCAAATAAGTGTGAACTCACCCTTACAGGGAGTGCAGAATTATTAGGCAAGTTGTATTTTTGAGGATTAATTTTATTATTGAACAACAACCATGTTCTCAATGAACCCAAAAAACTCATTAATATCAAAGCTGAATTTTTTTGGAAGTAGTTTTTAGTTTGTTTTTAGTTTTAGCTATTTTAGGGGGATATCTGTGTGTGCAGGTGACTATTACTGTGCATAATTATTAGGCAACTTAACAAAAAACAAATATATACCCATTTCAATTATTTATTTTTACCAGTGAAACCAATATAACATCTCAACATTCACAAATATACATTTCTGACATTCAAAAACAAAACAAAAAAAATCAGTGACCAATATAGCCACCTTTCTTTGCAAGGACACTCAAAAGCCTGCCATCCATGGATTCTGTCAGTGTTTTGATCTGTTCACCATCAACATTGCGTGCAGCAGCAACCACAGCCTCCCAGACACTGTTCAGAGAGGTGTACTGTTTTCCCTCCTTGTAAATCTCACATTTGATGATGGACCACAAGTTCTCAATGGGGTTCAGATCAGGTGAACAAGGAGGCCATGTCATTAGATTTTCTTCTTTTATACCCTTTCTTGCCAGCCACGCTGTGGAGTACTTGGACGCGTGTGATGGAGCATTGTCCTGCATGAAAATCATGTTTTTCTTGAAGGATGCAGACTTCTTCCTGTACCACTGCTTGAAGAAGGTGTCTTCCAGAAACTGGCAGTAGGACTGGGAGTTGAGCTTGACTCCATCCTCAACCCGAAAAGGCCCCACAAGCTCATCTTTGATGATACCAGCCCAAACCAGTACTCCACCTCCACCTTGCTGGCGTCTGAGTCGGACTGGAGCTCTCTGCCCTTTACCAATCCAGCCACGGGCCCATCCATCTGGCCCATCAAGACTCACTCTCATTTCATCAGTCCATAAAACCTTAGAAAAATCAGTCTTGAGATATTTCTTGGCCCAGTCTTGACGTTTCAGCTTGTGTGTCTTGTTCAGTGGTGGTCGTCTTTCAGCCTTTCTTACCTTGGCCATGTCTCTGAGTATTGCACACCTTGTGCTTTTGGGCACTCCAGTGATGTTGCAGCTCTGAAATATGGCCAAACTGGTGGCAAGTGGCATCTTGGCAGCTGCACGCTTGACTTTTCTCAGTTCATGGGCAGTTATTTTGCGCCTTGGTTTTTCCACACGCTTCTTGCGACCCTGTTGACTATTTTGAATGAAACGCTTGATTGTTCGATGATCACGCTTCAGAAGCTTTGCAATTTTAAGAGTGCTGCATCCCTCTGCAAGATATCTCACTATTTTTGACTTTTCTGAGCCTGTCAAGTCCTTCTTTTGACCCATTTTGCCAAAGGAAAGGAAGTTGCCTAATAATTATGCACACCTAATATACGGTGTTGATGTCATTAGACCACACCCCTTCTCATTACAGAGATGCACATCACCTAATATGCTTAATTGGTAGTAGGCTTTCGAGCCTATACAGCTTGGAGTAAGACAACATGCATAAAGAGGATGATGTGGTCAAAATACTCATTTGCCTAATAATTCTGCACTCCCTGTATAGGTCTATGTTAGCGTCAGGTATAAAGAACTGTGCAGAGGCCCAGTATACTACTATAGCGGGAAAGAGCACATTTCTTTTACACTGTCGTCAGCTGAGTCCACATAGATGTCTATGGAAGCTGTTCTATTAAACGCTTATACAAGTAGAGCCCCCCTGACAGAGTGGAGAGGGTGTCAGCAGTAAGTTTGTGTAGACGTCACTGATTATTTTGCCCTTCCTCTGATCAGTCAGAACAATAACCCCCAAAACAACGGATCCTGTCTGTGGAGCATCCGCCTTCACTCCATCAGCATTTGGTCAGTAATCCATCAGTATTACTAATGCCCAAAAAAAAAAACAGGAGTGGATCCAAAACAGAGATGACACATGAATGGAATATTTGCATGTCTTCTGTGTTTTGTTTCCACTCCTTCTTTTGGCTACCAAATCATAAGCCAATTCTAATGGGACAATACAGGACTTACAGCTGCTACACAGACAGTATACGTTTTGTGTCTCATTTTTCCTTCCTTCTGACAGATCAGAAGAAGGGTCAAATAAATGATGATGTCAACCAGGTGAAAAAGGCAAAATAGTGACCCAGTCATGAAGTGGGGAGGGTGGGAACAGCATGAGAAGTTCACAGAGTGGCCCAATGACATAGTGTGGAGGTAGCAGCAGCATCAGGAAACCACAGAGTAGAACAATGACAGAGTGTGGAGGTGGCAGCAGCAGCATGAGGAGGCCACAGAGCGGCAAGGTGACATAGTGTTGAGGTAGCAGCAGCATGAGGAGGCCACAGAGTGGCAAGGTGACATAGTGTTGAGGTAACGGCAGCATCAGGAGACCACAGAGGGGCAACGTGACATAGTGTGGATTTGGCACAGCATCAGGAGACCACAGAGTGTCAAGGTGACATAGCCTGGAGGTGGCAGAAGCAGCAGCATGAGGAGGCAACAGAGTGGCAAGGTGACATAGTGTTGATGTAGCAGCAGCATTTGGAGACCACAGAATGGAAAAGCTGACCTATTGTGGAGGTGGCAGCACCACCAGGAGACCACACAGAGTGACAAAGTGACATAGTGTGAGGTGGCAGAAGCAGCATGAGGAGACCACAGAGTGGCAAGGTGACATAGTGTGGAGGTGGCAGCAACATCAGGAGACCACAAAGTGACCCAGTGACAGAGTGGGGAGGTGAGTGGCACTAACAGTACCCGCTTTCAGTACTGGCTGACAAAGGTCAGTCTCTACACCTTTTGGGTGGACAGGTGAGTTCTCCTTGGGGCACTGAACATCCTAGCCAGGACAGCTTTTCCAGGGCAAACAGTGTGAAAGTAGCCTTAGGCCTCCTGCACACGACCGTTGTGTGCACCCGTGGCCGTTGGCCCGTTGAACGTGTTTTTCTGCGGTCCCATTGACTTTCAATGGGTCCGTAGAAAACTCGGCTACTGCACCGTTTTGTCACCCGCGCCCGTGACCCGTCTTTCCTGTCCGTCAAAAAATATAACCTGTCCTATTTTTTTCACGGCTAACGGTTCGCGGCCCCATTTAAAACAATGGGGCCGTGAAAATCGCGGTTGCACACCCGTTTGACGTCCGCGCCCGTTTTATTTCATCCTTTTGGCATAGGCAAATTGTCTGGCCAAACTTGTGGCAATAAATAAAAAAAATAATATATACAGGAAGTTTAAGGTCACAGGATATGCTAATTTCTAGCCATCTGTGGTAAACAGCTTGTGTGTGGTGAGTCAGGCATTTCAGAAGGTTATTTTCATCCACCATGCCGCGATGGAATGTCGAAAAACTGATAACCCTGGTCCAGGAGAGGCCCGAGCTCTGGGATACCCGTCAAAATTCATATAGTGACCGATTAAAAAAGGATGCTTCGTGGGAGCAAGTGTCACGGAGCATGCGCAGAAGTGAATGGTCCAAAGCAGATAGCCGAGGCTGGGCACAATTAGGTAAGTGATAGCAATGTAGTTGTGCTGTCCTTGCCCCCTGTGTGGCCAAAAGATGTAGTTTGAAATTCCCTGAGGTGACAATAGTGTTTTTTTGGTGGTCCAGCCTCCTTTTGCATAAAGGCCTGGACATGGTTTTTTAAACAGACATCTGTTTTTCCCCTTTATAATTTTTGGACCTCACAAATGTCTATTATGTCATTTCAAAACAGTAAAATAAACCAAAACCCGCTGGGCGAGTTGCCGGGACCAATTCCGGCGGGAGATGACCAGCAAAGGCCGAAGTGGGGAGGGAACCTCCAGGAAACGGGCTTACATTTATACGGCCCAGTTGCAGTTTCTGCGGCCAGTAATGGAATTGAGGCCGTAAGTATTTTTAATGTATTTTTCGAAATGATAAAAAATTTCACACTTACGTTTGAATTTTGACTTGCTAAAGTGTCCAAGAAACTAATGGATACAGTTGTGTTCTTGTATTGAAGACATATACTTTCGGTAGGGCAGCCATGTCCTAACTAACTAAATTCAGCTCTTTACCAACTGAAACTCCCAGCATGCCAGAATAGCTGAAAGCTACCCAGTCCTGCTTGGAGTTGTAGTTGGGCATCAGCTGGTGGGCAACAGTTTGTACATGCCTGGTGTTGGTTGTCTACATCAGTTTTGTGGTGTAGTCAAACCAGGGGCCACCGCTTATGAGCTGTGTATGATGAGACGACACGTGTAGTGTGCAGATGGCGCCTCCCCTCTCTGTTTTGTTTGTGTAGAAGCAATTTATTGACCCTCCTGGAACATAGATGTTTGCAATTGGAACAAGAAAAGAGAATGGAGATGACACTTGCGCACTGCACGCATTATTTCCTCATACAGTAGATCATCATGTTTTGCGGCTCCTAGTCACACACCAATATTTTAAAAAGCTTTCAGAAAGCCTCCCGTTTTAATGTGAGCCATGACTAGTGTTTTTTTGTAAAATATTTTTGGGCAACGTGAGATTTGTACCATAGAGACCTATTAACTAACTTTAGGATTTTTTTGCAATGGTTAACCTTTAGGTATTGCCATTGTCATTTATATAGCTTAAATGTTAGTGCACCAAACACAAGATGGATTCCTTACATTGCTCATATAAAATGACAATAACCAGATCCTATGAAAATGGATAATAATGATGTTCCAACTACGCTTGACCAGCAGGATTAAAACTACTACTCTCACCATGGTCAAGTGTGGCCTGGTACATGTTCTTTCTCTGTAAATGATGTTCTACTAGGTTAAAATTACATCTTGTATCTTTGGATGGTGGTAGCAGGGCACATACAGACGAGATGGCCTGAATATCAGCATTGGTTTTGGTCCTTGAATGAGGAATCCTCTTCTGAGGCTGGACAGCTCCAAACAGCAAACACTGTTTTCCCATTACAGTAACATTCGGCCTTTACAAGACTTATCCAATCTTTAGATTTTAAATGCAATCCAAATAGATTTCACAATTTCACATAGAAGCTGTTATTCTTTGTGTAAAAGCTAATCTCAGAAGTATGCTGCCACTCCGTATAAATATATTATATACACACGGCTGTTTTCAAATAATATAATCGATGTACTTTTGTAATGTTGAAATCAAATTATATAATGTTTTTTTGTTTTTCTTTAAAATACAGTACTGTGGACAGTCTGGATCCGTCACAAGATTCGGACACGTCGGGGAGTGAAATCCCTGCGGTTTTCTCACCCCAAGAAAGTCCTGCTCCAACGCCGGCTGAGGACCCGGAGGACTCCACACTGGCCGAGGCCCCCCTACCACTGGCCAGTCCACCCCGGATTGTCCAGCCCCAGCCCAGACGTCACCGCCAAGTCCCTCCCTCTACCTCTGGGCAATAGAGTCGGGAACTTATTAACGCCCACGTCATCGATTTTCTTGCCCAGAGGAGGAGTGATGGTGTTGAGGAGAAAATGTTACGGGGCTTAGGGCCGCTAATTAAGCACGTCACTCCTTTGGAGCATCATGAGTGCCTTGCTTCATTAGCGGTTGTCATAAAAATGTTTGCTCTACCCAACCATAGCGACATTCTGGCGAAGCTTAATGGCATTAAAGTAGACATTGAGAATGCCGGACAGCAGCAAAGGGCAGGAGCCTGTGAGTTTGTGCCCCAAACATTCCAAGGCCCTTCTTACCAACAGCAACCCCAGTATGGACTACCCCAGGGCCCAATGCAACAGGCGGGTCAGCCCCTTTACCCGGGCAGTTTCACCTCTGTGGCACCTCAACAGGCCCATGTAAGGCCACGGTCCTCATTTACACCGGCTTCCTTCACTCAGGACCTTCTTAATTTGTAATTATGTTTTTATTTTTTGTTTAGAGCACTTTATCTGGTTTTTCCTGAATGTTTGACACATTGGTTTCCATTGGATCACGTTGATCTAAATATTCAACATAAATGTTGTTTTGGCCATAAAGTAGTCGACTGATTTTTATTTGTCACACTCCCCAAAACATTTCCAATTCAAATTTCTATATTAAAAAAAAACCACACACACTTTAACTCACAAAGCAACACTTTATTTTGACGAGCAACATCTTTATTTTGGGATACTGTCATGATGAGGTATTAGAAAAAATTTTGGACCAGAAAATAAAAATTTAAAGATGTTAAAGTCAATTCACATTTTGACCAAATCATCATTTATATTACTTTATATGCAGATTCAAATATATGTTGTCCAAAAAATCTCAGCCCGCAAGCCCACGTCAAGGGTCCTCATTATCTTGCGAGTCCCTACACTCAACTACCACAATAAATTTTTAGTATTCTATCTCCAAAATAAAAAAAAAGAAGAGCCCAGAAGATTTCAAAAACTGCCACGAATAGGGTCCCTCTGCCATGGCACGGACCCCTCTGAGCTGGAAAAGTAGTCTGCATAGAGTTCCCGGCAGTCCCAGGTCGTCTATGCAGGGTCCTTTCCAAACCCAAATCTGAAGACGTATGAAGCTCTTCCATGTCAACAGAAGAGGAAGCCTCGTGAATCCTGGTGAAGTTGTGTAGAACAACACATGCTTTAATCACCAGGGTAGCATTCTCCAGAGCCATCTGTATGGATGACAAAAACACCCTCCACTTGCTAGAGAGTATCCCGAAAGCGCACTCAACATACCGACGGGCACGAGTCAACCGGTAGTTGAATATATGCCTCCTGACATCCAAATCACGCTTTGGAAAGGGCCGCATAACATGGGGAGTCAATGCAAACCCTTCATCTGCCACGATGACAAATGGAGCCGGCGGACCTGCAGATCCGGGCAGTCTTCTGGACTCCGGCAGGGCAAGCTGGTTGGCACCAAGCCGCTCACCCATTCTAGAAGCACTAAAGATGCGAGCATCCGCAGTGCTTCCAACGGCCCCGATATCAACCATTATAAACCGGTAGTTACTGTCAGCAACTGCCATCAGCACTACCGAAAAATACTGTTTATAATTGAAGAAACGGCTCCCTGAGTGTGGCGGCTTCTTCACACGGATGTGCTTGCCATCCATTGCCCCTATGCAGTTTGGAAACTGCGCTGAATTTTGGAAGCCCTCAGTGATCCGAAACCAATCGTCCACCTTGGGCTGCGGCATCACCGTCTCTCGGAGTTGCTGCCAGATGACATGGCAAGTGTGTCGTACAATACTCGAGATCGTCGAGGTTCCTAAAAGAAACTCAAAATGCAGGGATGCAAAAGAGTTCCCAGTTGCAAGGAATCTGTTGAGAAAAAAAATAAAAAAAACTGTTTACTGCAAATCTAAGGGAAGAACATATTCAAGATTCAAGTATAATGTTGTATACACTCCATGATTGTAAACACCCTATGTCTAGTGGTGGGGAACCTATGGGACGGGTGCCAGAGGCGGCACTCAAGGCCCACTTTGTGGGCACCCACACCTATTGAAAAGACTATGGTTTCCAAATATACACCCTTGAGTTTTCAAAGCATTCACCAGCACAGGGCACACTATGAAAACTACCGGCAGCACTGGATTTAAGCCTGAAAATAGAGCAAAATGCTAAAATGCAATTACGTTAAACTATATTGTAGTACAGTATTCATGGCAAATTGCTGTGTTGACATTTTGAAATAAATGCTACGGATCTGGCTACAACATTGCCAACTCAGTCTGATAACGTCTCGACAACACTGCCCTATGTCCTTGGTTGATTAAACTGAACAAAAAAAAAAAAAGGTGTATCTGAGCTAAACACTAACAGCTATTGGGGTGTGGGCAGTACTACCACAACTAAGTTACATCATCTGTGTTTAGCCCCTTTAAAATGCTGAGAGTGTTGTGCACGTTCAAAATATTGTCAACATTAGGCATGATGAGGACATTTGATGGAAATCTCAGGGGTTGGCAGCAGCACAATCCTACGAAATAGGGTACAGAACGGTATATAGACTTCTAACAGGGTGGTGCACGCAGGTAGAGATCCTGACAGAGTGACCAAATTCTTTCCGAAACAACAAAAATCCCTTCCACTCGCCAGTATTTCAAGAAAAATATTTAATTATTCACTCAGACAGGCAGGTTACAGACTGCTGTAACATGGCTGACTGACTAAATCCACCAACTTTCCAAACAAACTACTGGCGAGTGCAGAGGATTCATGGAGTGTCTGGAGGCCGTAAGCTGAACACAAGTTTGAAACTTGCACAAAAGCAAACAAAAAATAACAATATTGGGATGTTAGGTGCCAGGGATTAAGGGGATAAAAAAACAACCACAAACAAATGAAATAAAAACAAAAAAGGGGAAAGAAACGTTACTTCTGCAAACATTAGCACATGTCTAACAGCAGCCATTTTAAAGCACATGTTCCTCCTGACAGAAGCACTGCACATTACTGTCTAAACTATAAAAGTACTATCCTGCTTACCTCAACGTGACGATGAGCCTTTCCTCAGGAGAAATGCTGCGCCTCATATTTGTGTCCATGAAGGTAAGGACAGTACGTAGAGACGACAGCAAGCGATCAAATGTAGGCACTGACATCCGACAGAAGGAATAGAACTTCGCAGGATGCAGGCGCAGATCTTCGTAGAGGGAATGAAAGTGTCCTTTCCGGTACCGTTGGGAAACTAACGGATGGACCCAAAATCGTCACCTTCTACTCGGTTCCTCAGTCAACAAAGGACTGCGCGGACCTCATTGCCCAGAAACAAGCCAATGCAGTAAGATCTCTTCCTCTGAATCAGACATGGTGATACAGCAAAGAGAAGCAGCCAAATGAATCTCTGTACTCTGTGAAGACTACAGAAAATGGCCACAAATGCATACTCAGGTGACCCTCATTTATACCAGTATCCTGGGTGGAGTTATTAAAATTACATTTTTTTCACCATGCAATGTTTTCTGACGGTCCGCAAAAAAAACGGGAACACGGACACACGGAAGCACAACGGAATAAAAAACGGTCACGGATCACGGAACCACGTTTTGCGGGACGAGAAAAAATACTGTCGTGTGCAGGAGGCCTTAGCTAAAGGTCTATGGAAAATAATACATGCAAGACATTCAACAGTTTTTTGCTCCTGGCATTTTTGTTAATTAGGTGGTGTTTTTGTCTTTCTGGCTTCTTTTACAAAATGTAGCAGGCTATAGCTGCTGCCTTTTTTTCAGGAGTTTTGCCAACTCTTCCTTTATAGGGGAAAACACCCCAAACAAAACTTTAGCTAATACAGACTGTGCAAAAAGTGCTAGGTAAAACACCACAAAAACTGCAGCAAAAAAGTCAACTGACCCAAAAAAAATACTTGTCCATATTCTGGTGTGTTTTTTTTTTTTACAGATAAAAAAAGAATACCAGAGCCATATTCAAGGTATAAGAACCCTTTAAAAGCAGTGGGGCATTTTGCTACATTTTCATTCCAATTCTGCAATTTTTAAAGTGCATTTACATGGAATGTTTTTGACCACATGGTAATAATCCCATAAAAAATTGTGGTTTTATAATGTGGCAATGCACAATTGAAATGACAACGGTTTGTTTCCTGTTTGCATTATTTGTCTGAAGCATATAATGATTGCGTGATGACAAATAAGGCTATTTTCACACTAGCTGTAAGTTCTTCCAACATCTATAATAATAAACTGGGCAGTTTGCTGAATAATTTACCAGGTTTATCGGAACGCAAAAAACTGCCCGTATACGGAATGCAAAATGCGTTCATGTGAACAAGCCCTTAAAGTAAAATGTTACATCCCCCTCCAGTCAGTATTTGGTCAGTATTTTTCATCAGAATTGTAAAGCCAAAACCAGGAGTGGAACGTACAGAGGCCATGCAAATCATTCCATTATACTTACATTACACTCCTGGTTTTGGCTTACAAATACTGATGCAAAATAGGGACAAAATACTGACCGTGTGAAACTGGCCAAAGGCAGATTGGAGGAGTACATGGGCACATTAAACACATCAACAGCAGTTGTCTGGTGTTAATACACTGAAAAATATAGCATGTAGGCCAAAAGTTGCTAGTTTTGAATATAAATATGTATACACACACATACACCGGGAAAAGGAGGCAGATTGTCCATCATCACTCATTTATGAATATTTTGTTTCATTTTAGTAAGTGGTATTACTTTTGGTCTACATCAAATTTATCAACAGTACCCTAAATAAGATGCATACTGTGAGAGTAAGGACCCTTGTACACGACCGTATGCCCCCCGAGATATACGGTCCATGAGCGGGCCATATGTCCCGGAGCGGCATTGATCGTGTCCACGGGAGCACACAGCATCATAGATTACAATGATGCTGTGCACGTCGGGCCGCCCGCGGGACTATTGTCCCACACTCATATGATCTTATAAGTGGGGGACAATAGTCCAGCGGGCGGCCCGACGGGCACAGCATCATTGTAATCTATGATGCTGTGTGTTCCCGTGGACACGATCAATGCCGCTCCGGGACATATGGCCCACTCATGGACCGTATGTCTCGGGGGGCATATGGTCGTGTACAAGGGTCCTAAGAGCTACCAGCATTCATAAAACATTCCTATTGTTTTTTTTTTGTTGTTGTTGTTTTTTAGGGCTCATTCACATGACCGTATGGCCATAGTGTCGCAATACACAGGCAGCGGCCATGTGAACTCCATATCACGGATTCGGAGCCATTGACTTGAATGGGTTCACAATTGCAAAAAAACGGCCAAAGATAAGGTATCTATCTGTTGCGGAGCAGAGGCATGGATCCGAAGCCCACAGAAACACTTGGAAGCGTCAAGTCCGTGCCAATGCACCACAAAAGATAGGACATGTCCTATCTTTTGCGGATCGCTGACCCATTCAACACAATACAGAGTTCACACGGCCAGTGCCCATGTTTTGCGGACTGCTATTCGAGGGCCAAACACAGGCACAGCAACCATATGGTCATGTGAATGAGCCCTTACTCAGGGCCAGCTTCACACATAGGGTTTATCATGTGCATATCCTGGTAATCTTCTTGAAGCCCACCTAGAGTAGCGAATCATGGAAAAATAAGGACACGTACAAATAGGGCTTGTTAATGCTGCTTTTGATGCATTTTGTAAAACATCAAATAAACCAAGCAGAACAAAAGATGAAGGAAAAATGTCTCTCACTGTTTTTTATTCAATACCTGTTTTTACTAAAGAAAAAAAAAACATTAAAAATTGCATTATGTTAACAAAGCCTCAAGGTCACGGACTCTCTGCCCTGCATTTATTCTCAAGCGTTTCATACCTAAGCACCTAAGTAGAGGGACCTTCACACACACATACTTCCAGGAACTTGCCTCTGTCTGATTACTGGACCCCCTGGTTTTCTGTGAATAAAATCCATTCTTTCACACAATTCGTCTGTTTCCTGGGTGTGCCCTGAAGAGAGCCACAGTATGATTGAATCTCAATAGCTCATTAATTGATATGCAGCTTAAGGCCGGAGGAGGCGTCTTTATTTCTATTTAGCCACATAGTGCTGCTGACTTCTGGATTATTAGTGGAGTTGGAGGCCAAGGGGAAGGATGTGCTTTAACAGGTAAGATTCCATTCTACAGCTTTACGCTTTAAACATTTACTTTATTCCAAAATATTCACCTTTAATTTTTGAAATAAGTAAAACCTTGTGGTATACTTTTGAGGGGTTTACCAGGTATATTTTGATGACTAATCTTCAGGGTAGGTCATCAATATCTGATTGGTGGGGATTAGGGATGAGCGAATTGACTTTGGTTGAAACATCCAAAGTCGATTCTCATAAAACTTTGTTTGAATACTGTATGGAGCAGGAGCTCCGTACAGTATTGGCTCCGATGAGCCAAAGTTATTGCTTTGCGAAGTCTCGCGAGACTTTGGGTAATAACTTCATAAATTCATTTGTACTGTAAAAAAACATTTCCCGAAGTGGTACATTGGAACTAAACCCGAAATGTGTTTTTTTATTTTTGTTTTTTTTTTAACAGTACAAATTAATTTGTGAAGTTATTACCCAAAGTCCCGCGAGACTTCGTAAAGCAATAACTTCGGCTCATCGGAGCCAATACATTCTCATACCTTACTGTGCTCCTGCTCAGTACAGTATTAGAACGAAGCTTTATGAGAATCGACTTCGGATGTTTTATCCGAAGTTGATTCGCTCATCCTAACTCATGGTGCTTCCACCAATCAGCTGCTGACAGGGAACATGGCACTCAGCCTCTCCCTTGGCTTGTGGAGTCACCATCATTGGTCACATGATTTATATGCAGCTCAGTCACATTCAAGTGAATGGAATTGAGCTGCAATACCAAGGACAGCCACTATAGTATATGCAGTATACTGTACAGCAATATACTCAAGGCACAGTTAGCGTTGGACGTACGTCTGTTTTCAGGTTTGGCTTACAAGATTCGGATTTGGGTTATCTAAGAATTCCGTTATGGATTCCGCTACCACAGACCATAAGTTATGGTCCGTGGTAGTGGAATCCATAACGGAATTCTTAGATAACTGAAACCCGAACCTTGTACACCGAACTTGAAAACAAAAGTTTGCTCATCCCTAGTCACAGTTGATCACTAAGGGTGTTAGGTGCTGGACCCATATCAATCTGATACTTCCCACCTATCTTGAAGCTAGGTCATCAATATTTACAATCTGAAAAATCCCTTTAAGAGTATGTTTACACACTGCAGCATGCCCACGTGCTGTCTGCATCTGTATGTCCGTTTCAATGCCCCGCAATAAAATAGAACATGTCTTATTCTTGGCTGTTTTACAGACCACAATAGGACTTTTCTCTAGATGGGGGGAGGGGGAGGGAAGCGTCATATTCACAGCAGGGATCCATGTTTTGCAGATCCGTGATTTGCAGACCACAAAAAACTCTTGCATGAGCCTTGACTGAATTTGATTCTGCAGAATGTGTGCGTCATTTTTTGGGGGCCTTCACATGCGACAAATTTTGTTGCAGATTTCTGGAATCGAAAATCAGTTCCATTAATCTAAACCCTTAGAGGACCTTGTGATTTTCCATTTTTGTGTTTTCATTTTTCACTCCCCGCCTTTCCATAGTCGTAACTTTTTTATGTTTCAATCCATATAGCCTTATGAGTGCTTTCTAATGGCAGCATTTACAGTTGCATACAATGTAGTGGAAAGCGGGGGGGAAATATCAAATGGGGTGGAATTGGAAAAAAATGCAATTCTGACAGTTTTATTTATATCTTAGATTTTTTACAGTGTTCACTATGCAGTAAAATTGTTACCTTATTTCATTAGGTCATTATGATTACAGCAATACCACACTTGTGTCGTTTTTCTTGCATTTTAATACTGGGGGGAAAAAAAGTGAATTTTTTTTTTTTTTTGTCACCATATTCTGACCCCTATAACTTTTTTGTAGTTATTTGTACAGTGCTGTTTTGTTACGCCATTTGCTATATGGGATTAATATGGTTACATGATGTGTCTTTTTTTTTTTTTGTTGTATTTTGATTTTGGGGAAAGGGGAGGTGATTTGAACTTTTATATATTTTTTTTAAAACTTTTATTTTTCACCCCGGGTGACTATAACTGTCAATCATTAGATTGCCCACTGTGTTCTGTGATGGCTATGTAGCCAAAATTGTTCCTGAAATGCCAGTTAAAAAAACAAACAAACAACATACCTCATCCATTTACTTGTGGAGAGGCCGTCGCTGCCATCTTGTTTGAAAAAAGTGCCAAATCTCATGCGTGCTGACGTCACCATATCATCACGCTGGCTGGGCGTGGTGATGTCATTAGTGATGATGTCACTGTGCCCGGCCAGCGTTATGACATGTTGACGTCATCATGTCAGTGCGCGTGAGATTTAGCACGTTTCTTCAATCAAGATGGCGACTGCCTCTCCACGAGTAAATCGATTAGGTGACTATGTATTTTTTTTAAACCCCTGAAAGGCCTTAATGTGACTGGCAGATGCCGCAATCAGCATTGAACGTGGCATCTGAGTGGTTCAATGATGGGGCAGCATGATGGCTGTTCCCTGTCATTGCGCCCGCTACATACAATGGAAAGTAATTCATTACGAATCAAATTTATTTGTGAACTTAGGCAAAGCAGCCTGAATCAAATTTTTGATAAGTTCATTCATCTCTACATGCAAGGTACTAAATTGGGTCTAACTGGGAATTTCAATTTTAATAGCACATGAGATGCTAAATGTGTCTGGTGTAAAATCAGGGGAATATGGTTGTACAACATGAGCTCAAAAAACTCTGGGGGAGATTTATCAAACTGGTGGACAGTATATATATATTTAGTATTATTTTGACTCCATACATTTTACCAATGTCAAATATTGTGCTGAGTTAATTAACTAAACCTAATAATCTTATCTACTGCAAATTATAAGAAGGCAATTATAGTTGTAATGAAGTCACCTAGTCCAATGAATATCCGGCAGCAAATGGCTTAATTAGTAGGTCTAAACAGGTCACTCCAGGAGAGTTGGTTTACTTAGTAGGTAACATTAATTAAAGCCCCGCAAGGCCACTTAGCTGTGTGGCCTTTGGGATTTGAAATGCCAAATAAACCCTTACCTTTAACACTTGAACATGAGAGTTAATTAAATGTGTTCTTTTTGTATTCTCTAGACTTTTTTATTACCTGGCTTTTCAGCTCCTTATAGCCGTTCACTCGGGAACTGGTGAGTATCTGCTGTGTACCGGTATTAATGTGTGATTTGAATTGAAATTTCATTATAGAAAGCTGCTGGTTGTCACGTGGAGAAAAGGTGAAATCTGATGTCATCAAATACTTATTTAACATTGGACATCCACAGGGAAGCTTTCCTTTTCACATATATTTTATTATAGAGTAAATGGGGATCAACTATAGGTTTATTCTGATCAATCAATTTATAATAACCATTAACATGCCATGGAAAATAATCCATGAAAATTTTAGGATTCAGTAGGTCCACCACATGTCCACTGCCACAGATGGCTCATAGAAGTGTTTTTCCTCCAGTGACTTTAATGGGAAAAATGAAACCAAAATCAATTGTTTGCAGTTTTCAAGACGTGTGCAAATGTGGTTCTATAGATGTCATTTTGGAAGTGCTAATGATAACTGTAGAGAAGGGAGGAGTACCTAATGTATCCTAGTCAACCATCTAGCACCATCCGTCCCTCCTGGAGCTCTCTGCATTGATCCAGTTTCCCATGTATTTTGTGCACTGCTCCAGTCCTGGGGTAATGTCTTGTGACCTAACACTGGGATGAGAGTAACAAGTAGGGCTGGTATGGTAGTGGGAGAATATCCAGGATAGGTACATTTATTACAAATTTTTCCATGAGAAACCAAAATATAGTGTTATTGAATATTCCCAAGAGAATGTACAGTAAATGTACTATAAATCTTATGGTATCTGCAAAGCAAGGTACCATTAATCATCGGTAGAAAGAAGCTTGTTTTGTTGCAACCCAATCTGCGCAATGCCCCTATGTCAGTTCTGAATTATTAAAGCAGAAGCCATAAACATACCAAAGAAAACTATCATTGCCAATTAGTTGCTTGACATGAGGCTTTAGGGTGTGACTAGAGATGAGCGAATCGAAAGTTGACGAAGTGGAATTCGATCCAAATTTCAGGAAAAATTTGATTCTCACCAAATCCGAATTTCCTCACGCTTCGTGGTAACTAATCACATTTTTTCCTAAAATCGCTGATGCACATGTTAGGATATGTAGCAAGGAACTCAGACACACAGTGTCGCTGTATGCAGTGGAGATGGAGGCAGGCAGTCCTTCTGAGTTACTTGCAAAAATGGCCCGATGCATGCTCGCTTGCGTAGTGACAGCCGAATTGTCACCAGTTGGCAGAGGGATGACTTCTGGCTCTCCACCTTGTTGGACCCTCGCTACCGGTCCAAAATGGGGGCCTTTTTTACACCCACTGAGAGGGAGGACAAACTGAACTACTATAGAGACATCCTATGTAGTCAGTTGGCCGCTGCCTATCTGCGCCATCGTCCATCCTCTCGCAGGTCTGACCGGGGAGGCCCTCTGCGCTCACGTTCCTCTGCCATGCCTGCTGTGGCAGGGTGGGGGGGGGTTGGAGCAGTTCCAGCTCCATCAGCAGCAACTTGAGTCTAGAGTCGCTGATGAGCAGCTTTCTTCACCCGCCTAGTAAAGAAACTACTCACCAGCAGCAGCAGCTAGACCTGAAGCAGGACCTGAACCAAGAGGTGGTGGCATACTTGGACAGAACCCTGCCAATCCACATTGAAGATCCGCTGGACTACTGGGCAGCCAAACTGGATTTGTGACCGCAACTAGCAGAGTTTTCACTGGAAAAGCTGTCCTGTCTGGCCAGTAGTGTGGCATCAGAGCAGGTGTTTAGTCCGGCGGGGCCATACTTACCCTAAGGAGAACTCTCCTTTCCACCCAAAATGTGGAGAGACTGACCTTTGTCAAGATGAATCAGGCGTGGATCAGCCAGGATTTCCACCCACCAATGCCTTTTTTTCTGGCTACCTGCCTCAGCTACTATTCTGATGCCACACATCTGATGCCAAGTGCTCCTTCTTTCACCCACCATCTTCAGCTAGTACTGGTATTGCTAGGCACCTCCCCACTCTGTCACCGAGTCACTCTGTGGTCTCCTGATGCTGCTGCCATCTGTGGTCTCCACACTGTCATTGTGCCACCCCTTGGCCTCCTCCTGATGCTGCCGCCACCACCACACTGTCATTGTGCCAGTGTGTGGCCTCCTCCTGATGCTGCTGCCACCTCACCACTATGTCATAGGGCCACTCTGTGTACGTCTCATGCTATTACCACCCTCCCCACTTCATGACTGGGCCACTATTTTGCCTTTCGGCCTGGCTGACATCATCATTTATTTGACCCTTCTTCTGATGTGTCAGAAGGAAGAAAAAATGAGACGCACAACAGATCCTGTCTGTGTAGCTGCTGTAAGGCCTGTATGGTCCCATCAGACCCATTGGCTTATGGATTTGGTAGCCAAAAGCAGGAGTGGGTAGAAAACACAGAAGACAAATATTCCATTCACGTGTCATCTCTGTTTTAGATCCTGTCCTGTTTTTTTTTTGTTTTTTTGCTTTAGCAATACTGATGGATTACTGACCAAATTCTGACCGAGTGAAGGCGGATGCTCCACAAACAGGATCAGTTTTTTGGGATTATTGTTCTGATGGATCAGAGGAAGGGCAAAAAATCTGTGACATCAACACAAACTTACTGCTGACACCCTCTCCACTCTGTCAGGGGGGCTCTACTTGTAAAAGAACAGATTCTGTAGACATCTATGTGGAAGCTGCTGATGGTGTAAAAGGAGTGCGCTTATCTTGACGATAACATTGACATTGAGTTATTTGGTCAGTTTTGGCCCAGTAACTGCCTAAATAAGTGAAGTGTGCAGTGATTCTAAGAGCAACGCCTGTCATCTTCATGTCATACGGACTTACAGTATTATTTCACTACCAAAGCAGACTCCCTATGCATGTTACTGCAAGGCATATACACTATACAGGCTCTCTG
This sequence comes from Bufo bufo, assembly GCF_905171765.1. Lineage (NCBI taxonomy): Eukaryota > Metazoa > Chordata > Amphibia > Anura > Bufonidae > Bufo > Bufo bufo. The sequence goes on from NC_053390.1 coordinate 321,443,100, forward strand.
CACTGCAGCCAGGAAATAGTCGTTTTTGTTAAAGCGATTCGCTGAATTTTTGACCATAACAATTGTTAGGAGGCAGAGAATATTACACCTGCAGATGATACTGAAGATCATCATTAACAAGTGGTTAGCAATGATCTGGCAGTGTAATGTCCCTTTCACACAAGCGAGTTTTCCGCGTGGGTGTAATGTGTGACGTGAACACATAGCACCCGCACTGAATCCTGACCCATTCATTTCAAGAAGTCTGTGTACTTGAGCGTTTATTATTTTTTTTCATGTGTCACTTCTGCGTTGCGTGAAAATCACAAGATGTTGCATATTCTGCGTGGCCACATAGAAGTGAATGAGGCTGTGTGAAAAACGCATTGCATCTGCAAGCAAGTGCGTATGCGATGCGTTTTTCACTGATGGTTGCTAAGAGATGTTGTTTGTAAACATTCAGTTTTTTATCACGCATTGCACCCGCACGGAAAAAACTGAACGCAATTGCAGACAAAACTGACTGAACTTGCTTGCAAAATGGTGCGAGTTTCACTGAACGCACCCTGAACCCATCCGGAGCTAATCCGTTACGCTTGTGTGAAAGAGGGCTAATACTGCCGGCAATTACCCGATGAACGAGCGAACGCTCATTCATCGGGTAATTGGAATCTTTTAAATTATTTTAAATGCTGTGTAATCACAATCTGCTGCTGGCAAACAGTGATTCAGTATGGGGACGAGGGATGGTACAAGTAATTGCTCGTCCCAATACTGAGGAGGAGCAGGCGATTGCTGGGAAGGAACACTTCCTTCACGACAATCGCCTGCAAAATCTGCAGGTGTAATATAAGCTTTAGGCCTCATGCACACGACTGTTTGCTTCCGCGTCCGTTCCGCCGATTTTAGCGTTGCGGATGCGGACCCATTCATTTCTATGGAGTCGTGTAAAATGCGGATAGTGCACCGTTTGCCATCCGCGATCTGTGGTTCCAGTCCGTCCAAAAAATATAACCTGTCCTATTCTTGTTCGCGGAACCATTCAAGTTAATGAGACCGCTAAAAAGCGCGGAGGCACACAAGATTGTCGTCCGTGTCCGTTTTATTCCTATCATTTGCATGGCAAACTAGTCTTAGACATTTTTTTTTTTACTTTCCTTTATGTCTGGTGGTCCTCCAAAAATAAAGGAAGACACACGGAAACAAAAACGGAAATGGATCACGGAAAAACGGAACCCCATTTTGCGGAACGGAACACAACAACGGTCGTGCGCGTGAGGCCTTAGGCTGGATTTGCACATCAGTCAAGATTTAATAATCTTATAAATAGAATAAATTTAGACAGAATGTCTAGACCTGCCCCAGATTTATCACAGCGGCTCAGGCTGGATGATAAATCTGGAGAAAACACATTTGTCTAACTCTATACCAACTCTTAGTTGGCTTGCTTTGAGACAGAATTGTGATGCAATTCTCATTTTTGGCTGATTTGCATCTTTCAACAGGCAGAGTATCTCTCTGTGTACCCAGGGATGTGCTGCCAATAAGCAATAGAACGGAGAGGAACAACTGCGGTATCGATCGTTCCTCCCATATTCATTCTGCATAGGTAGGTGTGAACGAGCACCATTCAAAGGGTTTATGTCTACCATTGCTCGTCCTGCCCGAATATGACCATTTTTATAGGGATTTTCTAATATTTTCTGATCTTCCCCACAGATAATTTCAGATTCTGCCCCCTTGTCCTTGTGTTTAATTTCTAGCTAAAACGTGTCCCTAATGAACCTTATTAGAGGTATTCCAGTTGTTCGATAACTATTGAGGTCTGTTCATTTCATGGGAGCTGCAGGTGTACGAGGTTCCCATTTTCGTGATCGGTAGGGGTTCCAGTAATAGTTATTCTCTATCCTGTGGAAACAACTAGAATTCCCCTTTTAAACCTTTAACGTATTTAAAGGTTTCTCTCATGTCGCCCCTTTCCCTTCTTTCTTCAAGGCTATACAGATTAAGTTCTCTGCTAGATTTACACAACCCAATTGTCAAACACATTACTGGGAATGAACGTTACTATGAACGCTCCTTCCCAATAATCTGCTTGTGTAAATGATTTTAGGTGTGGACAGCTCCATCATCATTTCTGGGCAGTAGTTTGCGCTCTCTAAAGAATGATCTGCTGCCAGAAACCAGGAATTTGTCCTCGTACAGTGGAGATGATTCCTGCATGTAAACGCAGCTCTTCCCTTCAACAGAAGGACATGCGTGGAATTCGCTTCCTGATCATTGCCTGCTCATTTGCACATGTAAATGCACCTTAAGTCTTACTTGAAAAGTTTTCATTCTTATTTTATTTAGTAGAAAACACCAACATAAAGACTACTGTAAAAAAGGCACATATCATATACATATTGTGACAAAATGTGCTCTAGTATGTGTGGACTCTCCAGGGGACAGTTTTCTGATATCAGCTCCTCCGTAGCTTCCCAATAAAACCCCTTTTTTCCCCAGTTTTTTAGATGATTGGAATGAAATCATTGTCTCTATTAGATTATGGATTTGTTAACAAAGAGTTGCTTTTATAATGTTCTATTTCATTGGGGGTGCAGTTCAAAAAATATATCGCATAACTGTCTGTTAACTCTGTTCATAGAATAGAGGGACCTAATGACAAAAATTAAAATAGGTTCCCACATTATGGTTCTAGAATTTGCCTCAGGCCTCTTTCACACAACTGTATGGATCCGTTGTTCAGTTTTTTGGTTCCGTTGTGTTTCGGTTCCGTTTTTCCATTTCGTTTTTCCGTATGGCATATACAGTAATTACAAATTAAAATTTTCAATAGATGGTTCATCAAAAAGACATACGGATGTATTTCCATATGTCTTCCGTTTTTTTTTTTTTTTGCAAACCCATTGACTTGAATGGAGCCACGGAACGTGATTTGCAGGCAATAATAGGACATGTTCTATCTTGTAACTGAACGGAAAAATGGAAACTGAATGCATACGGAGTACATTCTAGTTTTTTTTGCAAAACCATTCAAATGAATGGTTCCGTATTCGGACCGTATACGGAACACAAAAAACAGCCCGTAAACAGAAAAAAAGTCTTGTGAAAGAGGCCTCAAGGTCAGAAAAGCATCTGGTTTGTTTCTGCCTTTCCATGACCCTGAGGACAATATTCAATGCCTGGATATGGGGGGCCAAATGGTAAAAAAGTGGATGAGTTCAGCCAGGGCTGGGTCTCCTCTCTAAGGGCCGCATAGCAACTAAATGGTTATCCTCCATGATATGTATGTCCTTGTCATTCTTTAAAAGGGTTTTCCAAGACATTAGAACTGATGACCTATCCTCAGGATAGGTCATCAGTATCTGATGATTGGGGGTCCAACACCCAGAACCCCAGCTGATCGGCTGTTTGAGAAGGCACCGGGGCCCTGTGAGTGCCACGGCCTTCTCTGTGCTTACCAAGTACAGCAGTGTCCATTGTATAGCGGCTGTGCTTGGTATCGCGCTCAGCCCCATTGACAGCGAATGCCGCTGCCTTCTCAAACAGCTGATTGGTTGGGGTCCTGGGTGTCAGACCCCCACCAGTCAGATACTGATGACCTATGTAGACGATAGAAAGTTTCGGAAAACCCCTTTTAATTATTTTTATTATACTAGAGTGGTAAAGGTAAAAATTATACACAAGGATATGAAAAAGCTAGAAATACCAATGCTTTATATACAGGTGAAACTCAACAAATTTGAATATCGCGCAAAGTTCATTTATTTCAGTAATGCAACTTAAAAGGTAAAACTAACATATGAGATACTCATTACATGCAAAGCAAGATATTGTAAGCCTTTTTGTTATAATTTGGATGATTATGGCTTATAGCTTATGAAACCCCAAAGTCCCAATCTCAGGTACCCTTTGCTCAGGGGGTATGGATTATTTAGCTGACTAGAGTGTGACACTTTGAGCCTAGAATATTGGACCTTTTCACAAATTTCTAATTTTAAGCTGCATTAATGCAATTCCTTTTAAGTAGCATTACTGAAATAAATGGACTTTTGCACGATATTCTAATATTTCGAGTTTCACCTGTATTGTACTGTCTTCAAGACATCTGGGATCTGTATCAATCCTATTGTTACTACTGTCATGGGTTTTCTGTATTTCTATATATTCACAGCCTTACAGCCCTGATTCTAATCATATTACTTTTTCTCGCCTGATGCCAGCATTTCACAATGGAACAATGAGAACTGCTAAGTCTACACTGTCATTGGAAACCGATTTAGAGAAGCCTGTGAGGACCATTAACCACACTGGGATTCGAAATCACAAAAGCGCTGGAGAAATTATTCCCTTTATTGGGCTTACAAAAAGTAAGTCACGTTGTGTCGCTGGATGCCACTTACATTTCATTGTCAATCTTCCAAAAAGATTGTGTGGAATCTGTATCCACACTGTGCTACATCATACCCCACAGGTGAAGGGGGTTTAATGTTAAGGCCCTTTTACAAGAGTAAATAATCATTTGAAAAACCTTGAAATTGAAAATAAAAGCCAAATTAAAATCATACATTTTGGAGTAGTGTAAAAGCATTGAAGGAGCAAATAACCTGTAATAATTGTTTGTCCTTGTCATCGCTGATGTAGACATCTAAATCATTGTTCGTCACCCTGAAGACCAAAAGTGTAAGGGTACTTTCACAGTAGCGTTTTGTGCGGATCCGTCATATATCCGTCCGTTCAGATAATACAACCGTCTGCATCCGTTCAGAACGGATCCGTTTGTATTATCTGCAACATAGCCAAGACGTATCCGTCTTGAACACCACTGAAAGTCAATAGAGGACGGATCCGTTTTCTATTGTGTCAGTGAAAACGGATCCGTCCCCATTGACTTACATTGTGTGCCAGGACGGATCCGTTTGGCTCAGTTCCGTCAGACGGACACCAAAACGCTGCAGGCAGCCCCGCCTCCAAAGCGGAATGAGACAGAACGGAGGCAAACTGATGCATTCTGAGCGGATCCTTTTCCATTCAGGATGCAAACTGATCCGTTTTGGACCGCTTGTGAGAGCCCTGAACGGATCTCACAAACGGAAAGCCAAAACGCGAGTGTGAAAGTAGCCTACGCTGGTATAGTTTCCAGCACTGATGATTCCACATTGTGTGTGCGATCGTTATGCTGCTCATGTCATGTTAATTGCTTCAGCCAGAAACATGTGAGGAAACCACAAAAGGTTGTGGATTGCAACCGTGTTGTCTCAACTGAAGACAAAATGGAGACTGCATACAGGAGCGAAGGTGGAACAAAGGGTCTTTACACAACTTTTTAACACACCCTTTTTACACAATCCCTTTTCTTTCTCCAACCACCACCCGCACACTGGGTGGTGGTTGTAAATGAAACCGTTTGCCTGACATATGATCTATTACACGATTGCACTCCCGACTTTTTACATGATACTCTGCGCATCTGAAAGGTGTCTTTTGAATGTTAATGATTCGAATAGTTATTCATTCGTCACTCAATAAAATCGATCATCTACTCATGTAATCGCTTCTCTTAAATATACTCAGAAATAAAATCTCATTCATTAAAACGACTCTACTGAGTAATACTCAAAAGGTTTATCTCATGGCTTAGGAATCTATCTTCTGATCTCCTGAACTACTGAGGAGGATAAAACAAGGTTATTTACAACTGTTTTCTTTCTAAAAGGGCTGTCTCACTTCAGCAAGTGGAATTTATTATGTAGAGAATGTTAATACAAGGCACTTACTAATGTATTGTGATTGTCCATATTGTCTCCTTTTCTGGCTGGATTCATTTTTCCATCACATTATAAACTACTCGTTTCCATGGTTCTGACAACCCGGCAATCCATCAGTGGTGGTCGTGCTTGCACACTATAGGAAAATGCCTCTCTGGTGGCCGGGACAAAGGGAGTGTGCATAGGATGGTGCTTTTTCCTACAGTGTGCAAGCATGACCACCGCTGCTGGATTGCGGGGTCCTCGTAACCATGGAAATGAGCAGTGTACAATGTGATGGAAAAATGAATCCAGCCAGCAAAGGAAGCAATATGGACAATCACAATACATTAGTAAGTGCCTTGTATTAACTTTCTCTACATGATACATGCCACTTGCTGAAGTGAGACAACCCCTTTAATGTCTTTAAAAACTCTGAATTTTGAGTATACTATATATTATAAGATGCAGGCTGCTGCTACTACTACTACATAATAATAATAATAATAATAATAATAATTAATCATCCCTTAAAAAAGGGAATCAAATTCCCACCACAAATGCATAAGCAAAATATGGACTAACTAGTCCAGCAAAATATCCATAGGGAATTGAAACTCTATTGTTTCTTATGCATTAAGGGTCATTTGAAAAACTTGCATGCCAGTTTTCTGGCATATGAAGTGAAACACCAGCCTATTTAGTAAATGAGCCCCAATGAGAGTTAAAAAAATAAAAATAAAAGATTTTTGACAATTTCCAAGTGGGAACACATACTACTTTAATGTCTCCGGTTTAGACCCCATTCATACGACCATATTTTTATTCCACATCCGATCCGCATTTCTCCAGGTCAGATGCAGACCCATTCGTGGACACCACAGCATGCATTGTTCGCATCAGTATGTCCGTTCTGCAGCTATGCAAAAAAGATAGAACATATCCTTTTGTCCATTTTGCAGACAAGAATAGGCATTGTTACAATGGGTTCGTAAAAAAAAGTGGATGCAACACCGATGTCACGCAGACATCACATCCATATTTTTTTGTGTATCGGCGATTTTTATTTATTTTTAGACCGCAAAATATATACAGTCGTGTGCAGGAAGTCTTAGGGGAACCTACAGGGTTGCACCTACTAGTTTATCATCATTTGAGACATTTTAATAGGTGTTCTCACTAAAGTGGTGACAAATACCCATAAATCCAATTTATAATTTCTATTGATTAGAGAGTCTAAGCACATTTCCTATACAAACAGACATGCTTGGATGATTAAGGATAAAGAAGATAGAGGAGCTGTCACCTCTCCTGACATGTCTGTTTTAGTAACTATTTGTATTCCCCATGTAATTCTGAAGCATCTTGTCATATAAGGCTGGGTTCACATGGGCGTTGCGGGAAAATGTGCGGGTGCGTTGTGGGAACACCCGCGATTTTTCCGTGCGAGTGCAAAACATTGCAATGCGTTTTGCACTCGCGTGAGAAAAATCGCGCATGTTTGGTACCCAAGATCACAGAAGTTCGGGCATGGGATCGGTGTTCTGTAGATTGTATTATTTCCCCTTATAACATGGTTATAAGGGAAAATTATAGCATTCTGAATACAGAATGCATAGTAAACTAGCGCTGGAGGGGTTAAAAAAAAAATAATAATAATAATTTAACTCACCTTAATCCACTTGAACGCGTAGCCCGGCATCTCCTTCTGTCTCCTTTGCTGAACAGGACCTGTGGTGAGCATTAATTACAGGTAAAGGACCTTTGGTGACGTCACTCCGGTCATCACATGATACATCACATGATCTTTTACCATGGTGATGGATCATGTGATGACCGGAGTGACGTCACCAAAGGTCCTTTACCTGTAATTAATGCTCACCACAGGTCCTGTTCAGCAAAGGAGACGGAAGGAGATGCCGGGCTTCGCGATTAAGTGGACTAAGGTGAGTTAAATTATTTTTTATTTTTTTTAACCCCTCCAGCGCTAGTTTACTATGCGTTCTGTATTCAGAATGCTATTATTTTCCCTTTATAACCATGTTATAAGGGAAAATTATAATGATCTGGTCTCCATCCCGATCGTCTCCTAGCAACCGTGCGTGAAAATCGCACCGCATCCGCACTTGCTTACGGATGCTTGCGATTTTCACGCAACCCCAATCACTTCTATGGGGCCTGCGGTGCGTGAAAAACGCAGAATATAGAGCATGCTGTGATTTTCACGCAACGCACAAGTGATGCGTGAAAATCGCCGCTCATCTGAACAGCCCCATAGAAATGAATGGGTCGGGATTCAGTGCGGGTGCAATACGTTCACCTACCGCATTGCACCTGCGCTGGAATCTCGCCCGTGTGAACGCAGCTTAACTCTGTTGTGCCATTCCTCATTTATTAACACTAGAACTTAAGTTTATGAATTAATTGCCAGCAGTCTACAACTGGGTATTACCAGCTGGGGTGTGTTCCTGTACAGTGTGACATTATCCAATCAGTAATGGAAAAACTGGGCACTCTCAAGATATTAGAACCATATTGGTTCTAATCAGGGCCGGACTGGGACAAAAAATAGGCCCGGGCATTTTTGACTGAGCAGCCCAAACGCATGACCCCCAACAGGCCCCACCACCTTGCAGTCTAGGGGCGGAGCCAAAACCGGAAGCACCATTGAGGGGCAAGGCCAGGCACCAGTAAGATAGGACGGCTTCAGCCAACACACAAGCTTTGCAACAACCAACATACAGACCTTGCAACAATATAGGAAGCTGCAGAAAAGTCTTGTAATAAACTCAGTGGATCTCAACCTCCCCATCCTCCACACCCTGTACAGGTCAGTGCCCCCGAAATAGCACTCGCAGTTCTCCAGCAACTCTGGCAAATACCACCAATTCCGTACACAGGCGAACCACAACACCACCTCACTGACAGCTTTTGCCTGGTCTGTCAAAGACAATACTCTATTGGCTGGGAAGTCTGTTGTGATACGCAACTTCCTCTCCAAATTGAAAGCTTTGTTGGTAGCAGAGAATGCTGACACTCAGGTGGATGCTTGCAGAATGTGGAGCTAGCATACAGGTTATCAGAGGCAGAGCAGACAGATGTAAACGAGCGCCGGTCTGTCAGGTACTAGTGCAGTATGCATCAGCCTGCTCAGATGACCAACGCTCGTTTACATCTGCCTGCTCGGCCTCTGAGCAGGGCAATGAGAGGGAGGAGCTACCTCAACATGTGCATCGGGCATAACGGCCGTGCCCGGGAAATGGAATATCGGCCGTGCCCGGCCGAACACAATCCGGCTAACCAGGGGTCAAGTCCTGGGAAAAAAAGTGTGGGAACTCACCCAAGTGCCTCCACGTGATGTCACAGCGCACGGCGTTCGCAAAGGGCAGGGGAGGTCGGCTGGAGCAAGCAAGTACTGTATTTTTTTGCCCTATTTGACGCACAGGCCCATAAGATGCACCTAGGTTTTAGAGGGGGACAATAAGAAAAAAATATTTTTCATTACACCTCAGGTCAGACAACCAATCAGACCCCCAATGTTATTCAGACCTCAGCTAACAGCCCCAATAAGATCCCCAATGTTAATAAGACCTCAGATCACACCTCAGCTCAGACCCCAATATGACCCCCAATCAGACCTCAGATAAGAGCCCCATGCCTCTCATCAGCCCCCCCAGTGCCTCTCATCAGCCCCCCAGTGCCTCTCATCAGTCAGTAATAACAGCCCCCCCCCAATCATGTGCCAGTAATACCAGGGCCCCCCCAATCATGTGCCAGTAATACCAGGGCCCCCCCAATCATGTGCCAGTAATACCAGGGCCCCCCCCCCCAAGCATGTGCCAGTAATACCAGGGCCCCCCCATTCATGTGCCAGTAATAATAGGCCCCCCCCATTATGTGCCAGTAAAAAAATAAGTATTGTATATAGTTAAAAAAAAAATTAACACTTATACTTATCTCTTTGGAGCGATGCGATGCAGGCCTCTTCCGGCCTGTGTCCCGACTCCAGCGCTGTATGGCTCAGGCGGCGCGATGACTTCATCGCACCGCCTACGCCGGCCTCTGATAGGCTGCCGGCCTAGTAGTGCTGGCAGCCTTATCAGTGGAACAGGAAAGGGACACACTCCCTGCCCTGCTCCTCCGCACAGCCTTCTGTTTGTATCGCTGTCCTGAGGACGGTGTTACAAACAGAGAGATCACTATGGAGATGAGTGCTTCGCTTCCACAATGGAAGCGCTCATCTCAGTGCCTGCCCCGCCGCTGCCGCACACACTGCCGCTGGGGGGGAATTGACCAAACCTGTTCCCCCCCCCCCCCCCGCATTATTTCCTAGGGGGGATCCATCCCCCCCGCTTCCTACACCCATGGTTCCCACCCGTTCCCCCTCGACTCGAGCCCTGAGGCAGGCGGCCCGGCCCACCGGGCAAATGCCCGGTCTGCCCTATGGCCACTCCGGCCCTGGTTCTAATATCTTGAGTGCCCAGTTTTTCCATTACAGTATTCAGTCTTTTCGAGTGGACAGGGTGAGTCCACTTTACTGAGTGCACCTCTGTTTGGTCAGTGTGGGATCCTGTGCGCCACATTCACATTGTCTATTGCATTATCCAATCAGTACTGCCATTGTCAGACTGCGCAGGGACACTCCCAACTGGTAACACCCAGCTGGACTTCTATTGCTGACTGCTGGCAATTCATTTGTAAACTTTTTTTGTTGTTGTTTTTTTGCGGACCCATTAAAATGAATGGTTCCGCATACGGTCCGCAAAAAAAAAAACAGAACGGACATACAGAACGGAAATAAAATACATTTGTGTGCATGAGCTCTAAAGCAGACCTATCAGGATAAGGCTTCCATATTGTTGGTCCATCTATATACATTGATGTTGGTACGGAAACTCACCTAATATATGTATCCTTTATTTCCAGCCAGTACACTGGACAGACACTGTTGTAAAAACGGAGGGACCTGCATCCTCGGCAGCTTCTGTGCCTGCCCGAAGCATTTCACTGGGAGACATTGTGAGTTTGATTCGAGGAACAGGTACGTGTTATGCAAGCAAGCTGCTCACAATGCATTCTTTTTCTCTTTGAAGGCTGACTTGAACTTTGCTCTGTTTCTTTCATGCAGGAATTGTGGTTCTGTAGCTCATGGTCACTGGCTGCCCAGAAAGTGTGCTTTATGCAGATGCATTTATGGCGTTATGTACTGCTTTCCATCTGGAGACTGCGGTAAGTCTAAATACAGAGGCTTCCTATTCTAATCAATGGAAAATGATTGGCTCTCTCCGGGTTAAAATAAAATCTATACAACAAAAGCAGAGTTTACGGAGCGACCATTTATATACACATAAAAATGTACAAATCAGTACACGTTTCTCGGGAAGCTGTAGCAATAAGCTGTCGGAATTAAATTGTGCCTACGGCAATCTCCTCTGCTTAACAGAAAATGATTGCCTTCTGTTTTTGCTGTTTCAGAAAATCCAAGCAATCCACAGTGTGTTGGGGCTCATGCACACAAACGTATTTTCTTTCCGCTTCCGTTTTTTTTTGCAGACCGTATGCAGAACCATTCACTTCAATGGGTCCGCAAAACCAACGGAAGGTACTCCTCATGCATTCTGTTTCCGTATTTCCGTTCCGCAAAAAAGTAGTGCATGTCCTATTAGTGCAGGTCCAAGTCCCCATTTTAAGTCAATGGGTCCGCAAAAAATACAGAACGCACACGGAACACATCCGTGTTTTGCGGATCCATACTGTAGAAGTGCTATGTCCAGCCCATATTGCTCATGTGTTTGGTGAATAATACTGTTACTGTTTCCAATCCGCAAAAAACAGATCGCATACAGATATGTTTTGTGGAATAACGGAACAGAAGAGGACTTAAATTAGAGAAAAAGAATCTCAGATACAGAACAAAGGATCCATGAAAAACGGACTGCAAAACAACAACGGTTGTGTGCATGAGCCCTTAGAGGGAGCATGTTAGCCTTTGATACGCAAAACGTACATGAGAGTTTTAAAAGAGCGGGAACAAAAATATCTTATATCGTGGCTGTAGCGATTCCAGTAAATCGCTCAGGATAAATGCCATGTAAATTTCCAAATTCTTTACACAGATATTGAGATTAGCTTGTAACCTGTCTGTCCAGTTGCAAAAAAAGGTAGCAAATATTATTATAATAATAATAATAATAATAATAATCTTTATTTAGCGCCAACATATTCCGCAGCGCTTTACAGTCAGGGGGTTAAAGTACAAACAGAATCATAAATAACATAGCAGCAAACAAGTTAACAACTAAAACAGGAGGAATGAGGGCCTGGTTCACAAGAGCTTGCAATCTGTAAGGCTGGGTTCACACCTGAGCGTACTCTGTATGCGCTTTTTACAGGCGTTTACATACGCGCGAGGAAACAAGCAAACGCCCCCATTGTCGCGTGTTCCCGGTAAGTCTATGTGGGGGAACGCGCGACAATACGCCCCAAAGAAGCTCCTGTACTTCTTGGGGCGTAGGGCGTTTTACAGCGCGTTCGTACGCGCTGTAAAACGATCAGGTGAGAACCATGCCCATAGGGAATCATTGTTTTTTGCCTGTTGAGCGTTTTACAGCGCGTAGGAATGCGCTGTAAAACGCTCAGGTGTGAACCCAGCCTAAGGGGTGACACATAAGATAACAAGTGCATGTTTTGTACAATGGTCCGGCCATCTTAAGAAAGAGGTCCTTGAGATGTTCTTCCAAAATGTGAATTGTCCTCTTCTTCTTTCTATGTATGTTCACTTTTAATTCCCAATTTACACTTCCTATATGGAATGAATCTATATGAACTATTATATATTACATTATTTATCATGTGCCGATGTGGAGTAGAGCATGTAGTATAGTCTAGTGCTTCAGACCTGAAATCTCAGTTTTTCTCAATTTCTGCACAAGAGTCGTTCTCATGATTTACAGTTTGGAAGATTCAATGTATGACTGGGCGCTCTTCAAGTGTGAGTTAGTATGTGCTACTGGTTGCCAGTTCTAGACCTTGCAGCCACAGGAACAATCGCCCCCAAGAACAAAGAGAAATAAGGAATAAGCGCTCCACACTTTTCCTGCAAATACTTAACCAATTTATTCCATCAGAGTTTCATGATAGTGGCAGTAAAATGGCAGCCTGTAATGGTCATGCTCCTGGATATACAAGTACTATTGATACAATAATTACTGTAAAATTGAAATGAGTACAATACAAGAAATCATCCATTTTCAAACTTCATATCATATATATATATATATATATATATATATATATATAAACACACGGGCCACTTTCAGAAGAGCGTGTCCAGTGTGGGAGCGTAATTTCCCATTATGGACGCTGCCCTTTTCACAGGATCCCATGGCATTATAATGATTTATAATGCTGTGTGTTTCTGGCCCAGGGGTGTAGCTAGTCGCTACTGGGCCCAGGAGCCTGAAGGGGCCCAAAGACCTTTGGGCCACATAAGAAGACACTGGTATTATAGAAAGGTCAAGGTGCAGGCTGGTCAAGTAACACCTCTGGCTGGAGGGAACGGGTTAGAATTTGCCATGTGTGGGGGAGGGGGCGCCATTTCAATTTTTGCCTCAGGCGGCACAAAGGCTATTTGCTCCCTGGCCCCTGTCCACAAATCATTGGGAGAAGAGGGGGGGGCTCAAGCTGAACTCTTGCACCAGGGCCCATGAGCCTTTAGATATGCCCCTGCTCTGGCCGACCTTGTATCTACTGAATTGTACTGACCTAATGCTGTCAGTGTATCTCAGTAGATGCAAAGTGGGCCAGAGACGCACAGCAGTATAATTCATTATAATGCTGTGCAATCCTGTGAAAGGAGCAGTGTCCACAAAGGGAAATCATGCTCCCACATGGAGCGTGTTTTCCACACTGGACACTCTTGTCTGAAAGATGCCATAGAAAAAGATAGCACATATTCTAAACTTTGCCACAACATGCGGCCCCGATGAAGTTGATGGGTCCAGACTATGATGCACCAGGCACACATTCGGCATCCATGTTTTGCGTATTCATGATTGTGAGCATGAGGCCGACGTAGGCAGATTTTCCAATTGGAAGTGCTGAGTGACGACCCCTGTAAGAGCAGGAATGGCCACTATTAATTGTTGCCCTTTGTGTAAGTCAGGGGGCAAATGAATGCAAATACCAAGTGAATAGAGATTTTACCAACTTGACAGAAGCGGACATCTCAAGGAGTTTTCTATTTTTCTCTCTATAATTGCAGTGGAAATGTTCTTTTATGGCTCTCATCATCTGTATATGGAGGACAGCAGGGGAAAGCTCGCCTAGTGACATCGTACTACCTCTGACAGGCTCATCCTACTCCTGAATTCTGCCAGCAATAAAATGCCAGCCAGCAATGAGCTGTCCACAATTCCATTTGTCACCCAGCAGATCGGGTTAAGATGGACAGATAAACTAGATTATGTGAGAAATAGGAGCATATGGAGGCAATCACTGCTGTCATGCATTTTATTCCCTTTCCATAGCAGGAAAATGACAAGGCACTAGTTGTCTTATCAGAAGTCCTTTATGACTACAAAGGGAGCTGGAGAAATCAGCGGCAGACATTTAACACCTTTTACCTTCCATAAAGGACCCAAGTCTCCTACAAATGTTTAGTATAAAATAAGAACTGGGCTTCAACCGGTTTCTTTTCATGGCAGGAAGGATTTCTTTCATTTGCAATTTTCCCCTGTTGCCTGCATCGGTGTGCGCAATACCAATCGCACGTCTCGTTGTTCTGTGCCAAGGATTGTGTAGGCTATGCAAATAGTCCCCGCATTCCTCCATAGGATGTCTTTATTCCTCTCATTCCCCCGTTCCCTAGGGATTTTCCATGTAACCGAATTGTCCAAGACTGGATGGTACTAAGATTATTTTTCTATTTGTTTCTGCAGATGCAAATGAGTATAAAGAAGATGTCCGAAAGGTGCAGTCCAAAGCGTGGACAATGTCTTCGTGTCCTATTGTGATGCTTCTGCTTGCTGCAATTGGCACCATACGAATACTGTAACATGTTATATCCTGTACATAGAAGTCCCTTTATTAATTTATTGGCAGCACTTTTACTATAAAGAAATATTTTATTTTGCATAGCTTTTTAGAAATTTGTAAGTAGAAAACATTAACACCTTTCAATTTTTTTCTGAAATGTGATAGTCTCCACTGGTCAGCTTCCAGACTGTTATCTGGTTCACAATAAAGCAGATCTTTTTATTTTCTCAGCTTACTTGATTTTTCTATTGGTCATGCTCACAATGATTTCAGTTTATATTTAAATATACACTTTTAATTTTTTTTTTTTTTTTTTTTGGGGAAGGGGGGGCTTTTATTTTTTTGTAGTCGTAAGGATTCGTGTTCAAAGAAACATTGTAACACAGGGATGCCCAACCTGCAGCCCTCCAACTGTTGCAAAACTAGAACTCCCAGCATGCCTGGACAGCCTACAGCAGGGCATAGTGGGAGTTGCAGTTTTACAACAGCTGGAGGGCCGCGGGTTGAGCATCCCTGTTGTAACAGGTAAGCCTAAAGATTTGTCAGGTTCGTCACATTAAGGACTCGAGCACACGACCATATGTATTTTGTGGTCTGCAAAACACTGTTCTGCAAAAAATACGGATGACGTCAGTGTGCATTCCGTATTTTGTGGAATGGAACAGCTGGCCCCTAATAGAACAGTCTTTTCCTTGTCCGTAATGCGGACAATAATAGGACATGTTCTGTTTTTCTTGTGGAACGGAAATACGGACATATGAAAACGGAATGCACACAGTCATTTCTGTTTCTTTTGCAACCCCATTGAAGTGAATGGTTCCGCATATGGGCCGCAAAAAAAAAGGAACAGACACGGAAACAAAATATGTTCGTGTGCATGAGCCCTGAGGCTGCATACACACGACTGTATCCATTTTGCAGATTCACAAAATAAGGACACCTTCTGTGTGCAATCTTTTTATTTTTTTTTCTCAGTCCCACTAACAGAAATGGCTATTCTTGTCCACAAAACTGACAAGAATAGAACATGTTTTATAATTTGCGACACTGATGTGGATAGTACACCGATAACATTAGTGTGCTGTCAGTTTTTATGAATGGGTCCAACTAATCCCGATTGAATATACGGTCATATCCATGAGGTCTAACACTTATTTCACACAAGTGTAAATAGCTGATTTTGGATCCATTATGCCGTTAGTTCCACTGCTCTATTGAACCACATGGTTCCCTCTTTATTCCCATGCCCCTTGTGGTAGCCAGGCCGCATCCACAGGCAGTATGGTGTCTTTCACATCGTCATCCTTTTCCACTTCTCCTCCAGACTCCTCCTCTACTTCATCATCAGCCATCGATAACGGAATGCGTGGCCAGGAAACACCTCTACACGCCCAGCAATCCGATGATGCACAAGCTTAATTCCCACCTTCACAAGCTGCTGGCGGTGCAGTTGCTGGCGTACCATTTTAGGGTGGGTTCACACTAGCGTTAGGGATTCCGTTATGGATTTCCGTTATAACATGGGTATAACGGAATCCATAAGATAGAAGGGCGGATCTGTTTTGCTGCCCATACACTTGCATTATGACGGAATGAAAAATGGAAGCCTTTAAGAGGCATTCCGTTTTGCTCCCTCCTAATAGAAGTCTATGAGAAAACATAATGGATCCGTCTGGTTCCCGTTATGCAAGACAGAAAACAAAGTCCTGTCGACAGGACTTTGTTTTCCGTCTTGCATAACGGGACCCAGACGGATCCGTTATGTTTTCCCATAGACTTCTATTAGGACGGAGCAAAACGGAATGCCTCTTAAAGGCTTCCGTTTTGCATTCCATCCTATGGATTCCGTTATGTTCCGTTATAAGCCTGTTATACCGGAAAGCCATAACGGAATCCCTAACGGTAGTGTGAACCCACCCTTAATTTTTCACACAACGCACAAGTGATGCATGAAAAAAACGCTCATGTACACAAACCCATTGAAAGGAATGGGTCAGGATTTAGTGCGGGTGCTATGCGTTCACGTCACACATTGCACCTGCGCGGAAAACTCGCTTGTGTACAAGGTACCTAAAACCGTGTGTGTTTAAACATCATCTGCCCCCAATAAGGGACAGGTTTTGGAAGCTTTGGAATATGAAAAAGTATACACATGCCACGGCACAGTGTGTTTTTAAACATAGCTATTAGAGATGAGCGAATTTCATGTTATGAAAGTTGTTCACGCTTCGATTGGTGGTAAAAACAGAACCATAACGCAATTCTACTAAGGAGTGAATAACAGAATGCCTCTAGTGGCATTCCGTTATACATTCCGTCATAATATAAGTCTATGGCCTGCATAGCGAAACCATCCCTGCATAACGGAAATGGGACGGATCCGTTTTGCAGCCCATAGACTTCTATTATGACGGAATGAATAACGGAATGCCTTTAAGGGCATTCTGTTATGCATTCTGTCATAGAATTGCGTTATGGTCCGTGGTAACGAAATCCATAACGCAATTCTGCTTTTACCACCAAACAAAGCATTTCAAAATCTGAAATTCGCTCATCTCTAATAGCTATGTATGTCAGTGTCACTTAGACATCAATTACTGTTGCTGTCATTGCATTCCAGAGCTTGGGGAGGGGGGAGGAAAAAAGAGAAAATTCATAAAAAACGAATCAAAAAATATGTTGTTTTTTTTTTAAACGATGAGCCCTAGGTGGCTAGAGGGGTTTATATACCAATTTTCAGGGCAAATGGAATAACTTCGATTTGAGTCTGAATCAAACTTTTCAAAAATTCGGCAAACCTGAACTGAACCGAATCTCGAGTGGTTCGCTCATCTCCAGTTTAAAACATTGTTAGTAATGAATATATTATTTGTGTATAAAAAACTGTGTCATAGTCTACCTGGTCATCTTGCTCTTTCTTTAAAGGTTAATGTGACATAATATTTAATCATTCATCAATATTTTTTCAGCTTTGCTGTGTATTAGAGATGAGTGAATAGAAGTTGACGAAGTGGAATGCGATCAGGAAAAATTTTATTCACACCGAATAGGAATTTCCTCACAGTTCGTGGTAACGAATCACAT
This sequence comes from Bufo bufo, assembly GCF_905171765.1. Classification (NCBI taxonomy): domain Eukaryota; kingdom Metazoa; phylum Chordata; class Amphibia; order Anura; family Bufonidae; genus Bufo; species Bufo bufo. The sequence continues at coordinate 321,460,949 of NC_053390.1, forward strand.
TTTTTCCTAAAATGGCTGCTGCACATGTTAGGACATGGAGCAAAGAACTCTGGGAGCGAGGGATCACCCACAATGCCATGTATGCAGCCAATTAGCAGCCAGCCAGCCCTGTGATGTCACAGCCTTATAACTAGCCTCAGCCATCTTGGATTCAGCCATTTTCCAGTGTACTTAGTGCAGGGAGAGACGTTAGCAGGCGTTAGAGAAAGTTCTAGGGAAGACTAGAATTTCAGGAAAAAAGCATTAGAAGTGTTGGGAAAGGATAGGGAGGAATTATTACACAGTATTGAAGCAGAACAGGGTTCAATGGGGGAGTTTACAGCCTGGTAATAGGAACAATCCTATTACACCTTGCTGCACTGACTAGGGATCCAAATTGTCATTATACTGCTGCTTTCAGGTTTGCAATAGATGATACCTCCGTAATTCCAGCAAACCTTTCTTGTTATTGGGGTGCAAGTGCTGTGTGATACAGCCATTTACAAGGTGTATTACTAGGAAATATTTGTACGTCTTATTAGCCCTTTTTTCAGTGCAGTTATGTGTTCAAAGCCTTTTTTTTAGGGGAGCTTATTAGCTGTAGTGAAGTGAGAAAATTACAGCTTTTTTTGGGGTGTATTGGTGGAAAACAAAAAGTATTATTTGCCATTCAGCGGTGCAGTTATATGTTCTAAAGCCTTTTTTGGCGTGTATAATTGGAAAAAATAAGGGCTTATTAGCCGTTCTGTGGTGAAGTGATAAAATTACAGCCTTTTTTGGCGAGTATTACTGGAAAACAAAAAGTCCTCAACCTGCCTATGTCCTTTTCTGTTCCCTCAGCCAGAGAAGTCATATATCCTGTGGGCTCAGCTCCACTATACAGTGAGGATGAGCTACTAGAGGACAGTCAGCAGCTACTGCCCAGCCAAGATCTGGAGGAGACAGCCGCTGCTTCCTCCGGTAGGTGGGCAAGTAGTGATGAGGAGAGTGGCATGGAAGCTGGTGTTGCGAGCGCTCAGGCTCCTGGCTCAGAGACTGTTGAGGAGGACATCAGTGATGTGCAGACAGTACTTGATAATAGTGTAGCTGATTGCAATTGGGAGTCAGCAGGGTGGCAGCAGTGTGAGGTCGGGAGCCAAACGGAAAGTAGTGGTGCAGGGGTTCACGGAGGCAGCGGCGGTAGCAGTCAGTCAGCGCGGAGTGTTGGGGGTAAAATCTCCTACTCGGCGGTGTGGCAGTTTTTTGTTAAGCCGCCAGAGGAGGTGAACATGGCCATTTGCCGAATCTGTTGGCAGAAGGTGAAGCGTGGTCAGGGTGCCAATGTTGGCACCACGGCCCTGCGTCAACATATGCAATATCACCATAAAGTGGCCTGGGAGAACCGTGGCTCCAATGTGGTGGTCCAGCCTGCCGCAGCAACCGCTGCATCACGCAGTGGCATGCACCTGATTTCAGGCAGTCAAGGCTCCACCACCTCAGCCGAAGGGAGCGTTATGTCCTTCCCATCATCTACCGGTCCTGATGCTCCTGCTCCTCACCCTCCTACTTCTGGTCAGTCATTCTGTCAGCAATTGATCACCGAAGCGATTTCCAAGAGACAACAATATTCATGCACTCATCCAACAGTGCAGAAGCTGAACCTGCTCCTGGCCAAGTTGCTGGTGCTGCTGTCCCTCCCTTTCCAAGTGGTGGGCTCTGCACCTTCCAGAAAACTGATGGCTTGTGCCAAGCCAAGGTGGAGAGTCCCAAGCCATCATTTCTTTGCCAAAAAGGCAGTACCAGCCCTGCACAAATATGTAGAACAGAAGAATAGAACAGAACAAAGTGCACGGCACCACCGACGTGTGGAGCTGTAACTATGGTCAAGGACAATATACAGTCAGGTCCATAAATATTGGGACACCGACACAATTCTAACATTTTTGGCTCTATACACCACCACAATGGATTTGAAATGAAATGAACAAGATGTGCTTTAACTGCAGACTGTCAGCTTTAATTTCAGGGTATTTACATCCAAATCAGGTGAACGGTGTAAGAATTACAACAGTTTTCATATGGGCCTCCCACTTGTTAAGAGACCAAAAGTAATGGGACAGAATAATAATCATAAATCAAACTTTCAGCCAGCAGTGACATCATCAATAAATGCAAGAGAACCAGTTCCATTGGCAGCCACACGTGCCCACGCCATGACACTACCACCACCATGCTTCACTGATGAGGTGGTATGCTTAGGATCATGAGCAGTTCCTTTCCTTCTCCATACTCTTCTCTTCCCATCACTTTGGTACAAGTTGATCTTGGTCTCATCTGTCCATAGGGTAGTGTTCCAGAACTGTGAAGGCTTTTTAGATGTCATTTGGCAAAATCTAATCTGGCAATCCTGTTTTTGAGGCTCACCAATGGTTTACATCTTGTGGTGAACCCTCTGTATTCACTCTGGTGAAATATTCTCTTGATTGTTGACTTTGACACACATACACCTACCACCTGGAGAGTGTTCTTGATCTGGCAAACTGTTGTGAAGGGTGTTTTCTTCACCAGGGAAAGAATTCTTCGGTCATCCGCCACAGTTGTTTTGCGTGGTCTTTCGGGTCTTTTGGTGTTGCTGAGCTCACCGGTGCGTTCCTTCTTTATAAGAATGTTCCAAACAGTTGTTTTGGCCACGCCTAATGTGGGAGCTCATGTGTGACACCTGCCGTTTGCTCATGCCCTTTGAGGATGCTACGTTATTTGTCAGTCGCCAGGAGTATGGGATGAACAACGTCTTTCCACTGCTTTATATCCCGGAACAGATGTTGATAAGGGGACTGGAGACGTGGCGCCTACATGATTTGGTAGCCAAAAGCAGGAGTGGGTAGAAAACACAGAAGACATGCAAAGATTCCATTTACGTGTCATCTCTGTTTTGGATCCACTCTTTTTTTTTTGGGCATTAGCAATACTGATGGATTACTGACCAAATGCTGACCGAGTGTAGGCTTATGCTCCACAGACAGGATCCGTTTTTTGTGGGTTATTGTTCTGACGGATCAGAGGAAGGGCAAAATAATCATTGACACAAACTTACTGCTGACACCCTCTCCACCCTGTCAGGGGGCTCTACATGTATAAGCGTTTAATAGAACAGGTTCTGTAGACATCTATGTGGAATCAGCTAACGACGGTGTAAAAGCAGTGCGCTCTTTCACGCTATAGTAGGATCCTGGGCCTCTGCACGGTTCTTTATACCTGACGCTAACATTGACCTGTAAGGCTGAGTTCACACTAGAGTTATTTGGTCAGTTTTGGACCCTTAACTGCCCAAATAAGTGAAGTGTGCAGTGATTCTAAGAGAGACGCCTGTCATGTGCGTGACATACTGATTCACAGTATTGTTTTACTACCACAGCAGACTTCCTATGCGTGTTACTGCAAGGCACAGTGTTCTACACCATTATAAAGGCTCTCTGCAGCCAGGAAATAGCTGTTTCTTTTTATGCAATTCACCACAAATAAATTTAGATCGAATTGAATCTTTTCGGAAAATTCAGCAAATCGGCCGAATTTTATTTTTGAAAATTTGCTCAACACTACTGTGTATACTAGGACAGAGCCTGGGGAGGTTGAGAATAAATAGGTTAATAGAGGTTGGCCAGGATTAGAAAATGAATAACTTGTTGTCAGTCCTATTCCTTTCAAAGAAGCTGAACTGCAATAACACATACAACTCAAGGCCACATGCAGGGCTCTTTCTGGAAGTAAGCAGTGGTGTTGTTTTATATTTGTACTACACCTTCAATAATGGCATTATTGTACTGCTGGAGGCCTAGTCACTATATGCATCTGTCACACTTCTCGGGGGACGAGGTTTCTGGAGACTGGAATACTCTGACATTTGACATGACCCTTGCTATTCTCATAATTCATACTAGTCCTCTCCATCATTCTCTGTGCCATTACATTTCATTCATTTCTTCCATTTACTTTCCATTTTCTTTTGTTGGAGAGACCTCATTACAGTTATGGGAAAATAATTGTCAGCATAAGAAAAGAGATCTTGGAAATCATGAAATTAAATAAAGCAAAGAGAAAGAAGCTCCTGAAAAGGCTGGATGCTGACATGCCTGGCTTTCCTGTCACTTCCAGGCTTTTATTTATCACAAGACCAAAGATAACAATTGAGTGTCTTACTCTAAGGTCAGCCCTGTCTTGTCTTTCTTATATCATCGCCATGGCTGATCCAATTGCATTGCTTTTCTTATCTTGACATTTATTGATCAGTGCCTCAGATTCAGTACAAATTGCTTTGGAGAAGCCTGGAGCCTTCCCTGACGTGACACATGTACACTTCTCAGAGTCTGTTAATCAAAGTCCACACGCAATTAGTGGCTGATATAATATTCTCATAGATATGTGTGGGAGCTTGCATTGCGTCTAGAAACAGCACAGGTTAACGCTGCAATTTTAATTACTCATCGTATTGTTTATGTCAAATTTTAATTATCTTCTACATTGCAAATGCAAGTATATGACCTACAACCCAGAGATTATTACAGAATTTTTTGAATAATTAGATTTGACATACATGGAAACATATGTGTGTATTCAGATCTTTACCATAGGGGGGTTTACAGGGGGAAATTGTCAAGCCGATTATCAGGAATGCTCCTTCCTAATAATCGGACTGTTTAAAGGTGTTACAGATCACCCCCTGACCAAGCGTGAAATTATTGATGATGGTGTAGACACCCAAATCATAGCTTATGGGCAGCAGATCTTGCTGCCCAGAAATAATGAATCTTTATGAGGATGAGCGATTGCAGCAGCCATCACTTGTCCCCATACAGTGGATGAGTAAATGCAGCATTTCACCTCCACTGACAGGCAGGCAGTTATCGGGAAGGAACGGTCCCTCTCCATAATTGCCTGGTTGGTCGACACATGTAAATGTGCCTTAAGGGCAAGAACAGACACAGGCTCCCGGGGCTTATGGTGCCAATACAGTATACATTAGCTGCCCGCTGAAAAAACATTCATGCACATTAGATAGTTGGCCAGTCCCACCAATATCATCGGATTGGGCCAATTTATGTTTTATATGTGTGGGCACCTTAAAGTTAATAATTTATAGCCACATGGCCCATTTATAAATGGGTATAATGAGAAATGTGATGTCACAATGTGATGATTACAGCTCTTTAAAAATAACTAACTCAACCATGGACAAAAGATAGCTGTTGGGAAAGGGTATACATGTCATAAAGGTGGTCCATGTGGCTGATATGGGGCTCTTGGAAATGGCTGTAGCCTTTCTTTATTAAATGTTGTCATTGAGAGTTAAATGTGCTAATTTCGGATTGTAGGTTGTTTTTTGGTACTCTCTGTACAAGATTATGGGGGCTGCCTTTTTGCTGTTAACAGCATTTTGAAATATACAGCAACAACATAGACCACAGGCACAATAGACATGAGATGCTCAGCTAAAATCAAGTTTAGTGACCTTTGTGAAAAATATAGCTATTAACATGAAAATTTAAAACAATAGGGCACATTTATTAAGACCAGCATTTTAGACGCCGGTCTTAATAAAGCCCCATCGCTGGCAGTGGATCCCCGAAGTTAGGAAAAGGCGCCGGCCTCTTCATAACTTTGGCGTATCCAGCACTGCTTCTAAATGTGACACAGCAGTGATGAAAATGGTAAATGATACAGGCCTGCCAGTGGTTCCCCTTCCCCGCCAATGCCACGTCCATTTTTTAGACTTGGTGTGAGCAGGGAGAAGTCGCAGATTGCGGCGCAACTAACTTGCCGCCTGAAATACGCCTAATTTAAGCGTATTTCAGCTTGATAAATGACCCCCAATATATTAAAAATATGCTTACAAAAACATGACAATAAAAAAATATGGTATAAAAAAAACTATTTACATTAGAGGTCATTTTCCCATAGCACATTCCCTTTAAGGACCCGTACAGGACAGGAGGAACTGCATTGCTAGCAATCAGATAGGTGGGATATTAGGGTGTATTACACTGGTCGAGAGTCGGCCAGATCATCGCTAACAAGCATTCGTAGGAACGCTCATTAGCCATGATCTGCCGGTGAAAAGGTGCCGCCGATTATCCGATGAATGATCAATCGCTAATCGCATCATTTATGCAGGCTCAAAAGTCATTGTTTGCCGGCAGCAGATCGTGCCGTCTAATCACACTCTGCTGCCAGCAAATAATGATTCTGTACGGGGACGAGTGATGGCATGTAAATGCAGCGGTCTCCTTCACTGACGAGCAGGTTCTTACTGAGATGGAAGGCTTCCTTCCCAACAATCGTAAGGCTCATCTGCCAGCGTAATACAGCCCTTAGCCCAGTGGTCACCCTTTGGTGTTGAAGAGATAATAACCACCAGATGGTAAACCCAGGCATCATAATGCAGCCATTTTAACCCCTTGCGGTCACACTAACGCCGAAAGGCGTCATCTCGCGTGAGCTGAGATTTCCTGTGAGCGCGCGTTTATAGGATCGCAAGGTAAACGAGTGGATCTGCAGCCTGCCAGTGGCGATCATTCGCTGGCAGACTGTAGATGCGATTTTTTTAACCCCAGAAAGGTATATTAGACGCTGTTTTGATAACAGCGTCTAATATACCTGCTACCTGGTCCTCTGGTGGTCCCTTTTGCTTGGATCGACCACCAGAGGACACAGGCAGCTCTGTAAGTAGCACCAAGCACCACACTACACTACACCCCCCCCCCCTGTCACTTATTAACCCCTGATCACTTCATATAGACTCCCTGATCACCCCCCTGCCATTGATCACCCCCCTGTAAGGCTCCATTCAGACGTCCGTATGTGTTTTGCGGATCCGCAAAACACGGACACCGGCAATGTGCTTTCCGCATTTTGCGGTTCCGCACATTGCCAGAACTATATAGAAAATGCCTTTTCCTGTCCGCAATTGCGGACAAGAATTGGACATGTTCTATAGGCTCTACAAAAAACGCAGTGTTCGCCCGATCAGGCCTGATCTTGTGCGCACACTTGCGTTCAGTCCGCCCCACCGCAGTAACAGAATTTTTTTTTCTGATCACTGCAAAAACACCATAAAATCGCTGCGGCGCTATAAAGATCACTTTTGAGGAGCATGGCGAGTTCATAGAAGATTTTTTTTTGGGCACAAGTTAGCGGAAATAGATTTTTTTTGTTTTTTTGTTTTTTCTTACAAAGTCTCATATTCCACTAACTTGTGACAAAAAATAAAATCTTACATGAACTCACCATACCCCTCACGGAATCCAAATGCGTAAAAATGCCCTGTGAAAGGTGCTCTTTGGACTTTCGGCCCCTTTGCGCATCTTGGCTGCAAAAAAGTGTCACACATGTGGTATCACCGTACTCAGGAGAAGTAGTGCAATGTGTTTTGGGGTGTCTTTTTACATATACCCATGCTGGGTGAGAGTAATATCTCTGTAAATTGATAATTTTGTATAAAAAAATGGAAAAAGTTTTCATTTACAGAGATATTTCTCAGACACAGTATGGGTATATGTAAAAATACACCCCAAAACACATTGCCCTACTTCTTCTGAGTACGGCAATACCACATGTGTGACACTTTTTTGCAGCCAAGATGCGCAAAGGGGCCCAAATTCCAATGAGTACCTTTTAGGAGGGCATTTTTAGACATTTGGATTCCAGACTTCTTCTCATGCTTTAGGGCCCCTAAAATGCCAGGGCAGTATAAATACCCCACAAGTGACCCCATTTTGGAAAGAAGACACCCCAAGGTATTCCGTGAGGGGCATGGCGATTTCATGTAAAATTTTATTTTTTGTCACAAGTTAGTGGAATATGAGACTTTGTAAGAAAAAAAAAAGAAAAAATTTCCGCTAACTTGTGCCAAAAAAAATAAAACTTCTATGAATTTGCCATGCCCCTCATGGAATACCTTGGGGTGTCTTCTTTGCAAAATGGGGTCACTTGTGGGGTATTTATACTGCCCTGGTATTTTAGGGGCCCTAAAGCGTGAGAAGTAGTTTGGAATCCAAATGCGTAAAAATGCCCTGTGAAATCCTAAAGGTACTCATTAGAATTTGGGCCCCTTTGCGCACCTAGGCTGCAAAAAAGTGTCACACATGTTGTATCGCCGTACTCAGAAGAAGTAGGGCAATGTGTTTTGGGGTGTATTTTTACATTTACCCATACTGTGTGTGAGAAATATCTCTGTAAATGACAACTTTTTACATTTTCTTATACAAAGTTGTCAATTTACAGAGATATTTCTCTCACCCAGCATGGGTATATGTAAAAATGCACCCCAAAACACATTGCCCTACTTCTCCTGAGTACGGCAATACCACATGTGTGACACTTTTTTGCAGCCTAGGGTCGTAAAGGGGCCGAAAGTCCAACGAGTACCTTTAGGCTTTACAGGGTTGCTCACAATTTAGCCCCGCCCAAAATGGCAGAACAGTAAACACACCCCACAAATGACCCCATTTCGGAAAGTAGACACCCCAAGCTATTCACTGAGCGGCATAGTGAGTTCGTGGGAGATTTTTAATTTTTTTGCCAGAAGTTAGCAGAAATGGAAACTTTATTTATTTATTTTTTCCTCAGAAAGTGTCATTTTCCGCTAACTTGTGAAAAATTAAATCATACATGAACTCATCATGCCCCTATAATTTGGGGTGTCTTCTTTCTAAAATGGGGTCATTTGGGGGTATTTATACTATCCTGGCATTCTAGCACCTCAAGAAACATGACAGGTGCTCAGAAAGTCAGAGCTGCTTCAAAATGCGGAAATTCACATTTTTGTACCATAGTTTGTAAACGCTATAACTTTTGCGGAAACCAATAAATATACACTTATTGGATTTTTTTTTATCAAAGACATGTAGCACAATAAATTCTGACACAAACTTGTATAGAAATGTAATTATATTTGAACAATTTTACCAGAAAAAGTTAAAAATACACTTTTTTTGAGAAAATTGTGGTCTATTTTGATTAATATCAGAAAAACGAAAAATGTCAGCAGCAATCAAATACCACCAAAAGAAAGCTGTATTTGTGAGAAGAAAAGGAGGTAAAATTCAATTGGGTGCCAAGTTGCATGACCGAGCAATAAACCGTTAAAATTGTGAAGTGCCGATTTGTAAAAAGGGCCTGGTCACTAGGGGGGTATAAAACTGTGGTCTTTAAGTGGTTAATGTTATGCATGGTCATCACTATGTACACTAAGTACCCCAGGCTCTGCACATCATGGGAAGGAGGGGGATAAACACATACGTTGGGGTATCAACTTTTCTTTTATTTCTGACCATACAGCAGAGTACCACTGCTCAGCTCTCTCAAAATAATTCAATTTTTTCAGTAAAATCTAGTATGTATGATGCAATCCTGGCAAGACAACCTACCCTCACCGCACTAGTGATCATGAAACATTGGTACTGGCATCCCAAAATATTTTTAAAAGGATTTTGGTTTCTAATCCAGGATCCTGTTTCTTAGGACTTTAAGGCTATATCATGGCTCCGTTATGTAGGTGGCAGTAATAGGGCTGCCATAGAGGACTGTAGGCCCCCTACTATACAGCGCATTCATATTCTTCTAATCAGATTCTAAATTCATTTGGTATTTGTTTGCAGTGACATATTTGTAAAAAACATATTGCATAAACCTCACATGCAGAGATGGGGGCACTATTTATTCTTTATTTCTCTTGCTTATATAGCGCCAACATATTCCATAGCGCTTTACGGACATTGGGAGAATTGCATCAACCAGGCAGAACGAAGCTAAAGCTGGCCATATATAGTAGATCGATTTTGGCCTGAACCTGATCATTTCCAACAGGGGCCTCCCACATTTTCCCTAAATTATTTATATTATGCTCCAAATCTATGTCCATAGGTTCTGATTAGATTGAAGTTAGTTTTAAAGGGGTTGGTCACTTTCTGGTTATTATTGTCCAATGTGTCTGTAAGATGACTATAGGGCACTTACTAATATAACCTTTGTTGAAATTCTGCACCATTTTCGATATTTCATAAGGTATGCCCCCTTGTTTGCCAAGTCTTTTGTGTTGTTTACACGTAGACATAAAATGGCTGCTGATAAAGGGTCATGTGATCAGGTAAATCGCCTCTATGTTACGACTTACCCATTTAAATACACTGCACCTGCCATCTGCTCTTGTACTGTTGCAGTGTATTTGAATGGAGGAGAGGGAGTGATGTTCCTGGTCACATGACCCTCCATCAGCAGCCATCTTATGGACAAGGCAATATGCGGACAGCACAGAAGATTTGAAATATAGCCAATGGCACAGAATATTAACAAAGGCTATATTAGTAAGTGCCATACAGTCATATTACATACACATTGGTCACAGGTAGCCAGAAAGTGACCAACCCCTTTAAGTAATGGCAATGTACAGCACATCCTGAAGTAGTAAATTACTCTATGTTGGTTCATATATCTCTTTTTTTTTAACCTTCATTACTATTATTACAACATAGTTCATTGCTTTAGTGATGATATTATTTGTTCACATGCATTTCAATTTGATGAACTTGACGGTAGTCTAAAGGAACCAAAAACCTAGAAATGAAAGGGGTTGTCGTACTTTCTCACAATTTTAATCATGTTCTAATACAGTTCAATATTTACCATAGATTATATGTTACCCCTACTTGGTTAAACAGGTGTGGAATAAGAGCCTCCTCCAATTGCCCTCGATGTGATACTGCTGGTGCGGACTACCTACATATGATCTGGGCATGCCCAGAAATCGGGGCATATTGGAGTGGTATTAATAAGCTCTTGATTTATAAATTAAAAATACGGATTCCTCTTGAGCCACAATTGTTTTTATTGAACGATCTCTCGACACTAATTGTTCATAAGCCTCAAAAGATTCTATTAGGCAGAGTACTACTATTGGCCAGGGTCCTGATCAGTCGGAGCTGGTTTGCACGTCAGGCCCCAGAAGTGAATAACTGGATAAATCTGGTTAATAAGGTGAAAAATTATGAACAGATCCTCTATAAGCAGAGGGGTGGACTAGAGAAATGGGTTAAGATATGGGACGGCTGGCATTTCTGACAGGACTGTATAATGTTATTGTGTCTTAAACTTTATAATTAATTTTTTATTTTATTTTTCCCTTTCCACTCTCCTCCCTTCTCCTTACTTTTTTCAAAGGGGGTTGGGGGGGGATGCTGGGGGGCACGCATCACATGCTGGGGGGGATACAGGGGTTAAGGGGGGGAAAAAGATAGGGGATAAGGGAAAGAAGGGGGAGGGGGTTGGGGGAGAGGGGAGAAAAGGGAAGAAAAAAAGGGGAAAAAATTTGTATTAACTTCTAATTGTATTTTGTGTGATTTTTTTTGTATTAATAAAGATGTTAAATAAAAATAAAAAAACATATATGTACTAAGGAACAAGTAATAAAAAATGTATTTGCTAAGGCGGCAATTAATCAACAATAATAAATAAATAAATACATAGGCAAAAAAAAGGGGTTGTCCAGGTTTAGAAAAACATGCCGACTTTCTTCCAAACACAGCCAATGGGGCAGAGCTGCAATACCACACATAAGATGTGGACAGGGGTGGTGCTGTTTTTGGAAGAAGGCAGCTATGTTTTTCTAATCCATGACAACCCCTTTAAGCATAAAAATGAAGGAAAAAATATAGTTGCCCAGTCGGATCCTAAAACAAACAGTCTTAACCTCCTGCTCATCTGTTCCACCTTTGGCTGGGGGCTGAGCCTATCAATCTTTGTCATTCTGCAGACAGAGCAGAGGGGTAAGGCTGCAGTTATCTTACAGTCAGACACAGGAAACATGGATGACCTCCATGGACACACCAAGATTTCTTCATAAATTTCCTACTTTTAATTGTAATATGAGATGAAATAGGATCAAAGGAATGCAGGAGATTATGGGAAGAATATTTTTATATTTTTATGTACATTTTTTGTTAGAGTTCCTTTAATAAAGACAAGAAATTGGAAATGTACAGTGACACCTAAAGAAAAGACCATAAATGAATCTCCATTGTACTGTAAATCAATTCAGAATGAGACAATACATGTTGACATGTGAGGTGACGAGTTAATCCATCCCAAACCAATCCATTGGAAACCTTGCAAGGGAAACTAAAATCCATATTTCTCCAAATTGTTTGGTTAATTAAAATAGATTTCAGATTTTCTGAGATACTTTAGCATCTTGATTTACTCCTAGGTGTAACATGAGACTAGATGCAGTATGGTGTGTTTGACCAGTTATAGTGGATATTGATTAATTGGAAATTCTTTTTAATAGCGTTGCAGTGATGTTCAATCAAGTGTTCCTTGAGGTCTTTATAGGCACATCAGCTGGACTCATGTGTGAATTGCTGCATTATTTCTTTTTTATCACTAGATGTTTCTATTAGGGTGGCTTAGACACGGGTGGAAAGCCTTCTGGAAGAAAAGAAAAATGAGTGCATTTTCATAGGATTTTATTGAAACATATTTATAGGGCAAATAATTATTTACTGTCTGTTATAAGACTAATTTATTCTGCCGCACTGTACTCACATTGGTGCTTGCCTTTAATAAGCCCACTATCCCTCTCGTAAGCATGCAGATACTCTTTAGGGTTAATTTCACAAGCAACAAATTAGCCTCAGCGTGTTGTAGAAATCAATGAAAATATAGACCTTTTTGGATTGGCACCAGTACTACAGGGCCGTTGCGCCAACCACATATAGCTGCTCCGTTTTTGTAAAAAATACCACACTGCAACAAAACATAAAAAGTTCATCTTGCTTGATCACATAGAGTAAGACTATATAGTACTTTGTAAGATGTAAGTGCAGTAGTACTTTATGGCTCTTGAAGGGGTTGTCCGGGCTTTTACTATTAATGGCCTATCCTCAAGATAGATCATTAATATCAGCTGTATGAGGAGACGGCATGCGCAGCAGACAGGTGAGACGCCGTCTCCTCATACAGCTATCACCGATCTGATAGGTCATCAATAGAAAAATCCCGGACAAACCCTTTAAGTGCTAATTCATTATTTTGTATGGTATAAAAAAAAAAAGTTTTTAAAGTGGTATTCTAATCTTTCACTCTTTGATGATTGCGGTATATCCACAGGCTACACCATAAATATCTGATAAATGCAAGTCCCACCGCTTCATTCATTCTCCACCTGGATGTTGTGGCCAGTGGATACTCCAGTGGGTGTCCAGATCGCGGCCCGGCTCAATCATACATTGTAGGAAGAAAACAATAGGGTTTAAATCAGCGCTGCAGTTCAAGTGTTTATTCAAAATAAATAAATGCATGTGCGGTCACAATTAACATACTTTTTTGTGGCATCTGTCCAACTTCCTGAAACATGTGAATTTTAATTGCACATCTATTTATTTATTTTAAATATGGTACACTTTTTTTTATAAATAATAGCAGCACACATTTAGGCCCCTATTTTCTGTTCCTATTACGTATGATTGAGTGGGACCTTGATCCAGTTATGAAGGAGTGGTGCAGCAGCTATTCATTGAGGCTCCCAGAGTTGTGCCTAAGGATGCACAACTGGATTCGGTAAGCTGAACCGCTTGCGCTACTTGCCATCTATTCTGCCACCCTAGGGAGCGCCTTCGTACCTTTTTTTTGTACTTCGTTGGTCGTGACTCAGGTCGGGAGACCCACATTGTCGACAGAGGTGCTGATGGAACAGTGGAAGCCGTTCTTATAAGACATCTGTCTGAGATAGAAATACCACTTTAAGAGCAATCTAAACTAGGCAAGCATGCTGGACGGTTTTTGTAAATAAATGGAGAGAGCCCAGATGTACGACCCACATCTATCATATGTTTTTATAGTTTATCCGGAATGTGAATACTCCTTTAAGACCTGGGCTGGAAAGCAGTCACATTAACTCCAAGGCCCTCTTCATTGTCACCATGATATATATAGCTGTACGTAATACATACGTTATAGATAAAGCACCGCAAGTAAAGCCGCTATAGCCGTTTATAAAGACCTAATAATACATTGAAAATAGCGAAGATTGCAGCCATGGGTGTCTTGGCAGGAACCATTAATAACAAGTAACTGTGGATAGTAGGTGCAATATTTCCTTTTGTATTTGAGGACTTGAATGAGAGCATGCAGTGCACAAAATGAGCCGAGCTAATAATATTACATTTCCTAGGATTAGTACTTTGACAGCAGCGAGTCCGTCTTGGAATATTTAAGTGGCATACTGCTTTAAGTATTTGTTTTGCCTGATATAACAGAATGCTAAATGAGGGTTATTTCCTACTCCTTTATCTTTATTGGCTCTCTAATAAAGACAGAGCGGCAACTGGAAATGGAAAGCCGCAGACATACGTTTATAGAGCAGCAGGAGCCGCCATATCTGCTGCTGTATTCAGTAGGGCGCATATTGTTCAGTAGTCAAAGTAATAATATATGCCTGCTGGATATACACCGTTACTGTTCAACGTAACAGTCGAGGTAATTATTGAATGTGTCTCTCGAAAGGAATACAATGGGGCAAGTGTCTGTGACAACAATTTATTATAAATATTGGTCCCACAGATGTATGGGAAATGTTGTGCTTGTTTTTTAAGAAGGTCATTAAAAACGAAGATGGGGTACAAAGAAAATTAAACGTTTCTTCTTTGTGTAGATGTATATGCGGTCATCTGGGGCCAACCAAGAGTCCTACCAATCCTGAGAAGGGAGAACCCAGAGCATTGGTTTAATGTTAAAGGGGTAATCCGGATATCCCCTATCCACAGGAGTATAGTGCTTGGCTATCTCTGGAATTCCCTTAGAAATGAATGAAGAGGCTGCATGAATGCCTTACTGGCCGCTTTGTTCATTTCAGGGGGGCTGCAGGAGGTATGCATTCTTGTGATCGGTAGGGATCCCAGAGTTAGGACCCCCATCAATCTAATAGATATCCGCTGTCCCTATAACGTAATCTAACCGAAACCCCCAAGTCCACTTCAGTGTTTTCCCTACCGAGTGTTATCCCCAGCCCCCAGTTGTGAAGTGATCAGCACAGTGGCGTAACTAGAGTATTATGGGCCCCAGTGCAAACTTTAGATCTGGCTACCCCCCATTTTTACAAAGAGACGGCAGATTTTCTTTACACTAAGAGCTCTTTCACATGAGCGGATGCTGTGGGGGTAATCAACTGCGTGAAGGAGAGCCAAGCCCCGTTCCAAACAGATCTTTTTACTACAAAAATCACAGTGAGATAAAGTTGTCACCGTGATTTTGTAGTAAAAAGATTACAGAGAGGGACGGAGCATTATCAGTCATGTCTCTGCTGTCCGGAAAGGGGATTGGCTAATCTAGGACATTTCCCCTAAATGCTACTACACAGTACTAATGCCCACCTTGTGGCCCCTCACAGTAATTAAGCCAACCTTGTGGTCCCTTCAAAATAGTTATGTCCTCCTTGTGGCCCCTCACAGCAGTTATGCCCACCTTTGTTCCTGTCACAGTAGTTATGCCTACTTTTGTGTCCCCTCACTGTAGTTATGCCCAGATATGTGCCTCCTCACAGTAGTTATGCCCAGATATGTGCCCCCTCACAGTTGTTATACCCAGATATGTGCTTTCCTCACAGTAGTTATGCCAGATATGTGCCCCTCATAGTAGTTATGCCAGATATGTGCCCCTCACAGTAGTTATGCCAGATATGTGCCCCTCACAGTGGTTATGCCAGATATGTGCCGCCCCAGAGTGGTTATAGCCAGATATGTGCCCCTGACAGTGGTTATGCAAGATATGTGCCCCTCACAGTAGTTAAGCCAGATTATGTGCCCCTCACAGTAGTTGTGCCAGATATGTGCCCCTCACAGTAGTTATGCCATATATGTGCCCCTCACAGTGGTTATGCCAGATTATGTGCCCCTAACAGTAGTTTTGCCAGATTATGTGCCCCTCACAGTAGTTATGCCAGATATGGGCCCCCTCACAGTAGTTATACCTAGATATGTGCCCCTCACAGTGGTTATGCTCTTTTGTGCCCCCTCACTCTAGTTGTTGCCCCCTTTTTGCAGCTTTATGGAAAAAAAGACACATACTTACCCTCTTCCCTGATGACGCTCTCCCACACTCACATCTCGCTGCTGGCTGCGCCCCGCTCATGTTTGAAGAGCGCTCTGACAGCTGACGGCATTCTCACTGTACTTCATGTCGGGCCCCGTCAGAGCGCTCCCATTACACATGAGTGCAGGGGGCCCCCTCCCCACGCAGGGACCGATCACGGTCGGACCCTTTGCGACCGCGATCGTTACGCCCATGGATCTGCAGAACTGCTCTAATTAGTCTAATTAGGTTCTGCTGCAGAATGATCCTAAACAATTTTATGGGGCTATGCTGCTGTTCCCTGCACAGTGAGTGGCTGGGAGGGAAAACCAGTGAAAGAATCACAGTGCTAAACCATTTTTGGGAATTGTTGCTATATATAGTGCTCAAAATTGGAAATATTTGCTGGAACAGATGGCAGTTTGTTCGCCAAAGAGCTGGAGAGCAGTACAATAATGAATGTCTGCCGGCAATAGTGAAGCATGGAGTTTCCATGCAAGTTTGAGGCTGCATTTCAGCAAATGGAATTGGGGTTTTGGTCAGGATTAATGGTGTCCTCAATGCTAAGAAATGAAGGCATATGAAGACACTTATCCATCATGCAATATCATCAGAGAGGTGTCTGATTAGCTCCAAATTTATTCTGCAGCAGGACAATGACCCTAAACATGCATTGAATGTCATTAAGAACTATTTTCAGTGTAAAGAAGAACAAGTAGTCCTGGATATGGCCCTGCAGAGCTCTGATTACAACATCATCAAGTATGTCTGGGATTACATGAAGAGACAGAAGGATTTGAGCAAGCCTACATCCACAAAAGATGGTGGTAGTTAGTTCTCAAAGATGTTTGGAACAACCTTCTTGTTGAGTTCCTTCAAAAACTGTATGAAAGTGTATCTACAAGAATTGATGCTGTTTTGAAGGCAAAGGGTGATTACACCAAATATTAATTTCATTTAGATTTTCTTTTTTCATTCACTTTGCATTTTGTTAATTGATGAAAATAAACAATTTACACTGATATTTTTAAAAACATTCTTACTTTATAGAATTTGTTTTGCAGCTGCCTGCCATTACACCTGCCAATACATTATATATACATAGTGTAGGGAACACAATCAAATTGTCAAAGTTGTCACATAGACAGCCTATACCATGGTAGGCCATATGTACATCTTCAAAAAGCCACAGATCACAGGAACATTTATCTCCTATAATCTGCCCTACTATCAGGCCTTGTAAACCCGCCATTAGTATTCTGTAAACTGGTCAAAAAAAAATTGCATTTAGAACAAATTTGCATACATCCATGAAATTTTTATGATCTGAATGCATTATATACCGGCCCCCGTACACCATTCATAGCCCCTCCCACTACCCGTTCCTGGCCAGTATATAAAGCAGTGTATTGATATGTGAGGTTTGAGGTATAAATGATAGCTCATGCCTTACACATCAGTACACTACTGTATATACGATATATCTGTACATACTGCATCTATTATACATTGTGTAGTACCCTGGAGTGGAGCACTACCATTTCAACATCTAGCTACTATCTCTAATGTCTGGCAGAGAATGTCATATTTGTATTCTTTACCAGGTCCTCTGATACTGTGCCTTGGTGATGTGTTTATTTTAACTATTGTGACATGTAATGTGCCTGGCTTTCCAGCAGGTGGCATATGCTCTGGCAGAGCCTTAGGCCTCTTTCACACGAGCGTCGCGTGTGAGGGCCGTATAGGATGTGGGTGCCTCACTGGAAAACGCGTGATTTTTCCGCGCGAGTGCAAAACGTTTTAACATTTTGCTTGCGCGTGAGAAAGATCGGCATGTTTGGTAACATTGAGGATTTTTTAGGGGTTAATCAGGGTTTTATAAAAATACATACTCACCTAATGGACAGGCCGTTGCGGCCATCTTGATTGAAAAAATGCACCAAATCTTGCGCGCACTGACGTCACCATGTCATAACACTGGCTGGGCACCGTGACATTATCAAGAGGACGTCATCAGTGAGGCATCTGAGGAGTTCAGTGATGGGGGCGGCGCGATCACCGTTCCCTGTCATACAATAGAATGCGATTTGTGACAAAATAATTTGTGATAATTTGATAATTTCGCTCATCACTATTTGTAAGTCATTCACCCTTCTACATATTAAGGCCTCATGCACACGACCGCATGGCTTTTTCAGTGTTTTGCGGTCCGTTTTTCACGGATCCGTTGTTCCGTTTTTTGTTTCCGTTGTGTTTCCATTTCTGTTCCGTTTTTCCGTTTCGTTTTTCCGTATGCCATATACAGTGTACAGTAATTACATAGATGAAATTGGGCTGGGCATAACATTTTCAATAGATGGTTCAGCAAAAAACGGAACGGAAACGGATGACATACGGATGCATTTCCGTATGTGTTCCGTTTTTTTTTGCGGACCCATTGACTTGAATGGAGCCAAGCACCGTGATTTGCAGGACAAGAATCGGACATGTTCTATCTTTTCACGGTACGGAAATACTGAAATACTGAAACGGAATGCACACGGAGACACTTCAGTATTTTTTGCTGAACCATTGAAATGAATGGTTCAGTATATGTTCCGCATACTGAACTACAAAAACGGCCAGTATACTGAAAGCAAAATACTGTCGTGTGCATGAGCCCTAATAGTTATTTGGGCATGTCTTGAATGTGATGTGAGCTCAATGAATTGTTATTGGGCTTATAATACATATATAAAAGCGTTAGTGCAGTTTACATTAAAGGATTTCTGTCACCAGATTTTACCCTATTAAGCTAGCTGACATGTCATTAGCGATGTGCTAATGTCAGCTAAACCTAACTAGGGAAAGACGCTCGCAGGCTGCCAGCTTCCCCACCGCGCCTGCGCCGAATACTGAACGGCGCAAGATTTCACCAGAGCACAGGGCTGGCAGACAGATGCGAGCGCTGCTGGGCCCTGTCAACCAGGACTTGGAGGGAGGCGACAAAGGTGGGAGAACGGAGCCTCTAGGAGCAGGAACACCCCCCCTGATCCTAGAGGCTAATTAGCATATTATAAAAGTTAGATTTCTGGCGTAACGGGGCATAGATAAAAGTAGTAATAGGCTAGTTAGATTTAGCTGACATTAGCACATCGCTAATGTCAGCTAGCTTAATAGGGTTAAATCTGGTGACAGAAACCCTTTAATTTATAGAAAATGCTACTAAAATTGTAACTTCAGACAGGATGTTAATTCCCATTGGCAGAAGGTCAAATAACTCACCGAGCCATATTGACATCATAACCAGTCTGTCTATATCCATCTGCTCATCTCCTCCTGCTCTATAACATGCTGCGGATTACACTGAATTTCATGGGGACAGGTCCTCTTTAAATGATAAACCATTGATTTGAATAGGCTGCAGCAGGCAAAATATTGGCAATATTTGCAAGTTGCAAATATGTGGGGCGCACACGTTCGTGTGCAGGAGGCCTAAGGCTGGTGTCACAGTTTGTTTTTGGTGAGCTGTTTGCAGTATTTTTTAGGCAAAAAATCACAGCTTCAGTTGTTGCATTGAAGTCTAAGGCCCCTTTCACACGAGCGAGTATTCCGCGCGGATGCGATGCGGGAGGTGAACGCATTGCACCCGCACTGAATACTGACCCATTCATTTCTATGGGGCTGTGCACACGAGCGGTGATTTTCACGCATCACTTTTGCGTTGCGTGAAAATCGCAGCATGCTCCTCTTTGTGCGTTTTTCACGTAACGCAGGCCCCATAGAAATGAATGGGGTTGCGTGAAAATCGCAAGCATCCGCAAGCAAGTGCGGATGCGGTGCGATTTTCACGCACGGTTGCTAGGAGACGATCGGGATGGAGACCCGAACCTTATTATTTTCCCTTATAACATGGTTATAAGGGAAAATAATAGCATTCTGAATACAGAATGCTAAGTAAAACAGGGCTGGAGGGGTTAAAAAAAAAAAATAAAATCATTTAACTCACCTTAATCCACTTGCTCGCGATGCCCAGCATCTCCGTCTGACTCTTTTACTGTATAGGACCTGTGGAGAGCATTAACTATAGTTTAAGGACCTGGGATGACGTCACTCCGGTCATCACATGGTACGTCACATGATCTTTTACATTGGTGATTCACCATGGTAAAAGATCATGTGACGTACCATGTGATGACCAGAGTGACGTCATCCCAGGTCCTTAAACTATAGTTAATGCTCTCCACAGGTCCTATACAGTAAAAGAGTCAGACGGAGATGCCGGGCATCGCGAGCAAGTGGATTAAGGTGAGTTAAATGATTTTTTAATTTTTTTTTAACCCCTCCAGCGCTGTTTTACTATGCATTCTGTATTCAGAATGCTATTATTTTCCCTTATAACCATGTTATAAGGGAAAATAATACTATTTACAGAACACCGATCCCAAGCCCGAACTTCTGTGAAGAAGTTCAGTTTTGGGTACCAAACACGCGCAATTTTTCTCACGCGAGTGCAAAACGCATTACAATGTTTTGCACTCGCGCGGAAAAATCGCGGGTGTTCCCGCAACGTACCCGCACATTTTTCCGCAACGCCCGTGTGAAAGAGGCCTAAGGCCTCTCTCACACAGGCGAGACTTCCGTGCGGGTGCAATGCGTCAGGGGAACGCATTGCACCCGCACTGAATCCGGACCCATTCATTTCTATGGGGCTGTGCACATGAGCAGTGATTTTCACGCATCACTTGTGCGTTGCGTGAAAATCGCAGCATGCTCTATTTTGTGCATTTTTCACGCAATGCAGGCCCATAGAAGTGAATGGGGCTGCGTGAAAATCCCAAGCATCCGCAAGCAAGTGCGGATGCGGTGCGATTTTCACGCATGGTTGCTAGGAGATGATCGGGAAGGGGACCCGATCATTATTATTTTCCCTTATAATATGGTTATAAGGTAAAATAATAGCATTCTTAATACAGAATGCTTAGTAAAATAGGGCTGGAGGGGTTAAAAAAAAAATAATAATAATTGAACTCACCTTAATCCACTTGTTCACGCAGCCCGGCTTCTCTTCTTTTCTGTCTTCATCTTTGCTGTGCAGTAGGAAAAGGACCTGTGGTGACGTCACTGCGCTCATCGCATGGTCCGTCACATGATCCATCACCATGGAGATGGATCATGTGATGGACCATGTGATGAGCGCAGTGATGTCATCAAAGGTCCTTTACCCAGGTCCTGAAGAAAGAAGAAAGAAGAGAATCCGGGCTGCGCGAACAAGTGGATTAAGGAGAGTTAAATTTTTTTTTTTTTTTTTAACCCCTCCAACCCTATTTTACTAAGCATTCTGTATTAAGAATGCTATTATTTTCCCTTATAACCATGTTATAAGGGAAAATAATACAATCTACACAACACCTAACCCAAAAAATGTTTGGGTACCAAACATGCCGATTTTTCTCACGCGCGTGCAAAATGCATTAAAATGTTTTGCACTCGCGCAGAAAAATCGTGCATTTTCCTGCGACGCACCCGCATCTTATCCGGCCCAAATACATGACGCCCATGTGAAATAGGCCTAAGGGAAATATTAAATGCAGCACAAATGGTTGTTTTTTGTAGTGGCATTTAGTTGGCAATTTTCCTTAATTTTCAAGCATTTTTGCCCCATAGTCATCCAATGATTTCTTGCATTGTTTGAAGAAACAAGTAGCAATGTCTGTGCCATTTTAAAGGCCATTTTTGCATTACATTTTTCAAAACTTTAATTTATCTGCTTTTAAGGCCTCTTGCACATGACCGTATGTATTTTGCGGTCCGCAAAAAACGGTTTTGCAAAAAATACGGATGACGTCTGTGTGCATTCCATATTTTGCTGAACAGAACAACTGGCCCCTAATAGAACAGTCCTATCCTTGTCCATTATGCGGACAATAATAGGACAAGTTCTATCTTTTAGCGGAACAGATATACGGAAATACGGAAATGGAATGCACACGGAGTACATTCTGTTTTTTTTTCCGGAACCATTAAAATGAATAGTTCTGCCAACGGACCACAAACGGAAACCACAAAAACGGAATGGAAATAAAATAAGTTTGTGTGCAAGAGACCTAAGGCAGATAGTGATACATCATAAAAGAGTTATTACTTTACATTTCCCAAATGTCCAATTTCATGTTTGCATCGTTTTGCTAATGTAATTTTATATTTTCGGATCTTATAAGGCTTAGAATTTTAGAAGAAAATTTTAAGAAAATTTCCAAACCCCACTTTTTTTTTTAGGACTACTTCAATTCTAAAGTGACTTTGCCCCATACATAGTGGAAACCACCCATAAATTACCCCATTGTAGAAACTATACCTCTTAATTTATTCAAAACTGATTTCACAAGCTGTGTTAACCCTTCAGGTGTTTCACAAGAATTAACCCCTTAGGGACTTAGGGCGTACCGGTACGCTCTGTTTCCCGAGTCCTTAAGGACCCAGGGCGTAACGGTACGTCCTAAGTTTAAAACGCGATTGCGGCGCAGCGGGGGTTAATAGGAACAGGATGTCCGCTGAAATCATTCAGCGGACATCCTGTCACAACGCCGGGGGGGGTCATGTGAGCCCCCCGCATCGGCAATCGCCGCAAACCGCAGGTCAATTCAGACCTGCGGTTTGCGGTTTTACCTTATCCGGCGGGCGGCGGTGCCATCGGCTCGCCATGCGGCTGTAGGGGGGACCCGATGGCATGGAAGGCAGCGTGATGTCTAAGGAAGGCATCGCGCTGCCTTCCGGTGACGAGCCTGTGAGATCCAGCCCCCTGGATCTCACAGGCCGGAAGCTGTATGACTAATACACACAGTATTACTCATACAGCCAATGCATTCCAATACAGAAGTATTGGAATGCATTGTAAAGGGGATTAGACCCCCAAAAGTTCAAGTCCCAAAGTGGGACAAAAAATAAAGTGAAAAAAAAGTTGAAAAAATAAAGTTTTCCCCCCAAAAAATTAAAAGTTTCAAGTAAAAATAAACAAAAACGTCATTTTTCCCAAATAAAGTTAAAAAAAATTGGTAAATAATAGGGGGAAAAAAAAGTATACATATTAGGTATCGCCGTGTCCGTATCGACCGGCTATATAAACATATCACATGACCTAACCCCTCAGATGAACACAGTAAAAAATTAAAAATAAAAACTGTGCTAAATAAACAATTTTTTTGTCATCCTACATCACAAAACAGCAAGCGATCAAAAAGGCGTTTGCCCACCAAAATAGTACCAATCTAACCGTCACCTCATCCCGCAAAAAATTAGCCCCTACCTGAGACAATCGCCCAAAAAATAAAAAAAACTATGGCTCAGAATATGGAGACACTAAAACATCATTTTTTTTGTTTTAAAAAAGCTGTTATTGTGTAAAACTTACATAAATAAAAAAAGTATACATATTAGGTATCGCCGCGTCCGTATAGACCGGATCTATAAAAATATCACATGACCTAACCCCTGAGATGAACACCGTAAAAAATAAAAAATAAAAACTGTGCTAAATAAACCATTTTTTGTCACCTTACATCACAAAAAGTGTAATAGCAAGCGATCAAAAAGTCATATGCACCCCAAAATAGTGCCAATCAAACCGTCATCTCATCCCTCACAAAATGAGACCCTTCCTAAAATAATCGGCCAAAAACTGAAAAAATTATGGCTCTCAGATTATGGAAACACTAAAACATGATTTTTTTTTGCTTCAAAAATGAAATCATTGTGTAAAACTTACATAAATAAAAAGAAAGTATACATATTAGGTATCGCAGCATCCGTTATACCTTGATCTATAAAAATATCACATGACCTAACCCCTCAGGTGAATACCGTAAAAAAAAAAAAAAAACGCTATAAAAAAAGCTATTTTTTGTCACCTTACATCACAAAAAGTGTAATAGCAAGCGATCAAAAAGTCACACGCACCCCAAAATAGTGCCAATAAAACCGTCATCTCACCCTGCAAAAACCATACCCTACCCAAGGTAATTGCCCAAAAACTGAAAAAATTATGGCTCTCAGACTATGGAAACACTAAAACACAATTTTTTTTTGCTTCAAAAATGAAATCATTGTGTAAAACTTACATAAATAAAAAAAAAGTATACATATTAGGTATCGCAGCATCCGTGACAACCTGGTCTATAAAAATATCACATGATCTAACCTGTCAGACGAATGTTGTAAATAACAAAAAATAAAAACGGTGCCAAAACAGCTATTTCTTGTTACCTTGCCTCACAAAAAGTGTAATATAGAGCAATCAAAAATCATATGTACCCTATAGGGATGAGCGAACCCGAACTGACACGGACCCGAACCCGAACATTTTCGTAAAAGTCCGGGTTCGGGTTCGGTGTTCAGCGCTTTCTTGGCGCTTTTTGAAAGGCTGCAAAGCAGCCAATCAACAAGCGTCATACTACTTGCCCCAAGAGGCCATCACAGCCTTGCCTACTATTGGCATGGCTGTGATTGGCCAGTGCAGCATGTGACCCAGCCTCTATATAAGCTTGGGTCACGTAGCGCTGCACGTTACTCTGCTGATTCAAGCATAGGGAGAGGTTGCTGCTGCGACGTTAGGGCGAGATTAGTCAGATTAACTCCTCCAAAAGACTTCATTCTGTGATCGATCTCCAGCTGTGGATCATTGAAGTGCTAATATTGAATTGCTCACTTTTTTTAGGCTGCTGTCACGGATGGTGTACAGGAAACAAGACAATGCAATACAATTAATGACTCACTGGATCCACAAATGACTCATTAATGACTCACTGGAACAAAAGGGAGACCCCTACATGAGACCTGCCACTCTCCCTAATTGCTCAGCCTATGCGAACACCCCAAAGGTGGATGGGCGCATATCCACGTACCTCGGCTATCTAATACCTGAAGACCCTACAATAGTGAGGGGACACGACCACCGGCTCCCTACACAAGACACGGAGGGAGTCAGAGTCACCTGAAAATCCAGCAGACAGAAAATCACAAATAAAGGAACAGCACTTATCTTGCAGAGGACTGAGGAATAGAAACAGCATGCACACACACTCCAGGAAGTTGTATAAGCCGCAACCTAATGCATCATGGGCAGGAACTTAAAGGGAAGCAATCAGTCCAACTGCATGACAGCTGAGATAGACTAACGAGATGAGGAACTTAACCAAAACAAAGAAACTCAAGGAGGAGGATCTGGAAAGCTCCTGTCAGAGCTTCTCAGCTGTCTAGTTGTGACAGCTGCCCAGAGCGTTTTTATATCACTTTTTTCTGGGGTGATCGGCGGCCATTTTGTGGCTTGTGGTGCGCCAGCACAAGCTATCACCAAGTGCTTTTAACCATCAATAGTGTGGTTATTTTTTGCTATATTCTACATCAGCTGCAGGCTGAGCCTGTGTCACCGAAGTGCATTTAACCATCAACAGTGTGGTTATTTTTTGGCCATATACTACATCAGGTGCAGGCTGAGCCTGTGTCACCCAAGTGCATTTAACCATCAATAGTGTGGTTATTTTTTGGCCATATACTACATCAGGGGCAAGTTGAGCCTGTCACCCAGCGCCTAAAAAATAGACCTGACATTTATATTCCTCCAAATCAGTACTGTTTTAGCTGGTCAAGTTATTTGTAGTGACCGTAAAAGCACAGTTTTTGTTCTGGGTTGAAAAACTATTCCCAAATTTGCCATTCTCAAAATTAGTAGTTTCTGCTGTATCAGGCCTACTTTAAATCTATCCCAAAAAGGATATCTTAGATTCAAGGTGCTGATAGTGTCATTCAGAAAAACTTAACACACACGCTACCGTGCAGATACAAGTCTAATTCTGTGATTAAAGGTATATCTGTCACACAGCGCAAAAAAAATAGGCCTCACATTTCTATTCAACCAAATCTGTACTGTTTTAGCTGGTCAAATTATTTGTAGTGACCGTAAAAGCACACTTTTTGTTCTGGTTTAAAAAAAAACTATTCCCAAATTTGCCATTTTCAAAATTGTGGTGAAAGGGAACAATGAGGAAAACATCTAATAAGGGACGCGGACATGGTCGTGGTGGTGTTAGTGGACCCTCTGGTGCTGGGAAAGGACGTGGCCGTTCTGCCACAGCCACACGTCCTAGTGAACCAACTACCTTAGGTCCCAGTAGCCAGCAGAATTTACAGCGATATTTGGTGGGGCCCAATGCCGTTCTAAGGATGGTAAGGCCTGAGCAGGTACAGGCATTAGTCAATTGGGTGGCCGACAGTGCATCCAGCACGTTCAGATTATCTCCCACCCAGTCTTCTGCAGAAAGCGCACAGATGGCGCATGAAAACCAAGCCCATCAGTCTGTCACATCACCCCCATGCATATCAGGGAAACTGTCTGAGCCTCAAGTTATGCAGCAGTCTCTTATGCTGTTTGAAGACTCTGCTGCCAGGGTTTCCCAAGGGCATCCACCTAGCCCTTCCCCAGGGGTGGAAGAGATAGAATGCACTAACGCACAACCACTTATGTTTCCTGATGATGAGGACATGGGAATACCACCTCAGCATGTCTCTGATGATGACGAAACACAGGTGCCAACTTCTGCGTCTTTCTGCAGTGTGCAGACTGAACAGGAGGTCAGGGATCAAGACTGGGTGGAAGACGATGCAGGGGACGATGAGGTCCTAGACCCCATATGGAATGAAGTTCGTGCCACTGACTTTCACAGTTCGGAGGAAGAGGCAGTGGTGAGACCGAGCCAACAGCGTAGCCAAAGAGGGAGCAGTGGGCAAAATCAGAACACCCGCCGCCAAGAGACTCCGCCTGCTACTGACCGCCGCCATCTGGGACCGAGCACCCCAAAGGCAGCTTCAAGGAGTTCCCTGGCATGGCACTTCTTTAAACAATGTGCTGACGACAAGACCCGAGTGGTTTGCACGCTGTGCCATCAGAGCCTGAAGCGAGGCATTAACGTTCTGAACCTTAGCACAACCTGCATGACCAGGCACCTGCATGCAAAGCATGAACTGCAGTGGAGTAAATACCTTAAAAACAAAGAAGTCACTCAGGCTCCCCCTGCTACCTCTTCTGCTGCTGCCGCCTCGGCCTCTTCTGCTACTGCCGCCGCCTCGGCCTCTTCCTCCGCCTCTGGAGGAACGTTGGCACCTGCCGCCCAGCAAACATGGGATGTACCACCAACACCACCACCTGCGTCACCAAGCATCTCAACCATGTCACACGGTAGCGTTCAGCTCTCCTTATCACAAACATTTGAGAGAAAGCGTAAATTCCCACCTAGCCACCCTCGATCCCTGGCCCTGAATGCCAGCATTTCTAAACTACTGGCCTATGAAATGCTGTCATTTAGGCTGGTGGACACAGACAGCTTCAAACGGCTCATGTCGCTTGCAGTCCCACAGTATGTTGTTCCCAGCCGCCACTACTTCTCCAAGAGAGCCGTGCCTTCCCTGCACAACCAAGTGTCCGATCAAGTGTGCACTGCACAACGCCATCTGTGGCAAGGTCCACCTAACCACAGATACGTGGACCAGTAAGCATGGCCAGGGACGCTATATCTCCCTAACTGCACACTGGGTAAATGTAGTGGCGGCTGGGCCCCAGGCGGAGAGCTGTTTGGCGCACGTCCTTCCGCCGCCAAGGATCGCAGGGCAACATTCTTTGCCTCTTGTCTCCTCCTCCTCAGCTTCCTCCTCCTCTTCTTCCACCTGCTCATCCAGTCAGCCGCACACCTTCACCACCAACTTCAGCACAGCCCGGGGTAAACGTCAGCAGGCCGTTCTGAAACTCATATGTTTGGGGGACAGGCCCCACACCGCACAGGAGTTGTGGCGGGGTATAGAACAACAGACCGACGAGTGGTTGCTGCCGGTGAGCCTCAAGCCCGGCCTGGTGATGTGCGATAATGGGCGAAATCTTGTTGCAGCTCTGGGACTAGCCGGTTTGACGCACATCCCTTGCCTGGCGCATGTGCTGAATTTGGTGGTGCAGAAGTTCATTCGCAACTACCCCGACATGTCAGAGCTGCTGCATAAAGTGCGGGCCGTCTGTTCGCGCTTCCGGCGTTCACACCCTGCTGCTGCACGCCTGTCTGCGCTACAGCATAACTTCGGCCTTCCCGCTCACCGCCTCATAAGCGATGTGCCCACCAGGTGGAACTCCACCTTGCACATGCTGGACAGACTGTGCGAGCAGCAGCAGGCCATAGTGGAGTTTCAGCTGCAGCACGCACGGGTCAGTCACACTGCGGAACAGCACCACTTCACCACCAATGACTGGGCCTCCATGCGAGACCTGTGTGACCTGTTGCGCTGTTTCGAGTACTCCACCAACATGGCCAGTGGCGATGACGCCGTTATCAGCGTTACAATACCACTTCTATGTCTCCTTGAGAAAACACTTAGGGCGATGATGGAAGAGGAGGTGGCCCAGGAGGAAGAGGAGGAAGAGGGGTCATTTTTAGCACTTTCAGGCCAGTCTCTTCGAAGTGACTCAGAGGGAGGTTTTTTGCAACACCAGAGGCCAGGTACAAATGTGGCCAGACAGGGCCCACTACTGGAGGACGAGGAGGACGAGGATGAGGAGGAGGTGGAGGAGGATGAGGATGAAGCATGTTCACAGCGGGGTGGCACCCAAAGCAGCTCGGGCCCATCACTGGTGCGTGGCTGGGGGGAAACACAGGATGATGACGATACACCTCCCACAGAGGACAGCTTGTCCTTACCTCTGGGCAGCCTGGCACACATGAGCGACTACATGCTGCAGTGCCTGCGCAACGACAGCAGAGTTGCCCACATTTTAACGTGTGCGGACTACTGGGTTGCCACCCTGCTGGATCCCCGGTACAAAGACAATGTGCCCACCTTACTTCCTACACTGGAGCGTGATAGGAAGATGCGCGAGTACAAGCGCACGTTGGTAGACGCGCTACTGAGAGCATTCCCAAATGTCACAGGGGAACCAGTGGAAGCCCAAGGCGAAGGCAGAGCAGGAGCAAGAGGTCGCCAATGCAGCTGTGTCATGGCCAGCTCCTCTGGGGGCAGGGTTAGCATGGCAGAGATGTGGAAAAGTTTTGTCACCACGCCACAGCTAACTGCACCACCACCTGATACGGAACGTGTTAGCAGGAGGCAACATTTCACTAACATGGTGGAACAGTACGTGTGCACACCCCTCCACGTACTGACTGATGGTTTGGCCCCATTCAACTTCTGGGTCTCCAAATTGTCCACGTGGCCAGAGCTAGCCTTTTATGCCTTGGAGGTGCTGGCCTGCCCGGCGGCCAGCGTTTTGTCTGAACGTGTATTCAGCACGGCAGGGGGCATCATTACAGACAAACGCAGCCGCCTGTCTACAGCCAATGTGGACAAGCTGACGTTCATAAAAATGAACCAGGCATGGATCCCACAGGACCTGTCCATCCCTTGTGCAGATTAGACATTAATTACCTCCCCTTAACAATATATTATTGTACTCCAGGGCACTTCCTCATTCAATCCTATTTTTATTTTCATTTTACCATTATATTGCGGGGCAACCCAAAGTTGAATGAACCTCTCCTCTGTCTGGGTGCCGGGACCTAAATGTGTGACAGTGGCCTGTTCCAGTGGTGGGTGACGTGAAGCCTGATTCTCTGCTATGACATGAAGACTGATTCTGTGCTGACATGAAGCCTGAATCTCTGTTACGGGACCTCTCTCCTCTGCCTGGGTGCCTGGGACTAAATATGTGACAGTGGCCTGTTCCAGTGGTGGGTGACGTGAAGCCTGATTCTCTGCTATGACATGAAGACTGATTCTGTGCTGACATGAAGCCAGATTCTCTGTTACGGGACCTCTCTCCTCTGTCTGGGTGCCGGGGCCTAAATATGTGACAGTGGCCTGTTCCAGTGGTGGGTGACGTGAAGCCTGATTCTCTGCTATGACATGAAGACTGATTCTCTGCTGACATGAAGCCTGAATCTCTGTTACGGGACCTCTCTCCTCTGTCTGGGTGCCGGGGCCTAAATATGTGACAGTGGCCTGTTCCAGTGGTGGGTGACGTGAAGCCTGATTCTCTGCTATGACATGAAGACTGATTCTGTGCTGACATGAAGCCTGAATCTCTGTTACGGGACCTCTCTCCTCTGCCTGGGTGCCTGGGCCTAAATGTGTGACAGTGGCCTCTTCCAGTGGTGGGTGACGTGAAGCCTGATTCTCTGCTATGACATGAAGACTGATTCTGTGCTGACATGAAGCCTGAATCTCTGTTACGGGACCTCTCTCCTCTGTCTGGGTGCCGGGGCCTAAATATGTGACAGTGGCCTGTTCCAGTGGTGGGTGACGTGAAGCCTGATTCTCTGCTATGACATGAAGACTGAGTCTGTGCTGACATGAAGCCTGAATCTCTGTTACGGGACCTCTCTCCTCTGCCATGGTGCCTGGGCCTAAATATGTGACAGTGGCCTGTTCCAGTGGTGGGTGATGTGAAGCCTGATTCTCTGCTATGACATGAAGACTGATTCTGTGCTGACATGAAGCCTGAATCTCTGTTACGGGACCTCTCTCCTCTGTCTGGGTGCCGGGGCCTAAATATGTGACAGTGGCCTGTTCCAGTGGTGGGTGACATGAAGCCTGATTCTCTGCTA
This sequence comes from Bufo bufo, assembly GCF_905171765.1. Lineage (NCBI taxonomy): Eukaryota > Metazoa > Chordata > Amphibia > Anura > Bufonidae > Bufo > Bufo bufo. The sequence goes on from NC_053390.1 coordinate 321,491,635, forward strand.
TGACATGAAGACTGATTATCTGCTGACATGAAGCCTGAATCTCTGTTATGGGACTTCTCTCCTCTGCCTGGGTGCCTGGGCCTAAATATGTGACAGTGGCCTGTTCCAGTGGTGGTTGACGTGAAGCCTGATTCTCTGCTATGACATGAAGACTGATTCTGTGCTGACATGAAGCCTGAATCTCTGTTACGGGACCTCTCTCCTCTGCCTGGGTGCCTGGGCCTAAATGTGTGACAGTGGCCTCTTCCAGTGGTGGGTGACGTGAAGCCTGATTCTCTGCTATGACATGAAGACTGATTCTGTGCTGACATGAAGCCAGATTCTCTGTTACGGGACCTCTCTCCTCTGTCTGGGTGCCGGGGCCTAAATATGTGACAGTGGCCTGTTCCAGTGGTGGGTGACGTGAAGCCTGATTCTCTGCTATGACATGAAGACTGATTCTCTGCTGACATGAAGCCTGAATCTCTGTTATGGGACCTCTCTCCTCTGCCTGGGTGCCTGGGCCTAAATATGTGACAGTGGCCTGTTCCAGTGGTGGGTGACGTGAAGCCTGATTCTCTGCTATGACATGAAGACTGATTCTCTGCTGACATGAAGCCTGAATTTCTGTTACGGGACCTCTCTCCTCTGCCTGGGTGCCTGGGCCTAAATGTGTGACAGTGGCCTCTTCCAGTGGTGGGTGACGTGAAGCCTGATTCTCTGCTATGACATGAAGACTGATTCTGTGCTGACATGAAGCCTGAATCTCTGTTACGGGACCTCTCTCCTCTGCCTGGGTGCCTGGGCCTAAATGTGTGACAGTGGCCTCTTCCAGTGGTGGGTGACGTGAAGCCTGATTCTCTGCTATGACATGAAGACTGATTCTGTGCTGACATGAAGCCAGATTCTCTGTTACGGGACCTCTCTCCTCTGTCTGGGTGCCGGGGCCTAAATATGTGACAGTGGCCTGTTCCAGTGGTGGGTGACGTGAAGCCTGATTCTCTGCTATGACATGAAGACTGATTCTCTGCTGACATGAAGCCTGAATTTCTGTTACGGGACCTCTCTCCTCTGCCTGGGTGCCTGGGCCTAAATGTGTGACAGTGGCCTCTTCCAGTGGTGGGTGACGTGAAGCCTGATTCTCTGCTATGACATGAAGACTGATTCTGTGCTGACATGAAGCCTGAATCTCTGTTACGGGACCTCTCTCCTCTGCCTGGGTGCCTGGGCCTAAATGTGTGACAGTGGCCTCTTCCAGTGGTGGGTGACGTGAAGCCTGATTCTCTGCTATGACATGAAGACTGATTCTGTGCTGACATGAAGCCAGATTCTCTGTTACGGGACCTCTCTCCTCTGTCTGGGTGCCGGGGCCTAAATATGTGACAGTGGCCTGTTCCAGTGGTGGGTGACGTGAAGCCTGGTTCTCTGCTATGACATGAAGACTGATTCTCTGCTGACATGAAGCCAGATTCTCTGCTATTGCATGAAGAGACTGATTCTCTGCTGACATGAAGTCAGATTCTCTGCTATGGCATGAAGAGACTGATTCTCTGCTGACGTGAAGCCCAATTCTCTGCTATGGGACCTCTGTCCAATTGATATTGGTTAATTTTTTTTAAATTTTTTTTTTAATTCATTTCCCTATCCACATTTGTTTGCAGGGGATTTACCTACATGTTGCTGCCTTTTGCAGCCCTCTAGCTCTTTCCTGGGCTGTTTTACAGCCTTTTTAGTGCCGAAAAGTTCGCGTCCCCATTGACTTCAATGGGGTTCGGGTTCGGGACGAACTTCGGGTCGGGTTCGGATCCCGAACCCGAACATTTCCGGGAAGTTCGGCCGAACTTCTCGAACCCGAACATCCAGGTGTTCGCTCAACTCTAGTACCCTAAACTAGTACCAACAATACTGCCACCCTATCCCGTAGTTTCTAAAATGGGGTCACTTTTTTGGCGTTTCTACTCTAGGGGTGCATCAGGGGGGCTTTAAATGGGACATGGTGTCAAAATAACCAGTCCAGCAAAACCTGCCTTTCAAAAACCGTATGGCATTCCTTTCCTTCTGCGCACTGCCGTGTGCCCGTACAGTGGTTTACAACCACATATGGGGTGTTTCTGTAAACTACAGAATCAGGGCCATAAATTTTGAGTTTAGTTTGGCTGTTAACCCTTGCTTTGTAACTGGAAAAAAAATATTAAAATGGAAAATCACCCAAAAAAGTGAAATTTTGAAATTGTATCTCTATTTTCCATTAATTCTTGTGGAACACCTAAAGGGTTAACGACGTTTGTAAAATCAGTTTGGAATACCTTGAGGGGTGTAGTTTCTTAGATGGGGTCACTTTTATGGAGTTTCTACTCTAGGGGTGCATCAGGGGGGCTTCAAATGGGACATGGTGTAAAAAAAAACAGTCCAGCAAAACCTGCCTTCCAAAAACCGTATGGCATTCCTTTCCTTCTGCGCCCTGCCATGTGCCCGTACAGCGGTTTACGACCACATATGGGGTGTTTCTGTAAACTACAGAATCAGGGCCATAAATATTGAGTTTGGTTTGGCTGTTAACCCTTGCTTTGTAACTGGATTTAAATATTAAAATGGAAAATCTGCCAAAAATGTGAAATTTTGAAATTGTATCTCTATTTTCCATTAATTCTTGTGGAACACCTAAAGGGTTAACAAAGTTTGTAAAATCTAGAGATGGGACGGGGGATTCGTTGAATCCACGAATCCCTCGAATCTTGCTGGATTCGTGGGATTCGTGGACTCGAATCCCAACGTAATTTGCCTGAAACGAATCCGACGAATCCGGTGGGAGGGACTGGGAGGCGGAGCTGGGGGCCGTTGCGTTCACTGTGCTCCAGTAGTTATAAAAGTGTAATTGTGATTAATAATCATGCTGCCCCCTCTGTCTGTAGTATTACATGATCCAATAAATCTTACTTACAGGGCTAGTACTGCTTTCGTAACAGGCCGGCCGGGCAGACGAGTGGCAGCGTCACTGACTGACGTCACCTGCCTGAGCCGCCTGCTTTATGAATGAAGCAGGCGGCTCAGGCAGGTGACGTCAGTCAGTGACGCTGCCGCTCGTCTGCCCGGCCGGCCTGTTACGATAGCAGTACTAGCCCTGTAAGTAAGATTTATTGAATCATGTAATACTATACAGACAGAGGGGGCAGCATGATTATTAATCACAATTACACTTTTATAACTACTGGAGCGGCAATGGGGGGGGGGGGGAGTCTGTGGGTGACACTGTTATAGGGTGGGGGGGTCTGTGGATGGCACTGTTATAGGGTGGGGGGGTGTCTGTGGATGGCACTGTTATAGGGTGGGGGGGTCTGTGGATGGCACGGTTATAGGGTGGGGGGGTCTGTGGATGGCACTGTTATAGGGTGGGGGGGTCTGTGGATGGCACTGTTATGGGGTGGGGGGGGTCTGTGGATGGCACTGTTATGGGGTGGGGGGGTCTGTGGATGGCACTGTTATAGGGTGGGGGGGTCTGTGGATGGCACTGTTATGGGGTGGGGGGGTCTGTGGATGGCACTGTTATAGTGTGGGGGGGTCTGTGGATGGCACTGTTATGGGGTGGGGGGGTGTCTGTGGATGGCACTGTTATGGGGTGGGGGGGTCTGTGGATGGCACTGTTATGGGGTGGGGGGTTCTGTGGATGGCACTGTTATAGGGTGGGGGGGTCTGTGGATGGCACTGTTATAGGGTGGGGGGGTGTCTGGATGGCACTGTTATGGGGTGGGGGGTCTGTGGATGGCACTGTTATAGGGTGGGGGGGTCTGTGGATGGCACTGTTATGGGGTGGGGGGGTCTGTGGATGGCACTGTTATAGGGTGGGGGGGGGTCTGTGGATGGCACTGTTATAGGGTGGGGGGGTCTGTGGATGGCACTGTTATAGGGTGGGGGGGTCTGTGGATGGCACTGTTATAGGGTGGGGGGGGTCTGTGGATGGCACTGTTATAGGATGGGGGGGTCTGTGGATGGCACTGTTATGGGGTGGGGGGGGGGGTCTGTGGATTGCACTGTTATAGGGTGGGTGGGTCTGTGGATGGCACTGTTATGGGGTGGGGGGATCTGTGAATGCCAGGGGGAGAGGTGAGAGGCACTATGATACTACTGGCACATTGGGGGGAGGCACTATGATACGGGCACATTATGGGGGGAGATGGCACTATGATACGGGCACATTATGGGGGGAGATGGCACTATGATACGGGCACATTATGGGGGGAGATGGCACTATGATACGGGCACATTATGGGGGGAGATGGCACTATGATACGGGCACATTATGGGGGGGAGGTGGCACTATGATACGGGCACATTATGGGGGGAGATGGCACTATGATACGGGCACATTATGGGGGGGAGGTGGCACTATGATACGGGCACATTATGGGGGGAGGTGGCACTATGATACGGGCACATTGGGGGTGAGATGGCACTATGATACGGGCACATTATGGGGGGAGGTGGCACTATGATACGGGCACATTATGGGCGGAGGTGGCACTATAATACTGGCACATTGGGGGGGAGATGGCACTATGATACCGCCACATGGGGGGGGAGGAGAGAGGCACTCCGCACTTGATACTGGCACATGATTAGGGGTGCATCTATGGGGACACTTACTGGCACATTATTGGATGGCACTGTGAGGCCACTTCTTATTGGCACATTATTGGGGGCACTATGGGGGCATCTACTGAGGCCACAAAGAAGGGGTATTTTATATGGGGGGCTCTGTGTGGTACTAGTATTATCAGGGGTATTATCTGTTTCTGCAGTATAGTATTGGGGAGCACAGCGGAACAGTATTGGAGGTATTAGGGTGATTTGTCCAGAAGATGGGAGGATGATGGAAAAGTAGTAAACTAAGATTTTTTTTTTTTGTCAAGCTGCAGAGACTAAAAATGGCTGAAAACTGGTGGTCTGGTCTGAAAGGAGAAGATGAGGAAAGAGAACATCTACAAGAGACGTCACTGGATGTAAGAGGTATGAGGCTGTATTACCCTGTATGTTCTGTAGTGATAGGAGCAGGGGTCATCGCGGTCATATAGGGTGCGACCGTGACTGGGAGGTGGAGGTTCAGACAAACTGACGCGGTCTGACTTTGTTTCTTACACCGTGCGTTCACACAATTATGTACAGGATTCGTAGGATTCGAGATTCGAAAGATTCGATATATTCGAGAACCTTTTCGGATTCGGATTCGGAAAAAATTGGATTCGTCCCACCTCTAGTAAAATCAGTTTTGAATACCTTGAGGGGTGTAGTTTATAGAATGGGGTCATTTTGGGTGGTTTCTATTATGTAAGCCTCACAAAGTGACTTCAGTCCTGAACTGGTCCCTAAAAATTGGGTTTTTGAAAATTTCTGAAAAATTTCAAGATTTGCTTCTAAACTTCTAAGCCTTGCAATATCCCCAGAAAATAAAATATCCTTCCAAAAATGATCCAAACATGAAGTAGACATATGGGGAATGTAAAGTAATAACAATTTTTGGAGGTATTACTATGTATTATAAAAGACATTTAAACTTGGAAATTTGCAATTTTTTACAAATTTTTTGTAAATTTGTTATTTTTTAATAAATAAAAATGATTTTTTTTTACTTCATTTTACCAGTGTCATGAAGTACAATATGTGACGAAAAAACTATCTCAGAATGGCCTGGATAAGTCAAAGCGTTTTAAAGTTTTTATTACTTAAAGTGACACTGGTCAGATTTGCAAAAAATTGCCAAGTCCAGAAGGTGAAATAGGGCCGAGTCCTTAAGGGGTTAAAGGAAAAAAGGAGATGAAATTTCACTTTTTGGGCAGATTTTCCATTTTAATTCATTTTTTTCTTTTACATATCAAGGGTTAACAGCCAAATAAAACTCAATATTTATTACCCCAATTCTACAGTTTATAGAAACACCCCATATGTAGTTGTAAACTGCTGTATGGGCACACTGCAGGTCTCAGAAGGAAAGGAGCACCATATGGATTTTGGAGGGCAGATTTTACTGGAAAAATTTTAAGTTGTCATATGGCATTTAAAGACCCCCTGATATACCCAGAATAGAAAATCCAAATAATCCTTTCACACTGGCGTTTTGAATTCCGTTTGTGAGATCCGTTTCAGGGATCTCACAAACGGTTCAAAACGGATCAGTTCAGCCCCAATGCATTCTGAATGGATAAGGATTCGTTCAGAATGCATCAGTTTGGCTCCGTTTTACCTCCATTCCGCTCTGGATGAGGACACCAAAACGCTGCTTGCAGCGTTTTGGTGTCCGCCTGGTTATGCGGAGCCAAACGGATCCGTCCTGACTTACAATGTAAGTCAATGGGAGCGGATCCGTTTTCACTAACACAATATGGTGCAATTGAAAACGGATCTGTCCACAATTGACTTTCAATATAAGTCAGGATGGATCCGTTTTGACTTTGTTCTTCATAATGCAAACGGATCCGTTCTGAACGGATACAATTGTTTGCATTATAGGTGCGGACCTGTCTGTGCAGATGGTGTGAAAGTAGCCTAAGGCTGTGCTCTCACGGGCGAAATTTCCGCGCGGGTGCAATGCGGTAGGTGAACGTATTGCACCCGCACTGAATCCCGACCCATTCATTTCAATGGGGCTGTTCAGATGAGCGGTGATTTTCACGCATCACTTGCGCGTTGCTTGAAAATCGCAGCATGCTCTATATTCTGCGTTTTTCACACAACACAGGCCCCATAGAAGTGAATGGGGTTGCGTGAAAATCGCAAGCATCCGCAAGCAAGTGCGGATGCGGTGCGATTTTCACGCATGGTTGCTAGGTGACAGTCTATTCACTGTATTATTTTCCCTTATAACATGGTTATAAGGGAAAATAATAGCATTCTGAATACAGAATGCAAAGTAAAATAGCGCTGAAGGGGTTAAAAAAAATAAAAAAAATGTACTCACCTTCTCCTCTTGATCGCGTAGTTTAGTTCCCGGTCTCTTCTGATGAGCTGTCGGCTAAAGAACCTTTGGTGACGTCAGATCACATGCTCCAATCACATGGTCCATCACCGTGGTGATGGACCATGTGATTGGAGGATGTGATCTGATGTCACCACAGGTCCTAGCCGGTAGTTCATCATTAAAGAAGTAAAGAAGAGACCGGGAACTACGCGATCAAGAGGAGAAGGTGAGTTAATTTTTTTATTTTTTTTTAACCCTCAATTGATCACCTACTAAGAATTCTGTATTCAGAATGCTATTATTTTCCCTTATAACCATGTTATAACGGAAAATAATACAATCTACACTACTACTAACCCAAACCTGAACTTCTGTGAAGAAGTTCGGGTCTGGGTACCACAGTCGGTTTTTTATCACGCGCGTGCAAAACACATTGCACCCGCGCAATAAAAACTGAACATCGGAACGCAATCGAAGTCAAAACTGACTGCAATTGCGTATCTAATCGCGCGGGTTTGCCGCAATACATCGGGACGCATCCGGACCTAATCCGGACACGCCCGTGTGAACCCAGCCTAAGTGACCCCATTTTGGATATTATAGGATAAGGTGACACTTTTATTGGTACTATTTTGTGGTACATATGACTTTTGATTGCTCTATATTATGCTTTTTGTGAGGCTTGGTAACCAATTTCTTGTGAGGCACAAATTTTTATTTTATTTTTTTACGATGTTCACCTGACAGGTTAGATCATCTGCTATTTTTATAGAGCATGTTGTTATGGAGACGACAATATCAAATATGTCTACTTATTTTTATTTTGTTTTAGTTTTACATAATAAAGCATTTTTGAAATAAATCATGTTTTTTCTGTCTCCTTTTTCTGAAAGACATATTATTTTAATTTTTTGGGCGATTATCTTTTATAGAGGCTCAGTTTTTGCGGCATGAGGTGACGGTTTGATTAGTACTATTTTGGGGTACATATGACTTTTTGATCGTTTGGTATTATACTTTTTGTGATTTATGATGACAAGAAATACATTTTTTGGCACTGTATTTATTTTAATTTTTGTACGGTTTTCATCTGACAGGGTAAGGCTACTTTCACACTAGCGTTCGGAGCGGATCCGTCTGATGTTTCATCAGACGGATCCGCTCCGATAATGCAGGCGTTCGCATCCGTTCAGAACGGATGCGTCTGCATTAAAACTTAGAAAATTTTCTAAGTGTGAAAGTTGTCTGAGCGGATCCGTTCAGACTTTACATTGAAAGTCAATGGGGAACGGATCCGCTTGAAGATTGAGCCATATTGTGTCATCTTCAAGCGGATCCGTCCCCATTGACTTACATTGTAAGTGTGGACGGATCCGCTCGCCTCCGCACGGCCAGGCGGACACCCGAACGCTGCAAGCAGCGTTCAGGTGTCCGCTCACTGAGCGGAGTGGAGGCTGAATGCTTGCAGGCGGATGCATTCTCAGTGGATCCGCCTCCACTGAGAATGCATTGGGGCCAGACGGATGCGTTCGGGGCCGCTCGTGAGCCCCTTCAAACGGTGCGCACGAGCGGACACCCGAACGCTAGTGTGAAAGTAGCCTAAATCATGTGATATTATTATAGATCTTGTTGTTACGAATGTGTTGATACCTACAGTAATTTGTATATTTTTTTATATTTATTTTGGTTTTACACAATAAAAGCATTTTTGAAAGAAAAACAATCATGTTTTTATGTCTCCATTTTCCGAAAGCCATATTTTTTATATTTTTTGGGTAATTGTCTTAGGTAGGATAAAAAAATTTGTGGGATGAGATAAAGGTTAGATTGGTACTACCTTGGGGTACATACTACTTTTTGATCATTTGGTATTACACTTTCTGGTGATGGAAAATAGATTTTTTTTTAGATGGGTTAGCTCGTGTGATATTTTTATAGAGTAGGTTGTTACGGACGTGGTGATACCTAATATGTCAGTTTTTTTTAAATTAATTTTGGTTTTAAACAATAAAAGCATTTTTGAAACAAAAAAATTATGTTTTTATGTCTCCATTTTCTGAAAGCCATATATTTTTTGGGCGATTGTCTTAGTTAGAGTCTCATTTTTCACGGGATAACGGTTTGATTAGTATTGATTTTGGGTACATATGACTTTTTGATCACCTGATATTAAACTTTTTGTGATGAAAGGTGACAAAAAAAATTGCTTTTTTTAGCACAGTTTTTATTGAAAAAAAATTTACAGTGTTGACCAGACGAGGTGGTCTGTCTTTATTTTTTTATTTTATTTTTTTTACATTTTATATGTCTCTTTTTTATGGGAAATGGGCTTTTTTTTAAATTGAATTTTTTTTTATTGTTAAAAACCTTTTTTTTTTCACTTTTATTAATTTTTATTTTTGTCCTATTATGGGACATATGTATCGTACTACATTGACTATCAGTGTATTACACAGTGTAATACACTAATAGTTTGCCTATAAAAACGAGCCTGGGGGCTGGGCTTCATAGGTCTCTATAGCTGCCAGGCCCCAAGACCTTTGAATGGCTTGGGCCTGCCATGGCAACCATTGGTCTCCATCACCGCAGAGCAGGGACCCGATGGATAAGGAGAGGGAGCGCAAACCTCCCGTATTCAGCGGTCAGCGCTGACCACGGCATATGAGGGGTTAATCAACCGACATCGGAGTTATTACTGATGCTGGTGGATGCAGCAGGGATCCGGCTGTCAGTAACAGCCGGATCCCTGTCGCTGATCGCGGCACCACACATGGGGGAACAGAAGGACTGCAGAACAAGAATGCTCGTTCTGGGGCACTAAGTATCGGACATTTAGGATGAGCATTCTCGTCCTAAAGAGATTAATGTGACTGGTGATCAGTTGCTACCACTGTCACTATGCTTATGCACAGTTGGGTCACATTATTAAGAAATTATTATGACCACCACTTATTGGAAGTGACTCAACAAGGTCCTGGTAGGTTGTCACGGGTATCTGGAGCCATGTTGACTGCAGTGCATCACATAGTTGCTGGAGGATCTACAGAATGAACACGATGATAAAAGCTGGTCCCTCAGATGCACAATTGAGTTCAAGTCTGGGGAATTCTGGGGCCAGGGTATTACTTGGAAGTCTTGGTCATGCTCTCCCAACCAATGTCAGATGTTTCTAGCTGCGTGAAATGTCACATTGCCTTGCTGGAAGATCCTATGTGCCCCAGGGAAAACAATCAGCATGTATTGGTGAACATGATCTACAAGGATGGATTCATACCCAAATCGGTTGAGAGCACCAACCACATGGATGATTTGACCCAGAGAATGCCGAAAGACATTCCCTAGACCAGGGTGTCTGTTATAGATGATCGAAGTATACAAAAAATTTAATTCAGCTGCTTCACCGAATTTACAAAAAGATTCACTTTGTGACGAATTACTTAGTCACGAAGCTCATTTCTTTGTAAGTAATGGGTACAACGACAGGGAGCGGCAATCTTTCCCCCTCCCCCCGTCATTGTACCCAGTGTAACATAAAAAAAGAATGAAAAAAATCATTACTTACCTCATCCATTTGATTGTGGAGAGCCCAGCGCCGCCATCTTGATTAAAGATTCAGCACAAAATCTCGCGCAGCCCATGATGACGTCATTACATCGGCTGGTGGTGGTGGATGACTCTTCGCGTTTCAATTATTTACCTCCATTCAGGAAAAATCGCTTCACTACTAGAGATGGCCCGAACTATCCGACGGCGAACAGTTCCCGGCGAACATAGCTTGTTCGCGTTCGCCTCTGCCGGGCGAACACATGCGATGTTCGGTCCGCCCCCTATACATCATCATTGAGCAAACTTTGACCCTGTACCTCACAGTCAGCAGACACATTCCAGCCAATCAGCAGCATACCCTCCCTCCCAGACCCTCCCACCTCCTGCACAGCATCCATTTTAGATTCATTCTGAAGCTGCAGTCTTAGTGAGAGGAGGGAGACTGTAACTGCTGCTGATTTAATTGGGAAATCGATAGCTAGGCTAGTGAATTCAGTGTCCACTCCAGTCCTGAAAGACTCATCTGATCTCTGCTGTAAGGACAGCGTCCTGACAGCACCCCAAAAAGCCCTTTTTAGGGCTGCAACATTAGTCTGCTTTTTTTTTTTCCTTTATATACATATTGCAGTTGCCTGGCCTGCCTGTGTGTGAGGAGCTGCAGGCCCACAGACTGTAGTGTGCCCACTGCCAGTGCTCACCCCTGTCATTCCGTGTGGCACAGGACTTTGCTTAAAAAAAGGCACTTAATTTTTACACTTTAATCTAAGGTTAGTTGCCTGCCAGTGTGTGTCAGGCTGACTTCCACTGACTGTAGTGTGCCCACTGCCAGTGCCCACCACTCATACCGGCTGGCACAGGACTTTGCATAAAAAAGGCATTTAATTTTTACACTTTAGTGTAATTTCAGCTGCTTGCCTGCTGCTAGTGTGTGTCAGGCCGACTTCAACTGACTGTAGTGTGCCCACTGCCAGTGCCCACCCCTGTCATCCCGTGTGGCACAGGACTTTGCTTAAAAAAAAGGCACTTCATTTTTACACTTTAATCTAAGGTTAGTTGCCTGCCAGTGTGTGTCAGGCCGACTTCAACTGACTGTAGTGTGCCCACTGCCAGTGCCCACCCCTGTCATCCCGAGTGGCACAGGACTTTGCTTAAAAAATAGGCACTTAATTTTTACACTTTAATCTAAGGTTAGTTGCCTGCCAGTGTGTGTCAGGCTGACTTCCACTGACTGTAGTGTGCCCACTGCCAGTGCCCACCACTCATACCGGCTGGCACAGGACTTTGCTTAAAAAAGGCATTTAATTTTTACACTTTAATGTAATTTCAGCTGCTTGCCTGCTGCTAGTGTGTGTCAGGCCGACTTCAACTGACTGTAGTGTGCCCACTGCCAGTGCCCACCCCTGTCATACCGAGTGGCACAGGACTTTGCTTAAAAAATAGGCACTTAATTTTTACACTTTAATCTAAGGTTAGTTGCCTGCCAGTGTGTGTCAGGCTGACTTCCACTGACTGTAGTGTGCCCACTGCCAGTGCCCACCACTCATACCGGCTGGCACAGGACTTTGCTTAAAAAAGGCATTTAATTTTTACACTTTAATGTAATTTCAGCTGCTTGCCTGCTGCTAGTGTGTGTCAGGCCGACTTCAACTGACTGTAGTGTGCCCACTGCCAGTGCCCACCCCTGTCATACCGAGTGGCACAGGACTTTGCTTAAAAAATAGGCACTTAATTTTTACACTTTAATCTAAGGTTAGTTGCCTGCCAGTGTGTGTCAGGCTGACTTCCACTGACTGTAGTGTGCCCACTGCCAGTGCCCACCACTCATACCGGCTGGCACAGGACTTTGCATAAAAAAGGCATTTAATTTTTACACTTTAGTGTAATTTCAGCTGCTTGCCTGCTGCTAGTGTGTGTCAGGCCGACTTCAACTGACTGTAGTGTGCCCACTGCCAGTGCCCACCCCTGTCATACCGAGTGGCACAGGACTTTGCTTAAAAAATAGGCACTTAATTTTTACACTTTAATCTAAGGTTAGTTGCCTGCCAGTGTGTGTCAGGCTGACTTCCACTGACTGTAGTGTGCCCACTGCCAGTGCCCACCACTCATACCGGCTGGCACAGGACTTTGCTTAAAAAAGGCATTTAATTTTTACACTTTAATGTAATTTCAGCTGCTTGCCTGCTGCTAGTGTGTGTCAGGCCGACTTCAACTGACTGTAGTGTGCCCACTGCCAGTGCCCACCCCTGTCATACCGAGTGGCACAGGACTTTGCTTAAAAAATAGGCACTTAATTTTTACACTTTAATCTAAGGTTAGTTGCCTGCCAGTGTGTGTCAGGCTGACTTCCACTGACTGTAGTGTGCCCACTGCCAGTGCCCACCACTCATACCGGCTGGCACAGGACTTTGCATAAAAAAGGCATTTAATTTTTACACTTTAGTGTAATTTCAGCTGCTTGCCTGCTGCTAGTGTGTGTCAGGCCGACTTCAACTGACTGTAGTGTGCCCACTGCCAGTGCCCACCCCTGTCATACCGAGTGGCACAGGACTTTGCTTAAAAAATAGGCACTTAATTTTTACACTTTAATCTAAGGTTAGTTGCCTGCCAGTGTGTGTCAGGCTGACTTCCACTGACTGTAGTGTGCCCACTGCCAGTGCCCACCACTCATACCGGCTGGCACAGGACTTTGCTTAAAAAAGGCATTTAATTTTTACACTTTAATGTAATTTCAGCTGCTTGCCTGCTGCTAGTGTGTGTCAGGCCGACTTCAACTGACTGTAGTGTGCCCACTGCCAGTGCCAACCACTGATACCGGGTGGCACAGTAGCTTGCCGATAAATAAGGCATTTAATTTTTAGACAGTAGTCTAAATTCAGTTGCTTGCCTGCTGCCAGTGTGTGTCAGGCCCGCTTCCACTGACTGTAGTGTGCCCACTGCCAGTGCCAACCACTGATACCGGGTGGCACAGTAGCTTGCCGATAAATAAGGCATTTAATTTTTAGACAGTAGTCTAAATTCAGTTGCTTGCCTGCTGCCAGTGTGTGTCAGGCCCTCTTCCACTGACTGTAGTGTGCCCACTGCCAGTGCCAACCACTCATACCGGGTGGCACAGTAGCTTGCCGATAAATAAGGCATTTAATTTTTACACTTTAGTGTAATTTCAGTTGCTTGCCTGCTGCCAGTGTGTGTCAGGCCCGCTTCTACTGACTGTAGTGTGCCCACTGCCAGTGCCAACCACTGATACCGGGTGGCACAGTAGCTTGCCGATAAATAAGGCATTTAATTTTTACACTTTAGTGTAATTTCAGTTGCTTGCCTGCTGCCAGTGTGTGTCAGGCCCGCTTCCACTGACTGTAGTGTGCCCACTGCCAGTGCCAACCACTGATACCGGGTGGCACAGTAGCTTGCCGATAAATAAGGCATTTAATTTTTAGACAGTAGTCTAAATTCAGTTGCTTGCCTGCTGCCAGTCAGTGTGTCAGGCCCTCTTCCACTGACTGTAGTGTGCCCACTGCCAGTGCCAACCACTCATACCGGGTGGCACAGTAGCTTGCCGATAAATAAGGCATTTAATTTTTACACTTTAGTGTAATTTCAGTTGCTTGCCTGCTGCCAGTGTGTGTCAGGCCCGCTTCTACTGACTGTAGTGTGCCCACTGCCAGTGCCAACATCATACCTGATCGTATACACACACTGGATGTTTTAAAGCACGTTATTCCAAACAATTTAGGAATGTTAGTTGATTTATGCCCTTTATGGATTAAAACCCGACTCTGCGTCCACTACGTAATTTTCCATGGGAGTTTTGCCATAGATCCCCCTCCGGCATGCCACAGTCCAGGTGTTAGACCCCTTGAAACAACTTTCTCATCACTATTGTGGCCAGAAAGAGTCCCTGTGGGTTTTAAAATTCGCCTGTCTATTGAAGTCTATGGCGGTTCGCCCGGTTCGCCAGTTCGCGAACATTTGCGGAAGTTCGCGTTCGCTGTTCGCGAACTGAAAATTTTATGTTCGCGACATCACTATTCACTACCACAAAGCACAAGGAAATTATGCTTCACCGCGAATCGAATTTTCCCTGAAATTCAAATCGAATTCCATTTTGTGGAGTTCGATTTGCTCAATACTAGCGTCTGTTCTCCAATGTTACTCACCTGACATGCCAATGTCCATCTGTTCAATGAAGCAGAAAACGTGACTCATCAGGTAAAGCAACCCTTTGCCAAATAACAGCGGTCCAATTCCGATACTGCTGCAAAAATGTAAGCCTTTTTTGCTGATGCAACTTCATTAGCAGAGGTGCAGTGACCATACGTCTGCTTCATCTGTTGTTATTCTTTGAAGGGTGTATTAGACTGCCGGGCAATTGTGATTTTTAAGTTTGCAGTCCACCCTCGCACATCTTCATAGCCAACGTTCACCTCTCACATCAATGGCACATGGTGCTCCGCACTTTCCATGTTGTTTATTCACAATAGTGCTTTTTGTCCGCTCTCAATACACATTCACCACAGCAGCATGCAAACAGTTCACAAACTGCCGGTATTTTTATGTGTCAGCGGCAGCTAATGCTGATTGACACTTTGCTATTTAGTATGGCTGTAAATAGATGATTCGGGACGGCTCTTACTGGGAGTAGTCAAAGTGCTGGGTGGATGACTTCTCCCCACGTTCCAGGCCAGGTCTTGGCGGGCTTATAAAAAACAGCCAGCACTGTCAGGTGTGTGGATTACCTCCCTCTAACAGTGAAGCTCTGGAGATCTCTGTGCTGAGGTCTGAAGACCGTGTGTCAGGCGAGCAGGCCACCTTAAGGCTCCCTTCACACGGGCGTTGCGGGTGAGGGCCGGATGAGATGCAGGTGCGTTCAGGAAAAATCGTGCAAGTAGGAACGCAATTTCAGTCAGTTTTGCCTGCGATTGCTTTCCGTTGTTCAGTTTTTTCCGTGCGAGTGCAATGCGTTTTGTACGCACGTGATAAAAAACTGAATGTGGTACCCAGACCCGAACCCGGACTTCTTCACTGAAGTTCGGGTTTGGTGTTCTGTAGATTTTATTATTTTCCATTATAACATGGTTATAATGGAAAATAATAGCATTCTTTAATACAGAATGCTAAGTATAATGTCAATTGAGGGTTAAAAAATTATAAAAACATAACTCACCTCATCCACTTGATCATGCAGCTGGGATCCTCTTCTTTGTTCTTCTTGAAGGACCTGCAAAAGGACCTTCGCTGACGTGGTGAGCGCTGTGACGTCAGCGCAGGTCCTGCTGAATGAAAATAGAAGAACCTTCTATCTTCATTCAGCAGTACCAGCGAAGGTTCTTTTGCAGGTCCTTCAAGAAGAACAAAGAAGAGTATTCCGGCTGCGCGATGAAGTGGATGAGGTGAGTTATGTTTTTATTATTTTTTAACCCTCAATGGACATTTTACTAAGCATTCTGTATTAAAAATGCTATTATTTTCCATTATAACCATGTTATAATGAAAAATAATAAAGTAAATGGGGTCCCGGGTCATACATCCCTCATCTCCTTAGCAACCATGCGTGAAAATCGCACCGCATCCGCACTTGCTTGCGAATGCAATGCGATTTTCATGCAGCTCCATTCATTTCCATGAATATAGAACATGCTGCGATTTTCACGCAACACACAAGTGATGCGTGAAAAACATTGCTCATGTACACAGCCCCATTGAAATGAATGGGTCAGGATTCAGTGCGGGTGCAATGTGTTCACCTCACGTATTGAACCCACGTGGAATACTAGCCCGTGTGAAAGAGGCCTAAAACCTGCAAGTGGATTTTCTGAGGCTGAGCATTCAGCCAGGTGTGAACTGACGCTCAGGATACCAGGTGAACTTTATTTTGTTTTTCTGTGTGAACAAGCACCAAGCCTGAAAAGTGACTGTTGTGTGATGTTATAAGTGTGAATAAACACTGAAGAGTCATTTACAACCTGGTCCTTTGCCTCTATACTGCGTCCTCTAACCTGCTTACCAGAGCGAATCCCCACAGACTCCAAAAGTGGAGCGTGTGTGTGTGGGGATAGATCCAGAAAGTGGAGACAAGGAGCAGCATCATACAGTGACAATCATCTGATGAAGATCATAGTGATGAGTGAAGCCAGATCTTTAGGATACATTAACATGACGCAAAACCCAGATCCGCCAAAAATATGGATGACGTCCATGTGACGTCAGTGCTGCATCCGTTTTTTTTTTGCGGGTCCATTGTAACAATGCCTATTCTTGTCCGCAAAACGAACAAGAACATGTTCTATCTTTTTTGCGGGGCTACGGAACGGACGTGTGCTGTCTAAATTTTTTGCAGACCCATTGAAATGAATGGATCCGCATCCTATTGGCAAAAAATCAGATGATTGGATCAGATGTGGACCAAAAATACAGTCGTATGAATGGGACCTTAGCGCCATTCTCTAGACAAGTAACTTGGTTTTCTGCACAGCTCCATTATGGAAATTCTACAATCCTTTATTTCAGCTCTTTACATACGCAGTATATGCATCTATTAATACAAGCACAGTGTGGCAAGGCTTTTTTTTTTATTTTTGCTGAAGCCATTCAGATAAAACACAATAGCAGATTTATATTTTGGATGAGTTAGCGAATCTGCTATAATGCTAAATCTGCTTACATACAGTTTATGGATTTGTTTTTTAAAGTAAAATGCTTAAATAAGTGCAATACGTTAGAATTAGCGAACTGCTTCCAGTATCCCTTCCACAGAAGTCTGAATATTGGCTCCAGCTCCTGCTGTGCACAGCAGGAAACTCCATGGACCAGTGAAGCCAAGAAGTTACTCAGGAGAAGCTTCACTGTTCAAGATGACTCATAATCCTGATCTGTTCTTCTGAACTTATTAACAGGATAAGTCTCTGCTTTGGAGGAAAGACCAGAAATAACCTGGGATTTGGTTCTGTTTCAAACATGGCATTGAAAAATAGACGAGATGCAGTTGGTTTCATGTTGAATCCAAAAATAAATCATTTAATTTACTCTGTTTATAGGGAACTGCATACAAAAAATGGATTTCTATAGAAGCCTGTATTTCGGGCAAGAAGTAGTATATTTTGAGAATACAGCACGTGGAGCCTTGATAGTTTCAGATGTTTATTAGTTAAGTTTGATTTCACACATACATTTATTTTCATGCCTCTGAGATGGTACTTTCAAATAAATAGAGGCAACAGCTATAAAAATTAGTTTGCACTTCAGGTATGAATTTTAATTTTCCTTCACAGCACATATGCAACCTATTAAAAAACATCACATGGCACAACAGTCATAATAAAATGATAATCTTTATTAGAAAAGCATATTAGAAGTGAGTTACATGACACAAATGAGGATATTGAAGGATATTACACATATATCAAGTATGTAAAGTGTTGGCATCTGTCAGCAGATTTGTACCTATGACACTGGCTGACCTGTTACATGTGCACTTGGCAGCTGAAGGCATCTGTGTTGGTCTCATGTTCATATGTGTCCGCATTGCTGAGAAAAATGATGCTGTAATATATGCATATGAGCCTCTAGGAGCAACCGGGGCATTGCCGTTACACTGTAGGGTATGGACACAGAGTGGGCCAAGATGCCAACAGTGGGTGATGGTGGTAGGTGGTGGTGCCATTAAAGCAGAAAAGAAAGATACCTACAGTAAAACTATAAGATACATGGTATGGGATAGGAACTAGAAGAGAAACCATAAGTGGTGGAGTACACAAATAAGTCACGCAGGCTAGAATACACAAAAGCACGTTAAAAAAAGGTGAAGATTGTATTAGATCAACAATAAGGGATTCTGACGTCATTAATATATGATGCGGGTTAGTGGCTTGACTAGAAATGACCGGGCCCCACAGCAAATTTTTGACCCCCCTCCCAGCAACCCCTTTCTCCTGTGCAACCCCCACTCCTGTAGCTGGTCAAGATCACTTTCTCAGATGAGGCCTGGTAGCCACTCCATCTGTTTCCTACAGCGTCACTGTATATAATGTCATTGTATAATACTGTTGAGGGGGCCCTGACAATAAACTCAGACATCCCAGCCTGCAAAAACTCATTTCAGGGAGGTTTTCTTTTTTTTTCTTTCTTTCACGAACTTTTTATTACATTTTCCAAACATATGCAGTATCTGCACACTTTGCTCTATGGTGTGGAGGACTGGGCTCATTACCCTGCCCCAAACTATCATATTTATGTATATGATTAAAGGGATTCTGTCACCACCTATAAGCCCTGTGAGCTAAACATATGCTCATGTCCAGGGTAGCATTCTGATTTCTAAGGTGGATTATAAAAGCTATTTGTGGCTTTATTCTGTGGAAAAACAGGTTTTACTAACCTGTCAATCATTGAATTAAGGTGCCCAAGCAGGGGAGGTCTGTGGATGCATGGTGCCCGGCCGCACACATCGCCGTTCGTGCCCAGCGCCGCCTCTCCCTCCCTCCCCCTCCTCCGGCTTTGAGATCCCGCGCGTGCGCACAGGCTCAGCCTGATGCGCCGTTGCGGACTGCTGGCATCGGCTTCTTCTTGCACTGTGCGCACGCGCCGAGAAGGGGTCACTGCTACAGGTTGCCGGAAAGGTTTACTGCGAGTAAACTAGAGATGGGAAGTTCGGATCTTTCACATGAATCGGTTGATTTGAATCAGTTCATTCAAATGAACCGATTCATGAATCGAATCTTCGGTTCATTCGCTGAGCTGACAAGAAGCAAGTGAACCGAAGCTTAGGGTGCGCATTGCGCATGCGCGGATGCTTCGATTCACTTGCTGACTCGCTGAGTCGGCTCTTGGTCTGAGTCAGGAAGTTTATTCTTTAAATCCCTGTGTGTAATTATCTACCCCACTGTAGGAAAAAAACAAGCATCCGGGGGGGGGGTGAATTTAACACTGGGGTAAATAATATAATTAAAATGGAGGGTTAAATGTGTAAATGTATTTAAAAAAAATACATCTCTCTCAATAGTTATATAGCTACTGAATGAGACAGAAGAAGGGATGCCTTTAACATATATATCTCCTTGAGAAGCCAATTTGACCCTAAAGGGTTAATTCAACCTGTAATCTAAACTCTGTCCTGTCACTTCTCTTATCTCTCTGCTGACTTCCCGTCTGTCCCTTAACCTTATCACTGCTGCAGCCTGGTCATCAGCCTCAGTGTAAACTGTTCGAGTGACTCACGGTTCTTTTAACTCAAAGAATCGAATGAGTCTATAACTTAGGCTACTTTCACACCTGCGTTCAGGTGTCCGCTCGTGCGCTCCGTTTGAAGGGGCTCACGAGCGGTCCTGAACGAAGCCGCCCGGCCCTGATGCATTCTCTATGGAGGCGGATCCACTGAGAATGCATCCGCCTGCCAGCGCTCAGCCTCCGCTCCGCTCAGTGAGCGGACACCTGAACGCTGCTTGCAGCGTTCGGGTGTCCGCCTGGCCGTGCGGAGGCGAGCGGATCCGTCCAGACTTACAATGTAAGTCAATGGGGACGGATCCGCTTGAAGATGACACCATATGGCTCAATCTTCAAGCGGATCCGTTCCCCATTGACTTACAATGTAAAGTCTGAACGGATCCGCTCAGGCTACTTTCATACTTAGAAATTTTTCTAAGTTATAATGCAGACGGATCCGTTCTGAACGGATGCGAACGTCTGCATTTTAGGAGCGGATCCGTCTGATGAAACATCAGACGGATCCGCTCCTAACGCTAGTGTGAAAGTAGCCTAAGTCGGATCTTTAGATTCTTTTAACTCATAGACTCATTTGATTCTTAGACTCCCTCCTGTACAGTGTGTGACTCAGTGCTGCTAGTGCTTGCCTCAGTTCTGATTGGTTGCAGGCCAGGGTGGGCGGGGAGGGGAGGGGCTGGCTTCCACTCTAGGATCAGATTACGCTCCTCCCTCCTGTACAGTGTGTGACTCAGAGCTGCTTGCCTGGGCTCTGATTGGTTGCAGGCCAGGGTGAGCCGGGAGGGGAGGGGCTGGCTTCCACTCTAGGATCAGATTACGCTCCTCCCTGCTGCCAGCGTCTCTCTGCTCTGCTATCTGACTGAGCTGCTTCACACGGATCAGCTCAGTCAGAGGAATCGACTCCTCCCGTTTAGTGAACTGAATCCATTCAAAAGAACGATTCGTTCATGAACCGGACATCACTAGAGTAAACCTTTCCGGGATATATTGTTTCAGATGCGGGCGTCAGGGAGCCACTATCTAATAGCGGGAGACTCCCTGAACGTCCGGGAGACTTGAGATCCCTGTAAACTGGTTTAGTCCTCCTCCTGGGTGGGCCCCAAAGCAGCCACTTCCCCTGCTTCCATTATAGCCACGCCCCTTATGTGGGTCTTGGAAAACCCTTTAAGTATAAACTAAATTAGTTAGAATACTGTCTCTATTTCTTGAATATCTAATATGAAGATCATATGTCTGAATGATACCAGGGATGCGCACCATAAATGCAGAGTTAATGCTTCCATTCATTCTCGTTCCCGTCTGCAGGGGTATTGCTATCTGCTTGGGCCAGAACTACTTGATTAAGACACATTGCCCTCTTCTGGGTGATATTGGTTCAGTGGAAACTAATTGACTTCGATCCAAATTTCAGGAAAAATTCGATTCACTGCCAAGCCAAATTTCCTTGCCTTGCACTTCATGGTAACTAATCAATTTTCCCTGAAATGGCGGTAAAAAAAAAAAATACATACTCAACATATCCATTTGAGTGCGAAGAGGCTGTCACTGCCATCTTGATTGAAGATATTGTGGAAAATCTCGCATAGGGTGACGTATAATGTGACCATGCCGGAGCACTGGCCGGACATGATTTAATGGATGAGATGATTATGTATTTTTTTTTTTAAGATATGATTACCATCTACTCACTATTGTCATCTTTCTAACCTATTTTGTAATTTTCCCTAAGGCTTTCACTTTCAAAACAAGACAAACAATTATCCCAGAAACCATGTTATTTAGATGTAAATTCAGCTTCTCTAAGTATTTAGGAAAGCATTACTGCTGTTTGCACTTGCAACATTTCCATATGTATGACCTTGCAAGCAAAGAAAGTAGACTTTTCTAAATAGGCAATATACATTAAAGGGAATGTGTCATCAGAAAATGACCTAGTGTTTAACCTATTACTGGCCGCCTTATAACTATTTACGTCGGAAGTAAGGACTTTAAATATGGCACCCACTCATGAGTGCAGCAGGCATCATGGTCTCTGGGTATTTGTTGTTTTAAACAGCAGGCACCCAGGGCTACTGTATGCAATCGGCGATAACCTCAATCACACACATTCTACCCTTTAGATGCCATGGCCAAATGTGACCTCAGCATCTGGGAGTATAAAACCAGGAGCGTGTGCTCCAAGCTGTGCATTGGCTCCCCCCAGCAATGATTGGTGGAACCTGATGTATTGTGTAGCAGCCTCGGTCTTCATGAGCGGGATCTTGACATAGGGGCCACTTAATATGGTGGATTTGGTGATCTCTGCAATGGGGACACCCCTTTGCTCGGTTTTCCTTCCTTTGAAAGATATCTGGCTTTCACTGTGTTGAAGACCCATAACTGGGGCTCCACGGTTATTTTACATATCACTGTTTTCCAGGGAGCTTTGCACTTTGGATTGCTGTGTCGAGACTCTTAGATGAGGCTCCACAGTGTTTTCTGTAGCTGGTCTCCCTAAGATCAGCTATTGTTTTGTTTGAGTAGGCTCCAAGGCATTGCTCCCGGTTAGCCAGAATCCTACTCCACACTGATGAGGGGCAACACCCCTAAACAGAGGTCTGTGGATGGATAACTGGCTTAGGTTTTCCCCCGTCACATCCTTAAAGCTTGTATAAGAGTGGGATCTTGACATAGGGGCCACTTAATATGGTGGATTTGGTTATCTCTGTAATGGGGACACCCCTTTGCTCGGTTTTCCTTCCTTTGAGGGATATCTGGCTTTCACTGTG
The DNA here is from genome assembly GCF_905171765.1 of Bufo bufo. Lineage (NCBI taxonomy): Eukaryota > Metazoa > Chordata > Amphibia > Anura > Bufonidae > Bufo > Bufo bufo. Next base: position 321,514,090 of record NC_053390.1, read on the forward strand.
TTGAAGACCCATAACTGGGGCTTCATGGTTATTTAGCATATCACTGTTTCCCAGGGAACTTTGCACTTTGCATGGCTGTGTCAAGACTCTAAGATGAGGCTCCACAGTGTTTTCTGTAGCTGGTTTCCCTAAGATCAGCTATTGTTTTGTTCGGTCTTCATGAGCGTCAGGAGGCTGCCGCACATTAGTTCCTTGGGAGAGCCTGCCTATGGCAAGGCTCCATAGGAACTTAGTATAATCCTCATAGACATCATTGATAATGCATTGAAGCAATCTAATGATTGATTGTTATACACTGCGTGCAGAATTATTAGGCAAATGAGTATTTTGACCACATCATCCTCTTTATGCATGTTGTCTTACTCCAAGCTGTATAGGCTCGAAAGCCTACTACCAATTAAGCATATTAGGTGATGTGCATCTCTGTAATGAGAAGGGGTGTGGTCTAATGACATCAACACCCTATATTAGGTGTGCATAATTATTATGCAACTTCCTTTCCTTTGGCAAAATGGGTCAAAAGAAGGACTTGACAGGCTCAGAAAAGTCAAAAATAGTGAGATATCTTGCAGAGGGATGCAGCACTCTTAAAATTGCAAAGCTTCTGAAGCGTGATCATCGAGCAATCAAGCGTTTCATTCAAAATAGTCAACAGGGTCGCAAGAAGCGTGTGGAAAAACCAAGGCGCAAAATAACTGCCCATGAACTGAGAAAAGTCAAGCGTGCAGCTGCCAAGATGCCACTTGCCACCAGTTTGGCCATATTTCAGAGCTGCAACATCACTGGAGTGCCCAAAAGCACAAGGTGTGCAATACTCAGAGACATGGCCAAGGTAAGAAAGGCTGAAAGACGACCACCACTGAACAAGACACACAAGCTGAAACGTCAAGACTGGGCCAAGAAATATCTCAAGACTGATTTTTCTAAGGTTTTATGGACTGATGAAATGAGAGTGAGTCTTGATGGGCCAGATGGATGGGCCGTGGCTGGATTGGTAAAGGGCAGAGAGCTCCAGTCCGACTCAGACGCCAGCAAGGTGGAGGTGGAGTACTGGTTTGGGCTGGTATCATCAAAGATGAGCTTGTGGGGCCTTTTCGGGTTGAGGATGGAGTCAAGCTCAACTCCCAGTCCTACTGCCAGTTTCTGGAAGACACCTTCTTCAAGCAGTGGTACAGGAAGAAGTCTGCATCCTTCAAGAAAAACATGATTTTCATGCAGGACAATGCTCCATCACACGCGTCCAAGTACTCCACAGCGTGGCTGGCAAGAAAGGGTATAAAAGAAGAAAATCTAATGACATGGCCTCCTTGTTCACCTGATCTGAACCCCATTGAGAACCTGTGGTCCATCATCAAATGTGAGATTTACAAGGAGGGAAAACAGTACACCTCTCTGAACAGTGTCTGGGAGGCTGTGGTTGCTGCTGCACGCAATGTTGATGGTGAACTGATCAAAACACTGACAGAATCCATGGATGGCAGGCTTTTGAGTGTCCTTGCAAAGAAAGGTGGCTATATTGGTCACTGATTTGTTTTTGTTTTGTTTTTGAATGTCAGAAATGTATATTTGTGAATGTTGAGATGTTATATTGGTTTCACTGGTAAAAATAAATAATTGAAATGGGTATATATTAGTTTTTTGTTAAGTTGCCTAATAATTATGCACAGTAATAGTCACCTGCACACACAGATATCCCCCTAAAATAGCTAAAACTAAAAACAAACTAAAAACTACTTCCAAAAATATTCAGCTTTGATATTAATGAGTTTTTTGGGTTCATTGAGAACATGGTTGTTGTTCAATAATAAAATTAATCCTCAAAAATACAACTTGCCTAATAATTCTGCACTCCCTGTAGTTCCCTAAGGGAACTATAAAAAAATTTAAATGTTTTTAAAAATATAAAAAAATTATAAAAATTGAAATCACCCCTGTTTCCACAAAATTTTAATTAAAATACATATACAATTAAAAAAATAAACATCATGGGCATTACCATGTGTAAAAACACTCTTACGTCAAAAAGGGCAATTTGCTGTTTTTTGGTCGCTTTTCCTCCCACAATTTTTTTTTTATAAAAAGTGATTAAACCCCAAAATGATATCAATGAAAACTAGAGACTGCCCCACAAAAAATTAGCTCTCACACAGCTCCGTAGACATAAAAAAAAAGTTATAAGGGTAAGAATATGGTGATCCAATAAAAAATTGTTTTTTTCCAAAGTTTTCTTAATTTTTTTAAAGTTTTATTAAAATATAAGAAAAAACTATACATATGTGGTATTGTTGTAATTATACTGACCTGTAGAATTAAAGTAACAGGTCAGTTTGACCAAAAAGAAAACCCATAAAACTGTGGCAGAATTATTTTTTTTTTGTAATTTGTAAATCCACCCCATTTGGAATTTTTTACCCATTGCCCACATTATTTGCAACTATAAATGGAGCCATTAGAAAGTACAACTTTCCTGCAAAACAAAATGTGAATGGAAAAATAAAAAAAAGTTATGAGTTTGGGAAGAAGAAAAAACTAAAATGAGAAAATCACCCTGTCATTAAAGGGTTAAATTTTCTGAGAGTAAAATATTGATGACCTATCCTCAGGTTAGGTAAGTGGTCGGCAAAGTGCGGCTCGCGAGCCACAAGCGGCTCTTTTGATCCTTGAAAGCGGCTCTTTGGTTCGGGCTGGTGGGGGGGGCGGCTGCGCAGCCATATCGCGCCGCTCAAGCTTGCAAAATGTCCGTCATGCGCCTCCTGCCCCGTCTGTCTGCTCCTTCCACTTTATGAATGAAGCAGGCAGGCGGGGCAGGAGGCGCATGACGGAGGGTGAGATGTCACGCTGCGCACAGCAGCAGAAGGGCGGGCAGCGGCGGACTTTCAGCAGAACACCGGCCATGTGAGGAGTGGTGAAGAGGCCGCCGCTCAGGTCCAGGAGAAGTAAAATGTCCTGCAGCAGAAAGGTAGGAGCTGCCCCCGGTGTGTGCACAGCGCCGGGCACTGTGTCCCTGCCTCCTCCCTTCCCCCCACTAATACATTACTTTACTTACTGGAGGGCACTTATGGGGGATATCTGTGGAGGGCACTTATGGGGGATATCTGTGGAGGGCACTTATATAGCATCTTATGCTATATATGTGTAATCCACAGATATCCCCTATAAGTGTGTCATCCACAGATATCCCCCATAAGTGTGTCATCCACAGATATCCCCCATAAGTGCGTCATCCACAGATATCCCCCATAAGTGCGTCATCCACAGATATCCCCCATAAGTGCGTCATCCACAGATATCCCCCATAAGTGCGTCATCCACAGATATCCCCCATAAGTGAGTCATCCACATTACGTCCACATCTGCAGACAAGTTTAATAAAAGTAAAAAATGATAAAGATAAAATGAAATAATAATGAAGATCCAAATAAAAGAAAGTACATATAAAAGTATGTAAAAACACACTCTGGGCTCATGCCCACGAATGTAAGGGCGCCGTGCCTGTGCTGCGGACCGCAAATAGCGGTCCGCAATGCACGGACACAGACCATGGGGCAGCTGCATGAGGATCACGGACCCATTCACTTGAATGGGGTTCGCAATCCGCATCCGACTGCCCGCACCGCAAAAAAGTAGCACATGCAGAAGTGAATGGGTCCATGATGCGGGCTGCACACGGCCGTGTGCAGCCCGCATCATGGACCCATTCACTTCAATGGGTCCAGGATCCGGGATATGAGTGCTACAGTGTTCTTCCGTGGTGCTTCTGGCTGTGCCTCCGCACTGCAAAAAAGTAGCGCATGCTGAAGTGAATGGGTCCATGATGCGGGCTGCACACGGCCGTGTGAAGCCCGCATCATGGACCCATTCACTTCAATGGGTCCAGGATCCGGGATATGAGTGCTACAGTGTTCTTCCGTGGTGCTTCTGGCTGTGCCTCCGCACTGCAAAAAAGTAGTGCATGCGCCAGAAGCACCACGGAAGCACACTGTAGCACTCATATCCCGGATCCTGGACCCATTGAAGTGAATGGGTTCTTGATGCGGGCTGCACACGGCCAGTGCCCATGTATTGTGGACCCGCCGTATGCGGCCTGCAATATGGCAACGGCGGGCACACGGTCGTGTGCATGAGCCCTAATAGTCCTCACTGGTACTGTTGACGCAATATTTTAGGTTTTAAAAATGTGGCTCTCGAAAGAAATTTCAATCGTGGTTTTGGCGATATTTGGCTCAGCTGACAAAAAAGTTTGCCCACCACTGGGTTAGGTCATCAATATCCGATCGGCGGGGGTCCTACAACCAGCACCGCTACCAATGCTGTTTGAAGAGGCCGCAGAACTCCAGTCAGTGCTGCAGCCTCCACAGCTTACTTATCACAGAATAATTCACTGTATAGCGGTCGTATGGAACCGAGCTGCATCTAGGCCATGTGACCTATTAACTTGATGTCACTGGCCTAGGAAGAGACTGCGGCACTCACTGGAAACGCCGCGCAGTATGGGCTAGCAATCAGTTCAGCGCTCTCAGAACTATGAAGCATTACAGCTGTATATATAAGGAATAAAGAAATTGAAAAGAGCAAGTCACGGTTTGGAAGAGTGAATATTATTCATGCCTCACATATAAGTTTTAAATAAGAGAGTTATGACCGAGTAGACTATGTTGAACTCACTAGAGCGCTACAGCCTCTTCAAACAGTTGATCAGCTGGGGTGCCAGAAGTGTGACCCCCACCAATCAGATATTGATGGCCTGTCCTAAGGATAGGAAATCAGTACAATCAGATAGGATAGGAAATCAGTACATGAAAACCCCTTTAAATATTCAATAGCAAACAGTATATAGGCACAAAGATCTATAGATCAAGGGAATACTAGGGCCAAAACAAATTGGATACTCAATAAAACAAGAGTACATAAGTCAAGTGTCAATAATGCAACTAAAACAAAAAGTTAATTAAATTCCCAAGATGAGATAAAAAGCATTAACGGAAATCACACCTTCTAAAGCTTATTTTTGCCTTTACTTTTATACTTTTCTTTTAATAATATGAGCTGATATAAGATTCATTTGATGCTAAGGGAAAACCTAATTCAATAAAAAGGCATGTTGAAGTAAAAGAACTGTTCAGAACGATACACATAGAATATTGCTGTAATAAATAAGTCACAACCAATAAATGGAGTAGTCTCTGAAGTCAGTGAATTTCAAGCTTTTAAGATAGATCAGTAAAATCAGGCTGTGTTTATGCGTGTTGTTTTAGAATCAGAATAAATTCTAAAACATAACATTTAATTGTAGTTGCTACAATAGGTTTACTAAGTAGCCACTGTTGCAATGGTAAGGGGCCAGTGGGTCACCTATTGCCAGATACAAGGTTGCCAATAGCCTGTCTTCTCACCGGTACCGTACCATGAACTGATTCTTCTGGAGTCTGGTAAGGTTTCTGTTTTGAGATTTTGACATACTTTCAAGCTATTGATACCAACTGAGGTATTTGCTTATACCTCCATTTACAGTATCTTGCACCTGGGCACACCTGTATATATGTGTAACATCTGCATATTTTTTAACAGTACAATTAAAAGTTGTTTTAGAATGTATTTCTCTCCTCTTGTGTATAGTTTTGTTGACTTAGGGAGCGTTCTCTTGTGTGGGTATTTTTCATTATAGCCCCCCCCCCCTTCCCCTACCCTTCCCCTACCCTTCCCCTACCCTTCCCCTACCCTTCCCCTACCCTTCCCCTACCCTTCCACTTCCCTTCCACTTCCCTTCCACTTCCCCTTCCACTTCCACCTTATGGTATTTATATTGTTTTAGAAGCCGGAAATTGGACCATATGCTTATTAATGGGGCTAATTTTATCTAGTAACATGATAAAAGTTTGGTTAAACAAATCAACTTGTAATTACAATGTTGAAACATACAATAAATATTTTAAATTGACCTTATGAAAAAACGACATTTACACCTAAAAACTTCCAAACTAAATCTATTTGTTCAATGTACTTTTTTTCTTTTAGCACCTTCTAGTGTTGCTGTTTATCCCCTTTTAGCATGTGCACCTTTGTGGTTTCACCTGTGGACACGCATGTGCTGCTTGTCTTTTAGCTGATAGCAAAGGCAGACTGAGAACTTAAAGTGGCCCTGTAAAAAAACTAAAGTGGTCCTAATGTTGTAGGTGGGTCCAGATTGACAGAAGGCAGGGCAACACAAGTAGATGGGGCCAACACAAGTTGTTAGGGTCAGCAATAACACAGTGCAGCACAGAATACAATCCTAAAGAACCAAATACCACAATGCAGCACAAAATACCTCCCAGAAGCTTGTTCCTCTGTGGTGGCCATCAATAGCTGCCACATTCTGTCCTCCTTCTCCAATTAAGATATGGAGCAGGGCACTTAGGAGGTGAGATGTGGACCACATCACCAAGCCAGTCCTACCTTTACATGCTTCCTTGACTTCCTCTAATAATGACCCCTGTAGTGCCCCCAGTATTATGTAACTAGCCAGTAGCTGTGATGAGGTCTTGGGTGGCCCTGTGAGGCATCAACCCACTGGGAAAATTCCCTGCAGGATCTATGGCCAGTCCACCTCTGGCTGACAGCATCTAGCAAACTGATACCTGTCAATGAAAGGCATAAAATGTGGATGTACTGAAACTTGAAGAGGAGAAACACTGATGAGGATGTGAGGGGAGAGGGTTATAAGAAGAAAATAAGTTAAAAAGCAGGGCACAGGACATATAAATATATATACACTGCTCAAAAAAATAAAGGGAACACAAAAATAACACATCCTAGATCTGAATGAATTAAATATTCTTCTGAAATACTTTGTTCTTTACATAGTTGAATGTGCTGACAACAAAATCACACAAAAATAAAAAAATGGAAATCAAATTTTTCAACCCATGGAGGTCTGGTCTGAGTCACACTCAAAATTAAAGTGGAAAAACACACTAGAGGCTGATCCAACTTTGATGTAATGTCCTTAAAACAAGTCAAAATGAGGCTCAGTAGTGTGTGTGGCCTCCACATGCCTGTATGACCTCCCTACAACGCCTGTGCATGCTCCTGATGAGGTGGCGGACGGTCTCCTGAGGGATCTCCTCCCAGACCTGGACTAAAGCATCTGCCAACTCCTGGACAGTCTGTGGTGCAACGTGACGTTGGTGGATAGAGCGAGACACGATGTCCCAGATGTGCTCAATTGGATTCAGTTCTGGGGAACGGGCAGGCCAGTCCATAGCATCAATGCCTTCGTCTTGCAGGAACTTCTGACACACTCCAGCCACATGAGGTCTAGCATTGTCTTGCATTAGGAGGAACCCAGGGCCAACCGCACCAGCATATGGTCTCACAAGGGGTCTGAGGATCTCATCTCGGTACCTAATGGCAGTCAGGCTACCTCTGGCGAGCACATGGAGGGCTGTGCGGCCTTTCAAAGAAATGCCACCCCACACCATTACTGACCCAATGCCAAACCGGTCATGCTGGAGGATGTTGTAGGCAGCAGAACGTTCTCCACGGCGTCTCAAGACTCTGTCACGTCTGTCACATGTGCTCAGTGTGAACCTGCTTTCATCTGTGAAGAGCACAGGGTGCCAGTGGCAAATTTGACAATCTTGGTGTTCTCTGGCAAATGCCAAACGTCCTGCACCGTGTTGGGCTGTAAGCACAACCCCCACCTGTGGACGTCGGGCCCTCATATCACCCTCATGGAGTCTGTTTCTGACTGTTTGAGCAGACACATGCACATTTGTGGCCTGCTGGAGGTCATTTTGCAGGGCTCTGGCAGTGCTCCTCCTGTTCCTCCTTGCACAAAGGCGGAGGTAGCGGTCCTGCTGCTGGGTTGTTGCCCTCCTACGGCCTCCTCCATGTCTCCTGATGTACTGGCCTGTCTCCTGGTAGAGCCTCCATGCTCTGGACACTACGCTGACAGACACAGCAAACCTTCTTGCCACAGCTCGCATTGATGTGCCATCCTGGATAAGCTGCACTACCTGAGCCACTTGTGTGGGTTGTAGACTCCGTCTCATGCTACCACTAGAGTGAAAGCACTGCCAGCATTCAAAAGTGACCAAAACATCAGCCAGGAAGCATAGGAACTGAGAAGTGGTCTGTCCTCACCACCTGCAGAACCACTCCTTTATTGGGGGTGTCTTGCTAATTGCCTATAATTTCCACCTGTTGTCTATCCCATTTGCACAACAGCATGTGAAATTGTCACTCAGTGTTGCTTCCTAAGTGGACAGTTTGATTTCACAGAAGTGTGATTGACTTGGAGTTACATTGTGTTGTTTAAGTGTTCCCTTTATTTTTTTGAGCAGTGTATATATATATATATATATATATATATATATATATAGCAAAGTCCCAAATGTGTGAACTGCACAGCAGAAATGTAGATCCTCTCCTCCAAGATAAATAATCAAAGATATCCACGGCACTTCCTTCAGTAAAAAAGTTTATTCACCAGTAGCAACGTTTTGGTTTACACACTGGAACCTTTCTCAAGCAGTGATGCTTGAGAAAGGTTTCAGTGTGTGAACCGAAACGTTGCTACTGGTAAATAAACTTACACTTTTTTACTGAAGGAAGTGCCGTGAATATCTTTGATTATATATATATACACTCACCTAAAGAATTATTAGGAACACCATACTAATACGGTGTTGGACCCCCTTTTGCCTTCAGAAGTGCCTTAATTCTATGTGGCATTGATTCAACAAGGTGCCGATAGCATTCTTTAGAAATGTTGGCCCATATTGATAGGATAGCATCTTGCAGTTGCCCACATCCAGGGCACGAAGCTCCCGTTCCACCACATCCCAAAGATGCTCTATTGGGTTGAGATCTGGTGACTGTGGGGGCCATTTTAGTACAGTGAACTCATTGTCATGTTCAAGAAACCAATTTGAAATGATTCGAGCTTTGTGACATGGTGCATTATCCTGCTGGAAGTAGCCATCAGAGGATGGATACATGTTCTCATTCTGTTTACGCCAAATTCGGACTCTACCGATTGAATGTCTCAACAGAAATCGAGACTCATCAGACCAGGCAACATGTTTCCAGTCTTCAACAGTCCAATTTTGGTGAGCTCGTGCAAATTGTAGCCTCTTTTTCCTATTTGTAGTGGAGATGAGTGGTACCCGGTGGGGTCTTCTGCTGTTGTAGCCCATCCGCCTCAAGGTTGCGCGTGTTGTGGCTTCACAAATGCTTTGCTGCATACCTCGGTTGTAACGAGTGGTTATTTCAGTCAACGTTGCTCTTCTATCAGCTTGAATCAGTCGGCCCATTCTCCTCTGACCTCTAGCATCCACAAGGCATTTTTGCCCACAGGACTGCCGCATACTGGATGTTTTTCCCTTTTCACACCATTCTTTGTAAACCCTAGAAATGGTTGTGCGTGAAAATCCCAGTAACTGAGCAGATTTTGAAATACTCAGACCGACCCGTCTGGCACCAACAACCATGCCACGCTCAAAATTGCTTAAATCACCTTTCTTTCCCATTCTGACATTCAGTTTGGAGTTCAGGAGATTGTCTTGACCAGGACCACACCCCTAAATGCATTGAAGCAACTGCCATGTGATTGGTTGACTAGATAATTGCATTAATGAGAAATAGAACAGGTGTTCCTAATAATTCTTTAGGTGAGTGTATATAAATTTATAAATTTACAGTTAATAAACACAGGGCTGGCATCAGCACCCAGCAAAGCAGGGCAAAGGCCGGGGCCCACTCAAGTCTAGTTGGCAGATCGCTAAACAGTGGGGGATCCATAAGAGTCCGGACTCTTCCTGGTCTTTTCTGCGATTAAGGAATGTTTCTCTTCTGCCCAAGAATACCTAGAGTCCTATCTAGCCCAATAGGACCCTGGTACTAATGGCAGGGACGAGACTACCTGTTCCTCCAAAAGGAAGGACGAGCAGGAGTCTACTTCAGTCCTAATACAAACAATAGGGAAATGCAACACACAGAACCAAAACAAAATACAAAAGGGAAAGGAAATACTTAATTTCAAAGAGGCTATGGAAGCACCAGGAACTCAGCCGAGATCCAACCACAAACAATCCACAGCCACAGAAGCTATAAACCGCACAGCATAGTAGGAGAAGCAACTATAAATAAGGAAGGTTAAACGACCACATAAGCAACAGCTGGAGGCAGGGGTGTGGCCATTACCAGAAACAACACAGACACCTATTGAATCATAAGGAAAACCTGTCAGATCAAACTACGTGTTGCCAGTCTCACAGATCTCCTGCCACTCACTGTCCCTGGGACATCCGTATGTCTCGGTATGTCCGTGACACTAGTACAGGCTGCGGATCATTTTTAGTACAGGTTGCTTTCCCCGATCTCCGCTGGGGCAAGGCGAGTCTGAGCAGCGTTTTTTAACACTCTCAGATGCCGTGGTGAAATTTGACAAATGCCACAAGGGGGCCCACTGAGATTTATCGCCCAAGGGCCCACATCAACCTGGAGCCGGCCCTGAATAAATATATCTCATTCCATAAATATAAAAAACATAGTGAATACATTGTCTATATCGTGATTTAATCAGACCCTGCTTACATCAGGATTATGATCCAGTGGTGCCCATGCCTTTAATTTTGTCACGTAACGACATCTACTATGCAGTCCCCATCTTGTATGTAACCACCGTTTGCTGTATATGTATATAGGAAAAAGCACTGGCCTCTCTGGTGGCCAGGACCATGGGAGCGAGCACAGTCCTGCACTTTTTCCTATAGCGAGTAAGCATGACCACTGCTTCTGGATTACCAGGTGGTCGTAACCATGGAAAAGAGGAGCGTATTGTATGCGTATGTAATGGCAAAATGAATATAGCCAGCATAGGAGGCAATATGGACAATCACAATACATTAGTAAGTGACTTGCATTAACTTTCTCTGCATGATAAATGCCGTTTGCTGAAGTGAGACAACCCCTTTAAGTCTCAGAGAACCACTTTAATGGTTCATTGCAATGCACTGCACGTTCTCATTCTCTGAGTTGTATTAATCAGTGCCTCCCTCTACATAAGCATCCATGTAAAATATCTTTGTTTTCATTGCACAAATCCACAGAATTATTTCTGACTTTTACAGGCAATGCAGTAGTGCACTTCCACTTTTACTACTGAGAGGCGTAATAATATTTTTTTCTCACTGTAGAATGGTAATAAGCAGGACTGCAATAACATAAACCCAATGACAAGGAATATATCATCAATGTCTCCATTTTACAGAAGGACTGGATATTATACTAATAAATTATTTCTTTATTCAATTTTATTAGACAGTCTTCTGCCTTCAAAATATCACCAGGCACTTTTCATAAATTATCATTTACGAGACTCTTCCCGAGCAAGTAGCAGTGATACATTTTGGCAGCATCGAGGTTAGCTAGAAGTAAAGGTCTGGTCCCGGAGAGCTTTGTGCTGTTTTTCCATAGTCTTGGCTGTTCTGCTCCGTTCAATGATAAATTCAGAAACATCATAGTGACTTTGATGCCCTAGTTGTTGTGGTTCAAACGTGCATATCGTAGATTAACATGTGCAGGATGCAAATGAAGGCAATGCTATCAATGAATACAGAGAGCTGTCTAAGAGGGATTTGAAGTATCTTTTATACGTGCTTTCTGGTAGGAAGCATTCCTTGTAGCCATCTCAGCTCAATGTAATTTGAAGCTAGCAGGGTTTGACTAATCCATACAAGCAAATAATTAAAACAACTCTGGTATCATCCTATAAGCCTCTTCATGTGATACTCCTGCAAATAAAGAGAAAAAAGGATCATTCCTCACAAAGGTTTTTAGCATTATGGGACATCTTAACTTGTGAGGATGTGTCTGCCTTACTGATGTCTTACTTCCTTTCACTGACCACTGGCAGAGATCACACCGATCACTTTACGCTCAGTACCCTTTTTGTTCTTTTTATAGGCGGACTAGGACAAATCCAGGATCAATGTGGTTTCTCATCTGTTTTCAAGCATTTGTGTGCAGGGCAAATTATACTAACCGATGTGTAATATAAACTGGATTGTGTAAACAGCTGGAAGCCCAATGCTTGACCAGGCAAAAACACAACTGGACGTTACAGATGAGCAAAGTTTAGAAAAATTCAATTCGGCAACTTTGCTGAACCTAGCCATGAAATTCAATTCGTTCTGAATTAATTACTCACAAATCACTATAAATTAGGTATACCCAGGCCACTCTGTCTTAGGGTATGGCCACACGGAGCGTGAAGAACCGTGCGGCCAGTTAGCCCGCAGCTGCCTTTCATGTAATAATGAAGACTGCACTGTATAGTCAGTCTTCAATGTTAATCGCTGTGCGGCACCTTTAATGCACCTTTAGACAGGGGCTGTTGCAGCTATGGGGTTTGGCTAGTTAGGTGGGGGGACAATATGCATATTATTGGTGTTCTGGCCTGCAATCTCCTGCAGGTTATTTGACCATAAACAGAATATTCAACCCCAGCGCTCTCCTGCCCTACAGGTGGGAGGAGCCTTTCTTCTGCCATATGCTTTTCTTCCTTTTCCACATCAGATAATATCGATGAGAATATGTTATCAGGAACATTCAGCTCCTCCTTTCTCTGCATCTTGCTCACTTTTCTAGGACATGGAGACATCGAAGGATGATTTGGAAGAAGTAAAGCCAGCAAAACATAAGGATGGTCATTATTAAGACCTGGCCCCCTAAGGGGTGCAGACTGGATGGTATTGGTTGGCACTCTGGCAGTGGAATAATAAAGGATTCCATCTTATTGGTATTGAATTACATATCTTAGTTTATGGCTGATGTAGCAATAAGTAAATGTAGGAATAAATAAATAAAACAGAATGCAGAATAAGGCCTCTTTCACACTTGCGTTGTCCGGATCCGGCGTGTACTCCATTTGCCGGAATTACACGCCGGATCCGGAAAAACGCAAGTGAACTGAAAGCATTTGAAGACGGATCCGTCTTCAAAATGCGTTCAGTGTTACTATGGCAGCCAGGACGCTATTAAAGTCCTGGTTGCCATAGTAGTAGTGGGGAGCAGTATACTTACAGTCCGTGCTGCTCCCGGGGCGCTCCAGAATGACGTCAGAGCGCCCCATGCGCATGGATGACGTGATCCATGCGACACGTCATCCATGAGCGTGGGGCGCCCTGACGTCACTCTGGAGCGCCCGGGGAGCCGCACGGACGGTAAGTATACTGCTCCCCCGCTCCCCACTACACTTTACCATGGCAAACAGGACTTTAGTGTCCTGGTAGCCATGGTAACCATTCAGAAAAAGCTAAACGTCGGATCCGGCAATGCGCCGAAATTATGTTTAGCTTAAGGCCGGATCCGGATTAATGCCTTTCAATGGGCATTAATTCCGGATCCGGCCTTGCGGCAAGTGTTCAGGATTTTTGGCCGGAGCAAAAAGCCCAGCATGCTGCGGTATTTTCTCCGGCCAAAAAACTTTCCGGTCCGGAACTGAAGACATCCTGATGCATCCTGAACGGATTTCTCTCCATTCAGAATGCATTAGGATAAAACTGATCAGGATTCTTCCGGCATAGAGCCCCGACGACGGAACTCTATGCCGGAAGAAAAGAACGCAAGTGTGAAAGAGCCCTAAGGCTCCCTGCAGTCTTCCTGCTCTCTCCTTTGCTGATATTATTCTATTAATCATTTTCAGCAACACTGTCCCTAGTGCACGAGCGCTTGTCACGTCTGTCCCTATGCTCCGCTCACAGGACAATGGCAGAGATCACGCAGGATGAGGGTTTTATAGGGCTGAGAGAATGGCGATCTGTGGATTGGCTGGCTGCATGGAATTATGGGTTATCTTGCGTTCCTGGGCTTCTCACTTTCATTTTTAACATGTGCAACTGCCATTTTAGGAAAAACGGATTCATTACCATGAAGCACGAGGAAATTTATATTCTTTGCGTATCGAAGTTTTCCTAAGCTTCAAACCAAATTTAATTTTGAATACCTTGCTTTGCTCAACACTACTGAACATACCAGATATTCATCTAGAAATAACAAGCGATAACCTTACCAGAGATTGTTTATACAGTAGGTCCCAATACTTTTAAGCTGGCGATACACATTTTGGCATGATCGTCCGACCATCTAATGTGCATGGGGGCCACCCAACTCCTGCCTTCATAGCAGATGTTGGGGAGAAAAGGTTCCAACATGTTGGATTTAAACCTGCCCAATCCTATTGTTCTTAGAGAGATAAGATGTCTATCAGCGGTTTTTCCCCTCTCCCATTCACAATACACATATGTTTAGCCAAGCATGCAAGTGTATAGGTGGTTTGAAAGTGAAAGCTGTCAGACAAACAAGCATTTTGCTTACAGCTATCTTGTGAGTATGACAGATACAGTGCATAAGACGCAGTGCGTCTTTATAAAGCAAATACTAGTGAGCGCTTCCATTATAGAAGTGCTCACTAGTATGCAGCGGAGAACGTCCTCTCCTGCAGTCCCTACTCGCTGATCTTTTCAGGGCCGCGCTGCTGTATCCTAACGGTTGTACTCAGTCAGGTGACGGAGAAGATCAGCGAGTAGGGACTGCAGGAGAGGATGCCGGAGAGAGCAGAGTAGGAGAGGTAAGTTCATTTATTTTTGCTCTGATCTGAGGTATGATATGGGGTCTGAGGATCTGATATGGGGGTCTAAGGATCTGATAAGGGGTCTGAGGATCTGATATGGGATCTGAGGATGTGATATGAGGGTCTGAGGATCTGAGGTCTGATATGGGTGTCTGAGGATCTGATAAGGCTGTCTGAGGATCTGATATGGGGGTCTGATTTGAGTATCTGATCTGAGGGTTTGATTTGAGGATTTGATATTGGAATCTGATCTGAGGTCTGATATGGGGTCTGAGGTTCTTATATGGGGGTCTGATCTGAGGATCAAATATGGGGGTCTGATCTGAGGATCTGAAATGGTGGTCTGATCTGATGATCTAATATGGGGGTCTGATCTGAAAGGTAAGGGGGTATTTTTGTACTGGCACACATTATAAGGTGGCATTTATTGTACTGGAACACATTGTAATGGGGTAGTTTTGTACTGGCGCACATTGTAATTTTTATTTTTTTTATGCTGGCACACATTGTAAGGGGGGAATTTTGGAATGGTGCACATTATAAGGGGGTATTTATCTACTGACACATATTATAAGGAGAATTATTACTACTGGGGGACTAAGGTGAACATGATTACTAGTATGGGCACAATGGGGGCATTATTACTATTGGGGTACTGTTAACACTGTGCACTTTGGCAGATAATTATTTCTATTCCTGGGACTTTGAGAAGCACTAATACGGTGGGGGGCACCCTGGCACAGTATCAGCTTAGCACAATTATTTTTGGGGGATATTATGTTTAGATTATTAGTGTCAGGGGTGATATTTGCTGGTGCATTTACTTTTTAGGGCACTGTGTGCCAATAATTATTGAACAGGGAACTTTTTGTATAGTACTACTATTTGCAGGGTGATTATCTGTTTCTGCAGTTTAGTATTGCGGAGCACAGTGGCCACAGTATTGGGGTGTTGAGAAGGTGAGAGGATGATGGAAAAGTAGGAAACTTAGATATCTTTTTGTCAAGCTCTGCAGAGATGAGAGATGGCTGAAAGAAATCATCATGGTGTTCTGGTCTGAAAGGAGAACATGAGGAAAGAGAATATCTACATCAGAGGAGACGTCAATGGATGTAATAGGTATGTGTGCTGTATTACCCTGTATGTCTTGTAGTTCTGTATGTAACATTTTCCAAGAATGTCTTTAACAGTAGGGCTGGAGGGAAGGGGTTAGGTGGAGAATTTGGCAGTGATGGGGGCTTTTTAATTTTTGCCTCAGACAGCTAGAGTGCTAGGTGCACTCCTGCCCCTTCCCACAAAGCACTGAGGGCAGTGGGGCCCAAGCCGAACTATTGCACCAGGCCCAGAAGCCTTTAGCTATACTCCTGGCAGGATCTATAGCAGTCGGATTGTCTGCCTTCATTGAAGTTATGCCAATGACTGTTGAATATGCTACTGAAATTGCCTAAATCGATATATGCTAATGTTTTTAACAACTTACAACTAATTTCAATAAAGAAAATGGACTAACCAAATAAACTATTTCAATGTGAAATGTGTCATCACTGTGGTGCAAGGTGCCATAAGTGTAGTGTCAAGGTTCTGTTATATGATGCTGACCCAGGGGCATAATACCAGGATTCTGATCCTCTCATCAGGTTTCACTGATGTTATGGCATCAATGAAATCAGCTATACTATGAATCCGCTTCAGATTAATATCCCATTAACTAATCCAAAGGCTGTGTTCACATCTTGTTTTCTTCCCTACATTAGGTGATATACTGTATGTATGAGACATGTATATGTACATGTGCACAGAGCTTCAGTTGTACTAAGTAACTATAAGGCTAGTTTCACATCTCCGGCATTGTGATCCGCCAGCCAGTTCAAGCAGAGAATGCTGGGAATTGGCCAAACACAAACCGTAGCATGCAGCAGTTTCTGCCCGTCCGATCCTCAGCATTTTTGCCAGATAATGGCTGATCTCCGTCATACCCCATTGTTAATGTGACTGGTGGGCATTCTGGTTGCATCCAGCAGTGTGGGATCCAGAGAACTCTAGAATGCTGTTCTCTGCTGGAACAGCCTGCCAGAATTGCTGCCGGAGATGTGAAACTAGCCTTTGTCACTATCTGACAATCCTAAAACACTGGATATAATGTATGACCCAAACTAGACTTTTAAAAAAATATAATTTTTATTGAACAGTTCATCACTTGTAAAGCACACAGAATGGAAGAGAATTACAAACTGCAAAAAAAAACCCATAAGGAAACAGTAACATAGTAACATAGTACATAACATAGTACATAAGGCCGAAAAAAGACATTTGTCCATCCAGTTCGGCCTGTTATCCTGCAAGTTGATCCAGAGGAAGGTAAAAAAAAAAAACTGTGAGGTAGAAGCCAATTTTCCGCACTTTAGGGAAATAAAAAATTCCTTCCCGACTCCATTCAGGCAATCAGAATAACTCCCTGGATCAACGACCCCTCTCTAGTAGCTATAGCCTGTAATATTATTACACGCCAGAAATACATCCAGGCCCCTCTTGAATTCCTTTATTGTACTCACCATCACCACCTCCTCAGGCAGAGAGTTCCATAGTCTCACTGCTCTTACCGTAAAGAATCCTCTTCTATGTTTGTGTACAAACCTTCTTTCCTCCAGATGCAGAGGATGTCCCCTCGTCACAGTCACAGTCCTGGGGATAAATAGATGATGGGATAGATCTTTGTACTGACCCCTGATATATTTATACATAGTAATTAGATCTCCCCTCAGTCGTCTTTTTTCTAAAGTGAATAACCCTAATTTTGATAATCTTTCAGGGTACTGTAGTTGCCCCATTCCAGTTATTACTGCTATGTCTGCCTTGTTTACAGGAGTCCAGAACTGTACACAGTACTCCATGTGTGGTTTGACTAGCGAGTAAAGTGGTAGGACTATGTTCTTATCACGGGCATCTATGCCCCTTCTGATGCAACCCATTATCTTATTGGCCTTGGCAGCAGCTGCCTGACACTGGTTTTTGAAGCTTAGTTTGCTGTTTATTAAAATTCCTAGATCCTTTTCCATGTCAGTGTTACCGAGTGTTTTACCATTTAGTGTGTACGGGTGACTTGCATTATTCCTTCCCATGTGCATAACCTTAAATTTTTCAGTGTTAAACCTCATCTGCCACTTCACTGCCCAAGCCTCTAATCTATCCAGATCCCTCTGTAGTAGTATACTGTCCTCTTCAGTGTTAATTACTTTACACAGTTTAGTGTCATCTGTGAAAATTGATACTTTACTATGCAAGCCTTCTACAAGATCATTAATATATTGAAGAGAATAGGGCCCAATACTGACCCCTGAGGTACTCCACTAGTGACAGTGACCCAATCTGAGTGTGTACCGTTAATAACCACCCTCTGTTTTCTATCATTGAGCCAGTTACTTACCCACATACAGACGTTTTATCCCAGTCCGAGCATTCTAATTTTATATACTAACCTTTTATGTGGTACAGTGTCAAAAGCTTTGGAGAAGTCCAGATATACGACATCCATTGATTCGCCGCTGTCAAGTCTAGAACCTACCTCCTCATAGAAACTGATTAAATTAGTTTGGCATGACCAATCCCTCACGAAGCCATGCTGATATGGCGTTATTTGCTTATTTCCATTGAGATGCTCTAAGATAGCATCTCTTAGAAAACCTTCAAACAGTTTACCCACGACAGATGTTAAACTTACCGGCCTATAGTTTCCAGGCTCTGTTTTTGGACCCTTTTTGAATATTGGCACCACATTTGCCATGCGCCAATCCTGTCAGTATAGTGTCCGCAAATATCAGAAATAAGGGTCTGGCTATTACATTACTTAATTACCTTAGGATACAGGGGTGTCTGCCATCCGGTCCTGACGATTTGTCTATTTTAATGTTTTTAAGTCGCTGATGTACTTCTTCCTGGGTCAGACATTTTTAATGGGGAATTTATTTTTACATTCTGCATTTCATCTGACAGTTTATTTTTCTCAGTGAATACATTGGAGAAAAAAATATTTAACAGCTTTGCTTTCTTCTCGTCGCTCTCTGCGACTCCCCCCTCATTACTCTTTAAAGGGCCGACACCTTCAGATTTATATTTTTTAACATTTATATAATTGAAGAACATTTTAGGGTTAGTTTTACTTTCTTTGGCAATTAATCTCTCTGTCTCTAGTTTGGCCGCTTTTATTTGTTTTTTACATGTTCTATTTTTTTCCTTATAGTTTTTCAGTGCTTCCATGCTACCCTCCTGTTTTAGTGATTTATATGCTTTCTTTTTGTCATTTATTGCTTTCTTTACAGTTCTATTTATCCACATTGGTTTCTTTTTGTTCCTTAACCTTTTATTCCAATACGGTATGTACCTCTCACAATGAGATTTTAGGATGCTTTTAAAGATATCCTATTTTGTGGCAGTATTTTTTATTTTTGAGGACTTTGTCCCAGTTAGTTAGGCCTATGGCCTCTCTTAGTTGGCTAAATTTAGCTTTTTTGAAGTTTAATATTTTTGTTCCTCCCTGTAGAAACGCTCTTATGATTGATAATTGGAAGGTTATTACTTTATTGTCACTATTTCCCAGGTGTCCCCCAACCTGCACGTCTGTTGTTCTGTAAGGCCTATTGGTTAATACTAAGTCCAGTATGGCCGTCCCTCTAGTCGGGTCCTGAACCAGTTGGGAGAGGTAATTGTCTTTGGTTATTGCCAAGAACCTGTTTCCTTTATGAGATGTACAGCTTTCAGTTTCCCGGTCTATATCTGGGTAGTTGAAGTCCCCCATAATAACCACCTCATTATGATTTGCCGTCTCGTCTATCTCGTTTAGTAGTAGATTTTCTGTGGACTTTGGTAAATTAGGTGGTTTATAGTAAACTCCTATTAGCAATTTATTGTTGTTTTTAGCTCCATACATTTCTACCCACAGTGACTTCACATGTTTATGTCCTCACTTATTTCTTCACGGAGTGTGGGCTTTAGACAAGACTTTACATAAAGGCAAACCCCTCTGCTTCTTCGGTTTTGATGATCCTTTCTAAACAGACTGTAACCTTGTACATTAACTGCCCAGCCATAGCTATCATCCAGCCATGTCTCAGTTATCCCCACTATGTCATAGTCCTCCTCACACATCACTAATTCCAGCTCCCCAGTTTTATTAGTCAGGCTTCTGGCATTAGTATACATACATTTGAGAGGTTTATGTATATTTTTTACCCTACACCTTTCCTTCTGAACTGTTATAGTCCCTCCTTCCATTCCTTCCCCAGTCCCACTACCTTGCCCCCAGTCTCTATCTGCCCTATCTTCCCCTCCTATAATGTAATTTCCCTCCCCCCCAGTCCCTAGTTTAAACACCCCGTGGTACAGGCAGTATTTCGGAAAATACTACCTTTGAGGTCCTTGCCCTAAGCTTTTGACCAAAATCCCTGAAATCATTTTTAAGGACTCTCCACCTACCTTTTACTTTGTCATTGGTTCCTATATGGACCATGACCGCTGGATCTTCTCCAGCCCCTCCTAGTAATCTGTCAACCCAATCCGCGATGTGTCAAACTGTAGCGCCAGGAAGACCGCACACTGTTCGGTCACGGTCTTTGTGACAGATTGCCCTATCTGTTCCCCTAATAATGGAGTCTCCCACTACCAGCACCTGTCTTGCCTGCTCTGCTCTCCTGGTTCCCTGCTTACCGGAGCTGACATTCCCCTGACTGGCAGGGGAAGTGTCCGGCTGCAGCAGTGCTGTCCCTGGACTGACATCACCTTCATCTGCCAAACCTGCAAAATTGTTGGGGTGTGTCAGATCAGGGCTAGCCTTTGTGGCACTCTTCCCTCTACCCCGCTTTCTAACTATTACCCAGCTAGCTACCTCACTTTCATCAGCCTCCTCTCTGTCACCCTCCCCCTCATCTACCCCAAAGAGTGCTTGGTCGCTGAGAAGCAAACTCTTTTGCAAATTGTCAATGCCTCTCAGTGTTGCAGCTTGCCCGTTTAGAGACTCGATTTGCGATTCCAAACGGGTAATTTGCACACATCTTGAACAAAGATATACACCCTTGAACGGCTGTTCCAGAACTGCATACATCATGCAAGATGTGCACTGGACTGCGTTGTCAATTGTGCAACACATACTAAATGGTCCAGATACTTCAAAATATTCATGAAGTACACAGTGCAACCCCCATCTGGGAGAAATGCACATTGGGGATGGGATATGGTTCTCCAGGGTAAAGTTTCTTTTTACTGTTTGGCAATACACATAATATGGGTATGTATACCTGGTTTATAGTCTTTTTGTGACTTTTATACAATAAAGCACTTTTTTACATGACCTGTGACTGTAACTAGGTTTGTTTGGGAATTAGTCTTAGTTCAATTCAATTTTAATTAACAATTCCTCCATATATTTTTTGGGGGGGGCTATATGTTAGGTGTTGTGTACATAATACCCATGTATTTTATGTGATATTTCCAGTGCATAGTGAATTGTATTATTTATTATTATTTCACTAGACATTAAGCCCGTTACAATAACGGCCGCTAGAACAGTAGTGCATAAACATTAGTAGGAACAGTCTATATTAAATAGCAAGGGAATTTGACCACATTGTATTTCTTGTTTTATTTTATTTTGGTCAAAAATATTTTGGCAAGAGGTCAAAAGTAAAATAATAATTAAAATAAAATGATAACATATATCTCACAATACAGTAAGAGGCTGAGATTGCTTGCACTGACTGATGGCTGTGGCTCTGACTGCTGCGCGTGGCTGGAGGCCAAGACTGGTGTCTGTGGCTGAGACTGCTGGCACTGACTGCTGGGTGAGACTGGAGACTGCTGGCTGCGGCTTGTGGCTGAGACTGCTGGCACTGGCTGGTGGCTGAGACTGGTGGCTGTGGCTAGTGGCTGAGACTGCTGGCACTGGCTGGTGGGTGAGACTGGAGACTGCAGCTTGTGGCTGAGACTGCTGGCACTGACTGCTGAGTGAGACTGGAGACTTCTGGCTGCTGCTTGTGGCTGAGACTGCTGGCACTGGCTGGTGGCTGAGACTGGTGGCTGTGGCTGAGACTGCTGGCACTGGCTGGTGGGTGAGACTGGAGACTGCGGCTTGTGGCTGAGACTGCTGGCACTGACTGCTGGGTGAGACTGGAGACTGCTGGCTGCTGCTTGTGGCTGAGACTGCTGGCACTGGCTGGTGGCTGAGACTGGTGGCTGTGGCTGAGACTGCTGGCACTGAGTGCTGGCTGTAGCTGAGAATGCTGGCACTGACTGGTGGCTGAGACTGGTGGCTGTGGCTAGTGGCCGAGACTGGTGGCTGTGGCTGAGACTGCTGGCACTGACTGGTGGGTGAGACTGGAGACCGCTGGCTGCGGCTTGTACATGACAAACTCTTTCTAACAAAGCTAGAACCAGCCCTGTACCTCACATGGAACCAGAGATCCTCCTATTCATTGCTCCAATTGCTCTACTAGATTCTCTTCAGACAGGGAGCTCAGAGGTTTTGTCCTTCCTGCTGTAGCTTTTTCCCTGTTACTGCCATAGCTTCTAACATAGCTTCTATGGCTGGTGGCAGTTGAAGATTTAAACTGAGCACGTGCGACCACCTCAATGAGGTGGACAAAAAATAAGGAAAAGAACAAACCGCAGGTGGCGCTACACAGGTACATTTTATTAAATAACTCAGTGGCTATACAAAATTTTTAATTACATGCAATTACAAAAGTATCCAGATCCTAGTGCTTGTTTGAACAATGTAGAATATGTTTTGTGGCACAGTTTTGCATTTTGATGTATCTTTTATGCTGTAGGATTGTGATTTTGGATGGAGAAAGCACAGTTTATGATAGCTTTTTCAGTTACATCTATTATTTTATGATATACTTCATAGGCATTATTGTATAGCTGCAGTATTGCAGAATATAAAGCATAAAAAGTAATAGCTGTTTTTCAATGTACTGCCTATTAATAATTACAGTATATATGGGTAGGACTGCTGAATTTGGATGTGTCATCTGCATAGTTTTAGTATCTCTAGAAAACATATTCTGACATACCTAACTGTGAAGCAGCTAGTAGAAACATTGGCCTAATAATTACAATTTCAACTGAAAATTAGGCTAATTGATACATGTCACTGCAGGCACGGATTTCAGATAAAATCAGCTTATTAACGTTATCAAACTAGCAGTTAGAAGTCGTTATTTCTGTTCTACAGATTCCGAGTATGCACTATACACTGCAGACTATACACGTGCTATTTATTCTTATTAGTTTTATTACTGTTCTCATTTATGAGACTGCTAAAGCGAAATAATTAAGGTTTTGTGATAGATGAATGTATCAGCATAATATGTTACAGTAGCAAAAAAGGAAATCTTGTAATAGTGTTCCTCAAGTGGTGATTAGTTCTAAACAGTAGAAGCATTGATTCTAAGTGCTATTGCTATCATTATTTCTGAATGATGGCAGTATCTAGTATGTGCTTGATCATGCACAGCGGGAGACAGTTCTCCGAGCTGCTCTTACATAAAGGGTGACTCACCATCTCTCTGCAGCAATAACACAACGCATTTCATGGGAGTGCAAGAAACCTAACATGTGATAGCAAATGTACTTTTCCAGCCTGCTCTAAAACTTGTGTTTAAGCCCTGATTTACTTATTTAATTACTTTCTTTACATAAAATATTCATTTTAGACTGTCACTATCGGTAAAATGCTAGCTGCTCTAAAAGCAGCGCTAACAAATATTTTAAAAAAGCAATGTATAATTATATAATATATAATTACAGTGCAGAGAGGATCTCAGATTACTGTTTCCCCCAAATTGTGACTGCGGGGAAGTGGTAGTCAATGCAACATGGGATATTATGACAGGGGTTGTCTGAAACGTAGATATTGATAGCATAGCCTCAGGATAGATCAACAATATCTGACTGGGGGTCCAACTCTCGGCACCCCTGCCGATCAGCTGTGTGAAGAGGCTGCCGGCGCTAGAGTAAGAGCTGCGACCTCCTTCTAGGCTAGCGACTTCACCTTCATTGTTGACATGGGCTAGGCACAGCTTAGCCCTATTCACGTGAATGAGCTTGAGGTGCAATACCAAGCACAGCCAATATACAGTGTACGGCACTATGTTTGGTAAGCCAGGAGGCCTCAGCGCTCACTGGAGCCCAGCCATCTCTTTGAACAGCTGATCGGGGGGGGGGGGGGGGGGGGGTCAGACCACCACTGATCTGGTATTGATGACCTATCCTGAGGACAGCTTTAATTCCAAATTGAGATAGATCCAGCACATTGAGTTAAAACATAGCTTTTATTCAGGTCAAATTAAAAACTCTATGGTGTCCTCGGAGGGGATGTGTTTCGGCCATATCGCACTTCATCAAGGCTTGATGATCTGTGCAGCCTTTTTTGCTACTCATGGGGAGGTTTCAGAAATTGTGGACTTAGGGTTAGCTGTGCAAAGCTTATTCTTTATTTTATCCTGAGGACAACCCCTTTATGAAAAAGGTGCCAGGCTGATTATAATTAGCCGCTTAACCGAACTTTGACAACAAAATTTTTATTCATTAATAATTACTTTGTAATGAATCGCATTCCATTGTATGGAGCGGAAGCAATGACAGGGAATGGCGCGCTGATGTGATGTCACCACGCTTTGGAGGTATGGTGACATCACACATAAGTGCACATGACAATTGGTGCATTTTCTTCAATCAAGATGGCCACGACAGCCTCTCCACGATCAAATGGATGAGGTATGGGTTTTTTTTACCACCATTTTAGGAAAAATTGATTTATTACCACGAAGCAGCAAGAATTTTGGATTTGCGGTGAATCTAATTTTTACTGAAATTCAGATCGAATTCCACTTTGTTAACTTCATTCGCTCAACACTAAATATAACTATACATAACATGCTGTATATAACAGAAAGCTTTGGCAATGGATACAGCTGTAATATTCTTGGCTTTGCCCTACAAAAACTTTTCCATCTGCTAATCTAAGACTTTTCAAATGCAGTTGGGTATAAATGGCTGAAAGACAGGATTAGAATGTGATCATTTAAAGGGCGTCTGTCAGTAGATTTGTACGTATGACACTGGCTGACCTGATGCTTGTGCAGTTGGCAGCTGAAGGCATCTGTGGTGATGTCATGTTCCTCATGTTTTAATATATGCAAATGAGCCTCTAGGAGCAACGAAGGTGTTACCATTACCTATGGCTGTTCTAGAGATATTTTTCAGGGATAGTCCATAAATATGTGATTGATGAGAGACCGACATAAGGAACCTGTAGATTTGTCTGGTAGCTTAGCTTAGATCTTCTTTAACCCCATTTAAATTGAATGGGGCTAAGCTGCAGAGTTGTGGTGGTCCATCGAGCACCACAGCTCTTTTTTTTTATGCAGAAAGCTAGAACTCCCTGTGCTGAGACCCCATCGCATCACACATCATAAGCATAGACCGTCAATGTTCTATTCCCCCAAATCTCTTTTAAATTGCCGTCTGTTATTGCAGTTTTGTCAAACGAAACCTGATTCTCTGGCTCCGGGATCTAACATCAGCCTAAACGATTTCCTGAGAAAACATCTAAACTGAAGAGAGTCTTTGTGCAGAGATAATGTGAATCATAAATGACAACTTTTACCGTTGGATGTGGCTGAACACAATACAATAAAAGAGTAAACAAGTCAATATAGGATTTTGTCAACCAAAGTGTCGATTCTCAGTGGGGCAACACATTTTCAAAAAGGTTGGTTTCAGGCAGCTATTAATTAGTAAGAAATTGCTGCTTTAGGGAAATGATTGGATCTGTTACAAGCTTCTCTAACAGAGTGTAACATGTTCAGTTTTATGTCTACATCATGGTTGTTACAGAGAGATGGATTGCACGTGTAGTGTGAAGCTCTGTAGTGTTCTATAAGACAACGTTCTACACTGTTATACAGATTACAGTCATAACGCAATAACTAGATGTGATAATTCACCAGGTGTGACTGTTAAAAGGGTTTTCCAGGAATTTTATACTGATGACCTATGTTCTAGATAGGTCATCAGTATCTGATAGGTGGGGGTCCGGCACCCGGGACCCCTGTCGATCAGCTGTTTGAGAAGGCATTGGTGCTTCTGTGAGAGCCGCTGCCTTCTCGCAGTTTACCAAGCACAGTGCTGTACATTGTATAGCGGCTCTGCTTGGTATCATGCTCAGCCCCATTACTGTCTGAGGGGATGAGCTGCTTCTTGACCACGTTACACATGAACGTGCCGTCACTCGGCAGAGAGAAAGCCGCGGCGCTCACAGGAACGCCGGTGCCTTCTCAAACAGCTGATTGGCGGGGGTCCCAGTTAGTGGACCCCCACCGATCAGATACTGATGACCTATCCTGAGGATAGATCATCAGTATTAAAAACTCAGAAAAAAAACTTTATCTCTGCAGAATTTGCATAGACTTGCATAAGAGGAACAGGTGCAGCAAAGTTAACAGTCACAGTCATATCGCGTTAACTAGTTATTACATTACTGCTAAATATCAGTTAATACAAAGGCCATTTGCTACTTAATTTCACAAGAATACAACAAGAAAAGTGCACATGGTCATAAAATGGAAACCATGCACATATAACGATTAGAAGAGTAAGCCAGTACCTCCACATATGGTGTCTCGTGCAAGGACCCGGTCCAGTCCTTACAGATCCAGAAAAGTAGTAAGAGATGTCCAGCACAGAGATAAATAAAAATCTTCAGTCTTTATTTCATAAATTTAAAAGAATGCAGTTTTTTCACATAGATGATGGTGACGCTACCAGCGCGTTTTAATCTATACGATCTTAATCATGGTATGGGGTAAATGCAAGTATGATGCTCCTATATACCTGGGAAGCAAAAAACTGCACCAATCAGGTTAGGATTTTCATTACCACACAGGTGATAATAATGTCAGCCACTCCTTGCATTTAACCCTTTACTGCTCTAATTGTCCTTAAAGGGGTTGTCCCACGAAAAATATTCTACAGTTTTCAAACCAGCACCTGGATCTGAATACTTCTATAGTTCAATGTAATTAAAAATTTTGTATAGCCATTGAGTTATTTAGTAAAATGTATCTGTACAGCGCCACCTGCTGTTTCATCCTTCAACTGCCTCCTGAGCTGTGATAGGGAGAGCTGAGACACGCCCCCTGAGCTGCAGCAGAAAAGACACTCCCCTTGAGCTGCCAGCTTGACATAAAACTAGCAGAGCAATTTACTGATGACAGAGTGTCCAGCAGCTAGGACCCCTAGAGATCAGCTATCATTTTTGGGGGTACTCTCTAATTGGTGTTTAGTTTTCTCTTTTGCGATAGCATGTCATTAAAAATGAAATATAGCCATAGAGTTATTCAATAAAATCTTGAAATAAATCTAGCAGAGCTATTGCAGCAACGAATGAGCAGATCTCTGGATCCATGCGAGGTGCAGGACTGGTTCTAAGTTTGTTAGAAAAAGATTGCTATGTACTATATGATATCCGGTTTTTATTTTTTACATTACTCTTGGGATAACCTCTTCAATAAATTAGTTGCATCTGTGGCCCTCCATGCACCAAAAACTCAACTCTACGCCAGCTAGGGGTTGGTGTACTCTTGAGCTATAATTTATGCCATTTATGCCTCTAGTACCAGCGGGCTGTGGGGCACTTCACAAAGTTTTTCTAGCTACTTAGAAACGTGGCAAATTATGGTGTAAATATGGCGTGCACTATAATTTCAAACTTTTTAGTACAAAAAAAATGCCATTAAAGCATTCATACATTTTCCCTAAAATTACTTAAAAGGGTTGCTCACCCCCAGGGCCTTTCAGACAGGATCGCAACGCGACCAGACCTGTGGATGGAATCATACTTAGTTAGGCCTCATGCACACGACCGTTCCGCAATTTGTGGAACGGAACAGGCGGCCCATTGTAGAAATGCCTATTTTTGTCTGCAAAATGGACAAGAATAGGACATGTTATATTTTTTGGGCGGGGCTATGGAACAGAGCAACGGCTGCGGACAGCACATGGAGTGCTGTCCACATCTTTTGCGGCCCCATTGAAGTGAATGGCTCCGCACCCGAGCCGCCAAAACTGGGGCTCGGATGCGGACCAGAACAACGGTCGTGTGCATGAGGCCTTACCCTCATACTGGGTTTTGGCTCCTGCACTCCACCACTGCAGTTCTTCTCTGGTCTCCCCACGCCACATGACGTGCATCACGTGGCCACTTCAGCCTATGAATAGCTGCAGCAGTGACATGTTTCCCATGTCATTGCAACTGGTTCACATGACACATGGGGGACACACATCAACACTGCAGCCAATAATTGGCTGCAGTGGCCATGTAACCTGCGGCAAACCAGGTGCTGACATGGGCAGAATGGAGAGCTGCAGTGGTGGTGGAGGTGCGAAGGAGCTGGAATACAGTGGCAGGAAGCAGATAAGTGTGATTCCCTCTGCAGGTCCGGCCACATTGGGGGATCCACCTGAAAGGCCACCCGGGGGGAAAAACCTCTTTTTTAGCATATATAAAAGCTATTTTTTGAAACAACTAGAGAAAACTCTTAAAAGTGCAGTTTAGAGGCTTTAATATGATGCTTTACTGATAACAGGGTGTCCAGCAGCTGGGACCCTTAGAGATCAGCTGTAATTTTTGGGGGTACTCTCTAATTGCAGCACTCAATACGTACAGCATGCTAATTATCCAGAAGATCCCACTTAGAAATATTAGAAATCAAACCAGTTTATGGTAAGGGCAGCAGGGTTGCCAACCATCCAAAAATGTCTGGATAGTCCATAAAAATAGGCGACTTTTTTTTCCTCCGTTTTTTTCTCTGATTTTTTTGAAGTTGGTTGTATTTGACTAGATTATTTTGGTGGTAATTATCATCATTTTGAAGCTCACCGTAAATGCTGTAATGAGGAGTTATCAGCATATTGAGCTATAGACATGTATAATCTTTATCATTGTTATAATCTTTATTGGTTTTCCAATTTGACTGTAAAAATGTTGGCTGTCCATGATTTTGAGATACGTTGTCCAGAAGAAAGAAAAATTCTGGTTGGCAGCTATAAAGGACAAGTATGGAAGCATTTCCAGTTTTTCTTATTTTTTTTCTTTAAAAAATGTTTTTTGTCACATACAAAGACAATAGTGTTTTAGATGCAATTGCCATGTGAGATGAGATTCCTGACTAACTCTTTATTTGCCTTGCAGGGTGACGATGGGATTTTCTTTATTACGTCTCTTTGTCTTTTATATTTCTCCTCAGTAAACACAGGTTCCTAGTAACAGCACATCTGTAGCATCTACTTCATACCAATGTATTTACTTATACAAACACAAGGCAACGTGAGCAGCCAGAAATCCCCTGCTAAATAACATCCATCAAATGCTTTACGACTTTCCATGTCTTCAACTGCTTAGGGCTGACTTCTACTCTAACAAATGGTCTCCCATGTAGCTCACGACACCTATTTGGCTTGCTTGTATCTATGTACTGAATAGCCTTTGGCACACAGAGCAGAAGATGAAAAGGCTTGAGTAAAATAAGACTGTATTTCAAATGATGGAAAGATCTATTAAATCATGCACGGTGGTCCCTTTATTGACAATGATCTGTTTAACTTTGAAAGCTGCCATCTGTGACTCTATAATGGCCGCCCAATTCGGTTAAAGGGGTTTTCTCACTTAAGCAAATAACATTTATCATGTAGAGAAAGTTATAGGGGTTCTGCACTTTGTTTGAACTAATGATCTATCCTCTGGATAGATCATCAGCATCTGATCGGCGGGGGTCCGACACCCAGGACCCCCGCCGATCAGCTGTTTGAGAAGGCAGGCAACGGCGCTCCAGCAGCGGCGCGGCCTTCTCACTGTTTACCGCAGGCCCAGTGACGTCACGACTAGTATCAACTAGCGTGGGCGGGGCTAAGCTCCATTCCCTTGAATGGAGCTTAGCCCCGCCCAGGCCAGTTGATACAAGTCGTGACGTCACCTGGTCAGCGGTAAACAGTGAGAAGGCTGCGGCACTGCTGGAGCGCCGCTGCCTTCTCAAACAGCTGATTGGCGGGGGTCCCGGGTGTCGGTCCCCCGCCGATCAGAAGCTGATGATCTATCCAGAGGATAGATCACCCGTTTAAACAAAGTGCAGAACCCCTTTAATACAAAGCACTTACTAATATATTGTGATTGTCCATATTGCTGGCTTGATTCATTTTTCCATCGCATTATACGCAGCTCGTTTCCAGGTGTTATGACCACCGTACAATCCAGCAGCGGTGATCTTGCTTGCACACAGTAGAAAAAAGCGCCAGCCTCTCCAAATCTTGCGCAGTATTTGCAGTGCAGTTAATGAAGCAGATGATAACAGATGGTGTGGGTGCTCATAGAAAGAAGACATGTGCCTGCTTGACATTTGGAGCAGCAGCACGATGGTGTCACCACAGCTAAGATGTGGAGAGAAGAAGACGAGGGGAGAAGCGAGGCTGCAGCATGGAAAGTACATCCCTTTGGCCTCTTTTCACCTAATTAGCATCCCTTTTTTGGGGGGCATAGAGATGATTGATTTTGGAATACTTACAAATGGCTATAGCAGAGCTACATTGCCATACAAACAGTTACAAACGGTCCAGGGTGGTGACAGATTCCCTTTACCTACACCTGATATAGAATACTACTCAATCTGTCAGTCACTTGAATCAAGTCCCCACTTTTAACACAAGGAAAATTGTACCCATCATAAAGCCATATTTAATGACCGCTGTGACACCATCTTGTAGAGCTATGACAAGGGGTTGGCGGTTCATCTGACAGCTATCATGTAGGGACTGAGGTTTCTGGTGCCCAATTTGAAACACCAACCTTTTGCCACCAAGAGAGCTTTCCCACCCTTGTTATGCTAGACATTCTAACAATGTAGATGGTAGATTGAAGTAACAAACTTTTGCTTATTTTGTAAACTTAGGAGTGACCTAATAACTATATATAAATAGTGCCATTGACAAAAAAACACACCAAGGAGTTGTTGGAATCAAATGAAACTTCATGTGTGTGAATGTATTACAATATTAAAGCGAAAGCATAAGTTTATTGCGTAAAATTGTACAATTGAAAGGAGGCTCTAGTACCCTGTTGGGTCTCCTCTAGCCTGCAAACAAGATGAGGGAGTTGGGCATGGAGGCTGGTTCCATATGGTTCCACATCCACAGATGTTGCAGCTGGGCCTATAAATCCTGCACACTCATAGGTTGCTGAAGCTGGGGTTCTAACTGGTCCCATAAATGCTTGATTGGTGATAAATCTGATGACCGAGCAGGCCAAGGAAGTGTTGTACTTTGGAAGAGACATTCCGGGGAAGCCATGAGAATCAACACATGTGGCCACAAGATGTCCTGCACATATCACTGAGCTGTTAGTGTCCCTTGTATCGCTACTAGGAGTGATGGCTCTTCAGGTCATCATACCAGCAGTTGTGTTAGTTTGTCGCTCCACAGAAAAGGCAGGATTGAGGAGCTCATCCATACCCACAATTGACTGTTGTCAGATCCTAAAAAGAACTTGGATTTGTCGTTAAAGACAATATGGTTCCAGTTTGTGGCAGTCCAGGTTACTTGTTTATGACACCACTGCAAACTAAGGTGATAATGTCTGTCTGTCAACGATAGGATATGTAATTGGCACCAACTTTTCTTCTGCTAAGTGCTTGGAAATGTTCCAGGCAGAGATAGGGTTGTGTAATGACGGTGCCACCTATGTCTGGATGGTGGATAACAAAACTAAGGGAGCTGCTTGTGTTTGTCAGTGGATAAAGCAATCCTCTCTACTGGTGGTCTGTCTGGGCTATCTGGAACCTGTTTGCCATGTACAGTATGTGTGCACTCACGTAACCACTGATCCCAACACCTCCTTACAGGTAGGTCTGGACCTAGATGGTGGGCAGTTTGTTAAAATGAAAAGGACCATTAATAAATCTGACTTAGGCTACTTTCACACTGGCGTTTCTGGGTCCACTTGTGAGATCCGTTTCAGGGCTCTCACAAACGGCCTAAAACGGATCAGTTCAGCCCCAATGCATACTGAATGGATAAGGATCCGCTCAGAATGCATTAATTTGGCTGCGTTTGGTCTCCGTTGCGTTTTTTAGACGGTCACTAAATCGCAGCTTGCAGCGTTTTGGTGACCGTCTGACTATGCGGAGCCAAACGGATCCGTCCTGACTTACAATGTAAGTCAATGGGGACGGGATCTGTTTTTCACTGACACAATATGGTGCAATTGAAAACTGATTCGTCCCCCATTGACTTTCGATGTACGCCAAGAGGGATCCGTTTTGACTTAGACTTTCTTTTGAATAAACAATGCAAACAGATCGTTATGAACGGATACAAGCGTTTGCATTATTGGTGCGGATCCGTCTGTGCAGATACCAGACGGATCCGCACCAAACGCGAGGGTGAAAGTAGCCTTAGCCAAAAGTGACTTTGGACATATGTAAAAGTGGAGTAAGATGTAAGTGTAATGATAAATCTGGCCGTAGTGTCTAATCGGACCAAACCTGTAATTCTTTACATATCTGCCTGAGACATAACTGTACTGTGAGTTTAGCAGCAATTTGAAATTTGTATCTGGATTCACATTATTAAATGCAAGGAGATACAGCTAATAATATTTTACATGACCGCCTAACCATGGCAAGTATTTATCCACTATATCAAGAGAAAGGTTACACCATCAGCATAAAAAGGGCTTCTTTCCTGTAAAGCAGAAGTGTTGCATGGACCAAGCCCCAATGCATATATGCCAAAGTTTTAGTCTGAAAATGCCGAAGACATGTTTGGATGGACATTATAATTCAGTACTACTAAAAATACCTGAGTACACAACACTACATACCTACAGTACTACATCCGATGATGTATTTTCTGATTATACATGTTCTCTTTCCTCATCCTCTCTATTCAGCCCAACAGCCATGAAAACTTATTTAATCTAGGTCTCATCTCTGAAGAACTTGCCACACAGACATCTTAGCTTCCTCACTTTTTTATCATCCTCCCCCTCCTGGTGCTCCCACAGTATTATCCTGCTGCTACCCCCAATACCTTGCCATAATAGTGCCATGCAAATAATCACCCCCATAGTTACAGTGCTCCCAAAATTCCCACAAATAGAATTAGTAGTGATAAAGACCCAACTCCCCCCCTTCCCATATTGCCTTAGGTATAATAAAACCCCCATAGTGCCCCCAGGAGTGATAAGGCTCCCCTATAGTGCCCCCAGTAGTAGGAAGGCCTCTCTATAAGACCCAGAGTAGTAATAAAGCCCTCCCATAGTGACCCAAGTAGTAATAGTAACGCACCTCTATAAACCCGAGGAATAATAAAGCTCCTCTATAGTGCCCTCAGTAGTAATAAGGTCCCTCTGCCATGCCCCCAGTAGTAATAAGGTCCCTGGACACAGCAGTAATAAGACTTCTCATAGCGCTCCAGTAATAATGCCCTCTATATTGCCATTATTAGTTATATTGCCATATGTTCCCATTATTATTAAATTCCTGCCTCTAATGCCCTCTGTAATTATAATGCCTCACTATAGTGCCGCCAGTAGTGATAAGTAGTCATATTCTCTTTATTTGTAAAGACATCCCTTGTTGTGGTAATGTGCACATCCACCTACTGTGGTGGACGCACGTGCTCAGTTCCTTCCTTCAGCTGCCACCAGCTATATCTATTGGTAGAAGCTGTGACAATTACAGGTAGAGAGCTGTAGCAGGAGAGACATGTCCCCCTGAGCTGCATCTGAATGAACACGTCCTCTGAGATGTCAGCCTGAAGAAAATAGAGCAATGAATGGGGAAAGCTCTGAATCATTATGAGCTCCAAGGCTGGTTCTAGCTTTGATTGTCATGTACTATATTGTATCCAATTTTCATTTCTTACATCATGGCATAACCGTTTTAAAGATTAATTTTTTACATTGAATTCAAAGAGATTTGGATGCCTTAATATTAATAAATACTACTATGATATCTATTGAATTGTATGATCCATGAGCTTATTCTGACTACCAGAATAGGGCTACTGCACAGGGTCAATAGCTATGATGTTCCATTGCTAAGTAAAATGTTGTGATTTGCTGTTTGTATATCTAATGGCATTATATGGACTATTGGTTAATTATGTTGGGTTGCCAGGAGATGGGCCTAGGTCTGCCCCCTGGTTAATTGCATTTAGGGCTGTTGAGTCAGAGATGGTTTGACGAGTCGTATGTTAAATCTGCACAAACTGGCCTAGTTCCTGACTCTATTATCCACTTTACCCACTCTCCTGCCTTGCATCCAGAAAAATACCTAACATCAAGTGCACCCCATCTACCATCAGACAGGAGCCCCCCAGAGGGAATAAGGTGCCAGCATGGAGAATGCCATTGTGATCCGTGAGCTGCACTACCATCCTCCTTGCACTCCATGGCGGGTTGCTACACAATGGGAAGATGGCTGTATGAAATAGGAAATAGTAAAATGCATTTTGTCTTGGAGATTGACAAGTAAGTTCTGAATTTCTTTTAGTATGCCAAGTGTTTGATAAAATAGAAGGCAATAAAACCATATATAGCTATGGTTAAATAGATGGGAGTTGGTGGTGACAATCAGCCTGTTTAACAAAGCAGTGCACTATTTATTTTTTTATTAAAAAAAGGTTAAAAAATGATCCCTTTTTGGTGGCAGATGTCTTCTTCTGTGTCTTCTGACCTGTAAAATGGTGGCCTGCATTTTGAGTTATGTGGGATGAATGGCAAAAGTTTTATATTCACCAAAATTAGAAACTTTTGTGAAATTCATACAGTTGATTTGTATGGATTTGATTAGCTCATGGGCTCATGCACATGACCGTATGTATATTGCAGTCCCCAAAAAAGGATCCGCAAAAAATACAGACGATGTCCATGTGCATTCTGTATTTTGTGGAACGGAACAGCTGGCCCCTAATAGACCTATCCTTGTCTATTATGTGGACAATAATAGGACATGTTATATTTTTTGGCGGAGCGGACATACGGAAATGGAATGCACACAGAGTAACTTACGTTTCTTTTGCGGACCCATTGAAATGAATGGTTCCGCACACGGTCCGCAAAAAGAAATGGAACGGACACGGAAAGAAAATATGTTCGTGTGCATGAGCCCTTAATAAGTAATCTCAATCATTATTTTTCTTTTCATATTTACACAGTCCTGACATCATAATAACCCCTTTAGGGTTTTATCTGATCTGGCATAAGGATATCACAAGGGAACACAATGCAATGTATGATAAATGTTATGACTAGAAATAATATTCTAAACATTAGGATATCATTCTGATAATCAAGGTGAGTCCTACTAGTAGTATACAATGCAAGGGTAGTTTACAATGGACGTCCATGCGTATCCACTGTCACCTGCTGGAGAAAACATGGCTTTGCGCATTGGATTTTAACATGCATGATTTATTGTTTGGCAGTTACTTATCCCCTGTTGGCAATAAACACGCATGTTCCACAACTTTGTATCTTCTTATTAGTTCAAATAGATGGGGCTTAAGCTAACCATGCAGAAAAGACAGCTGTTGGCTGAATGCTCCTTTTGCTCACAGTTATCTCTCCCAATTCCCACAGATGCATGTATGGTCGGCTCCACCGAGCATGCATGTGCCCTAAATGGGTAGAGGAGAGAGGGCAGTTACCAGACTGGATTATCTGGCTGCAACTTATCCTTCTGAGAACTAAACAATCGGGCAGTTTCTATTTATCTCGAGGCCTCCATACACATTGATGTATGTGTAAAGTATTAAAAAAAATATATATATATGAATCTTAATAAATCAACAATTAATTCCCTAAGAGAAAAAAAAGCTTAACATTACAGTATTTATTAATAATCAATAAAAGCTAATGCCCAAACTATGGTTAGGATACAATGCCAGTCAATCATATACAGATACAAAATAGATGACGAGGTGTAGTGAGGAACGAGTACGGGGTCACCAGGGAGGGAAAGAACTTACCCTAAGTGTCACCCTATCGTGCCCCTCAGCCCAGAGACGAATCCTGATGTTGGAGACTCTCTGTCCTCGTGCCTCCACTGTTATGCCCTCGATAGCCCTAACAATAAAGAGAAAAAGACCACCCAGTGACCCTGACGCATTTCCCCCAACAGTATGGGTTCCTCAGGGAGAAAATGTAAAGGGTCTATGTATCACATCAAAGAACATGGAGCAAAAATGCCCAAAATAATCTGGCACAATCAGATACTGGAAAAATAAGATACTATATCAGATAAATAAAACGTAATAGTCAGACGTGGCTGAAAAGTACATATTATATAGAATCAGGGGGGAACTAACTCTCCTTAGGAAGAGAGCACCTTAATCAGTGTGAGGAGACTTATAGGCCATACATGCTCCTCTGGAATTCTGGGAGGGAAGGGATGCAAATGAGCTCTTAACAAGCTCTGCCTCTAATGCCACTAGATGTAAGGCAGCTATCCTATAAGTCAATGTTCAGCTCTTAAAATAAGCCTTGAGACTTGACTTGGATATTAAATAAGCCAGCACCTCATCTGCAGACAGCTCTTTCAGGGTGATTGCCCCTCATCAGTGCAGAGCAGAGAGTACTGGCTTAACTGGGTGAGAGGCCTGTGTCCGGGTCAGGAGGGAACTAACTCTCCTTAGGGAGAGAGCACCTTAATCATTGTGAGGAGACTTATAGGCCATACATGCTCCTCTGGAATTCTGGGAGGGAAGAGATGCAAATGAGCTCTTAACAAGCTCTGCCTCTAATGCCACTAGATGTAAGGCAGCTATCCTATAAGTCAATGTTTAGCTCTTAAAATAAGCCTTGAGACTTGACTTAGATATTAAATAAGCCAGCACCTCATCTGCAGACAGCTGTTTCGGGGTGATTGCCCCTCATCAGTGCAGAGCAGAGAGTACTGGCTTAACTGGGTGAGAGGCCTGTGTCCGGGTCAGGAGGGAACTAACTTTCCTCTCACTCAGTATAAAACCTCAGTAAAAACACTTTAGACCGTGACATTCCTTTTGCAAGCTTTTAAAAACTGAAAAAAATTGCATCTGTGAAAGAAACCACAAATACTTCTGCAAAAACTGCAACACAGGGTCCCACAGATAGTTACCACTTTTGGTGCAGTTTTTTTTTAAGTTGACATCAAGGGGGTGCATAGGTGGCAGCTGCAATCAGAGGTCCCTTTGACACAGCAGAAAACTTTAGTATGATAAATGGCACACGGTAGATAGCAAGCCATGTTACAATTTTTGTGCTTGGGCCACGGAACACCTAAAAACATCTTACCTAATACATGCTGACCTTTGAGCAAATATATATCATAGAGGGGGGTCCTCCACTCAAAATCCCCTTCTTTTAACCAGCAGGGAGAGGTGCTTAAATTTTTTAACTTAGCATATTATTACAGCTTTAGTTCTTATGTACTATATGGTGGTATTATAAAGTTTTATATTCTGCCGTTGAGCAGGTAGATATTTTATCTACAATAAGATAAAGAACAGTTATTAAATGCCTTTTAAGACATTTTTCCTTTCAAGATCATTTTCTACAACATTTACAGCTCTCTGACAAAATATGTTTAATGTTCCTGATTCATTCCCTTTAGGATACAAGAAGGGAACACTGAAAGCAGCTATTAGCCAGTACATTATATGGTACGGTATTGATATTTCATTTTCAAGTGTTCATCTAAAATCCATAGCAGAATGGATTCTGACGTGTAGACTCTATATCAATGTGTAATGCTTTCAGAAACTCTAAGCTACCAGCTGTTTTTTTTATTTATAGACAGAACCGAGTGATCAGATGAACTTACTGCCTTGTAAACAGGAATAAAGTGTTGATTTTTGGAATTTGGATGTTTCACATGCCTTCAATATAGGAGTGACTTCTACACTACATTTCTCAGTGTTTCTAGTTTTTTTTCTTATGAGCATGCTCAAGATTGTCTCAGAATCTGTAAAGGAGAGCCTTAGAGCTGTAGGGTACACAGATTCAAGTTCCAAAATCATTTCTGCTACCCTCAACCAGATCATCTGAATGATAGAGGTAGCAAAGTAGACAATTGTTCAAGGACTTCCCTTCCATAGGGCCTCCACCACACAGATTCTTCTTTCATTCTCAGATACTTTAACTGGACATGGGAGTTTGAAAAGATTTAAAACATGCCTTCAACAAAGTAGGGAAGGGATGCAAATGAGGTCTTAACAAGCTCTTCCTCTAATGGCACCAGATGTAAGGCAGCTATCCTATAAGTCAATGTTTAGCTCTTAAAATAAGCCTTAAGACATGACTTGGATATTAAATAAGCCAGCTCTTCATCTGCAGACAGCTCTTTAGGTGTGATTGCCCCTCATCAGTGCAGAGCAGAGTGTACTGGCTTAACTGGATGAGAGGCCTGTGTCCGGGTAAGGGGGGAACTAACTCTCCTTAGGGAGAGAGCACCTTAGGGTACTTTCACACTAGCGTTTTTCTTTTCCGGCACTGAGTTCTGTCAAAAGGGCTCAATGCCGGAAAAGAACTGATCAGTTTTATCCCCATGCATTCTGAATGGAGAGTAATCCGTTCAGGAGGCAACATGATGTCTTCAGTTCAGTCATTTTGACTGATCAGGCAAAAGATAAAACCGCAGCATGCTATGGTTTTATCTCCGGCCCAAAAAACTGAAGACTTGCCTGAATGCCGAATCCGGCATTTTTTTCCATAGGAATGTATTAGTGCCGGATCCGGCATTCAAAATACTAGAATGCCGGATCCATCCTTCCAGTTCGCGCATGCATAAAAAAAAAGGTGAAAAAAATAAATGCCGGATCCGTTTTGCCGGTTAACACCGGAAAGACGGATGCAGCCTTTCAATACATTTTTCTGACTGATCAGGCATTTTTAAGACTGATCAGTATCCTGATCAGTCTTACAAATGCCATCAGTTGGCATACGTTTTGCCAGATCTGGCAGGCAGTTCTTCTCACCCAGTTAGGCCAGTACTCTCTGCTCTGCACTGATGAGGGGCAATCACCCAGAAACAGCTGTCTGCAGATGAGTTGCTGGCTTATTTAATATCCAAGTCAAGTCTCAAGGCTTATTTTAAGAGCTGAATATTGACTTGTAGGATAGCAGCCTTACATCTGGTGGCATTAGAGGCAGAGCTTGTTAAGATATCATTTGCATACCTTCCCTAAGGGGTTTTCCAGCATTTACATATTGATGACCTATCCTCAGGATCCCCCGCCGATTAGCTGTAGGAAGCGTCACTTAGGTCTTAGGTCATGTGACATCTCGTTCATAGGGCACATGGCCAAGGCGCAGCTCAGCCCCATTCAAGTGAATAAGGCTGAACGGCAATATCAAACACACTCGCTATACAATGTACAGTACTCTGCTTGCTATGCTGTGGGGAGGCTGATCTGCAGGGGTGGCAGCAGTCAGATCCCCACAAATTTCATATCAATGACCTATCCTGAGTATAGGTCATCAATATATAAATCCCAGAGAACCCTTTTAAAGGGCATCTGTCAGCAGATTTAGACCTATGAAATTGGCTGACCAGTTGCTGTCACTCCTAGAGGCTCTGCTCTCTCTGCCAATGCTGTGCCCCCTGCACTTTGATTGACAGGGCCAGGCAAATTAAAATGCAGAGGGTGTGGCAGTTGCAGAGAGAGCAGAGCCTCTAGGTGTAACGACAATACCCCCATTTCTCCTAAAAAGTCATTTCAATATATTAGAACTTCATTTTTTTCAGCAATTTGAGCATATATGAACATGGGTCTATCACAGATGCCTTCAGCAGCCAAGTGCACATGTAACAGGTCTGCCAGTTTCATAGGTACAAATCTGCTGACAGATGCCTTTTAATAAGTTATAGCATCATGGGTTGATTTTTCATTTATTAAGCGCTAAAGTTGGCCATATTAATTAAATGAATGTCGGCCAAAGCCACTAATTTCGGTAGGACTAGCTGGCAAACCAATGTGTATGGAGTTAATTCCCTAAGAGAAAAAGACCCTTAAAATTACAGTATTTATTAATAATCATTAAAACCTAATGCCAAAACAATGGTTAGGATACAATGCCAGTCAATCATATACAGATACAAAATAGATGACGAGGTGTAGTGAGGAACGAGTACGGGGTCACTAGGAAGGGAAAGAACTTACCCTAAGGCTGGGTTCACACCTGAGCGTATTCGATAAGCGCTTTTTACAGGCGTTTTTAAGGCGTATTTTGGGGTGTTTTTGTATTTTGGAAACGCGCGTAGTACGCGCGATTGTGTGATTAACCATAGAGGCATCCAATGAAAAATTGCCACAATACGCGCGACACTACGCCCCAAAGAAGCTCTTGTACTTCTTGGGGCATAGGGCGTTTTACAGCGCGCTCGTACGCGCTGTAAAACGCTCAGGTGAGAACCATGCCCATAGGGAAACATTGGTTTTTGCCTGTTGAGCGTTTTACAGCGCGTAGGAACGTGCTGTAAAACGCTCAGGTGTGAACCTAGCCTAAGTGTCACCCTATCGTGCCCCTCAGCCCAGAGACGAATCCTGATGGTGGAGACTCTCTGTACGATACATGGGCTCCCAGATATAGGATCACACCACCCCTTACAGATGCCGGATGCAGTGGGCACATGCGTATTTTTTTGCCTTTTTTTTTTTTAAACACACAACGTTCAGATGATGGCAGTAAGAGTATTTTCGAACACAGTAAGCACTTTTTTTTGCGGCTTTCTTTTTTCACTTGTGGCGCATTTTTTGGGCCCATGGCGTATTTTTCAGCATGCATTCTTTTCTGGTGGTTTCCCATACACTTTTCTATAGGCAAAAAAAAAAACGTGAAAAACATGCATGACAAAATGTTTGAACACAAAAAGTCACAGAAACGTTCTTGCAAAAAATGCATGTGTGAAGAAGCCTTATAGCAATAACACACCCTTAATTCCTATGTAAATCTACAGATAACACATTGTGATATATTCTCTCTACTGTACAGTATTATCAGGAGGATGGCAGGGGTAATCTATTTCCACAGTTTACACAAGACAACCCCTGTGTGGCCTGCTCCACCTTTTGTTAATGATATGTAGGGAGGAGCACTCAATGGGGACTACATGCTGGTCATGTCTTTTCCTTGCCAGGGACCACAGAGAAGATTTATGGAAAGTTCCTCTGAAATGCTTGAGCCCGTTTGCTATGGAGAACGACACATTATTATTTCTATTATCAACCAGGATTCAAGACTCCTTCATTTCAAGTCCTAAACTGAACATGGATTAAAATTCATCACTGAGAGCAGAGGAAAAAAAAGACAGAAAAACTTTACTTGTATTGATTAACAAGCAGCAGTGAGTGAGACAGAAGGAATTTCACATCAAGATTGGCTTCCAAAGAAAATGTTCTGGAGAGACCATGTGAGGTAAGAATTTACTGCAAACTTCAATCCAAGGCGTTGAATGCCTAAAGCATACCGAATATTTAATGTAAGGTCTACAGCATTAATAAATGAGCACGTTGATATGAGATTGGCTTCTCAATTATTTTGTAAGCCACACACTGCCATTTGAAGATTCAATTTCAATTCTTTTTGTGAGAAATTCTAGTTGTAATATTGTAATAGTGGACTGTTTTATACTTTGCAGCACTGCACTTTCTGGTAGTATTTTATTTATGCAAACTTTTGTATACTATTAGTTTACCCATATAACTATTCTTCATTAAAAACATAATAAAACTTTAATAAAAGCAGCAATATGCAGTGCTGGGGTCCTAATCCAAAGGGGGGGTTTCTACCAGGCAATGCTCTCATGCTCCAATGTACTGATAGGTTGAGGGCTCATGCACACGAACGTATTTTCTTTCCATGTCCGCTCCGTTTTTTGTTGCAGACCGTATGCAGTACCATTCATTTAAATGGGTCCACAAAAAAAATGGTAGTTACTCCATATGCATTCTGTTTCTGTATGTCCGTTCCCGCGAAAAAAAATAGAACATGTCCTATTATTGTCCACATTACGGACAAGGATAGGACTGTTCTATTAGGGGCCGGCTGTTCTGTTGCGCAAAATACGGAATGCACACATTTTTTTGCCGATCCGTGTTTTGCGGACCACAAAATACATACGGTTG
Source organism: Bufo bufo (assembly GCF_905171765.1). NCBI lineage: Eukaryota > Metazoa > Chordata > Amphibia > Anura > Bufonidae > Bufo > Bufo bufo. The sequence goes on from NC_053390.1 coordinate 321,555,917, forward strand.
CGTGCATGAGCCCTAACACTGGCCCCTGTGTGGGATAAAAAAACAATTTGAGGACATGGACTAATGTAAGCATGACAATCTACTGTATGTAATTCAGTGTGGTATATGTTTGCGCTATATATTCAACAAGCAACGCATAAAAAGCAATCCCGCATCCCATGATTGTGCCTCTGTGAAACCTAATGCTAGGTTCACACCTGTGGTGGCTACGTGCCGATTTTCGTGCAGCATACATATGAGGCTACATTCACAAGGATAGGCATTGTTACAATGGTTCCGCCCAAAAAACAGATGCCGTACGGATGCCATTGCGGACCGCAAAAACACATTAGTCCTGTGAATGTAGCCTAATACAGTACCAGCTAAGTAAAAATTTTCAAGCGGTGCAGAAATTTTCTGTGTGGATATTGACCTGTGCTGTGAAATCTGCATCAATGTCAATTCTTTGTGCGGGTTTTCAGTGCACTGGGGCAAGTCCGTGACAAAATCCACAAGCATCACATTGGTGGAGTTGGTGTGGAAGAGTAACAAAAATCCACATGGAAAATCAGCATAAGGCCTCATGCACACGAACATATTTTCTTTCCGCGTCCGTTCCGTTATTTTGCAAACTGTATACGGAACCATTTATTTCAATAGGTCCGCAGAAAAACGGAAGATACTCCATGTGCATTCCATTTTCATGTGTCCGTATTTCCGTTCCGCAAAAAAATTACGGACAAGGATAGTAGTGCTCTATTAAGGGCCAGCTGTTCCTTTGTCCAAAATATGGAATGCATAAGGACGTCATCCGTATTTTCTGCGGACCACACAATACATACGGTCGTGTGCACGAGGCCTAACTTACATTGCTATGGACATGTACCCTTAGAAGCCGCCATCTCAATTTCGGGAGAAAAAGTGTTTTTTCCTGGCAAATTGATAGATGCCATAACGGACTACATTATAGTCGTTATTGGTGTCAAATCAAAAAACGGGTGCCTCTTTCTATTCTTTTTTTTTTGTTCTTTTCTTTTCCTAAACCGGAACAGAAGACTGGAAGATAGGCTACTGTCACATCTGCGGCCTAACGGTACGTGGAACTGTTCACTGCATTACTTTTTAAGTACATAAAAAGTATGTCACCTCATATCTCCCTGCATGGCGGATGACAGAGCCTCTCTGGGCATAATCTTAATTTCATGAAGTATATTTTATCTTTTAGAGCACAGTGCGGCAGTGGAACATTCGGCGCGGCTCAGAAATGTTTTTTAAACACTGTGGGAATCTACAGATTTGGATGTCAATTTCTACATTGAAAATGTCAATTTCCAATTAGGAGAGCTCTCAGTGCGGCACACAGATAGAGGCCGGAGCGGAGCCTAGAAAGCGGCCAGGAAGAAGCAGGGAATGATTTGGTATTGATGTTTGCTGAGACAAAATTACTCTGTTAAGCGGGTGGATAAAAACAATTAACTTTTCTGCCAAATCAACTGTGCTGTGCTCTCATGCTAATGCTAATTGTTTCAGAGTTTTCCTAGAACACTGTGTTAAGAGCCACACTTTCCGATAGAGTTTTGCAATGACCTGTAAATATAGCCCGGGGCTTTTAAGATTTTCATTTTCACACATGACTGCACGAGTAAGACGCTGCAGCGCAACTCTCCTTCCGTTTCATTATATACCTCTCCTCTTCAGGTGCCTGACTTGCCTTTTTGCTGCTTTTCTATTTCATGTTCCTTTATCAACCTGATTAAATGTTTCATGGCCAAAGCTCTAGCAGGTTGACATTATAGGCCTCCATATTTTGGGATATCTAATTATTGATGATTACCATAGCTCCGGAGTGGCTGCTACATTTTATTACTGATGTGTTTGCCTTAGGGAGAAGGGAATGGGACGAACGTTAGGTTCCCATATACAGTCAGTTGCTTGAATGATTCCAGATTATGAGTTCATTCAGGCTTATAGAAAAGGAAAAGCATGAAATTCTATCAAATATTTCCCACACTGTTTAGGTGATATACATATATATCCCTATGTCCTAAGGCCAAAGTAATCCTACACACTTGTTATCCTACACACTTGTTATGTAGACCGGGATGTACACACATGTTCCCGCTCAGATACCAAATACTAAGATCATTTATTGGCTATCCACTTTAGAAAAAATACATTAGAGCACTGTTGAATATTTAGAAAGATTCAGTAGAGCACTTATTTCAAGCATAGATGTTGCTGGCAAGATTTATTGACCGCTTCATTACCGGAGTGTTTATCCCCCTTCCTTATACCAGGCCAATTTTTCAGTTGTAGCAATGGGTCTATCTAACTGCAAATAACTGATTAATTTCTGAGCCAGCCTACATGTATTTGATATTATTTTTCACGTGACACCTTAGAGCTTTCTTTTCTGCCATTAGATGATGGATATAATATTTTAAAAAAACAACTAAGGAAAAACTGATAATTATATTTTTCTTTTTCTTATCAATTTTTTTTTCTAACTATTACAAAAGGTTTCAAGGCAAAACATTTTGAAAATGGATGCTATTTATGTAATTAATCTACTGGTTGGGCCAGCCGCAAGACTTCAGAACACTGGAGTGCATTTTGGATTTTGGTGGCCTATTTTTCTATTGCTGACAGCTATCTTTTGATATATACACTTACACAGGGAATGATATGAATCCCTGATAACACCTCCCTTGTGTACAACTATCAGTGACTGGTAGCTATCTTTTTACAGTATACACACTTACACAGAGAATGCTATAAATCACGAATAACACCTCCCCTGTGTACAACTATCAGTAACTGACAGCTATCTATGTATACACACTTACACAGAGAATGTGATCAGTCACTGATAACACCTCCTCTGTCTACACTTAACAGTGACTGACATTTATCTATTTATACACACTTACACAGACAAATGCTATAAATCACTGATAACACCTCCCTGTGTACAACTATCAGTGACTGACAGCTATCTATGTATACACACTTATACAGATAATGCTATCAATCACTGATAGCACCTCCCTGTGTACAACTATCAGTGACTGACAGCTATCTCTGTATACACACGTTACACAGAAAATGCTATCAATTATTAACACTTCTCCATGTACAAATATCAGTGACTGACATCTGTCTATGTATTCACACTTACACAGAGAAAGTTATCAATCACTGATAACACCTCACCCCATGTAGTAAGAGCTATTCATGGAGTTGGTCTTAAAGAGGACCTTTCACCCATTATGACAATGTGAACTAAGTATACATAAATGGAGAGCGGCGCCCGGGGATCTCACTGCACTTACTATTATCCCTGGGCGCCGCTCCGTTCTCCCGTTATGCCCTCCGGTATCTTCATTCACAAAGTTATGGTAGGCGGAGTCTGCCCTTGTTCCTCTGTAGCGCTGGCCAATCGCATTGCAGAGCTCACAGCCTGGGAGAAAAGAACCTCCCAGGCTGTGAGCTCTGCAATGCGATTGGCCAGCGCTACAGAGGAACAAGGGCAGACTCCGCCTACCATAACTTTGTGAATGAAGATACCGGAGGGCATAGCGGGAGAACGGAGCGGCGCCCGGGGATAATAGTAAGTGCAGTGAGATCCCCGGGCACCGCTCTCCATGTATGTATACTTAGTTCACATTGTCATAATGGGTGAAAGGTCCTCTTTAAGTTAGAAAAAGCAGAGATATAAATCTAAAAACTGCTTGTTTCTAGGGGTTATGTTCACTGCTGCAATCAGTGGTGACTGTGCTTGCACACTATAGGAAAAAGTGCTGGCCACCACTGCTGAATTACAGGATGGTCGTAACCATGGAAACGAGCGTTGTGTAATGCAATGTAAGAATAGGTGAGTGTTAGGTCCCGAGCTACTTGAGAAACCTTGGCGCGGTGCTCGGGCTCAGACATGTCCTCCACAGTAGGATATGTTGGCTAATCTCTCAATTTTAACATCAGTATGAGGGTTTAGTACAACCACAGAGTGCACCTGTCTTTGCAAATGTTATTATATTGTTATATTGGTTATCACATCCACATAATTGCTATCTTGTGTAGGATGTCTATTGTGGTACTTGTGGTCCGCTGCGGGCATCCTCCACTGTATGCATTTTTGCTGGGTATCGCCATTAGCAATGGACTACAAGTGCAGGATTTGCTCCCCTGTATATATATGCACAACTGCATGTGGGTTTGAGCACTTCCTGCCTGTTTAACACCACACCATTTTTTCAGTTGGTTTGTATATAGAGATGCTTGGAGGTGTATGAACTCCAAATTAAATGTGCCTGCTTTCCATCTACAGGCTACATTTAGGTGCACCTGAGAGCCCTGGGCCATATCAGCCAGTCTTGAGTGGGACTCGCAGACTCCTCCTATTGCAAACATGGCTACATGCTGGAGGTAACTGGTGAGTTGTCTGTGACCTTACGCTCCTGCAATTTGCCCACTGGCTCCTGGTATTGCCCATACGGCACAGGTAGGTGAGTGTTAGGACCTGAGCTACTTGAGAAACCTTGGCGCGGTGCTCGGGCTCAGACATGTCCTCCGCAGTAGGATATGTTGGCTAATCTCTCAATTTTAACATCAGTATGAGGGTTTAGTACGACCGCAGAGTGCACCTGCAAATGTTATTATATTATAAGAATAAATCCAGTCAGCAAAGGAGGCAATATAGACAATCGCAATGCCTTGTATTAACCTTATCTACATGATAAATGCCATTTGCTGAAGTTAGAAAACCCCTTTAAGACTACAATGTTAATATTAAACAGCATTGAAAAGCGGAACGGAGACTAAACGCAGCCAAACAGATGCATTCTGAACAGATCCTTATCCATTCTGAATGCATTGGGGCTGAACTGATCTGTTTTGGGCCGCTTGTGAGAGCCCTGAAACGGATTTCACAAGTGGACCCAGAAACGCCAGTGTGAAAGTAGCCTTACATTTTGGAAAGTTCTTCAGGTTTGTTGTTATGGAGGGTCATGACCCTTACAATGACTCATCTTGTTTTCTCTTTGTTTATTAGGCTCATTGTGTTAACATTTTCACTGTTGGCTTGCCATTTTAGAAGAGGTAAGATTCTTTATTTCTTCACTTGTCCTTTACTAACGGTTACTGATTTCCTTGAACATTCACATTATTAAGCTATTTCAGTAAATGTATAATGGCTAAAGGTCCCTCTACAAGGAACGATGTAGAAGCACATTGTCAGGAAGGAAGTGTTCCATCCCAACAATCTGCTGATTGCTAGCGGAGGAGTCTGGTGCATATACATATATTGATCTCCTCCAGATTATGGGGAGGAGCGATCGCTAATGCCATTGCTCTTTCCCATATAGACTCAATGTTTCCTGGCAGCATATCGTGCTGAAACAAGGGAAACAAGGATTTTTTCTGTTGCACAAACAATCTAATGACCTGTTTAGTTTGTTCATCGGGTAATTGGCTGTGCATTTACACCATCAGATTATCGCTAACGTTACTATGAATATTTTTAGCAATGGTCTGTTTAATTCTCGGTCCTTAAGATATTTTTGTGTTTTCTATAGGAGTAACTATAATAGGCACCAATAGATTCGGAATGGCCAACCTTAGTATTTGTATCAGTACATTGCCAAGTGCTTGTTTGGCTGATGGCTATCTGTCTTGCCCACCAAGCTTGCATGTGTTCTGAATGGACAGCTCTGGCTGCTTATCTCCCTTAATAACAAAATGATCAGTCAGGTTGATATCCAACTGCCCAATCCTTCTCTCCCCTGAAGGTGAAGAGTCTGGGAGGCCTTGCATGTCTGGCCCTGAGTTTGGGTTTCCTACTTGTTAGTGCACATGAAAATAAAAAGTATATAAGAAATCTTAAGACTCATTTGCACTGTGGATTTCATGTGTAAATTTCCACATGGGTTCCATACCCAAATCCATGTGAGAAGTCTTGATGTTCTCCAAAAGAGAAACAATATAAAATATTATAATCTGATACCTTTTACTGTCTAACTAAAATACATGATTTAGTTAGCCATTAAAAGGTATAAAATTACAATATTATATATTGTTTCTCTTTTGCAGAGCCTTAAGACTTCTCACTACTGGCTAACACAGTACCAAACCTTTTTCTTTTGACCAAATCCATGTGGAATCACCATCCAAAAAGTGGGTGGGGAAGGGGTGGCAGTAGACGAGCCATGGGCACATTACCCCAGAAATCTACTCGGCTGGGATTTGGAATGCCAGTCTTTAGTAAACACCCCCTATTAAGTGTGCAGTTTCTGTTGTCATTAGTCTAATGTATATGGCCAGCTTAAAGGAGTTGTCTGACCTTGGAGTCAAGAACTTTTATTGTCCAGACCTGACCCTGAACTTCTGAACATAAAAAATAGACAGCTTATGGTCCACCTCCATTCCTGTCTTGCTTCCGGTACCTGCAGGACCAGGAAGTGGTTTTCTTTGAAGACCGCTGCAATCACAGACCTTTATCAGTCACATTGGCTTGAATTTTAAGTCACAACTTTGAGGTACTATTCATGCAGATTTGACTGCTGAGGTCTGTGATGGGCAACAGTGGCTATGGGAACAAGCCACTTCCTGGTCCAATGATTACCAGAATCAGCCAGGAATGGAACAACGATGGAACCATGGGCGGATGAGTCTGCTTTTTTTTGTTCAGGGGCACAATTACAGATGATAGGGGTTGTTGGCTTCAAGTCTCAAAGATCTCATGCACATCTCTGGAAAGGGTCACACAGTCTTACAGCTCCACACTACTCTGCATGCCACTGCATGATGACTCTGTAAAGTATGATATTACAGAGGAAGTCTTTTCTGGAAGTGATAACTATGTAATATGGTATCTGATGCCACAGTTGTTTTTCTGTTGGTAACAAACTTACCTAGGGATATCACTGATGCATAGCTGGATGTTTACATGTGTGCATTATTCCTGTATTTGTCATACTTCAGTCATGCCTTTAACAGAATCCATAATTAGTATATTGGACTATTATTTGCAGCAATATATGAGTGGTGGTGCACATAAGGAGTCCAGATGGCATTTTTTTTTTTTTCTACAGTCCCCCATTCCCCCATTGTAAGCTACCCTGAAATACATTGTCAGGACTCTTGTGCATGCCCACAGAAGTCCTCTCTATTAGGTTGGCTTGGTACAGCAATCCAGACTGTGTATTTCAGCGCAGCTTTGAGTGCTGACAGTGAGAGGACAGGGGGCAGTAGAAATATAAAAAATAGAGTTCTGAACTACTCATATGCAGTCCTATTCTTTACTAAAGATAATAGTCCAGATTTGTGGTGACAGAGTCCCTTTAGCCTTTAAAACCATGTGAACACTTGCTTTTATTACTGAAAAATTTTTCTTTTTTTTTTTTTTTTTTAGCAAGAACACAGGAACAATCTGCAGCCATTACCAGAATCAGCTTACATGCAACAGCTAAGCCTCATGGAGAAAATGATAGCATAGCCATGGATACATTGCTAAAAATCAATGGGAGCACCAGAGTCCGAAATCCACAGAATACTGGAGCACTTATACCTTTCATTGGCCTTACCGACAGTGAGTATCCTACTTATATTGTAGACTTTTCATTACATGGTGTTGATTCTTGTGATTGTGGTTTCATTCTAACAATTGAGGAGCCCATAATTTAAATTATAATCCTATCAGAAAATTAGGTTATTTCTTCTAGATCATTAAATGTAATAGGAATAGTACATACTGATAAAATCCTTGTTTCCTTATCTCCTCATACACATGAAAGGATAGAAGTCTATTTTTTATAACACTAACATATTCTGTAGCTCTTTACTGATAATATACTGATAATTTGCTCACATTGCCCCTTATGCTTAAATGGTCACTAACTTTTCACTCAACTTTTATATAAATCAATAGTGCAAGCAACCACAAGAAACTTTGTAATACTCTTATCAATAATAAATGTCTAATTCACATCGTATCAGTTGTTTACCTCTCCCCCTTTCTAATTGCTTTTCTATTTAAAAAAGGTTTCAAATTCTTCCAAGACTCACCAGCTCTACTGAACTATCATTTAAAGTTAATAAAAGTCTATGGTGAGGGGGGGGGGGAGTGAGCAGCAGCAGCAGATGTGATACAGGACTCAAGGCGAGACACTAAAGAGACTGTATAGCTACATAGGAAGTTTATATCTCAGCACGGTGCTAAATTCGCAACCATACCAAATCAGTACTTCTCCTTAATGTCCTCTATTATCTTGGGGCTGTTTCTGAGTAAGAGAAGGTGAGGAAGCCGGTTCTCTTCTACTTTCTGTGTGCAATGGATGGAAGCTGGTCTCTACTCACTATCTCTGAGAGAGCGGCAAACTAGATAATCACCATGCTCAGGAGAAAACTGATAAAAAATGCCACATACAAGTCTGTTAGGTATTCCTCATGTACAGACACAGTACAGTACTATTGATTAATGCAGAGTTTGTTGAAAGGCTAGCTACACTTTAAAAGAGAAGGCTAGTCATAACTAAGGGTGGGATAAACAAGTGACAGATACTCCTTTTCTTTAATTGCCCCAGCTGTTTTGCTTAAATCTTGTATTGAGCGGTTCCAGCGCATGATGGTGAGTCATCATATTCATGAGCTTGCTGCTTTCCCCTGGCCCACCAGAGTATCAGAAGATCCTCCGTTGGTCCCAGGCTCTAATGCAACAGTGCACCCCAAGGCTCCATTAGAAAAAAATAATTATTTGGAGGTGCCTTTGCAGATAATAACTTCTATTTAATTCAAAACATGCTAGATATTATTGATGATTTAGTAGTTGGACCCCAAGAATATTTTCCTCTGGTGGGCCCAAGAAACCCCAGTCCGAAACTGGTGCCCACCACCAGGAAATACACTGTCAATCAGCGTCTGGGAGCTATTGAATATGAGGGCTGATCAACATTCACTGGACATGTCAGGACTTTTAGGCATAATGAGATGAGTTGATTACTGTTTAGGCAATTAAAAACAAGATCGCATTTAGCCACTTAAAGCTGATGATGACAGACAAGCATTTTCATGCATTCAATGGTTTCCTGGCTTAATTAAGGATAATTGTATTTAGACAGCAATAATTTACAGAAAACAAGCCTATTTTTACATGATCGCATGATGTACAGTACGTTACATTAGCACAACTCAATAATGCTAATGATTGAATAGATTCATTTACATAAACAATTTTAGAAGCAATGAACAAGCGTTTTCAGTACACAATTATTGTCCAACATGAATCGTTAGGGTTCAACGATCCGGGCTGATTAATACTTAACATGCCGCGAGCAATGGCGCCCGCCGCATGTAAAGTGCTGACAGAGGGAGTGGACTCCCTCTGTCTCCCATCGGCACCCCGCAAATGCGATTGCGGGGTGCCGATGTGTGTGAAGGCTGCCTGGGGTCTGATGTAGGCACCAGACCAGCATTGAGAAATTTCCAGCAGGCTGCGTCAGAATAGCATTGCCATTAAAATACAATGCACTATAAGGATAGTGCATTGCATTTAAAAGCAATCAAAAATCTGTCTGTTATAGTCCCCTTGTGGGACTATTAAGTGGTAAAAAAAGTTAAAAAAAACAACTCATTTAGGCTACTTTCACACTAGCGTTCGGGGCTCCGCTTGTGAGCTCCGTTTGAAGGGGCTCACAAGCGGCCCCGAACGGATCCGTCCAGTCCTAATGCATTCTGAGTGGAGGCGGATCCGCTCAGAATGCATCAGTCTGGCAGCGTTTGTCCTCCGCTCAGCAGACGGACACCTGAACGCTGCTTGCAGCGTTCGGGTGTCCGCCTGGCCGTGCGGAGGCAAACGGATCCGTCCAGACTTACAATGTAAGTCAATGGGGACGGATCCGTTTGAAGTTGACACAGTATGGCTAAATTTTCAAACGGATCCGTCCCCCATTGACTTTCAATGTAAAGTCAAAACGGATCCGTTTGCATTATCATGAACAAAAAAAAAAATAAAAAATTTATTTTTTTGTTCATGGTAATGCAAACGGATCCGTTCTGAACGGATCTAAGCGTTTGCATTATAGGAGCGGATCCGTCTGTGCAGATACCAGACGGACCCGCTCTGAACGCAAGTGTGAAAGTAGCCTTATTCAATTAAAAAAATCTACGCTTTAAAAAAAATAAAAATAAAATCTTCCCCATATGTTTGGCATTGCTGTGTCCATAACGACCCGGACTACATAAATATCATGTAAATTATCCCCTACGGTGGACGCCTTAAAAAAAGAATTAAATAAAAATACAGAATTGCTAATTTATTCTTAGTTGCCACCGAAAAAGATCAGAGATCAAAAAGCGCGGTTTACTCGAAAATGGTACCAATGAAAAATACAAGTCGTCCCCCAAAAATCAAGCCCTCATACAACTCCATATAAAGAAAAATAAAAAAGTTATGGGTCTTGGGAAGTGGCAATGCAAAAAAAAAAAGGGGTTTTATTGCAAAAATTTTGTAAAACGTAAAATAAAAATATGTATTTGGTATCACTGTAATCGTACTGACACAGAGAATAAAGATATTATGTTATTTATACAGAAAAATAAACGCCTTAAAAGTTATAACGTAAAAACGCAGTAGCAGTATTGCTGTTTTTCCCATCTCCCTCCCAGAAAGAGTTAATAAAAGTTAATCAGAAAGTCATATGTACCCCAAAATATCGCCATTAAAAACTACAACTTGTCCCGCAAAAAACAAGCCCTCATAAAGCTATATAGATGGAAAAAAGTTATAGCTCTTGGAACGCGATGATGAAAAAAGGAAGAAAAACGCTTGGTCAGTAAAGCCCAAAACAGGCTGGTCACAAAGGGGTTAACAGTTAGTAGCATAAATATGGTGGCAGTCCATTTATCAGGTAAATATGCCTAAGATTAATTTACTAAAAAGCCAGTTGACCTTAGCATGCTTTGAGAACAAGACTAGACAGACATGAGGAGAAGATGCAAACGCCTTAGGCCCCTGCAGACGAGCAAGTCCAGATTAGGCCCGGATGAGTTGCCTCTGCGATCAGGGAAAATCGTGCGAGTGCTTATGCAATTTCAGTTTTGACTGCGATTGCGTTGCTTCTATCTTCATTCAGCAGGACCTGCGTTGACGTCACCGCGATTACGTCATCATAGGTCCTTTTACAGGTCCTGAAAGAAGAAGAAAGAAGACGATGCCAGCTGCGCGAACAAGTGGATGAGGTGAGTTAATGTATATATTTTTTTAACCCCTTAATGGACATTTTAGTAAGCATTCTGTATTAAGAATGCTATTATTTTCCCTTTTAACCATGTTATAAGGGAATATAATACAGTAAATTGACTTTAATGGGGTTGCTCATCCCTATCATCTCCTAGCAACCATGTGTGAAAATCGCACCGCATCCGCACTTGCATGTGATTTTCACGAGTCCCCATTCATTTCTATGGGGCCTGCATTGCGTGAAAAACGCAGAATATAGAACATGCTGCGACTTTCACGCAACGCACAAGTGATGCGTGAAAATCACCGCTCATCTGAACAGCCCCATTCAAGTGAATGGGTCCGGATTCAGTGCGGGTGCAATACGTTCACCTCACGCATTGCACCCGCACGGAATTCCCGCCCGTGTGAAAGGGGCCTTACTGTGCTTTCTGACCTTTTTTTTTCTAAAAACAATCATGTAAATCTTTTCATAATGATCTGTTTAGGCGGTACTACCCTGCCCAATCTTTGTGCAGTGCGAGGGCTGATGGATGAAAATTATCAGTGCTCGTTTGCATGGCCTGATTAAATAGGCCCATGCAAACTTTGAATGAGGGAGGAATGATTGCTACAGAAGTCATTCATCCCTCATTCTGTTCTTTTCATAATCAGCAGCACATCCCTCATTACACAGGGATATGTGCCGCCAATAATCAGGCATCTTTCATCCCGATGAGAGATTCCCATCAGCCATAGGCCTATTGCACACAACCGTATGGCTTTTTCAGTATTTTGCGGTCCGCACAAAACGGATCCGCAAAAAATACAGATGACGTCCGTCTGCGGAACGGAACAGCTGGCCCCTGATAGAACAGTACTATCCTTGTCCGTTATGCGGACAATAATAGGACCTGTTCTATATTTGAACGGAAATATGGAAACGCAATGCATACGGAGTACATTCCATTTGTTTTTGCAGACCCACTGAAATTAATGGTTCCGTATACGGAACGCAAAAAACGGAACGGAAATGGAAAAAAAAACGTTTGTGTGCAAGAGGCCATAAATGAGCGTTTGCTCGTTCTTTGGCTAATTGATTATGCGGGCCAATTATTAGGAACGAGTGTTTGTATTTCTGTTGGCCTGAAATCATGCAGTCTTACAGGCTTAGTGACCACTAATATACATTTTTACGGCAGTCACTAAGAGGCCTTATGCTGGGCAGCTGCCTTTTCATGACAGCCCAGTCTAAGCAAGGCACAGGTACCCTGTGTAGCAGAGAATGGAGGCTTGGCTCCCACAAGCAGGAGCCGGGCTCCTGCTCTAACGGTCCTGACCAGTAGATGCGCTGATCCGGGCCACTTACCACCTTAGAGGTCTGTGGGCAATAGCACCAACAGCAACTAAGCGGCTACAGAGAGAGCAGACTACTTCTGTCTCTCATCCATACCCCACAAATAAAATTGTTGGGTGCCGACATTTGTGCAAACAGGCTGGGTCCTAGTGAAAGCCCCAGGCCTGCCTCCAGAGTGTTTCAGCAGGCCACGCCTCTCTGGTGCAGCATCCTGGTGGATGTCAGTATAGCACTGACAGTAAAATACATTGCACATCAAGAATAGTGCAATGCATTTTAGAAGCTTTCAAAAGATCACCTATTATACTGCCCTTGTGGGACTATTAAATGGATAAAAAAAATGTATCTCGTATGGTGAATGCTATAAAAAAAAAGTTTGAATTGCTGCTTTTGCCACAAAAAAAACGGAATAAAAGCAATTAAAAAGTTTTATGTGCCCTCATACAGCTCTGTTTTCTTCTTTTAAATAAAGGGTTTTTACTGTTCAAAAGTAGTAAAAAACAAAACAAAAAAACTATATGTATTTGGTATCGCCGTAATTGTACTGACCCAGAGAATAAAGTTAGGATGTTATTTATGCTGAAAAATGAACACTGCAAAATTTATAATGTAAAAACTCTTGGGCTGTATTACTGTTTTTCCCATCCTCTCACAGAAAGAGTTGATTAAAGTTAATCAGTAAGTTATGTGTACCCCAAAATGGCACCAATAAAAACTACAACTTGATCTGCAAAAAACAAGCCCTCATATGGCTGCATTGACAGAAAAATTAAAAAGTTATAGCTCTTGGAAGCCGACAATGAAAAAATAAAAAAAATAAAAATAACAAATGGGGGTTAAAGGGTCATTGTTATTACATCTAACTTTTGACATTTTAAAGAGGCATGGCAGAAGTCCTGAACGGTAGTCATCTGGCTGCAACTGTTTAATGAACAGATCACAGTAATTTGTTAAAAGCAATGCCCTGTCGTCTTTCCTTGGACAGCTGAATTTAGGAAATAGACGATGTATAACTGCGGCCCCTTTATTGGGCCCACTCTTTACATCTACTAAGAAGTCAGAAATCATTTGAAATTTAAAGTTAATCTAATGCCTCATTCACATGTTAGTGTTTTGGTCAGTGATTTCCATCAGTGATTGTGAGCCAAAACCAGGAACAGGGCCTCCACAGACATAAGGTAAAAGAGCAAGATCTGCTCCTGTTCTGGGTTTAGAGCCGCACCTGGTTTTGGCTCAAAATCACTGATGGAGATCACTGAATGAACACTGACTATGTGAATAAGGCCTAAGATAAGTTACGTCTTTATAATGTGCACGGCATGTATTGTGTAGAATTTTAGAGTGCATTCACAATCTCTTTCAGACAGTAGAAAAAAATCAGCAAAGATTTGCATATTTTTTTTTTTATCCAAATCATGCCCGTTCTGTTGCAGAACTGTTCAAAATTTTCACTGTGGATTTCACTTTTTTCAATGCAAATAATGAAGTTTGACAAAAATATGCAGTAAAATTATTGTGGATTTGTGGCACAATTCAGTTCAGTAATAAAATCTGCTCCTTGTGGACATCACCTATAGGTTGTATTTGCACGTGGCAGATTTTCTCCAGAAATGTCTGCTCCTGTTCCATATATCTGAATAAATTTGTAAAAATCACATACACATGCTTCAGGAACAACTCTGTTCATATACATGGAACAATCTTTCAGTGACAGAAATGTTGCAAAAAATCAGCCATGTGTAGACATAACCTTAAGGGTTTTTTCCAGTCTCCATATATTGGTGTGCCATCCTCAGGATAGGTTCTCCATATCCAATCGTTGGGGGCTGATCAGCTGTTCCTGCAGCCCTCGGCACTGGAACTAGCACTTTGAACAGAGCTGTGCTTTCTGTTCTGTTCAAAGTAGTGGCCGTGCTGGATTACTGCAGCTCAGCTACCATTCACTTCTATAGGAGATGAGCTGCCATAATCCAACACTTTGAACAGTTGAAGTTGTGCTACCTGCTCCATTCAAGAGCTAGTGGCTGAGGCTTCAGAGAACACATGATTGGTGGAGTGGAGGGTGGCACATCCTCAACAATTGGATATTATTAACTTATCCAGAGGACAGGTCACCTGTTGCTAAAATCAGCTGATCATGGGGATGCCAGATGTTGGACCCTCACCAATCTGATACTGAGTGAGAGAATGGAAAACCCCTTGAAGCTGATGATGTATAAACCATGGTTACACTACCAGTGATTCTGTCCAGTCATAGGCACATTTAGCTTGGATGAATATACATGTTATTTCTATGCCAGAAACGTCCAGGATGATTCATTCATTAATGATCAGCAGTTCCAATAGTCATATTAGAAATCGAATATCTAGTTTTATAGTGTAGTCTTTTTTAGACATTCTACTCTTTTGTGGGTTCTGGTTCTAAGCAGGTAGAATATGGCAAATGCACTCTGTGTCCTAATCTCTAATGTCAGGCACATGGATCAATATGACTCTATGAAATCCTAGTCTCTTTATGCCCTGTATGGCTCCACACATCCACTGATAAATCGGTACTTAACAGTAACATAAATAATCAGACAAGACTACAAGACATGTACTACCCCCAGGCTGGAATCCTTCAGTGTCCACAGGAGAAGCGCTAATCTCTAGTAGTTGTCCTTTAATCCTTGGATAAACAGAACTGTCTTAACTGAACAAACACTTCTAACAGGCAGCTAATTTTATAGCTTTACAAGACAATAAAAGGAAACCTTTGAGATTCTTTGGTGGCTAGAGACAGAAAGATCTATCTATGGGCAGAGATGCTAAGTGTGTCTGTCAATTTCCCCTTCTATTTTCAGGCCGTAAACTCAACAGAACTTGCTGCAAGAATGGAGGAACATGTGTCTTAGGAAGTTTCTGTGTCTGTCCAAGGCATTTCACTGGAAGATATTGTGAATTTGATGAAAGGAAAAAGTAAGACTCTGGGAGTCGGAGGTTTTACATCAATGAAAAAAAATTGCAGATAAAAAAAATCATTCTTGAGATCTCTGTTGTTAACAATTGTGGAAAAGCCGGTGACAGCTAAATGACTACCGATACAGTTTCCAAGGTGTTGCCCCACAACTTTCTTAGACTTCTGAAAGAGAGTCCTAGTTATGCAGTAATACTGGAGCTGGGGAATGCTTGTCCTTCAGAGGTCTAGCAAAGTTGTTAAAATGTAAAATAGTGACTATTAAAGGTGAGCTAATTTCTTGACATTTGTTTTAAGTCAGATTCTATCAAATTAGTTAGCAGATTTGATCCGGGGATCCAAGACTAACATATATGGCTATGGGTAAAAGCATAGTAGCTGGTGGTAACCAAAAGCTGGCAGCACACTGCCCTGTCAGATTTAATTTTTAAATTAAAGCATGGTCCACACATTATCCCTTTTTGGCAGATGCATTCTTCTCCATTGTCTGACCTGTAAAATGGTTACCGCCACTTTGAGACATTTGTCTAAATCGAATCACTAAAGATTCAGACTCTGCTGGAATCGGAATTTTGGGAAATTCAAGACAAATTTGATTTGTTTAGAATTAATTTGCTCATCTTTAGTGACTATACATTTTTAAGAATTTTATAGTAGAAGAAAACTCACAGACTGTTCTTTAGCACTTTTAAAAGTACATTTCATTTTGATTTACTCCCATTAAAATAAATTCATTATATAATAGTTATTTTTATGACTTTATTGATTAGGTGGCTTTAACCTGTCACACGGAAGTAAGGCTAGTTTCACACTAGCGGCAAGAAACTCCAGCAGGCTGTTCCGGTGGGTGAACAGCCTGTCGGATCCATGCTACCACTAGTGGACTCGTGCCCCCAGACTACCGCTCCAGCCTAATTGACTATAATGGGGGCAGGCCGAAGTTCCGGCAGCAGCACTACAAACATGCCGAGAGGCGGCCGGAATAAAACTACGACATGTCGTAGTTTTATTCCGGCCGCCTCTCGGCATGTTTGCCCTTCTGTCACTGGAAGTCCGGCCCACCCCTATTATAGTCAATGGGGCCGAAGCGGTAGTCCATGGGCATGCAAGTTCCTTGCCGCTAGTGTGAAAGTATCCTAAGCTTTTCACTGATGATTTATAAAATCACGGAGGGTTGTTAATTGAAATCAAGGGCATTGCTGGGGGTCGTCAGTGGCAGAGCATGTGTCCTAGTTATTAGGATTTACCAACAAGTTACTCTGCCTTTGCCAGGATATTTAGATACAAGGCAAGGGTAGTAAAGGGAATCTTTGACCTGGGTGAAGGAAAGTATCTCGCAGGAATGTGTTATGAATCGGGAGAGGGTGAGTAAGCTGCTGTCAGACTCCTCTGGTGGTGTCATAAGCTGATCTTACATATTAGATAGAAGTTGGTTGATGGATGAACACCAGTTGAACAAACATCTGGTGAATGTTTGTTTCACAGACAGAGACATACACACTTTAGTCCATTCTGGCTGTTACAGTTGTTCAAACTGCCCATGAAATAGGGCAATGGATGAAAGACCTTTCTGGGAATGTTCTTTGAAAGAAAGATCTTGGATGAAAATATTAAATGTGGACAACTTCTTTTCAAATGATAATGCTCCATCATCTGTTGGCTAAAACGATCATTCACTATTAAATTTTAACAGACAAATGTTTGTTTTAGTCAAAATTGCTCATTTTGACCAACTTTAGAGTAATGTGTATGGCCACCTTTATCTGCAGTAGAACAGCTACCAATGTATATGGCTAGTGCTACCATACTTATTGAACCTATATATATTTTTTTCCATGTCTTATTCTCACTGTTGTCATTAGTCAGTTACAATCATATCTGCAATGCCATATCCCTCGTAGTAAAGTCACCTTTCTGAAACATAGACAAATTTACGACTAAAACTCCTTGGAGACACTCTCTGCACAACCTAGCTGTAAAAGATCTTGTACTCCTTAGGCAGTTATTTCTGAGGATGTGATATTCCTCAACACAAGAACACTATAGACATTAGCTTAAATATGAAGAAAAATGCTTCTTAAAAATTATCACAAAATGATCTTATTCTATTTAGGAACTGTGGCGCCAAAATCAAACATGGAGACTGGGTGTGGCGGGACTGCAGGCTGTGTCGTTGTACATATGGCTTATTTCACTGCCTGGCAGAAGCATTTCAAGATAATTGTGGTGAGCCAATTTCCTTTTATAAAAAAAAAAAAAAACATATTATGTCATGATATTACTGATATATTTAAGACTCTGAAACCAGAAATTTCAGATGTGACTGCAGTTAATCATGATATCCCAGGAGTACTAGAAGAAGACAAATGGCAATTAGTTGAAGTGGGTCAGACTCTTCACATGAATGCATCGACCTACCACTCTGAAGATATGTCTGTATTAGTAATTACTTGTGTTCCTCATGGAATAACAATTCTGGAAATATTTTCTTCAATGGAAATATATGAATAATTTAACAACTGGGTGATGCAGTTCCCCTTGTTAACAGGGCATATCCTTACAGAGTCTAAAGCTAGCCTTAAACCTGTATTACACCAGGCAATTGTCAGGCAGATCATCGCTGACAATTGTTCATAGGAGCACTCGTTAGCAATGAACCACCCTGTTTAATAGTGCTGCTAATTACCCAATGAACATGCAAACTCTTGTTCATTGGGCAATCACAATCTTTTAGTAGGTAAAAAAATAATAATTTGCCGGCGACAGATCATGGTCTGCTGCTGGCAAATAATGATTCTGTATGGGAACGAGTGATGGCATTAGCGATCGCTCCTCCCCATACTGTAGAGGAGATCGCTGCATGTAATAGTAGTGGTCTTCTCCACTGACGAGTAGTATATTGTCTGGAAGGAATGCTTCCTTTTCCGACAATCGTCTGTGTCACGAACCAGCGGGTGTGAACCCACTGTGCCATGTGTCCTACCTCCTCTAAGGGCATTGTCTAAGTGAACCCCTCAACATGCCTGGACATCAGCTGTTAGACATTAGATAGTTGGCCAAACTAAGGTTATAAGGATGTCCCATGAGAAATATTGCTTACAGTTAAATACAGCCCATTATTATTATTATAATGTGTTACATTTATACTTATTAATCCCCAGATATTGTAGTTATGTTACAGTTGTTTCTATTGAACTTACAGTAATTTTGCTTCACTTGCTTATCCCTCAGTCAGCATCTCTTTTTATCTGAAAAATTGCTTCACCACATCAGGGATCCCTCTGAAGACTAAAGATTGCTTTACATGGGCCAATTCTCATCTAGGTAATTGCTAACAAGCAGTCATAGGAACGCTCATTAGTGATTATCTGGCTCTGTAAAGGTGCTGCCGATTACCCGATGAATGAGTGAAACGCTTCTTCATCTGGTAATCGCATCTTTCATGCAGACATCTAAATCGTTAGCTGGCAGCAAATCATGCAGTCTAAACTGCACTCTACTGGTGGCAAAGAATGATTCTGTATGGAGACGAGTGATAGCATTTGTGATCACAACTCCCCATACTATTGAGGAGATCACTGCATGCAAATTCAGCGGTCACCTCCACTGACGAGCAGGCGCTTCCTTCCCGACAATCTACTGCTGAATTGTCCCATGTAATGGCATCTTGAGCATGTGTGTCCACGTTTATTTATTGGGGCACAGAAAGACTGTTCAATAGAAACAGCAGGTGGCGTTATACTAGAAATACTCAGGAAGTGTCTGGTGATAGAAGCATTTTTTAATAAGTGTAAATACAAAAAAATGTAATAATTATGGGCTTGATTTAACTGTAAACATTATTTTTCATGGGACAACCACTTTATTAGTGTCCAATCAGTGCCCACAATACAGACACAACATGTTGATAAGGATAATGGTAACACTCAGCTGTCAACCGTTCAAGAGGAACAGTAGAGCACATGACAGATTTTATAGAAAGCACAAGCCCTCTTCAGCACGCAAACGTTTTGTTGAAATGGAATCACTGGTGATCACCGTTCACTTGCCATCTCAGTACTACATGCACATATCTCCCCACATCGCATCCTTCTGTACCACCGTGAGGGGGAAAGGGATACTAAAGTCACATCATAATGTTCAGGTTTTGAGGTTTTGATAACCAGTATTGTTGCACTCATTTATTGTAAATGGGATCCAAAAGTCTAAAAAGTATTGGCCAAGTTTATACACATATTTTTATATTTTACCTGACAGCTACTGAAGGTGTTTAGCATCATTAGGCCTCACTCCAGGTTTTGGGTAAAAACATGGATCAAGAAATTGTACCAAATGATACTGTGTAAGCGTCTATTCACATTGTGTTGAAGTGTATGTCAGAGATTAGAGATGAGTGAATTTTTGAAAAGTTAGATTCGGCTGATTCGGTGAATTTTACAAAAAAAATGGGTGCAATTATAGGGAGCTGCGATAGCACCGCCCCCCTCCCCGGCATTGTACCACTCAGATGCCGCATTCATACATGATCACGGTATCTGAGTGCAAAAACTGTGTAAAATGAACATTAAAAAAAATTATATCAAACTTACAGTCTCAATTTGCTCGCGATGGGTCGGCCGCGGCCATCTTGCTTGAAGATCTGGGGCAAAATCTCGCACGGCGCGAGATTACGTCATCACGCCCGGGATTTCGGCCGAGATCTTCAATCAAGATGGCGGCTGGCGGCCCGTCCTGAGCAAATGGAGGAGGTAAGTAAGAATTTTTTTCTTTTTTACACTATTTCAGGTTAAATAAATTCGCTAACACAAAGCACAAGAAAATTGAGGCGAATCAAATTTATCCTGAAATTCGGATTGAATTCCACTTCATGGGATTCGATTTGCTCATCTCTATCAGAGATATACTGTACATTTGAAGGAATTCCCAAGGTATACCTCTGATGTGTGCTACTTGCCATGCACATTCAATAGCTGTTGGCCAAATGAATTTCTCCTGACTCCCCCATACGCATACACATTAAGTTTGGCCAAATGTGTATGTGTTGTCAATGGGGATAGAGGAGAAAGCCTCTGTCAGACACTTTTGGCAGCAGCTTATCTCCTAGAAGAACAAAAGGATTGTGTTAAAATATTCAGTTTTCCTGATCCTCTTCTCCCTCGACATCATCTGGTGGAGAGAAACACAAGAGCTCCCCATACACATTAGACTGTTGGGTTGGAGGGTTCGGCCAAGAATATATTCATGTGTATGGAGGCCTATAAACTGGTATGTAAATGAATTGTATCTGCACTATTTTATCTAAAATATGGCAAACAAACATTTTGAATAAAATCACCATTAGTAGTTTTTTATCCCGGTCTTATCTTATCTCGGTGTCAAAAGAAGAGATTTGGTGTGACATCTGAGTCAGTTAATAAAGCAGGCTATTAACATTTGACCATCGACTGGCCAAATAATTTGTGTCATCACTCCTGATCCTGCTAATTCAAATAAACATTTGGCTAAACCAAACGCGTTTCTTTTAATTGAGGAGAGAGGTTGATGGAGGTTGGATTTCTTCAGCACAACTTTTCTCGAGTGGAAAGCAAATTAATTGGCAGTTAAAAATTTACATATTTGTAGTGTCCCTTGCCAATAAGCTGATCACAAGGTGTCCCGCCACTGGAACCCCAGTGATCAGATGTAATCTGTGGGAAAACGAGCGTTCATAGGAATGCTTGTTAGCGATTATCTGGCAGTGTAAAAGTTACCAAATGAATGATCAAAACACTTGTTGATTGGACAATAGATCATTCATGCGGACACAAAAATTTACGTTTGCCAGCAGTAGATCGTGCATCTGCTGCCGGAAAATAATGAGCCAATATGGGGAAAAGCTATAGCATTAGCGAACGCTCCTGTCCATATGCTTCCTTCCCGACAATCTGTTGCTGTATTGTCCCATGTAAAGGGACCTTTAGCAGAAAGTGTTGACTATCTCTGCGGAGTCACCACAGGAGAAAATAAGCATTATACAGTGCCACTAAAATCAATAGTTTGTCTGTGCATTGTAGACTAGTACAGGTCCTCCAGAGAAAGAGAGAGGCGCAAATTGTAACCTCTTATTCTGGCCAGAGATGAGGATCCTAACAACAGACTCCTCTCTGTTAACTAAAAGTTCACTGATGGGGTGTGTGAAAATGGACTTTCTAAAGTAAACCTTTTTAAGTAGGTACTGACTGGGTATTAATCCCATTCATTAAAAAAATTATAAAATTAAATAAGTAATAAAGTCCCTTAAAATGTAGATGTGTGTGCATGTATGTATGTACTTATGTCTTTATCTCTTCACAGATCCTACGAGCGATGAAGATGGGCTAGAATCATGTGGAACAATGTTGCATCCATTTACATTCATCGTATTCATTATGTTGATTTGGATTTTGCCACTGATATGAAAACCCATATGACTTTTATGAACATACATATTTATCATTTGCTTAGTCTTTATTGACATTCCAACTTTTTTATTAAGATCTACTAGAGAATTGAACATTTGCCAAGGTTTTCTTGGTTCTAATGATTGATTTATACAATGCATAAAAAGTCTGCTCTTATGACCATTATTTCTAAATACATCTTCAATAGCTGTTCCTCCCGATCCTCCCATACACATGCACAGTTGACTTGCATGTGTTATCCATAGGGAAAGCTAAGTAAAGCTACTTCCAGACACCTTTGGCAGTGGCTTATCTCCTCTGAGAACAAAAAGATCTGACTTTGAGACTCAACATGCCTAATCCTTCTTACTCCAAACATCTTCTGTTGAATTATAGTTGGGAGGCCTTAATGCACGTAAGCTAGTTGGCTGACCCCGTTGACTTTTCCCTTAGGCTTGTTTCATATTTGTGTTTACTATCTCTGGAAAGCTGTACCGGCAGGGGAGCAGCCTTATGGAGATGTCCAGATCCAGCACTGCTGGAAGCTACAGGACACCCGATGGCCCCATTCACTATAATGGGGACTGGCGGATATCCAGCTGCAACAGGGCAAACATGCCACAAAGAGGCCAGTCGAAAACCGCTGAGCGGTTCTCTGCTGGAATGTTCTCTGCCGAAGCAGCCTGCTGGATCTCTTAAACACAAATGTGAAACAGACCTTATGTGTATGGGGGCCTTTGATCAGTAGTTTGTACATGAGAATTGGATAGGGCTCAGTCCATGTGTAGTTATTAAGTGGGTAAGACAATATTTACCTAAGTATATATAATTGGGGGAAATTTATCAAAACTGGTGTAAAGAAAAACTAGCTTAGTTTCCCATAGCAACCAATCAGATTCCACTTTTCATTTTCCAAAGGAGCTCTGAAAAGTGAAAGGTGGAATCTGATTGGTTGCTATGGGCAATTAAGCCAGTTTTCCTTTGCACCAGTTTTTATAAATATCCCCCAATAACTTTTATACTAAGAAATACATTATTTGCTCTTCCTATGGAAGAACCATATATTTTAATAAAATATTTTTATTTTTTTTACTATATATTTAATTTAATATAGCGTCAAACAGTTATTGCTATGTGCAATTTGTATTGCACTAATAAATATTTGAATACTATGCTTTGTGAGTGTCCTATGAATGTACCAAATGTATTAGTCCATCTGCTAGCTTCTGACATGTTGCATGTTTAGCCGTATACATACAGTATATTAGGATTGCTTTTGATACACACCAGTGTTTTGCTCTTTCAATTAGGATGTGATCTATGACAAAATGAAGGGGTATGATGTTTCACCTCTGGGAACAACTGTATTTTCATAGGAAAAGTTAGTTGACAAAAAACAGGCAACAAGGGTTCCTGACCTTTGTGTGACCTGGACAGTGCCAAGCAATCAAAGTCTTCCAAATTACTTTGTCACTTGTGTGAAAGCTATAACCTTTACTGTGTGCAGAAAGTGACAGAAGAGGTTTACATTTTACAGGACTGTGTAGGATCGTGCTGGGCTTTTAGTGTTGACTTCTGATCTATCTGTTACATTAAAGCCCATGTCATTTTGCAAGATGCAAAATAAGCTGCAGAGAACACAGTAAACAAGGAGATCCTATGCTCCTCTGCACCTTTTTTGCATATTTGATCCCTATGTAATGGTCATAGGTCATGGTTCTGTTAAACAGATAATTGACATAGTGTAGTTGGGTTAAAATTTCTAAAATTAAAAAACAAAAACAAATGACCTCATGACTGCCATTACATATCTCATGGAGGTTGCCCCCAGGTTTGTGAATGAAAGTGGATTATGCAAAGGATGTAATAATAGGAAGAATTTTGCTGAGAAAACCAGGTCTCTAATCTTTCCAAAGTTGTGAATGGGAATATTAGCAGTCATCTAGATTTCACTGAAACAGGGACTAGACTTTAAAAACATTTTTTTTAAAACATTGTTTATATTGGATTTTCCATAAATGATGTCATTGTCACACTTCAGAGAAAAAGTACCAGTCACGCTTCGGTGTGGGAGGGAACAGGGAATCAGACCTGAGAACAAGGGAAGAAAAATGGACACCTCCTGGTGAAAACCGTAACCAAAATCCTGACTGACTATAAGTATGAACGGACCCCAAAGGTAGGTGAGTTCATACACAGGAAAACATGGAGTCCTACAGAATCAACCCCTATAGGACCCTGGTACTAATGGCAGGGACGAGACTACATGTTCCTCCAAAAGGAAGGACGAACAGGAGTCTCCTACAGGCCTAATACAATAAATAGGGAGATGCAACACACAGAACCCAAACAAAAGGGAAAGGAAAGACTTAACTTCAAAGGAGCAATGGAAGCACCGGGAACTCAGCTGAGAACCAACCACAATCTATCCAAAGGTCCAAAAAGAAGCTATAAACCGCACAGCATTGTGGGAGAAGCAACTATAAATTGAGAAGGTTAAATTACCCTAATAGCCACACCTGGGTAAAGAAGGTATGGCAAGCACCAGAAACAACACATACGTCATTTGATCCAAGCGGAAAACATGTCAGATCAAACCACGTGCTGCCAGTCTCACGATCTCCCGCCACCTGTCGTGGGAATGTTCATGACAGTACCACAATATGAAGTTGATGATATCCATAGAACTGAACCCAGTTGGCCTATCAGGGCCTAGGACTATGATGCAAACAGAGGTCCATAAGTGGCGGACCAATAAGAAGTGGATTAATTTATAGACCAATAAGGTGGGGTCAAGGAAAACACGGGGAGGGAATGGATGGAGCTTGAGCCTCACCTATAGACCAGTCAATACTAGATGTTCAATTAGCTGGGATTACATTAACTCTCCAGGCTTTCCAGAACCTGAAAGAGCTTCATGACAAAGCCACTAATTTCTCATTGGTCATATTATACTGTAGATTATTTGCCGCTTGACTTCAGAGAAGTTAAGAGTTTGCTGTTTCCAGGCTTTCACTATGTTTGGCAGTGAGAAAGAATAATTTTATAGGCGTTTGCTTAACCCCTTAAGGACACGCACCATACATGTACTGCGCAGCTGGACGTGACTTAAGAACAGGCGCCATACATGTACGGCGCAAGGTCCGCTGGGTGCTCGGGCAGGATTTCGGGGGAATCGGGGCACCGTGGCTGCTCTTACCGACAGGCATCCATGCCGGGTAGGGGCAGCATGGTGTCTTTCCACCCCCCTGCAGCTCCAAGCGCTGCGATTGCCCAGTCAATGAAGAACGGCACATTGCAGCGCCGGAAGAAGAAGGAAGCTGCGGGGCGGCTTGGGGGGGGGGTCATAGGCAGGTGACCGGTGCTGAACTAGTCAGCACCGGTCTCCTCCGAGGTCAAGCAGGGGACTCCAGTGTTTGGCGTCCCCTGTCAGCGCTGCGATTGGCAGGAACAACGCTCCAGCAAATGGCAGCGCTATAGCATCACAGGAAAGGGCTGAACCTCTCTGCAGGCAACCATTCTATCTGGTGACTGCATGCAGAGAGGTTCTGTGCTTCTCTGTGCTGCTTGTTGGCTTGCTGGGACTTGTGGTGCACCACCACTGCGATTTGAGCTTTTCCTGCTGAAAGACGAAAAGAAGAACATCTGGAATTGCTGCACTGATTTTTTTTTTTTCATTTGCAGCTGTTCCTAAAGCACCCTCCATCCCTGTCCCTGTGCTTTTTTTTTTTAAGTAATAGTTAGAATCTTATATATATAAGTTGATTTTTAGATAGTGTCCTTTTTTTGTACCTGCAGTAAATTTTTATACTGCAGTGTCTGCACGGAAACACCAAACGTCAGCTTGCGTTTTTTTACTGGTCACTTTTGTGCTGAGTTTTCTTTTTTTTTGCTGTAAAAAATACATTTAGTGTTAAATAGAAAACAATTTTAGGTAGTGTTAGTGTAGATTTTTGCACGTACATAATATCTGTGTGCGTGCGTGCGTCCTGCACCTGCCGAGCGCTGATCAGAAACATCCATTTTTCTGACCAGTCTGCTCAGTTTACTGTGCAGATTTTTCCCCCCATGTAGATATATATATAGAGAGGCCTCCCTAGATGCCTGGTAGGGCAACCACTGAGAATGGGTGAAAGTAGGGCTCTCCTCCATGAGAACATGCTGGTGGTTAAGTACAAGCACAAGAGGGATGTCCTTGTACTGACCACCATTCACACTAACAACAGCTCTCCTGCTCCTGTACGAGGTACCACAACCACTACCTCCAAATCCGTTTGTATCCTGGACTACAACAGGCACATGGGAGGGGTGGATCTTTCAGATCAACTTCTGAAGCCCTACAGTGCCACATGAAAAACAAAAGTGTGGTACAAATATCTAGCCGTACAGATGGCAATGTGCAATGCGTACATGCTATTTGAATCTGCAGGCCACATAGGAACTTTCAGTTCTAAGAGGTGGTTATCAAGGCCCTAATTTTTCGAAGCCAGGCTGGGGAGGGTCCCAGTACTTCAGGAAGTCATGGTGCCTATGTTGTACCAGGGCAACATTTTCCAGGTCAGGTTCCCCAGACAGCAAGGAAGAGAAGGACCCAAAAAAGATGCAGGGTGTGTTCCAAAAGGGGGATAAGGAAAGACACCATTTACCACTGAGAAAACTGCCCTGACAAACCTGGCCTGTGCATGCAGCAGTGTTTTAAAATCTACCACTCATCCATGGAGTATTAATTTAATTTGATTCTTTATGTACCCTGTAGTTTTACCACCTTATATCTCTGATTTAGTCCGCATAGCTTACAGATCCACTTTTCAGCAACCACTACATATTCATTTCTGTGAAACACCTGTTAGGTCAAAAGTGCCCTTTCCACCCCTTAAAATGTTCTTACGGGGGTTCTCTTTCCAAAATGGTGTCACTTCTTTGGGTTTTTAATTTCTGGGGACCTCAGGAATCTTTTAAATTCATGTCTGCCAATTCAGGCCTGCCAGCAAAATCCATATTTTGCTGTTTGCTGCTGTGCGCCCATACAGCAGGCTACAAGCACATATGGGGTGTTTCCTGAATGAGGAGAAAATTTGGAACACATATTAGGGTGCATTTTATCCTTTAACCCCTTGTGAAAGTTAAAAATTGGGGTCTGCTAGTAATTTTTCATTTTCACAAATGTGTGCTTTGAAATCCTTTAACAAGTGTTTCTGCCTTCTGTGAGACACGTTTGCTGAAAAGTACCCTTTCGACCACTTAAAATGTTTGTACGGGGGTGTGCTTTCCAAAATGTGGTCACTATTTGGGGTTTTTAATTTCTGGGGACCTCAGGAACTTTATTTAATGCAACATGGCATCTAAAATCAATGTCTGCCAAATCAGGTCATCAAAATCCATATTTTGCTGTTTGACTCTAGAGCCCTGCTGTGTGCCCATAGGGTTGTGTTGCCGTATTCAGGGGGAAATGGGGAACAAAATGTGGGGTGCATTTTGTCCTGTTACCCTTTGGGAAAATGAAAAATGTGGGTGTAAAGCAACTTTTTTGTGAAAAAAATTCAATTTTTCATTTTCACTGCCAAGTGTTTCCTAATTCTAGGAAACACATTTGAGGTCAAAGTGCTCACTACACACCTTGAAAGATTCATTGAGGGGTGTAGTTAACAAAATTGGGTCACTTTTTTGGGGGTTTCCACTGTAGGGCCACCTCAGGATGTCTTCAAATGCGACATAGCTCCCAATTACCATTCCAGCTAAATCAGCTCTCCTAAAGCCATATGGTGCTCCTTCCACTCTGAAGCCTTCTGTGTGCCCATACATCATTTTTTGAGCACATATGGGTTGTTTCTGTAAACTCTAGAATCAGGGCAATAGATTTAGAGTTTTGCTTGGCTGTTAACCCTTGATGTGTTGCAGAAAAAATTAATTAAAATTTAAAATCTGCTAAAAAAGAGAATTTTGAAATTTCATTTCCATTTTTCTTTAATTCTCGTGGGACACCTAAAGGATTAACAAAGTTTGTAAAATCAGTTTTGAATAGCTTGAGGGGTGTGGTTTATAAAATGGGGTGATTTATAGGTGGTTTCTAATATGTAAGCCCCACAAAGTGACTTCAGAACTGGTCATTAAAAAATTGCATTTTGGAAATTTTCTTAAAAATTTTAGGATTTGCTTATAAACTTCTAAGTCTTTTAACGTCCCCCAAAAAAAAAAGTCATTTTCAAAATGATCCAAACATGAAGTAGACATATGGGGAATGTAAAGCAATAATTATTTAGGAGGTATTACTATCTATTTTAAAAGTAGAGAAATTAAAATTTGTAAATTTGAAAATTTTTCCTAATTTTTGGTAAATTTTTGATATTTTTTTATAAATAATAATGAAATATTTTGACTCAAATTTACCACTGTCATGAAGTACAATATGTGACAAGATAACAATCTCAGAATGGCCTGAATAAGTAAAAGCGTTTTAAATTTATCACCACATAGTCAAGTGACACATGTCAGATTTGCTAAAAATGGCCTGGTCCTTAAGGTGAAAAATGAATGGGTTAAACCCAGAAGAAAATATTATTAGTGGGGTTTGTGAACCAAGACAATCCTTGAACATTAAAATAAAGGGTTGCCATATGTGCCTTTGGCAGATTACAGTACTTTGGAGATCTCATTAGTAGCCATAAGATGCTGGAAACTGGCGGAATTGCTGCAGTGATTTACCATACATCACTTTTGGTTGGGTTTTTGAAAACCCCATCTGCTGGTAAAAGCAAAATATCTATTTGTAAATACCATGTTGCCGATTTTCAATTCATAGCATGCTCATTATGTTGCAGAAAAGCTGTGTATTTCGCATAGGATTTCGAACTTGCAGTGCAATAATATCCTCAGCAAAGACATGCGTGTTTTGCCACTGAAGATTTGTTGTACAGGGACGTCATCTGTATTTTTTGCAGATCCGTGTTTTGCGGACCACAAAATACCTTAGCCAAATGATATATCAGCTTCTCTAATGGAAATCTTTGATTGAAGCAAATGGAAGGTATAGGGGCACAGCACAGCTAGAGTGCCTCAACCTATTTCCCATAGGGATTGTGGGAGTCTTCAATGAAATATCAGAAGATACACATACCCTTTTAATGATTGATATACACTCACCTAAAGAATTATTAGGAACACCTGTTCTATTTCTCATTAATGCAATTATCTAGTCAACCAATCACATGGCAGTTGCTTCAATGCATTTAGGGGTGTGGTCCTGGTCAAGACAATCTCCTGAACTCAAAACTGAATGTCAGAATGGGAAAGAAAGGTGATTTAAGCAATTTTGAGCGTGGCATGGTTGTTGGTGCCAGACGGGCCGGTCTGAGTATTTCACAATCTGCTCAGTTACTGGGATTTTCACGTCCAAACATTTCTAGGGTTTACAAAGAATAGTGTGAAAAGGTAAAAACATCCAGTATGCGGCAGTCCTGTGGGCAAAAATGCCTTGTGGATTCTAGAGGTCAGAGGAGAAAGGGCCGACTGATTCAAGCTGATAGAAGAGCAACGTTGACTGAAATAACCACTCGTTACAACTGAGGTATTCAGCAAAGCATTTGTGAAGCCACAACACGCACAACCTTGAGGCGGATGGGCTACAACAGCAGAAGACCCACCGGGTACCACTCATCTCCACTACAAATAGGAAAAAGAGGCTACAATTTGCACGAGCTCACCAAAATGTTGCCTGGTCTGATGAGTCTCCGCACATCGTCAGAGTGAGGCATGACACCCACCTTGGGGCAGGTGAATTCCATAGAATGAAAAATTCCTGGTCCTAGAGAGAGAAAAAACTATCCCTGACGAAGGAGCCCGCACGGCCCCGAAACGCGTAGGAAGGTTTTTTGTCCCACGGAGGCCATAGTACTCCTACCGGTGACGTCACCATTTTGGTTTCCAGGACAACCACAGTAACCAGTCACCTCGCACCGCGCTTGCTTCCGGCCGGGGCAGCGCTCGTGCTAGCAGGTGAACGAAGAGGACACGCTCATTTGCAACAAAGAATATTAATAAAGAAGATTCCACACAAGCCGTCTAAGAAGGAAGGCTATCCGAACCAGAACAAGAACGCACATCAGGACGAACCTCCTTTCAGGTAGGAACCACACCAGTACCATTCTTATATCCCCAGCTCTAGCGGATTCATGTGACACCTTCTAATTGAGTCAGTTTCTTTGTCGCGTCCCCAATCCATCGCGTCCCCGATCCATCTAGTCCTCTCACCCAGCAACAGTAGCCGTTTAGAGTGTATTTCCTGCGCACATGTCCAGTATCACCCACGGGTGACACATTGGCCCTTATCATAACCTTACTCCAAGGAGTACAACAGCTCCTTCCTAGGACATTTCAGCTGCGGAGTCATCCAATTTAGGCTGACGTTTACACATCTAAACAAAGGGAGCGCAGGGAGGTCCATTTCCTTCTTTATTTGAGTCTCGATTTCTGTTGAGACATTCAAATGGTAGAGTCCGAATTTGGCGTAAACAGAATGAGAACATGTATCCATCCTCTGATGGCTACTTCCAGCAGGATAATGCACCATGTCACAAAGCTCAAATCATTTCAAATTGGTTTCTTGAACATGACAATGAACATGACAATGAGTTCACTGTACTAAAATGGCCCCCACAGTCACCAGATCTCAACCCAATAGAGCATCTTTGGGATGTGGTGGAACGGGAGCTTCGTGCCCTGGATGTGCATCCCTCAAATCTCCATCAACTGCAAGATGCTATCCTATCAATATGGGCCAACATTTCTAAAGAATGCTATCAGCACCTTGTTGAATCAATGCCACGTAGAATTAAGGCAGTTCTGAAGGCAAAAGGGGGTCCAACACCGTATTAGTATGGTGTTCCTAATAATTCTTTAGGTGAGTGTATATTGATCAACAGCAAAAAGGTTCCTGTCAATATGAGAACAAATCTTTACTAAGTGATCTTATTATTCCCTGGGAACTGACCTGTTATTTTCATTCTCTGGGTCTGAATGATTACCACATTTGTACAGTTCCTCTAAAAAAATAACTATATATATATATATATATATATATATATATGATTTTTGCTTAGCATCGTCATTAGGGATGAGTGAATCGACTTCGGATCCAAGTGGTACCTTGGAACCGAACCCGAGTTCGGGAAATGGTTTTTCACAGTATAAATCAATTTCTGAAGTTATTATGCGAAGTCTCGTGAGACTCCGTGAAGTAATAACTTCAGGTCATCGGAGCCAATACATTCTAATACTGTACGGAGCGCTCGCTCCGTACAGTATTGAAGCAAAGTCTTATACGAATCGACTAATCGCCATGTTCCAACTGCCAACTTTTTCATATTTACATCTACGAAGATGTGTGGGGGCTTCTTTTTCTGTAGTTTTTAATGATACAATTTTGAAGTGTGGATGCCTTTTTGATAATTTTTTATTCAGTTTTTTGGGGAGAGGTGAAGCGACCAAAAAACAATGGTCATTTTTTCCCCATTACAACATTCATTATAGGGGATACATACGTCTATATTTTAATATTTTGGGCATTTTTAGACGCAACAGGTATATGATCTAGGGTATATGATCTTTAATTTTTTATTTATTTTTTATTTTATTATGGAGAAAATAGGGTGATTTGAATTTTTTAATTTTTTTATATTTTCAAAACTATTTTTTTCTTTACACATATTAATTGCACTTTGAGGATTATAACATACAACTGTTAGATTGCTTGTCCCATAGACTGCAATGAATTACCATTGCAGCCTATGGGACATTCAATACATTCTTATTGAGTTCTATTATGGGTAGAGCTCCATAGGAACTGTTGCTGTGGTAGCCTCAAATCCCTAAGAGGGACTGAGGCTACCACAGCAAATGAACATCTTTCCTGTTCTCAGTGTGGAGAAGCCATTTGGATCCCAGGAAAGCCGCCTCAGGGGAAAGCCACCTCAGATTCCATGGTCACAATTGCACATGCCATCTGAGGGGTTATATTTCTGTGATCGACGTTAAAGCCAAACACAGGCATTAGCTCCAGTGTCCGCTAAAAACCTGGTGGCTATGGCACCCACTGTGCTCTGGAGCGGGCGCCATCTTTAAAGACCCAACTTTCACCATGCATGTACAGTGGAGGGGTTAAGTCTGGTGGGATTGTACTTGCTTTTTTGGCCCGAAAAACATATACCAAACGGTATTCCCTTTTTTTTTTTACATTGGGGGCTATAGAGGATATATGTCACTGTATGGCTATACACTCGCAAGCTGTACTTTAAAGACTTTCATCAAAGGTCAATCTCTTTCTAACAAATTTAGAACCAACCTTGTACCTCAAATGGATCCAGAGGTCTCCCTATTCATTGCTCCAATTGCTCTGCAAGATTTATTTCAAGCTGGCTGGTTGGGAGGCATGTCCTTTCTCATGAAGAGTGTTCTTTTTGCTGGAGCTGGTGGCAGTTGAAAGATGGAACTGAGCATGTCCTCACTGAGGTGGATAGAGAAATTAAAAATAGAGCAAACAGCAGGTGGCGCTATACAGATAGATTTCATTTACTAATTCAGTAGCTATGCTAAATTTATAATTACATACAAATACAAAAGTATTCAGATCCAGGTGCTGGTTTGAAAAGTGTAGAATATTTTTCATGGGACAACTCCTTTAAGAGCCTAACCAGATAATCCTGCATTCTTTATAAAAAAAAGTAAAAAAGCAGATGAATTTTTTAGTATATCTAAACTCAGAAAGATGATACCTCATCTCGAGTTTGTCTTTGTATTGTATTACCACAGGCTGTTTTTTTCTTACATTTCTGACGTTTATTTTTCATGAGGTTCAATATAAATAGAATGCGTTAACTATCTACTTAGCTTGAGATATGAAATATTTTTGAGTTTACAGCTCATTCCAAAATTGCTAGTTACAGTTTTATCTTGTGAACTGCTCAGGGGAGAAACACATTATGAAATTGAACTTGAAGAATGAAGTTGCTGTAATCTTGTTAACCTTGCACTTCCATTTGTCTGTCCTTTTACAAATAAAGCTCTTTGGAAAATTAAATTTCAGACTACTTGCAGGGATAGGTTTCAGTTTGAGTTTGAAAGACCAAAAATGATCCTAAAAGAGCAAGCTGTGAAGATAAATTCTAAAGACACAACAACTTCTGCAGTGCATCTTTGCTTACCGGGAGCCATGTGTAAGAGCAGCTCTATCATTATTATTATATGTGGCTCCTCATTAGACCAACACAGTAATTTGAAATAACTCAACGTGAAGCTGGTTCAACTACTACCTTGGGGAGAACTGATATTGTTATCTTGGCCTAGGCCATGTATCCAAGTGTAAACTGATGGAACATGTCAGACTCTACATTTTTCCTCAAGAAAGGTTACTTATGAATTACAGTCATTTTAGATTAACATGACTCTTCACTATGTATATTCTGGCACTGATTATGCAAAGGTAAATATGACTTACCATTGAACAGCCGCCGGGGGCCTTCATCGGGCTGTTCTCGGAACTGCCTGCTCCAGGTGACCGCATTTGATTTCAGACTGGTTCGCGGCACAGGTAAGGGCTTACCTGTGCATCGCCGGACGGGTGAGTCTACCTTACAAAAGATGGCAGCCCGCATGTGTTCGCTGGCGAACACTGCGAACTGACTATCACTGCACATAAGAAGACACTGGTATTATAGAAAGTGCATGCTAGTCAAGTTACTCCTCTGGCTGGAGGGAAGGGGTTAGGTCAAGAATTTGGCATGGGAGGGGGGTGCCGTTTCAATTTTTGTCTCAGGCAGCAAGAAGGCAATGTGCTTCCCTGCCCCTGAGGAAAGGGGAACCCAAGCTGAACCCTTGCACCAGGGCCCATGAGCCTTTAGCTACGCCCCTGGACAGGACCTATCACTTCAACTGTCCTAAGGCTGCAAGAGTATTGGACTCTATCAGGATTTTATATCCTCGAAAATATGTACTTGAAGACGCATACTGTAGCTCCAGCAGTTTTTACTGCACCTATACAAATTTAAAGTGACAAATTTACACAATGAGAGGGATTCAATGCATCCATGATATGACAGTCTCAGATGATTGCAGCTCTTGCTTTTCCTTAGTATAAGCAGTCACTGTCATAGAAGTCAGGGAAATAATGGTTTGCAGCATTTCCGCTAACCTGAAAGCACTAGTCTGATATGTCATAAGTGACTTTTATCCAGTTTGTTCTCATCCCTGTCCTCTTTGTCATATTCAATTATTCATCTAAATTTCAGGTAGAAGAGGCTGAAAATTGATAAAAAAACACTGAGGATCACATACGCCTTTCTGTAAATTCCAAAATGACTTTATCTTTTAGTGATGAAGTGAAACTACATCTGCATTCCAAATCATTCTGGCTTTTTATACAGGGAGGTCCCACCTTATCATCGTAGAGTTCAGGATAGTACACAGGCCATAATTATGCTGGCATTCACCCCAGTAACATGCAATTGTTATAATTACTGGCTGTAACTGGAAGGAATGCTTAGATGCCAAATTATAATCCACTCAACATTGTCCATTTGACTGATTATGGCAATATTTTCCAGAAAATCAATCAAAAACCTGCTGATTGACAAAACAAAACATTGGGCTGTACATGTAAAGAGTGCTCCCTAATAGTTGTCCAGAATATGTTACCAATATACCACCTTGGATGTAGATTACGACTTTAAAGGGCATCTGTCAGCAGGTTTGTACCTATGGAACTGGCTGACCTGTTACATGTACACTTGGCAGCAAAAGGCATCTGTGGTGGTCCCATGTTCATATGTGCCCGCATTGCTGAGAAAAATGATGTTTTAATATATGTAAATGAGCTTCTAGGAGCAACGAGGGCGTTGTCATTACACCTAGAGGCTCTGCTCTCTCTGCAATTGTAGCACAATCTGTACTTTGATTGGCAGGTTTAACCCCTTAAGGACCGGGCTCATTTTCACCTTAAGTACCAGGCCATTTTTTGTAAATCTGACCAGTGTCACTTTATGTTTGAATAACTTTAAACGCTTTTACTTATCTAGGCCATTCTGAGATAATACCAAATTTACCAAAAACTTCCAAGTTTCAATTTCTCTACTTCTATAATACATAGTAATACCTCCAAAAATAGTTATTCATTTACATTCCCCTTATGTCTACTTCATGTTTGGATCATTTTGGGAATGACATTTTATTTTTTGGGGACGTTACAAGGCTTAGAAGTTTAGAAGCAAATCTTGAAATTTTTCTGAAAATTTCCAAAACCCACTTTTTAAGGACCAGTTAATGTCTGAAGTTACTTTTTGAGGCTCACATAATAGAAACCACCCAAAAATGACCCCATTTTATAAACTACACCCCATTTTAGAAACTAGCACTCTTTTATTTTTTGTTATTTACAAAGTTCATCTGACAGGTTAGATCATGAGCTATTTTTATAGAGCAGGTTTTTACAGACGCGGCGATACCTAATATGTCTACTTTTTTTTATTTACACTAATATAATTTTTGAAACAAAAAAAAAATCTTGTTTTAGTGTCTCAATAGTCTGAGATCCATAGTTTTTTTAAATTTTTTGGGCGATTGTCCTATGTAGGGATTCATTTAAAACACATTTATTTATATTTTTTTAAACTTTTTTTTTGTCTCACTCTGGGACTTCAACTTGTGGGGGTCTGATCTCCTCTGCAATGCATTACAATACATCTGTATTGTAATGCATTGCCTGTTAGTGTATGACACTGAGTCATACACTAACAGGTTGCCTAGGAGACCCAGCCTGAGGCTGGATTTCCTCGGCTCCTATAGAAGGCAGGTCCCGATGCCGTGCAAGGCATTGGGCAGCCTCTGCACGGCATCGGGCTGTCTTCTCATCCATCGTGTCCCCGCCACAGCAGCGTGGGGACTCGATGGGCTCCCTCAACAACAAGCAACTTTTATGTCCCGGTCAGCGCGGACCACGGCATAGAAGGGGTTAAGCCGCAGCAATCGCCAATACGGGTGGGTCACAGGACCCCCCTCGGCATTGTCAAAGGGTGCCTGCTGAATGATTACAGTAGGCACCCCGTTCCGATCACCCCCCGCCGTGCGGCAGTAATCGGAAATACACAGGTACGTACGCCCTGTGTCCTTAAGGACTCGGACATCAGGGCGTACAGGTACACGCTGTGTCCGCTAGAGGTTAAGCAGTGTAAACGTCATTGCGCCTGGCCCTGGCTTAACCTAAAGTCAATTAAAGTGACTTAAGGATATTAGATAATGCTAAAATCTCTTATGGATCCTTGCTCTGGGGTTCTTTCACCTCAGGGTATTGACACATTTGCGGCATCAAGACCTAGCGCAGTGGTGCTGGAAGTGAAGTGGAGTGACAGTTGCTACAATTAGAATTGTTCATGGTTCATTTGGACCCAGCTGTGTGCCATCATCCATTGCAGTTGCTATGTCAGTTACGTGACCACAGGCTATTAGAGGCAGTGGCACCGCCACTGTCCCATTCTCTGTCCCTGTTCTAAACACAACTGTCACTGAGCACTGTGTGTCTGGAATTTGTGTCTGTCCAATCACTTACTAGTTTAAGTTCATAGTTGGTAGTTTACTAGTGCTTAAAGAGGACCTGTCACAGCAAAATGCAGTGTAGTCTGCAGGCAGCATGTTATAGAGTGGAAGATGCTGAGCACATTGATATATAGTTTATGGGACAATATTCAACAAAAGTTGTAATTTATACATTCAAATCTCTACTCTTTTCAAACTTAAGACCACCCCCACGTGCAACTATCAGTGACTGACAGCTATCTCTGTATACACACTTACACAGAGAATGCTATCAATCACTGATAACACCTCCTCATGTAGAACTATCAGTGACTGACAGCTATCTCTGTATATGCTTACACAGAGAATGCTATCAATCACTGATAACACCTCCCCATGTACAACTATTAGTGACTGACTGCTATATTTTTATATACACACGTACACAGAGAATGCTATCAATCACTGATAACACCTCCCCATGTACAACTATTAGTGACTGACAGCTATATTTTTATATACACACTTATACAGGGAATGATATCAATCACTGATAGCACCTCCCCTGTTGACAACTAACAGTGACTGACAGCTATATTTTTATATACACTCTTATACAGGGAATGATATAAATCACTGATAACACCTTCCTTGTGTAGAACTATCAGTGACTGACAGCTATCTCCGTATACACACTTACAAAGAGAATGCTATCAATCGCTGATAACACCTCCAAAGAGTACAACTATCAGTGACTGACAGATATATCTGTATACACACATACCAGAGAATGCTATCAATCTCTGATAACACCTCCCCAGTGTACAACTATCAGTGACTGACAGCTATCTCTGTATACACACTTACACAGAGAATGCTATCAATCTCTGATAACACCTCCCCAGTGTACAACTATCAGTGACTGACAGATATCTATGTATACTCACTTAGGGCTCATGCACACAACCGTATGTATTTTGCGGTCTGCAAAAAACTGGATTTGCAAAAAATCCAGATTACATCCGTGTGCATTCGGTATTTTGCGTAACGGAACAGCTGGCCCCTAATAGAACAGTACTATCCTTGTCCATAATGCAGACAATAATAGGACATGTTCTATTTTTTTGCGGAATGGAAATACGGACATACGGAAACGGAATGCACACGGAGTAACTTCAGTTTTTTTTGCAGACCCATTGAAGTGAATGGTTCCGTATACGGTCCGCAAAAAAAACGGAACGGACACAGAAAGAAAATACGTTCATGTGCATGAGCCCTTACACATAGAATGCTATCAATCACAGATAACACCTCCCCTGTGTACAACTATCAGTAACTGAAATCTATCCATGTATACACACTTGCACAGAGAATGCTATCAATCACTGATAACACCTCCCTCGTGTACAACTATCAGTAACTGAAATCTATCCATGTATACACACTTACACAGAGAATGCTATCAATCACTGATAAGATCAGTCCCCACTTATAACTGAAGTCAGAAAGACCAGAGGCTTAAAGTGTCACTGAACTTTGGAAAAGTTTGACATATCAAAGGTTTCAATTGGTGGAGGTCTGAGTGCTGAGACACTTGTTGATCGCTAGAATGAGGAAAGAGAAGTTCTCATATGAGGCTGGTTCTCCCCTTGCTGCAGGAGACGGAATGTAGGTGGTCCCAAAGACTTTATATTGAGTCTGTCTCGAACAGCAAGGAGAGAATATGTTGTGAGTGCTTCTCTCTCCTTGTTCTAGTGATAATTGGGGATCTCAGCACTTAAAACCTTTAATATGTTCTGTAAGAAAGTGAAGGGTATGTCTGGGAAAACAGGTATCTGCCACTCAGCAGATTACATTGTGTGTGGTGAAATCCAGGATTTGTCTGCCACAACCTGAGTCAGACATGGAAAGCAGAAAGAGTGTTGATCTATGTCAGGCATAGCTGTTATAGACCTTTTGTAAAGTATGTTATGGGCTTGTGCTTTATTACGTGAAGGCTAGGTTGGCAGTAGGACTCTTCACTCCATCCCAGGTTTTTCCCTAGCTCACAGCCATGGGTCATGTGGCTTGTTATGAGCCTGATATAATTTCCTTCAGAGAATCAGAGGTGTTCATTACCTGGGGACTTGCATGTGCTGTGTTTCTGTACCAACCATGGTAACCATGTGCCCCCTTCGTTAGTGGCTGGACGGTCGAGGTGTTTATTTATGCCTGAGTTAAAGCTGCTTATGTTTTATTTTGAAAGTGTAAATAAAATATTTTTTGGACTTTAGCTTGCTTGTGTCCCTGTCTCACTACATTGCTACCACCTGGCGACCAGAGCAAACCCCCTACAGTTGCTATGACATATCAAAAGTTTTTCCAAAGTTTAGTGACATTTTATATGTAGAAATCACATGTTTTACTGTTAATGGCAGTTTTGCATAGAGCTGAGCAGGATACCATATGGCATGGAATACATCCAAATGTACCAGTATAGTGCCAGTTGTAGTACTTTGTTGTTAGACCCCATTATGCTATGTATGGTCTGCTGATGTTTTATTATGACCATCCTGTCTGAATTAGTCCACATTCCCTACCACTTTTGCATGACTACGACAGCACACATTAGTGATGAGTTGCAAGGTTGTCCGTCTTTTATTACAGTGCTTACCACAGCACTATAATAAAAGACAGACACCTTTGAAGTCATCATTAATGTCTGCCGTTATGGTTTTTACTCTTCTACAATTGTGGATCTTCTTCTACCACTGATCACCTTTTACCAGAGTGCTGACTATTATAGGTATATAACTCCTCATCATGTGTGACCACTTGCAAATGACTAAGCTTGTGTTACTACACTATCTCATTGCTATATTTGCTACCAACACCTATTTACTGAAACTGTTAGGATTTAATTAAAATATTTGTTATTAAATAGAACTTTTTGCCTGGATTTACATATTTAGGTTTTCAAAGTTTTTTTTTTAAGCCAAAAGCAGGTGTACATTATTATAAAAGTGTAAGTATAGAGTACAGATACTATTTCACCCCTTTTTTAATGCACTCCTGGTTTCGACTTCAAAAGCTGCATTAGAAAACCAGATTGTGGAAAACCAACCTGTGTTTTTTTTTCAACAAAATATTAATTAGCAAGTATCTACACACAAATGATGCATCATTTTGGATGCTATTCAAATAATGAGATAGTTCAATCTATCTTTGTCTGGAGTGCGTTGGAAATTGGCCATGCCTCATGGGCTATGATGATCATCAGTGATGTCCTTGGGTCGCAGTAAAAGCGTAATCTGCATTCTTGTCATTATTGGCTGAGACACCAAAAAGTTACTTCCAGTATAATAAGGAGACAGCTAGCTTTTGATGGACCCAGTAAACCTGAGGCCTATGAAAACAAAACTTAAAAAAAAACTGCTATTATCCAAAATGTTTCTAGAGGTTTAGAACTGAATATGTAAGATAAACTAGTGATGATAGCAGCAGACATTTTATTGGACTTCATGTTGGTAATCTTATTAAATAAAATTACAGTTAGCCTAATCTAAATGGTGAATTACCAGGGGCAGATTGGCCATAGACCTTACAGGAAAACTTTCTGGTAGGTCGATACGCAGGAGGCTGCCTGGGCCCTCCTCACGGCCAGCCAATGGAGGTTTTTGGGGATGTATTTTTTGCTGTTGCCAGTATTTTGTGATGGACTGTGGTATTTGGCTTTGTTGGGGTGGTATAATGTGTCACAATATGATATTGATGGCCCTGCCTTCCATCAATTTGGACCCAACTACAAAACTCAGCCACTTTTAGTATTTTTTCCAGAGCCACTTTTAGTTCCCAGTCCACCCTTGTGAATAACAGTAGTAAAAAAAATGCATGGAACAGTCTAGTAGATTGAGAAATGGTAGACTTTTTAATGTCCCTATAAACACAGGTTATAGCAATAACATTACTTTTCATGGGTGATTATGGTTTATATATTTCACTGAATATATAAAATATTTTATAATAAAAAAACTGCCAATTTTGCAAACTTCTTGATTATGAATAAGTAACTGTCAGAGATCATCTATTAGTTATATTTTTCACTTTAAATTGTATTTCTAGAACTTTTATTGCTTTGATTTAGTGTTTGCAGCACTTTCCTACAAATAAGAATAGAAGTTAGGGCAATGAATCATGCAACCCAAGACTACAAAAATCATCTGACACCAGAGACACAGACAAAAAAATGAAAATTTCTTAGTCCAATGATGAGAAAAAATAGCCAACTTCTCTAAAGTGCTCACTTTTTTCCTTTGTAACATCCTAAAAGTAAAACTCTTACCCAGTCATAGATTAAAGTGAAGAACGTTTTCTCACTTTTCAACATCATCAATAAAAAGTTTGAAATAAAATGTCTAACTTATTTTGCAACAACATAAAATGCAATAAAATAGCTCTCAGATGTGTTGTATAACAGCAGCCAACTGAGATCAGATGGTATGATGGTTTATGGGCATCTTGCTGCTGAAGATGGAAGACTTCATAGATTTGGACTGAACTATGGAGACTATTAATGTTGGTAGTGATCATCCATGAAGAGACTTTGTTTTATCTATGGGCATCTTACCTGAACGTATCTAATAAGAAATAGGTATCAGTAGTGACAACTCTAAAATATTGTTAAAGGATTGTATTTTCTGAATATGTGTCACTGTTGTATGTTCAATGAATTACAGATTATATTCAAATACCAGTATAAAGGCTAACCATGCTAATTCAAGACAGTATAATTGTGTCATGTGTAGACTGTCGAACCAAGTACCCTGGGAAATGGATGGGGATAATGGCTATGTACTAGCCTAATCCTAAAAGTATGTGAAACTGGGATGGTCCAGGGAAAACATCTGAGAGATCCGGGGTCCATCCTTTGTATTGGTCAGTATTTATTGATGATATCACGTGTTTCCCTGTCAGAAGAATCATATGTTGCAATCTAATGAGAGGATCAGAAACAAACACCTGTTAATTAACAAGAATGTGACATCTATCTCAATAGGCATTATACAGAACCTGGGTAGGACATCTCTTCGCCCTAAATCTTCAATGTAGCTTTCTTGATTCAGTATCAAAATCTTCTGCATATAGTTTTATATCATGTGATAAGAAAACATTGTGTGTGTATCCTAATTTGTGGTAAAAGGGTATTATTCCTAGCTGCATATACTGTTATACAGGACAATTTTTGGAATATTGTACACTGACCCCCATTAATCCCCTGAAGAGGAAACACATTGGGACAAATTAAAGTTAATCAGGGTGCATCATGGGTAGGTTTCTGTGCAGGGTCTGTCCACCATAACGTTGTTTCACTGTGGTTAGGGATAGCTAGGGATAAGTAGGGTCAGATTCCCTGTCCCATCTTCCCTTTACTACAGGAACCTTGCTCTTATTTCTCCTGTTGCACCCATTTGTGCTGCTTTTTCCTTTTTTTATCCTGATTTATGTATATTGTTACATTCTCCTATTTTGGGCCCATACAGTTAGGTCCATAAATTTTGGGACATCAACACAATTCTAACATTTTTGGCTCTATAGACCACCACAATGGATTTGAAAAGAAACAAACAAGATGTGCTATAACTTCAGACTGTCAGCTTTAATTTGAGGGTATTTACATCTAAATTAGGTGAACGGTGTAGGAATTACAACAGTTTGCATATGTGCCTGAAACTTATTAAGGGACCAAAAGTTATGGGACAATTGGCTTCTCAGCTTTTCAATGGCCAGGTGTGTGTTATTCCCTCATTATCCCAATTACAATGAGCAGATAAAAGGTCCAGAGTTTATTTCAAGTGTGCTATTTGCATTTGGAATCTGTTGCTGTCAACTCTCAAGATGAGATCCAAAGAGCTGTCACTATCAGTGAAGCAAGCCATCATTAGGCTGAAAAAACAAAACAAACCTATCAGAGAGATAGCAAAAACATTAGGCATGGCCAAAACAACTGTTTGAAACCTTCTTAAAAAGAAGTAACGCACCGGTGAGCTCAGCAACACCAAAAGACCCGGAAGACCACAGAAAACAACTGTGGTGGATGACCAAAGAATTCTTTCCCTGGTGAAGAAAACACCCTTCACAACAGTTGGCCAGATCAAGAACACTCTCCAGGAGGTAGGTGTATGTGTGTCAAAGTTAAAAATCAAGAGAAGACTTCACCAGAGTGAATACAGAGGGTTCACCACAAGATGTAAACCATTGGTGAGCCTCAAAAACAGGAAGGCCAGATTAGAGTTTGCCAAACGACATATAATAAAGCCTTCACAGTTCTGGAACAACATCCTATGGACAGATGAGACCAAGATCAACTTGTACCAGAGTGATGGGAAGAGAAGAGTATGGAGAAGGAAAGGAACTGCTCATGATCCTAAGCATACCACCTCATCAGTGAAGCATGGTTGTTGTGGTGTCATGCTTCATATGCAATTCAGCCATATAACATTTTGAACATTTGTTGTTAGATGAGAAGGATACTACTCACGCTTTAGAAGACCTCTTGGACTTGGTCCTTTCTTTACTTTATTTTTCACAAATAAAAAGTGTTGCATGGCTCTCAGGCCCACTTGTTCAGAGTTCGCCGAGTTGTAAACCACATTCAAGCGCGAAGTTTCGGGGGTCACGCCTAGTCTGTCTCGACTCTCAGTTCGTGTCTAAAAACATTCATTTGGTTACTAATTGACATTTCACAAAAATACTTTAA
The DNA here is from genome assembly GCF_905171765.1 of Bufo bufo. Taxonomy (NCBI): domain Eukaryota; kingdom Metazoa; phylum Chordata; class Amphibia; order Anura; family Bufonidae; genus Bufo; species Bufo bufo. The sequence goes on from NC_053390.1 coordinate 321,599,132, forward strand.
AATTACAAATGTCATTCAACCCTTTTGGTTTTAATGTTTCCATTTGTGTAATCGCTGTCTCAGGTTAAGCAGCGGGACGCCGCTCTGCATATAACCAGCACTGACTTGCACCTTAAATTGGCGCCCGGTTGATACAATTATTAACTGGAAACTAACTGCGTATACCTAGAGCATTATATTTTTTGGTGCCAGATATCAGCCCAACTTTGATCTTATTGACGGACTACCATTTTTATCTTTATTCCTATTTTTATCTGTATTGCTGTTTTAATATGCCTTAATACCATCACCAATGCTGCTACTTTTTAATTAGCTGTGAATAATATATTCCAGTCATATTATTAATAAATTTTATACCTACTATCAACCACTGTTCTCATTGCTATTGAGAGTGCCCCACTGTTATCCACTAGTATTTTTTATCATGTTGCAAAATATCCTAATATTTATTAATAGTTTTTTTAAATAAAGTTGCATGACAATCGTAGGCGCCTATATATACTGGGCGTTTATTTGCTTTTTTCTTATTTTTCCTAATAAATAGGGTATCTCTTCGGATATATTCAATTTCTTTTTCTGCTGTATCGATGATATTTTTAGGGTATCCTCGGTCCAAAAATTTTTGGGATATAACTTTTTGGGTTTTATATAATCTTGATTTGTTTTGGTTATACGTTTAGCTCGTATAAATTGACTTTGTCGTATATCTTTGAAAATATGTGGGGCGTGGTGGCTAGTATAGAGCAATAGATTGTTTCGATCAGTGGGTTTGGAGTATAGTATGGTGTTAAAACATCCTGTTTCTTCTTTAGTGATTTCTACATCTAGAAGTTGTATTGTGGTGGGATGGTAATCTAGTTGAAATTTTATTGTTTCATGACATGAATTGAGATATTCAATAAATGTCAATAGGGATTGTTCAGTATCTCTCCATAGAAGGAAAATATTGTCCACATACCGTAACCATGTGGTTGTAGCAGATAGTTTTCCTGTACTGAAAATGTAGTTTTCTTCAAACATGGCAATGAAAATATTAGCAAAACTTGGTGCTGCGGAGGACCCCATCGAAGTCCCCCGTAGCTGCAAGTAATAGGAGTCGTCAAAACGGAAGTAGTTTTTAGTGAGGACAAATTCTAGGAGGGTCATAAGAAAAGCTATGGTCCTGTAATCCATTGTTGCGTCCTGCATAAGGGTCTCCCTGATGCACTGTAGACCTTCCTGTTGAGGGATGTTGGTATATAAACTTTGTACATCAAGGGTACATATATATGTTACCCCCTCGCTGGTTTCTGTATTTACCTTTCTAGGATGTCAGTAGTATCTAACAGGCATCTATTAAATTTTTTAACCTTATCTTGTAGGAAGGAATCAATATAAATAGATATAGTTTGTAAGAGGGATCCTATGCAGGAAACAATGGGTCGTCCTGTTTTTTTTTTTCCGATCCTTGTAAATCTTGGGGAGCAAATACAGAATAGGCACTTTAGGTTGTTCACATAGCAAAGCGTTTGCGGTTTTCTTATTTATGATCCCTGCATTGGTATATTCTGTGAGTAGTATTTTCAATTCTCTAGTAAATGTGGTGGTGGGGTCACCTTTGAGTTTTTTTATAGGTGTTTTCATCATTTAATTGTTTATTTGCCTCTGCTATATATGCTTCCCCAATCATAACGACGATCGCCCCTCCTTTGTCGGCTCTTTTCACTACTATAGAGGTATCTTTTTGTATTGTTTCTAATGCCATCCTTTATTTTTTTGTGCAATTATTTTTCTTTTTTTGGACATCAGACCATTTAGATATAACCTCATTAGTAACAGCTTGTTCAAAGGATTTTAACATATCGCATGGTATGTCCAGGTCAAATGCACCGCCTCTTTTTAAACTAAGAGGCAGTTCATTTAAAGGGGACACACCAGGTTTAGATGCAACATTTTTTTCTGCCCAAAACATTTTAATACGTAGTTGTCTACAGAACTTATAGAAGTCCACCAAGAAGTCAAAGTCCGAAATATCTTCTTTTGGCACAAAGCCTAGTCCTTTTTCTAATATTGAGCGCTCTTCTCCGCTCCAAATTCGATTGGAGATATTGATCACGAGTGATTCTTCTATTTCTTCCGGGCTTTTCCTTGTATTGGTCTCCCTTTTATCGTATTGTTTTCTTTTTCTCTCTCTGATTGGCCACTGTTCTCTGATCTTTTTGTTGCATCCTCGTTTTTTTGTTGTTGTGTATCTTTATTAGCAGTTGTTTTTCGACCGGGTTTTAATTTCATATGTTCCATATCTGTTTCGTGCTCATAACTGGTATTGCGGTCACTTGATGTATTGTATCTGTACTGACCATCTCGTGTGCGTCTTTGCTGTTTTCTTTCTTCGGCCCAGGTATATACCTGGTTGTGTAAATAGTCGCGGTTATCGCGCTTAAATTTAGATATTTTCGCTTTTATTATTGATGATTGATATTCATTTCTGTATGCACTTTTTCACGTTCGCTAGCAGTTTTATTGTTTTTAAGTTTATTTTCCACCTGCTGGATTTCTTTTTGGATTGCCAATATAGCTTGATGCAAATGTTTAACTGTTAGTAGCATTAAGTCCAGTGAGTGTCTATTATTCATTGCATACCAACGTTGAAGATATACAGCATCATCCTGCAGCAAAATAGGGGTTAATGGACATCGTAATCCTCTGGGGATGCGTTGGACTTTAATATACTCTGTTAATGTCGATGCATGCAATGTTAGATTCAATTCTTTCTTTTTCAACATTTCCAATTTTTTGGGGAGATCGACAACACATTGTTGTCTTATATTAGATAACATTAGTCCAGCGCATTCTGCTTGTGTTAAAATATCAGTGCGATCAGTCTCTGATAAGTGGTACAACTCGGCTTTATTCTCTGTCATTTTAGCTATGTCTCCAAAAGACGCATTAAACTCCATATTGCTGGGAGTGTAGTGAACAGTCACTACAAGCAATCAGGGTACTCCCTTGTATTTTACACTTCTGGCTGACTAAGGCTGAGTTCACATGGGCGAGATTTCCGTGCGGGTGCAATGCGTGAGGTGAACGCATTGCACCCGCACTGAATCCAAACCCATTCATTTCTATGGGGCTGTGCACATGAGCGATGATTTTCACGCATCACTTGTGCGTTGCGTGAAAATCGCAGCATGCTATATATTGTGCGTTTTACACGCAACGCAGGCCCCATAGAAGTGAATGGGGCTGCGAGAAAATCGCAAGCATCCGCAAGCAAGTGCGGATGCGGTGCAATTTTCACGAACGGTTGCTAGGAGATGATCGGGATGGGGACCCGATCATTATTATTTTCCCTTATAACATGGTTATAAGGGAAAATAATAGCATTCTGAATACAGAATGCTAAGTAAAATGGGGCTGGAGGGGTTAATTAAAAAATAAATATTATTTAACTCACCTTAATCCACTTGTTCGCACAGCCGGCATCTCTTCTGTCTTCTTCTGTGAGGTAAAGGACCTGTAATGACGTCACTGCACATTACCATGGAGATGGATCATGTGACGGACCATGTGATGAGCGCAGTGACGTCACCACAGGTCCTTTACCTCACAGATGAAGATAGAAGAGATGCCGGCTGCGCGAACAAGTGGATTAAGGTGAGTTTAATTTTTTTTTATTTTTTTTTAACCCCTCCAGCCCTATTGTACTATGCATTCTGTATTAAGAATGCTATTATTTTCCCTTATAACCATGTTATAAGGGAAAATAATACAATCTACACAACACCTAACCCAAACCTGAACTTCAGTGAAGAAGTTCGGGTCTGGGTAGCACATTCATTTATCACGTGCGTGCAAAACACATTGCACCCACGCGATGAAAACTGAACAACGGAATGCAATCACAGTCAAAACTGACTGAAATTGCGTACCTACTCGCGCGGGTATGCAATTCAGCCATATAACATTTTGAACATTTGTTGTTAGATGAGAAGGATACTGATAGCAAAAAAGAGGAAAAAAATAAATACATGGAATGAAATAAAATGGGTAATACTAGAATACATTAAACCTGGATTTACTCCAGAAAATAACAAGAACTGTCACAGTCGTTACCTCTGGCTGTGACCTTCTGTCTATGCTCTTGCTGCAGCTCCGTTCCTGTGTGTTGTTTGTGGTTCTTTATGGGTTAACTCCCCTGTGTGCCTATTAGGAGTTAATCCTCTCTGTCTGCTCCATGGGTGTGGCCTCTCTGCTGCACTCATGGAATCTGTATATAAGGCTGATTTTCCCTTAGTTCTGGGTCAGCTCTTCTTGTATGTGTTTGTTCTGTCCTTCTATTGGTTTGTATTTTGTCTCCCATGCTGCTGACCCATGGCATCCGTGTCTGTCTATGTTCTGTGAGTTTGTTGTCCTTTCTCCTGTGTTTTCGTTATCAGGGTTGCCAGTTATGTTTGAGTTCCCCTATGTTGAGTTCCCCTGTGTTTATTATTATGTCTTTATGCCTCTGCCCTTATTTGTCTTGCCTATCTTGTATCGTGCCTGTCTTCCCCTATTTCATATTTGTTCCTCCATATGGAGGGTTCTGTCTCTGCTTTAGGGGATATTCTGTTCAGCAAGCCCTTGCTGCACCTTTCTTTGCAGCAGAAGGCCATGGGCAAGGCCATGCAGTTTACTTCTGGTCGAGCAAGTCCTCCTCTGCTCATTGTCACTCCTGTTTCCTTGCTATGTACTCCTGCTTGTGTTATTAGTTGCCCTGTTTGTATTTTGCCTGTCTATGTTATGTTTGCCTATGTGCCGTCGGTACCTTCTGCTACCTGTTGTCCGTTCGTTCTTGCTGTCACTGTCTAGTTCACGCCCTGGAGTGGACCCTGGCAACTTCCTGCTGCAAAGTCTAACCCTACCATCTGGGGCCCTAGTGAATACCAGGAGTTGCTTAGTCACACCCCTCTGGAGTATTACTAGACAGTATTATTTTATTTTTAATTGGGACCAAATCTGGGTAAGGTTATTTTACTATTTTATTTACAGATGCCTAACTAGGCAATGGAACCTATCTTGACCGAGGTGTAGATTAATACTTCATTTTTATTGGGATAGTTCTAAAATGTAATATACTAACTTGTGTGCACATGCACTCTTTAATTGAACTTAAACAACACCAAAGAATGAAAAAATTAAAAACACAATGCACCTCTGCACTGATGAAAGCATTGACTAGACAATGTGGGGGGAAGAGAGATGTGCACTATCTCTCACCCTGTGTCCCTATAAGCAACGTGCTACTAGTGTCTTTAGAGAGGGGCCACACACTGCCGTAGCACCATCCGTGGTTCACTGCCAGCTGAGAATGGTTGTCATGGCAACCTTATTGAGTGGTGTGGGAATAAAGATTCAGCCCACTATACACATAGCGCATTGCGCATGCCAATTGATCTCAAACTGGAAATGATGGCGACTGGAGCCACTACAAGGGCTCGGTGCCCAGCAGTGAATGCCCTACTATCTGAATTGTTAGACTAACCAAGCACCGTCGGCCACTGACCGCTGCGTGCAGGTGATCAATGAAGAGGTACAGAGCAATTTAAAATCTAAAGCTGTCCCCCGACATGTTTTGCCAGTATTCTGGCTTCTTCAGGGGTACATGGACAGCCATGAGCCCTTGTAGTGGCTCCAGTCGCCATCATTTCCAGTTTGAGATCAATTGGCATGCGCAATGCGCTATGTGTATAGTGGGCTGAATCTTTATTCCCACACCACTCAATAAGGTTGCCATGACAACCATTCTCAGCTGGCAGTGAACCGCGGATGGTGCTACGGCAGTGTGTGGCCCCTCTCTAAAGACACTAGTAGCACGTTGCTTATAGGGACACAGGGTGATAGATAGTGCACATCTCTCTTCCCCCCACATTGTCCAGTCAATGCTTTCATCAGTGCAGAGGTGCATTGTGTTTTTAATTTTTTCATTCTTTGGTGTTGTTTAAGTTCAATTAAAGAGTGCATGTGCACACATGTTAGTATTAGTGTTGAGCGAACAGTTCGAGCATAGTTCGGGTCCGTACCGAATTTTGGGGTGTTCGTGACACGGACCCGAACCCGAACTTTTTCGTAAAAGTTCGGGTTCGGGTTCGTCGTTCGGCATGTATTTTGGCGCATTTTGAAAGGCTGCAAAGCAGCCAATCAACATGCATCATACTACTTGCCCTAAGATGCCATCGCAGCCATGCCTACTATTGGCAAGGCTGTGATTGGCCAAGTGCAGCATGTGACTCAGCCTCTTTATAAGCTTGTGCGCACTCCCGATGTGAATAGAACAGGGATAGACGCAGCTGATGCTAGGGCGAGAATAGGCAGGGATAATTTAATAACTGGAAGCAAATTTCTCTCCTCCACCTGTGATTCATCTGAACAACTGCAGCTGAGCTGCTTTTTTGATAGGGATTGGCTATTTTTAGAGTGGCCAGAGTGATTTTTCCATCCACATGTACCTGGGCTGACCGCCGGCCGCCATTTTGCGACTTGTAGTGCTGCAGCAGAAGCTGCCACAGTGTGCATTCCAAAGCTCCAAACAAGTCAGACATCTACACCTGGGATTCAGACCAATAGCGATTTAGCAGCACAGTCCAAGGCTATTTTTTTTAAAGGTTGTGCAGACCATTTTGTGGCACATGTTACTGGGCTGATAGGCGGCGGCCATCTTGGGACTAGTGCTGCAGCACAATCTCTCCCAACGTCCATTAATCACTTGTAATAGTGGTCTGTGCCATAGAAATCCTACATCAGGGACTTGGGTGTGCTTGTGTCACCCCTACTAATACCAGTCCACCTGTAATCCATACAGTGAAAAGCCATAAAGTATTCCAGTGAGGGAATTTTTTTTTTATTTAAAAAAGGCCAAGTTAGTTTATCTGGCGTTCAATATACAAGATACAGTTAGGCCTGCGTTTCATACATCTGGAATTAGCAAACTAATGTGCTGGGGTTGGGAAAACATATATGTACCCATACTAGAATCTGTCAAAGAAAGCGGTACTCACATATAACAGTCATTCCATCTGTAATCCATACAGTCAAAAGACTGAAAGTATTCCAGTGAGGGAATTTTTTTATTTAAAAAAGGCCAAGTTAGTTTATCTGGCGTTCAATATACTAGATACAGTTAGGCCTGCGTTTCATACATCTGGAATTAGCAAACTAATGTGCTGGGGTTGGGAAAACATATATGTACCCATACTAGAATCTGTCAAAGAAAGCGGTACTCACATATAACAGTCATTCCATCTGTAATCCATACAGTCAAAAGACTGAAAGTATTCCAGTGAGGGAATTTTTTTTATTTAAAAAAGGCCAAGTTAGTTTATCTGGCGTTCAATATACTAGATACAGTTAGTCCTGCATTTCATACATCTGGAATTAGCAAACTAATGTGCTGGGGTTGGGAAAACATATATGTACCCATACTAGAATCTGTCAAAGAAAGCGGTACTCACATATAACAGTCATTCCATCTGTAATCCATACAGTCAAAAGACTGAAAGTATTCCAGTGAGGGGATTTTTTTTATTTAAAAAAGGCCAAGTTAGTTTATCTGGCGTTCAATATACTAGATACAGTTAGTCCTGCGTTTCATACATCTGGAATTAGCAAACTAATGTGCTGGGGTTGGGAAAACATATATGTACCCATACTAGAATCTGTCAAAGAAAGCGGTACTCACATATAACAGTCATTCCATCTGTAATCCATACAGTCAAAAGACTGAAAGTATTCCAGTGAGGGAATTTTTTTTATTTAAAAAAGGCCAAGTTAGTTTATCTGGCGTTCAATATACTAGATACAGTTAGGCCTGCGTTTCATACATCTGGAATTAGCAAACTAATGTGCTGGGGTTGGGAAAACATATATGTACCCATACTAGAATCTGTCAAAGAAAGCGGTACTCACATATAACAGTCATTCCATCTGTAATCCATACAGTCAAAAGACTGAAAGTATTCCAGTGAGGGGATTTTTTTTATTTAAAAAAGGCCAAGTTAGTTTATCTGGCGTTCAATATACTAGATACAGTTAGGCCTGCGTTTCATACATCTGGAATTAGCAAACTAATGTGCTGGGGTTGGGAAAACATATATGTACCCATACTAGAATCTGTCAAAGAAAGCGGTACTCACATATAACAGTCATTCCATCTGTAATCCATACAGTGAAAAGCCATAAAGTATTCCAGTGAGGGAATTTTTTTTTTATTTAAAAAAGGCCAAGTTAGTTTATCTGGCGTTCAATATACTAGATACAGTTAGGCCTGCGTTTCATACATCTGGAATTAGCAAACTAATGTGCTGGGGTTGGGAAAACATATATGTACCCATACTAGAATCTGTCAAAGAAAGCGGTACTCACATATAACAGTCATTCCATCTGTAATCCATACAGTGAAAAGCCATAAAGTATTCCAGTGAGGGAATTTTTATTTTATTTAAAAAAGGCCAAGTTAGTTTATCTGGCGTTCAATATACTAGATACAGTTAGGCCTGCGTTTCATACATCTGGAATTAGCAAACTAATGTGCTGGGGTTGGGAAAACATATATGTACCCATACTAGAATCTGTCAAAGAAAGCGGTACTCACATATAACAGTCATTCCATCTGTAATCCATACAGTCAAAAGACTGAAAGTATTCCAGTGAGGGAATTTTTTTTTTATTTAAAAAAGGCCAAGTTAGTTTATCTGGCGTTCAATATACTAGATACAGTTAGGCCTGCGTTTCATACATCTGGAATTAGCAAACTAATGTGCTGGGGTTGGGAAAACATATATGTACCCATACTAGAATCTGTCAAAGAAAGCGGTACTCACATATAACAGTCATTCCATCTGTAATCCATACAGTCAAAAGACTGAAAGTATTCCAGTGAGGGGATTTTTTTTATTTAAAAAAGGCCAAGTTAGTTTATCTGGCGTTCAATATACTAGATACAGTTAGGCCTGCGTTTCATACATCTGGAATTAGCAAACTAATGTGCTGGGGTTGGGAAAACATATATGTACCCATACTAGAATCTGTCAAAGAAAGCGGTACTCACATATAACAGTCATTCCATCTGTAATCCATACAGTCAAAAGACTGAAAGTATTCCAGTGAGGGAATTTTTTTTATTTAAAAAAGGCCAAGTTAGTTTATCTGGCGTTCAATATACTAGATACAGTTAGGCCTGCGTTTCATACATCTGGAATTAGCAAACTAATGTGCTGGGGTTGGGAAAACATATATGTACCCATACTAGAATCTGTCAAAGAAAGCGGTACTCACATATAACAGTCATTCCATCTGTAATCCATACAGTCAAAAGACTGAAAGTATTCCAGTGAGGGGATTTTGCTTATAAAAAATAATATATTTCATTGTGGTGCGAGTTGAATCGCAACAATGAAGAAAAATACTATTAAGGGACGAGGACGCGGTCGTGGTGGTGTCCGTGGAGCCTCTGTTGCTGGTAGAGGACGTGGCCGTTCGGCCCCAGGCGCACACAGTAGGGAACGAACTCCCTCAACTAGCCGGCAGAATGTACCGCAATATCTCATGGGGCCCAATGCCGCTCTTAGGATGGTAAGGCCTGAGCAGGTACAGGCATTAATCGATTGGGTGGCCGACAGTGCTTCCAGCACGTTCACCACATGGTCTTCCACCCAGTCTTCTGCGGAAAGCGCACAGGTGGCACCTGAAAACCAAGCCCATCAGTCTGTCACATCACCCCCAAGCATATCAGGGAAACGGTCTGAGCCACAAGTTATGCAGCAGTCTCTTCTTCTGTTTGAAGACTCTGCTTCCAGGGTTTCCCAGGGGCGTCCACCTAGCCCTTCCCCAGTGGAGGAAGACATACCATGCACTGACGCACAACCACTTATGTCTCCAGATGAAGAGGACATGGGAATACCACCACAGCAGAGTCACCGACTCTCTGATGATGACGAAACACAGGTGCCCACTGCCGCGTCTTTTTGCAGTGTGCAGACTGAACAGGAGGAGGTCAGGGAGGGAGACTGGGTGGAAGACGATGCAGAGGACGATGAGGTCTTAGACCCCACATGGACTGAAGGTCGTGGCGATGACTTTCACAGTTCAGAGGAAGAGGTAGTGGTGATACCGAGACAACAGCGAAGCCAAAGAGGGAGCAGGGGGCCAAAGCAGACGAGCCGCCGCCCCCAGAGTTCGCCTGCTACTGGACATCGCCAACAGGGACCCAGCCCCACAAAGGCAGCTTCAAAGAGTTCCCTGGCATGGCACTTCTTTAAACAATGTCCTACCGACAAGACCCGAGTGACTTGCACGCTCTGCCATCAGAGCCTGAGGCGAGGCATTAACGTTCTGAACCTCAGCACAACCTGCATGACCAGGCATCTACATGCAAAGCATGAACTGCAGTGGGGTACACACCTTAAAAACCAGGCACTCGCTGAGGCTCCCCCTGCTCCCTCTACCGCTGCTGCCTCGGCTTCCGCCTCGAGAGGAATGTTGCCACCTGCCGAGCAGCAAACAGAGGATGTGCCACCGACACCACCACCACCGCCACCGTCAACTAGCGTCTCCACTATATCACACAGCAGCGTTCAGCTCTCAATATCTCAAACCTTAGAGAGGAAGCGCAAATTCCCCCCGAGTCACCCTCGAGCCCTTGGCCTGAACGCCAGCATTTCTAAACTGCTGGCCTTTGAAATGCTGTCATTCCGGCTGGTGGACACAGACAGCTTCAAACAGCTGATGGCCATGGCTGTCCCGCAGTATGTGGTTCCCAGCCGCCACTACTTCTCCAAGACAGCCGTGCCTTCCCTGCACATGCAAGTGTCCGATAAAATCAAGTGTGCACTGCGCAACGCCATTTGTGGCAAGGTCCACCTAACCACAGATACGTGGACCAGTAAGCACGGCCAGGGACGCTATATCTCACTAACTGCACACTGGATGAATGTAGTGGCGGCTGGGCCCCCGGCGGACAGTTCCTTGGCGCACGTCCTTCCGCCCCCTAGGATCGCAGGGCATCATTCTCTGCCTCCTGTAGCCTCCTCCTCCTACTCGGCTTCCTCCTCCACTGCTTCCACCAGCTCATCCGGTCAGCCACACACCTTCACCACCAACTTCAGCACAGCCCGGGGTAAACGTCAGCAGGCCATTCTGAAACTCATATGTTTGGGGGACAGGCCCCACAGCGCAAAGGAGTTGTGGCGGGGTATTGAACAACAGACCGACGAGTGGTTTCTGCCGGTGGGCCTCAAGCCAGGCCTGGTGGTATGCGATAATGGGCGAAATCTCGTGGCAGCTCTGGGACTAGCCGGTTTGACGCACATCCCTTGCCTGGCGCATGTGCTGAACTTGGTGGTGCAGAGGTTCATTCACCACTACCCCAACATGTCAGAGCTGTTGCATAAAGTGCGGGCCGTCTGTGCGCGCTTCCGCCGTTCACATCCTGCCGCTGCTCGTCTGTCTGCGCTACAGCGGAACTTCGGCCTTCCCGCTCACCGCCTCATATGCGACGTGCCCACCCGGTGGAACTCCACCTTGCACATGCTGGAGAGACTGTGCGAGCAGCAGCAGGCCATAGTGGAGTTTCAGCTGCAGCACGCTCGCGTCAGTCGTACTGCCGAACAGCACCACTTCACCACCAATGATTGGGCCTCCATGCGAGACCTGTGTGCCCTGCTGCGCTGTTTCGAGTACTCCACCAACATGGCCAGTGGCGATGACACTGTTATCAGCGTTACAATACCACTTCTATGTCTCCTTGAGAAAACACTTAGGGCAATGATGTTAGAGGAGGTGGCCCAGGTGGAGGAGGAGGATGAGGGCTCGTTTCTAACACTTTCGGGCCAGTCTGTTCGAAGTGGCTCAGAGGGAGGTTTGTTTAAGCAGCAGAGGACAGGTTCACAAGTCGCCAGCCAAGGCACTGTACTGGAGGACGAGGAGGATGAGGAGGAGGAGGTGGAGGGGGACGAGGATGACGCAAGTTCACAGCGGGGTGGCAGCCCAGGCCCATCACTGGTGCGTGGCTGGGGGGATACGGTGGACGATGACGATACGCCTCCCACAGAGGACAGCTTGTCCTTACCCATGGGTAGCCTGGCCCACATGAGCGAATATATGCTCCAATGCCTGCGCAACGACAGCAGAGTTGCCCACGTTTTAACGTGTGCAGACTACTGGGTGGCCACCCTGCTGGATCCCCGGTATAAAGACAATGTGCCCACTTTAATTCCTGAACTGGAGCGCGACCGTAAGATGCGCGAGTACAAGCGCACGCTGATAGAGGCGCTCTTGAGAGCATTCCCACATGTCACAGGGGAACAGGTGGAAGGTGAAGGCAGAGGAGTGGCAAGAGGTCGCCAACGCAGCTGTGTCACGGCCAGCTCATCTGAGGGCAGGGTTAGCATGGCAGAAATGTGGAAAAGTTTTGTCTCCACGCCACAGCTATCTGCACCGACACCTGATACGGAACGTGTTAGCAGGAGGCAGCATTTCACTAACATGGTTGAACAGTATGTCTGCACACCCCTCCACATCCTGACGGATGGTTCGGCCCCATTCAACTACTGGGTTTCGAAATTGTCCACGTGGCCAGAGTTAGCATGTTATGCCTTGGAGGTGCTTTCCTGCCCGGCGGCCAGCGTTTTATCTGAACGCGTATTCAGCACGGCAGGGGGCGTCATTACTGACAAGCGCAGCCGCCTGTCCACAGCCAACGTGGACAAGCTGACCTTCATAAAGATGAACCAGGCATGGATCCCACAGGACCTGTCCCTCCCTTGTGCAGAGTAGTCCTTATTAACTGCCTAAAACATGTCTTGTTGTGCTACGGGCCACTTCTTTATTTGATACAAATTTTATGAAACCCACAGTTGAATGAAACTCTTCTCTGTCTGGGCGCCGGGGCCTAACCAGATGAAAGTGGCCGGTTAAACTAACGGGTGACATGAAGCCATAACCTCTGCCATGCTACCTCTGTCTTCTGTCTGGGTGCTGAGGCCTAAGTCAAATAAAGCGGTCTTCTGCTGTGCTGGGGGATATGAAGCTAATCTCTGACCTCTCTCCTCTGTCTGGGTCCAAAGGCCTAAATCACTGAAAGAGGCCTTCTCCTGTGGTGTGTGATATGATGCCAGAATATGTGCTGTGGGGCCTCTCTCCTCTTCCTGGGTGCAGGGGTCAAATAAACTAAATTGTGGCCTACTCCTGTGGTGGTTGATATGATGCCTGATTCTCTGATGTGGAACCTCTCTCCTCTGTTTGGGTGAAGGGGTCAAAGTAACTAAATGGTGGCTTCTCCTGTGGTGGCTGATATGATGCCAGAATATGTGCTGTGGTGCCTCTCTCCTCTTCCTGGGTGCAGGGGTCAAAGTAACTAAATGGTGGCTTCTCCTGTGGTGGCTGATATGATGCCAGAATATGTGCTGTGGGGCCTCTCTCCTCTTCCTGGGTGCAGGGGTCAAAGTAACTCAATGGTGGCTTCTCCTGTGGTGGCTGATATGATGCCAGAATATGTGCTGTGGTGCCTCTCTCCTCTGTCTGGGTCCAAAGGCCTAAATCACTGAAAGAGGCCTTCTCCTGTGGTGTGTGATAATATGCCTGAATATGTGCTGTGGTGCCTCTCTCCTCTTCCTGGGTGCGGGGGTCAAAGTAACTCAATGGTGGCTTCTCCTGTGGTGGCTGATATGATGCCAGAATATGTGCTGTGGTGCCTCTCTCCTCTTCCTGGGTGCGGGGGTCAAAGTAACTCAATGGTGGCTTCTCCTGTGGTGGCTGATATGATGCCAGAATATGTGCTGTGGGGCCTCTCTCCTCTTCCTGGGTGCAGGGGTCAAAGTAACTCAATGGTGGCTTCTCCTGTGGTGGTTAGTATGATGCCAGAATATGTGCTGTGGGGCCTCTCTCCTCTTCCTGGGTGCAGGGGTCAAAGTAACTCAATGGTGGCTTCTCCTGTGGTGGCTGATATGATGCCAGAATATGTGCTGTGGTGCCTCTCTCCTCTTCCTGGGTGCGGGGGTCAAAGTAACTCAATGGTGGCTTCTCCTGTGCTGATTGATATAAAGCTGATGGTTGTGCCATCTGACATGGTTGCCAGGGTCTGATTCAATGGGGGCCTACTCCTGTGGTGGGTGATCTAAATGCCTGATTCTCTGCTGTGAAACCTCTCTCCTCCGTCTGGGTGTAGGGTTCAAAGTCTTTCAAAGTCGCCTTCTCCTGTGCTGATTGATATGAAGCTGATGGTTGTGCCATCTGACATGGTTGCCGGGGTCCCATTAAATTGTGGCCTACTCCTGTGGTGGTTGATATGATGCCTGATTCTCTGATGTGGAACCTCTCTCCTCTGTTTGGGTGAAGGGGTCAAAGTAACTAAATGGTGGCTTCTCCTGTGGTGGCTGATATGATGCCAGAATATGTGCTGTGGTGCCTCTCTCCTCTTCCTGGGTGCAGGGGTCAAAGTAACTAAATGGTGGCTTCTCCTGTGGTGGCTGATATGATGCCAGAATATGTGCTGTGGGGCCTCTCTCCTCTTCCTGGGTGCAGGGGTCAAAGTAACTCAATGGTGGCTTCTCCTGTGGTGGCTGATATGATGCCAGAATATGTGCTGTGGTGCCTCTCTCCTCTGTCTGGGTCCAAAGGCCTAAATCACTGAAAGAGGCCTTCTCCTGTGGTGTGTGATATGATGCCAGAATATGTGCTGTGGGGCCTCTCTCCTCTTCCTGGGTGCGGGGGTCAAAGTAACTCAATGGTGGCTTCTCCTGTGGTGGCTGATATGATGCCAGAATATGTGCTGTGGTGCCTCTCTCCTCTTCCTGGGTGCGGGGGTCAAAGTAACTCAATGGTGGCTTCTCCTGTGGTGGCTGATATGATGCCAGAATATGTGCTGTGGGGCCTCTCTCCTCTTCCTGGGTGCAGGGGTCAAAGTAACTCAATGGTGGCTTCTCCTGTGGTGGTTAGTATGATGCCAGAATATGTGCTGTGGGGCCTCTCTCCTCTTCCTGGGTGCAGGGGTCAAAGTAACTCAATGGTGGCTTCTCCTGTGGTGGCTGATATGATGCCAGAATATGTGCTGTGGTGCCTCTCTCCTCTTCCTGGGTGCGGGGGTCAAAGTAACTCAATGGTGGCTTCTCCTGTGCTGATTGATATAAAGCTGATGGTTGTGCCATCTGACATGGTTGCCAGGGTCTGATTCAATGGGGGCCTACTCCTGTGGTGGGTGATCTAAATGCCTGATTCTCTGCTGTGAAACCTCTCTCCTCCGTCTGGGTGTAGGGGTCAAAGTCTTTCAAAGTCGCCTTCTCCTGTGCTGATTGATATGAAGCTGATGGTTGTGCCATCTGACATGGTTGCCGGGGTCCCATTAAATTGTGGCCTACTCCTGTGGTGGTTGATATGATGCCTGATTCTCTGATGTGGAACCTCTCTCCTCTTCCTGGGTGCAGGGGTCAAAGTAACTCAATGGTGGCTTCTCCTGTGGTGGCTGATATGATGCCAGAATATGTGCTGTGGTGCCTCTCTCCTCTTCCTGGGTGCGGGGGTCAAAGTAACTCAATGGTGGCTTCTCCTGTGCTGATTGATATAAAGCTGATGGTTGTGCCATCTGACATGGTTGCCAGGGTCTGATTCAATGGGGGCCTACTCCTGTGGTGGGTGATCTAAATGCCTGATTCTCTGCTGTGAAACCTCTCTCCTCCGTCTGGGTGCAGGGGTCAAAGTCTTTCAAAGTCGCCTTCTCCTGTGCTGATTGATATGAAGCTGATGGTTGTGCCATCTGACATGGTTGCCGGGGTCCCATTAAATTGTGGCCTACTCCTGTGGTGGTTGATATGATGCCTGATTCTCTGATGTGGAACCTCTCTCCTCTGTTTGGGTGAAGGGGTCAAAGTAACTAAATGGTGGCTTCTCCTGTGGTGGCTGATATGATGCCAGAATATGTGCTGTGGGGCCTCTCTCCTCTTCCTGGGTGCAGGGGTCAAAGTAACTCAATGGTGGCTTCTCCTGTGGTGGCTGATATGATGCCAGAATATGTGCTGTGGTGCCTCTCTCCTCTTCCTGGGTGCGGGGGTCAAAGTAACTCAATGGTGGCTTCTCCTGTGGTGGCTGATATGATGCCAGAATATGTGCTGTGGTGCCTCTCTCCTCTTCCTGGGTGCGGGGGTCAAAGTAACTCAATGGTGGCTTCTCCTGTGGTGGCTGATATGATGCCAGAATATGTGCTGTGGTGCCTCTCTCCTCTTCCTGGGTGCAGGGGTCAAAGTAACTAAATGGTGGCTTCTCCTGTGGTGGTTGATATGATGCCTGATTCTCTGCTGTGAAACCTCTCTCCTCCATCTGGGTGTAGGGGTCAAAGTCTTTCAAAGTCGCCTTCTCCTGTGCTGATTGATATAAAGCTGATGGTTGTGCCATCTGACATGGTTGCCAGGGTCTGATTCAATGGGGGCCTACTCCTGTGGTGGGTGATCTAAATGCCTGATTCTCTGCTGTGAAACCTCTCTCCTCCGTCTGGGTGTAGGGGTCAAAGTCTTTCAAAGTCGCCTTCTCCTGTGCTGATTGATATGAAGCTGATGGTTGTGCCATCTGACATGGTTGCCGGCGTCCCATTAAATTGGGGCCTACTCCTGTGGTGGGTGATCTAAATGCCTGATTCTCTGCTTTGAAACCTCTCTCCTCCGTCCGGGTGTAGGGGTCAAAGTCTGTCAAAGTCGCCTTCTCCTGTGCTGATTGATATAAAGCTTATGCTTGTGCCATCTGACATGGTTGCCGGGGTCTGATTCAATGGTGGCCTACTCCTGTGGTGGGTGATCTAAATGCCTGATTCTCTGCTGTGTAACCTCTCTCCTCTGTCTGGGTGTAGGGGTCAAAGTAACTAAATGGTGGCCTACTCCTGTGGTGGGTGATATGATGCCTGGTTCTCTGCTGTGGGACCTCTCTCCTTTGTCTGGGTGCTGTGGTCAAAATAATAGTAAGTGACCTTCTCCATTGGTGGGTGACTTGAAGCCTGATTCTGTGCTATGGGACCTCACTCCAATTAATATTGTTTAATTTTTATTTATTTTATGTTAACTCATCATTTCCCTATCTACATTTGTTTGCAGGGGATTTAACTACATTTTGCTGCCTTTTGCAGCCCTCTAGCCCTTTCCGGGTGTGTTTTACAGCCTTTTTAGTGCCCAAAAGTTCGGGTCCCCATTGACTTCTATGGGGTTCGGGTTCGGGATGAAGTTCGGGTCGAGTTCGGATCCCGAACCCGAACATTTTTCGAAAGTTCGGCCGAACTCGTCGAACCCGAACATCCAGGTGTTCGCTCAACTCTAGTTAGTATATTACATTTTAGAACTATCTCAATAAAAGTAAAGTATTAATCTACACCTGGGTCAAGATAGGTTCCATTGCCTAGTTAGGCATCTGTAAATAAAAAAAAATTACTAGACAGTGGCGCAGTGGGGGTTTTCTCCCACTGTGCTGACGGTACATAGAGCTCATGTTTTGTCTGTGCTGCCTTCCATGTTTTTTGTTTGTGCAATAAACTCTTGTGTGTCTGTACATGATTTCCATTTGTTTATTGCTTGACAACGCAGAGGTCTTTCGCTGGATCTCTAACTAGTGACAAGAACAAATTGCTGCAACATGAAACTAGGTGGATTGCAAAAATGGAAAAATTAAAACCAAAAGGGTTGAATGACATCTGTAATTTTAAGATATTTTTGTGAAATGTCAATTAGTAACCAAATTAATGTTTTTAGACACAAACTGAAAGTCGAGACAGACTACGCCCATGCCTTAGAATATTTAAGGCTATTGGTTACACCTGATCTTCATGCATGAGTAAGGGGGCCTGACCCCCGAAACGTCGCACTTGAATGTGGTTGACAACTCGGCGAACTCTGAACAAGTGGGCCTGAGAGCAATGCAACACTTTTTATTTTTGAAAAATAAAGTAAACAAAGGACCAAGAGTAGGGTTGAGTAAACCCGAACTGTAAAGTTTGGGTTCGTATCGAACTTTACGGTGTTCGGCACCTGAACCCGAACATTTCAGTAAAAGTTCGGGTTCGTGTTTGGGTAATATTAATATACCATCGGATCTGAGTTTTCTCCAATCCGATGGTATATTTTAACTTGAAGCGTCCCCGTCACCATGGGAACGCCTCTATGTTAGAATATACCATCGGATTTGAGTTATATCGTGAAAACTCAGATCCGACAGTATATTCTAACACAGAGGCGTTCCCATAGTGATGGGGACGCTTCAAGTTAGAATATACTGAGAACTGTGGACATAACGGCCCCCTGCTGCCTGGCAGCACCTGATCTCTTACAAGGGGCTGTGATCCGCAGGTCTTCTGAAGCGTGAGTAGTATCCTTCTCGTCTAACAACAAATGTTCAAAATGTTATATGGCTGAATTGCATATGAAGTCTGAGTATCTGAGTCAAAGTGAGACTCTTAGTCAGCCAGAAGTGTAAAATACAAGGGAGTACCCTGATTGATTATGGTGGTAGTGTTATGGCGTGGGCATGTATGGCTGCCAATGGAACTAGTTCTCTTGTATTTATTGATGATGTGACTGCTGACAAAATTAGCAGGGTGAATTCTGAAGTGTTTCGGGCAATATCTGCTCATATTCAGCCAAATGCTTCAGAACTCATTGGACGGCGCTTCACAGTGCAGATGGACAATGACCCAAAGCATACTGCAAAAGCAACCAAAGAGTTTTTTAAGGGAAAGAAGTGGAATGTTATGCAATGGCCAAATCAATCACCTGAACTGAATCAGATTGAGCATGCATTTCACTTGCTGAAGACAATACTGAAGGGAAAATGCCCCAAGAACAAGCAGGAACTGAAGACAGTTGCAGTAGAGGCCTGGCAGAGCATCACCAAGGATGAAACCCAGCGTCTGGTGATGTCTATGCGATACAGACTTCAGCCTGTAATTGACTGCAAAGGATTTGCAACCAAGTATCAAAAAGTGAAAGTTTGATTTATGATTATTATTCTGTCCCATTACTTTTGGTCCCTTAACAAGTGGGAGGCACATATGCAAACTGTTGTAATTCTTACACCGTTCACCTGATTTGGATGTAAATACCCTCAAATTAAAGCTGACAGTCTGCAGTTAAAGCACATCTTGTTCGTTTCTTTTCAAATCCATTGTGGTGGTGTATAGAGCCAAAAATGTTATAATTGTGTTGACATCCCAATATTTATGGACCTGACTGTATGTTCTTTCTTTTTTGTGTTTGTGGTCTTTTATTGACCTAATTAACAAATTACCTCTTTTTTTTTTAATTATATTTTTATTACGTTTTTCATTAGAAACAAGGAAAGGTAACAAATACCAAGGTACAGGGCATGCAAGCCCAAGAAATACTCATAGAATACATTGTGAATACATAGTGAGTACATAGTGAATACATGATGGGTACAAAGTGAATACATGAGACACTATAGGGTAGCAGTATTGAGAAAGTACAATATGGAGAAAGTACAATATAATATAAAAACGGAAGTGTGACCCCACATGTTTATTAGCTGAAGACATATGAGTGGAAGTGGGATGAGAATCACTTGCTCTACTCACTGGTGTGGACCAGGGGAGGTCAGTGCGTGGTATTTAATAATAGAACCTACACAGGCTACTGTGTAGCGGATATCTGTCTCGCGCCATATGCAGGCGAGGTGGGTTTTTTAGGGAATGTATAGTCTCTGTGAAGATGTAGGGTACGTGTGTATGAGAATCATCAGGGGGGATAGACAGTAGGGCTAATTGTGGGGACGGTTGGATGGATGTGAGGCAAACCTTGTTGGCGAAAGAGAATATCTTGGACCAACACCTGGCAATTAGGGGGCAGGACCACCAAATATGGAAGAAGGTTCCCCTCTCCCCGTGGCACCTCCAGCATGTGTTTGAGGCAGATTCTAAGAAAAGTGTTGTCTTGTCTGGTGTGTTGTACCAGCGGGTGAGGATTTTGTATCTGTTCTCTTGGATTTGGACACAGCGGGAGGCCCTGTGGGGGGATTCAAGAAGCTTGTGGAGTGAGATAAAAGGAATTGTAATGTCCATGTCTAACTGCCATTGTTTTATAAACGATATCTTGGATAGAACAGGGGGAATCGTAATCTGCTATAAAGTCGTGAGAAAAGCTTTATATGGGGTGTGGGTTGGGATATTATTGACTCGAGCCAGACCAGAGGGCGATGAAGGTCGCCCATATGTACGTGTTGCTTTATATAGGACCTAAGGTATGAGATTTAGAAGAGGTCGCATGGGTGAGGATTAAGTGAGATGTTCATGACCTCCAGATCCATCAGGTCCCCTGGTGGGCTCATCAGTAACGTCAAGGGAGTCAGTGAGGATTTTAACCCCTGTGAAGTTGACGCTCTCAGTGTAGGGGGAGCTGTGCCCAAGATGTCTTTTACTGTTAATAGTGGAGAAGGGAAGGGAATGGGGCAATGAGACGTGGAAAGCCATTTCCAAGCCTCTAGGGTGGCTTTAATGATTGGGTAGTGGCTAAGCCGGGTAGGCGGGACATTTTGGTGGCCCAGCAGGAATGCCCTGATGGGTCTGTCTAGGATGTCAAGTTCAATATCCACTCCTGAGTATTGCAGGGAGGGGCATAGCCAGGATACTGCTTGGGAGAGGAGTATAGCTTTGCCATATAATTCCGGATTCGGTAGGCCTATGCCCCCTGCTTGTCATGGCTTTGTGAGGAGGGAGAACGAGAGTCTTGCTTTCCTCCCATTCCAAACAAAGGACCTGAACTTTCTTTGTAACGAGACATAGAAGTGTTTGGGTATGGGGATGGGGAGAACTTGCTGTAAGTAAGTAAGGCGAGGAAGGATTAGGGAAGAAAGCAGGTTCTTGCGACCAAACCAAGACAGCGTAGGGTTGGACTGGGTGAGTTTGTCTATGGAGGCAAATATTGCGGTTCTCAGGGGGATGTAGTTGAGTGAGAAGAGATCTGTTATCATGGGGCTAATTTTAACTCCTAAGTAGGTGATGGTGGGGGAGGACCAGTTGAAGGGCGAGTTCTCCATTAATTGTTGTTTGGTGGAAAAGGGGATTCCCGAGCACAGGACCAGGGATTTGCTAGCATTGATCTTAAAGTCTGAAACGATGCTGTAAAGGTTGAGGTGGGCTTGAATGCTGGGGAGAGAGACTGTCGGATTAACGGTCATCATCATAACGTCATTCGCAAAAGCTGCAATTTTTTGTTCCCTGCCTCCCAAATATAGACCTTCAATCCTCTGATCCCTCCTTATAGTAGACAAGAGTGGTTCCAGGGCTAGTATAAATAAGAGTGGGGAGAGAGGACAGCCCTGGCGAGTTCCGTTATTTATGGCAAACGGAGAGGAAAGGTTTCCATTGACCATGCCTGTGCATACATGGCGAAGGTGGCTTGCACAAAGGGATCAGGGAGGCCAAATCTCAACAAAACTTGCTTCAAATAAGCCCAGTTAACTCTATTGAATGTTTTCTCAGCATCAGTGCTGAGAAAGAGCAGTGGGGAGGAAATATGGCGAGCGTGGCATAGTACATTAATCACTCTAGATGTGTTATCTTTGCCCTCCCTGTTGCGGATGAAGCCAACCTGATCCCTGTGGACAAGATGGGGAAGAAGATTCGCTAGCCTGTTGGACAACATTTTGGCCAAGAGTTTGAGGTCTATAGTTAGGAGGGATATGGGTCTATAGTTGGAGCACTGCTTGGTGTCTTTCCCCTCTTTGGGGATGAGCGTGATATGGGCAGCTGTCATGTCTCTAGACAATGGGACCCCTTGGAGAGCAAGGTTACAGACTTTAAGAAGGGGAGGGAGGAGGAGTTCTTGGAAGGTTTTATAGTATGAGACTGGGAGGCCATCCGGGCCTGGGCTCTTCCCATGTGGCATTTGGCGTAGAGCTTTGGTAAGTTCGACCAGGGTAAAGGGGGCTTCTAGAGTGATCTTTTGGGAAGGGGAGAAGGAAGGAATATTGGAAGAATCCATAAAGGCTGAAATGATGGGAGCACGTGCTTCTGGAGTTATGTTTGAGGTGAGGTTGTAGAGGTTTTCATAAAAGGACCGGAATTGAGCAGCAATCCGGAGGGCAGAAAACACTGGTTTATCGTCGGGTGAGGTCAGTTGATGTATATAGTTTGAAGATCTCCTCCCTTTTATCCTACGCATTAGAAATTTGGTTGCCTTATCGCCATGGGCGAAGAATTTGTGTTGGGAGTTCATGTAGTATTTGGCAGCCTTAGCTAGTAGTAGGGCCTTGCGTTCTGCTCTGAGATTCGACAGTTCCTGTAGATGGGAGTTAGTAGGGTCTTTTTTATGACAGGATTCAAGTCGTTGTATGTTCTTAAGGGCATCATCAATCGCTTTCTCCCTCAACCTTTTTTGGTGTGATCCAATGTTGATAAATTGGCCTCTGATGTAGGGTTTGTGTGCGTCCCATAGGGTGCTCGTTTAGGGAAAAGTATTCTTTGATGTGTTTGGCTACAGAATCATGCGTGGATTGGTGACCCAATAGGGATTCATTAAGTCGCCAATTGAAGCATGTGGGGTTGCTATTTGGGGCCAGAACTGAAAGGTAAATTGGGGTATGATCAGAGAGCTATATGGAGCCTATTGAGGCCTCTCTGCATGGTGAAGATGTTCCTTGGAGATAAACAAATAGTTGAGGTAAAAGGTATAATCTAACATGTTGGGGTGACATGTCCACCACACGTTAATCAGATGTAAGTTTCAAAAACTGTTGCGTATGACTTTAAGGGACTTGTGGGATTGGGATGATTTGTGGGATGATGAGTCTACTTGCGGGTTCAATGAGATGTTCATGTCTCCCCCTAGGATCACTATCCCTTCCTTAAAGGAGTCAATGAGTGGGTGGATATTTGTGAGCCACTTGGATTGGTTGGAATTGGGGGCATATAGGTTTACGAAGGTATAAGTTTGGGGGCCTATGGTACCTTTAACTAGGATGAACCTTCCATCGAGGTCTTGAGTGTGAGCCACATATATAAAGGGGATTTTCCTCTGGAACCCTATACTAACTCCCCCTGAGGCCGAAGTGCTTCCCCTACAATGATACCAGTGGGAGTAGTGGGAGAATTGCGAGTTTGGGTAGTTGTTAAATCTAAAGTGCGTCTCCTGGAGGAACACAACACTGGCCCCAGCTTTCTTCAGGACAGTTAAAATTTGGCTCCGTTTTGAAGGAGAGTGGAAGCCCCTCACATTGTACGAGGCTATATGAAGGTCAGCCATTACAGGGGGTATGAATAGGGGTACCTTGGAGCCGTTGATGCATCCTCCAGGAAAAATGCACTGACAGAAGAGGGCACCGCCGTCTCGCCCCGGCGCTGCATGTCTCACATTGTAAGCATAGGGAAATTATGTACCTTGAACAGGAAATGGGGTAAGAAACAGATGTAACACATAATAAGACAACAAAACAAAAATAAACCTGCATACAGATATATGCCAAAGACATTAGGAGGAAAATTGGTCAGTTGACCGGGTACGTGACCGTATAGCACCCTGGTGAGATCTAGGGGAGAAAGACAAGGATGGGTCTAGCATTTTGTAATCGGCAGGTCAGGGGAACAACTCGCTATACTTATCAGAACGATGGAGAGTTCAGTGATGCTAGGGTGCAGCTGTGCATCATACTCTCGGGAAGAGATGAGTAGGGAGAGGAGGACCTGGTTAAGGGTCTGGTTAAGGGTCCTGGGAGAGGCCCCTATGAGTAAGCTGGTGGTTCCTCTTCTTGGATCTCATCGACTTTGGTGTGTGCTGGAGTTCAAAGGGAGCAATCTTGGGGAGGTCTGGTAAGTCTCCTAGATCACGATAGAGTTCCCAGTTGTCAATCTGCATAGGGGAGATGTCCAGGTGTTCATAGACAGCCTCTAGGTTAGTGTAGGCCGAGATGATGAGCCGCTTGCCTGAGTATGAGAATGAGAGTCCAAACGGGTAGGTCCAACGGTATAGGACTATGTTGGATCTGAGCCAGTCCGTTAATGGTTTTGGTGCCCTGCGCTTTTTGAGGGTAGATGGAGCCAGATCTTGATAGATTTCCAATCTAGAGTCCTCATAGGAAAGGTGGTTGCGCGCTGCCTCCAGGACAGCCGTTTTGACTGGAAAGTTCAGGAATCTGCATATTATGTCTCGTGGAGGCTCAGTCGGCTTTGGTTTAGGGCGCAGTGCCCTGTGAGCACGTTCGATGACAATTTCTTGGGGGAAGTCGGGACCCAACAGTGAGCCGCAAATGGTGAGAATTGTTGTGGTGATCTCTCCCGGCGGAACAGTTTCTGGGATCCCCCTGAACCTCAAGTTGTTGCGTCGCCCTCTGTTTTCCTGGTCTTCCAGGGCATTGTGTTTCTCATTGAGGTGCGCTGTGCAGCGACGGAGGGAGACCGTCACAGCTGACTAATGGTTCAGGGTTGCGGCCTGGTGGGTTTCCAGAGTGTCCACCCGCTCCCCAATTTGTCTCACCTCCTGGCGGAAGGCAGTAAGTTCAGAGAGAACCGGCTCCATAACTCCGCAGAGGGCTCGATCCTGGTATCGTCTGGTGAGCGGTAAGTCTGCGCCTGGTTGGCGCTCCTCTGTATCGCTGTCTAACTCGGATTGTGCAGGGACACGCTTCGGGGCCTTAGGCTGTTGAGCCGGCGCCATCTTAGATTCTCGCGGCGCGACCGTAGCGACAGCTTTCTTTAGGAATTTCTCCATTTCACCGCTCGGTATCTGGCTTTTGATGCTCGTGGGGTGTTCTCCGAGCTTGGGGTTCCCGATTTTCACCATACTTGCTTATAAAAGCTGGTTGTAGCTGGTGCTAGGGACGGTCATCTTAGCAGAGCAGCAGACTAAGCGTCCATCACAGTCTGGTGGACCAAAATACACCTTCAGCATCCTGACCCAGTTAGAAATCAGTTGGCTCAGAGTCATTGCCCTACCAACTTTTGTCAACGGCTGCTTTAGTGCTATTTCAGATTGGGATAATGCTGATAATGTCTGTGTTCCAGCGAATATGGCACAATGACATCACTGCATTGTGCTGTCTGTACTGGGATGCAGATAGCCGAAAGAAGATTCAGCTAGTGACTGTGGGAACAGAGAGAGATGAGTTTCGGCTTTGTGCTTTTTTCAGTTTGCAAAAGGGGCACCAATAATGGGTAGGAGAGCATCCATAACTTCTAAATAGGGCATAAAGAGCACTACTACCAACATGGACCTGTTACAAACCAACAATATCAACCAAAGTACCCCAAAAATCCCAGATATTCACTTTCCGTGAACGTAATGTGGAAAATTAAATAGTAACTTAAAATTAGGGATGAGCGAACCCGAACTGTATAGTTCGGGTTCGTACCGAATTTTGGGGTGTCCGTGACACGGACCCGAACCCGAACATTTTCGTAAAAGTCCGGGTTCGGGTTCGGTGTTCGGCTCTTTCTTGGCGCTTTTGAAAGGCTGCAAAGCAGCCAATCAACAAGCGTCATACTACTTGCCCCAAGAGGCCATCACAGCCATGCCTACTATTGGCATGGCTGTGATTGGCCAGTGCAGCATGTGACCCAGCCTCTATTTAAGCTGGAGTCACGTAGCGCCGCACGTCACTCTGCTATGATCAGTATAGGGAGAGGTTGCAGCTGCGACGTTAGGGCGAGATTAGGCAGATTAACTCCTCCAAAAGACTTCATTCTGTGATCGATCTGCAGCTGTGGATCATTGAAGTGCTATTATTGACTTGCTCACTTTTTTGAGGCTGCCCAGAGCGTTTTTAGATCACTTTTTTTCTGGGGTGATCGGCGGCCATTTTGTGACTTGTGGTGCGCCAGCACAAGCTATCACCAAGTGTATTTAACCATCGATAGTGTGGTTATTTTATGCTATAGCCTACATCAGCTGCAGGCTGAGCCTGTGTCACCGAAGTGCATTTAACCATCAACAGTCTGGTTATTTTTTGGCCATATACTACATCAGCTGCAGGCTGAGCCTGTGTCACCGAAGTGCATTTAACCATCGACAGTCTGATTATTTTTTGGCCATATACTACATCTGGTGCAGGATGAGCCTGTGTCACCCAAGTGCATTTAACCATCAACAGTGTGGTTATTTTTTGGCCATATATTACATCAGGGGCAAGTTGAGCCTGTCACCCAGCGCCTAAAAAATAGACCTGACATTTCTATTCAACCAAATCTGTACTGTTTTAGCTGGTCAAGTTATTTGTAGTGACCGTAAAAGCACACTTTTTTTTCTGGGTTGAAAAACCATTCCCAAATTTGCCATTCTCAAAATAACTAGTTTCTGGTATTTGAGGCCTACTTGAAATCTATCCCAAACAGAATATCTTACATTGAAGCTAGTGATAGTGTCATTCAGAAAAACCTAAGACACACGCTAGCGTGCTGATAGAAATCTGATTCTGTGATTAAACCTATACCTGTCACACAGCGCAAAAAAAAACAGGCCTCACATCTCTATTTAACCAAATCTCTACTGTTTTAGCTGGTCAAGTTATTTGTAGTGACCGTAAAAGCACACTTTTTTTTCTGGGTTGAAAAACCATTCCCAAATTTGCCATTCTCAAAATAACTAGTTTCTGGTATTTGAGGCCTACTTGAAATCTATCCCAAACAGAATATCTTACATTGAAGCTAGTGATAGTGTCATTCAGAAAAACCTAAGACACACGCTAGCGTGCTGATAGAAATCTGATTCTGTGATTAAACCTATACCTGTCACACAGCGCAAAAAAAAACAGGCCTCACATCTCTATTTAACCAAATCTCTACTGTTTTAGCTGGTCAAGTTATTTGTAGTGACCGTAAAAGCACACTTTTTTTTCTGGGTTGAAAAACCATTCCCAAATTTGCCATTCGCAAAATAACTAGTTTCTGGTATTTGAGGCCTACTTGAAATCTATCCCAAAAAGAATATCTTACATTGAAGCTAGTGATAGTGTCATTCAGAAAAACCTAAGACACACGCTAGCGTGCTGATAGAAATCTGATTCTGTGATTAAACCTATACCTGTCACACAGCGCAAAAAAAAACAGGCCTCACATCTCTATTTAACCAAATCTCTACTGTTTTAGCTGGTCAAGTTATTTGTAGTGACCGTAAAGGCACACTTTTTTTTCTGGCTTGAAAAACCATTCCCAAATTTGCCATTCGCAAAATAACTAGTTTCTGGTATTTCAGGCCTACTTGAAATCTATCGCAAAAAGAATATCTTACATTGAAGCTAGTGATAGTGTCATTCAGAAAAACCTAAGACACACGCTAGCGTGCTGATAGAAATCTGATTCTGTGATTAAACCTATACCTGTCACACAGCGCAAAAAAAAACAGGCCTCACATCTCTATTTAACCAAATCTCTACTGTTTTAGCTGGTCAAGTTATTTGTAGTGACCGTAAAGGCACACTTTTTTTTCTGGGTTGAAAAACCATTCCCAAATTTGCCATTCCCAAAATAACTAGTTTCTGGTATTTGAGGCCTACTTGAAATCTATCCCAAAAAGAATATCTTACATTGAAGCTAGTGATAGTGTCATTCAGAAAAACCTAAGACACACGCTAGCGTGCTGATAGAAATCTGATTCTGTGATTAAACCTATACCTGTCACACAGCGCAAAAAAAAACAGGCCTCACATCTCTATTTAACCAAATCTCTACTGTTTTAGCTGGTCAAGTTATTTGTAGTGACCGTAAAAGCACACTTTTTTTTCTGGGTTGAAAAACCATTCCCAAATTTGCCATTCTCAAAATAACTAGTTTCTGGTATTTGAGGCCTACTTGAAATCTATCCCAAAAAGAATATCTTACATTGAAGCTAGTGATAGTGTCATTCAGAAAAACCTAAGACACACGTTAGCGTGCTGATAGAAATCTGATTCTGTGATTAAACCTATACCTGTCACACAGCGCAAAAAAAAACAGGCCTCACATCTCTATTTAACCAAATCTCTACTGTTTTAGCTGGTCAAGTTATTTGTAGTGACCGTAAAAGCACACTTTTTTTTCTGGGTTGAAAAACCATTCCCAAATTTGCCATTCTCAAAATTGTGGTGAACGGGAACAATGAGGAAAACATCTAATAAGGGACGCGGACGTGGACATGGTCGTGGTGGTGTTAGTGGACCCTCTGGTGCTGGGAGAGGACGTGGCCGTTCTGCCACAGCCACACGTCCTAGTGAACCAACTACCTCAGGTCCCAGTAGCCAGCAGAATTTACAGCGATATTTGGTGGGGCCCAATGCCGTTCTAAGGATGGTAAGGCCTGAGCAGGTGCAGGCATTAGTCAATTGGGTGGCCGACAGTGGATCCAGCACGTTCACATTATCTCCCACCCAGTCTTCTGCAGAAAGCGCACAGATGGCGCATGCAAACCAAGCCCATCGGTCTGTCACATCACCCCCATGCATATCAGGGAAACTGTCTGAGCCTCAAGTTATGCAGCAGTCTCTTATGCTGTTTGAAGACTCTGCTGCCAGGGTTTCCCAAGGGCATCCACCTAGCCCTTCCCCAGGGGTGGAAGAGATAGAATGCACTAACGCACAACCACTTATTTTTCCTGATGATGAGGACATGGGAATACCACCTCAGCACGTCTCTGATGATGACGAAACACAGGTGCCAACTGCTGCGTCTTTCTGCAGTGTGCAGACTGAACAGGAGGTCAGGGATCAAGACTGGGTGGAAGACGATGCAGGGGACGATGAGGTCCTAGACACCACATGGAATGAAGGTCGTGCCACTGACTTTCACAGTTCGGAGGAAGAGGCAGTGGTGAGACCGAGCCAACAGCGTAGCAAAAGAGGGAGCAGTGGGCAAAATCAGAACACCCGCCGCCAAGAGACTCCGCCAAGAGACCCCAAAGGCAGCTTCAAGGAGTTCCCTGGCATGGCACTGCTTCAAACAATGTGCTGACGACAAGACCCGAGTGGTTTGCACGCTGTGCCATCAGAGCCTGAAGCGAGGCATTAACGTTCTGAACCTTAGCACAACCTGCATGACCAGGCACCTGCATGCAAAGCATGAACTGCAGTGGAGTAAACACCTTAAAAACAAAGAAGTCACTCAGGCTCCCCCTGCTACCTCTTCTGCTGCTGCTGCCTCGGCCTCTTCTGCTGCTGCCGCCGCCTCGGCCTCTTCCTCCGCCTCTGGAGGAACGTTGGCACCTGCCGCCCAGCAAACATGGGATGTA
This sequence comes from Bufo bufo, assembly GCF_905171765.1. NCBI lineage: Eukaryota > Metazoa > Chordata > Amphibia > Anura > Bufonidae > Bufo > Bufo bufo. The sequence goes on from NC_053390.1 coordinate 321,628,315, forward strand.
CCACCAACACCACCACCTGCGTCACCAAGCATCTCAACCATGTCACACGGCAGCATACAGCTCTCCATCTCACAAACATTTGAGAGAAAGCGTAAATTCCCACCTAGCCACCCTCGATCCCTGGCCCTGAATGCCAGCATTTCTAAACTACTGGCCTATGAAATGCTGTCATTTAGGCTGCTGGACACACACAGCTTCAAACAGCTCATGTCACTTGCTGTCCCACAGTATGTTGTTCCCAGCCGCCACTACTTCTCCAAGAGAGCCGTGCCTTCCCTGCACAAACAAGTGTCCGATAAAATCAAGTGTGCACTGCGCAACGCCATCTGTGGCAAGGTCCACCTAACCACAGATACGTGGACCAGTAAGCACGGCCAAGGACGCTATATTTCCCTAACTGCACACTGGGTAAATGTAGTGGCGGCTGGGCCCCAGGCGGAGAGCTGTTTGGCGCACGTCCTTCCGCCGCCAAGGATCGCAGGGCAACATTCTTTGCCTCCTGTCTCCTCCTCCTCCTACTCAGCTTCCTCCTCCTCTTCTTCCACCTGCTCATCCAGTCAGCCACACACCTTCACCACCAACTTCAGCACAGCACGGGGTAAACGTCAGCAGGCCTTTCTGAAACTCATATGTTTGGGGGACAGGCCCCACACCGCACAGGACTTGTGGCGGGGTATAGAACAACAGACCGACGAGTGGTTGCTGCCGGTGAGCCTCAAGCCCGGCCTGGTGGTGTGCGATAATGGGCAAAATCTCGTTGCAGCTCTGGGACTAGCCGGTTTGACGCACATCCCTTGCCTGGCGCATGTGCTGAATTTGGTGGTGCAGAAGTTCATTCGCAACTACCCCGACATGTCAGAGCTGCTGCATAAAGTGCGGGCCGTCTGTTCGCGCTTCCGGCGTTCACACCCTGCCGCTGCTCGCCTGTCTGCGCTACAGCGTAACTTCGGCCTTCCCGCTCACCGCCTCATATGCGACGTACCCACCAGGTGGAACTCCACCTTGCATATGCTGGACAGACTGTGCGAGCAGCAGCAGGCCATAGTGGAGTTTCAGCTGCAGCACGCACGGGTCAGTCACACTGCGGATCAGACCCACTTCACCACCAATGACTGGGCCTCCATGCGAGACCTGTGTGCCCTGTTGCGCTGTTTCGAGTACTCCACCAACATGGCCAGTGGCGATGACGCCGTTATCAGCGTTACAATACCACTTCTATGTCTCCTTGAGAAAACACTTAGGGCGATGATGGAAGAGGAGGTGGCCCAGGAGGAAGAGGGGTCATTTTTAGCACTTTCAGGCCAGTCTCTTCAAAGTGACTCAGAGGGAGGTTTTTTGCAACACCAGAGGCCAGGTACAAATGTGGCCAGACAGGGCCCACTACTGGAGGACGAGGAGGACGAGGATGAGGAGGAGGTGGAGGAGGATGAGGATGAAGCATGTTCACAGCGGGGTGGCACCCAAAGCAGCTCGGGCCCATCACTGGTGCGTGGCTGGGGGGAAACACAGGACGATGACGATACGCCTCCCACAGAGGACAGCTTGTCCTTACCTCTGGGCATCCTGGCACACATGAGCGACTACATGCTGCAGTGCCTGCGCAACGACAGCAGAGTTGCCCACATTTTAACGTGTGCGGAATACTGGGTTGCCACCCTGCTGGATCCCCGGTACAAAGACAATGTGCCCACCTTACTTCCTACACTGGAGCTTGATAGGAAGATGCTCGAGTACAAGCGCACGTTGGTAGACGCGCTACTGAGAGCATTCCCAAATGTCACAGGGGAACCAGTGGAAGCCCAAGGCGAAGGCAGAGGAGGAGCAAGAGGTCGCCAACGCAGCTGTGTCACGGCCAGCTCCTCTGAGGGCAGGGTTAGCATGGCAGAGATGTGGAAAAGTTTTGTCACCACGCCACAGCTAACTGCACCACCACCTGATACGGAACGTGTTAGCAGGAGGCAACATTTCACTAACATGGTGGAACAGTACCTGTGCACACCCCTTCACGTACTGACTGATGGTTCGGCCCCATTCAACTTCTGGGTCTCCAAATTGTCCACGTGGCCAGAGCTAGCCTTTTATGCCTAGGAGGTGCTGGCCTGCCCGGCGGCCAGCGTTTTGTCTGAACGTGTATTCAGCACGGCAGGGGGCGTCATTACAGACAAACGCAGCCTCCTGTCTACAGCCAATGTGGACAAGCTGACGTTCATAAAAATGAACCAGGCATGGATCCCACAGGACCTGTCCATCACTTGTGCAGATTAGATATTAACTACCTCCCCTTAACAATATATTATTCTACTCCAGGGCACTTCCTCATTCAATACTATTTTTAATTTCATTTTACCATTATATTGCGGGGCAACCCAAAGTTGAATGAACCTCTCTTCTGTCTGGGTGCCGGGGCCTAAATGTGTGACAGTGGCCTGTTCCAGTGGTGGGTGACGTGAAGCCTGATTCTCTGCTATGACATGAAGACAGATTCTGCGCTGACATAAGGCCAGATTCTCTGTTACTGGACCTCTCTCCTCTGCCTGGGTGCCTGGGCCTAAATGTGTGACAGTGGCCTGTTCCAGTGGTGGGTGACGTGAAGCCTGATTCTCTGCTATGACATGAAGACTGATTCTGCGCTGACATGAAGCCAGATTCTCTGCTATGGCATGAAGAGACTGATTCTCTGCTGACATGAAGCCAGATTCTTTGCTATGGCATGAAGAGACTGATTCTCTGCTGACGTGAAGCCAGATTCTCTGCTATGGGACCTCTGTCCAATTGATATTGGTTCATTTTTATTTTTTTAATTTTTATTTTAATTCATTTCCCGATCCACATTTGTTTGCAGGGGATTTACCTACATGTTGCTGCCTTTTGCAGCCCTCTAGCTCTTTCCTGGGCTGTTTTACAGCCTTTTTAGTGCCCAAAAGTTCGGGTCCCCATTGACTTCAATGAGGTTCGGGTTCGGGACGAAGTTCGGATCGGGTTCGGATCCCGAACCCGAACATTTCCGGGAAGTTCGGCCGAACTTCTCGAACCCGAACATCCAGGTGTTCACTCAACTCTACTTAAAATGCATGTTCACAAATAGCAGACGTCTAGCATGCAAAATGAGGAGCTGGAGGCTATGGTAGTAGAGGAACACATAGATGTAGTTGGTGTGGCTGAGACATGGTTGGACTCTTCTTGCGACTGGGCTGTTAATATTTAAGATTTTACACTCTTTAGGAAAGATAGGGTCAACTGAAATTGCGGTGGTGTGTGCCTATATGTGAGGAGTGATATGGAGTGATATGCGAGTGTGAAAGAGGAAATTGTGGGTGAAGATGGTGAGGATGTTGAAACCTTGTGGGTGGAATTAGAAAGGAAAATGAATGAATCTGTGTATGGACTTGGTGACTAGTGAAGACCCACTAGACCAAGTTCCATTCTGGCACAAGCTACTGCAGGCAGGCAGCGTACATTGCTTAAAAGAAAAACAAAGTTAATGTTGGTTATGGGCCAACCTAGGTCATTGGAGGGTCTTTTTGCTGGGGACAGAGGTCAGTAGGGAGACCATGACTGGTCTGTGGGCTATACAGCCCCATACAGCAAGTCATGATGTCTTATTGCCCTGTGATGTGTTCTTCTTAGGCCACGGCCACCTAAGAACACACAAGGCATCATGACTTGCTGTAGATGGGGCTATATAGCCCACAGACCGGTCATGGTCTCCCTGATGACCTCTGTGAGTGAAGACCCTAGACCAAGTTCCAATTTTTTTGTTCTATTTTAATAGTATGGGCATTTTCAGTCGGGGTGATACCCATGATGTTTATATTTTATTGTTATTTAGGTATTTATATTTTTAATTATAGCCAGCCCCAGCCCCAGCCCCAGAGCCAGTCAGCTCTAGAGCCAGCCAGGCCTCAGGCCTAGTCAGAGCCAGCCAGGCCCAGAGTCAGCCAGGCCTCAGGCCCAGTCAGAGCCAGCCAGCCACAGGCCTACATCCAGCAAGCCCACAGCCTGCCAACCAGCGAGCCACAGCCTGCCATCCACCAACCGTAATTAAGGTAGAAGCCAACTTGGCCTAGGTAGCAGTGAGCTATGTTGTGTTGTTATATTGTGAATAGGAACCATAGTGTTGGATAGACCCCCCTCCAGGACCCATTAGACGCCATTGTAGTCTCTAATGTGACCTGGGGGGGACTCTTTCTAAAACACTCTCTGAGATGTCCTCTGCCAGAAAGGCCGCCCTTGATGGCCCATTAGAAAGAGTCCCCTCCGTTGTAGTCTCTAATGGTGGGTTCGAGGGGATTCTTTCTAATGGACACTGAGATGGCCTCTGTTAGAAAGACCCCCATCCAAGTCTATTAGACTGACTCCATTGTAATGGGGCCTGGAGGGGATTCTTTCTAACACAATCTCTAAAGGACACTGAGATAGCCTCTGCCAGAAAGGCCGCCCTCGATGGCCCACGATCGTTGCCTCTGCCTCGTACCCCCCTCCCTGTTAAATAAAGACCCTTTATTTACTTAACTGATCCCTGCGCCAATATCCTTCAGCACTTGGTTGATGCTTCGCACCCTCCGACGTCCCACAACGATCAGGTGCTAATGCTTGCCAAATGACATGCACGCATTAGATCTCCCAATAGGAAACCAGTGTAGTGCGTGGCTGGAGGCGGGATAAGGGCGTGACTGGAGGTGGGGCATGGGCGTGGCTGAAGGTGGAACATGGGTGGGGCCTGGAAGGGGGCCCTTGATTTATTTTGCCCGGGGGCCCTGCGGGTTCTCAGTCCGCCCCTGGCTGCAGGACCACTTTTTGGGCCAGTTTGTAGAAGCTCCCACTAGGGGCAATGCTCTGTTGGATCTGGTAATTTCTAACAATGCAGAGCTTGTTGTAAATGTTACTGTTCGAGAAACACTTGGTAATAGTGACCACAATATAATTATATTTGCCCTAAACTAAAAGGAACAGAATTTTAAAAAGGCCAAGTTTCCCAGGTTGAGGGCAGCATTTCAGGACATAGACTGGGAGCAGCTACTGTCACATAATAAGGCTTTATGCACACGACCGTTGTGTGCATCTGTGGCCGTTGTGCCGTTTTCCGTTTTTTTTTCGCGGACCCATTGACTTTCAATGGGTCCGTGGAAAAATCGGAAAATGCACAGTTTTGCAGCCGCATCCGTGATCCGTGTTTCCTGTCCGTCAAAAAAATATGACCTGTCCTATTTTTTTGACGGACAACGGTTCACGGACCCATTCAAGTCAATGGGTCCGTGAAGAACACGGATGCACACAAGATTGGCATCCGCGTCCGTGATCCGTGGCCGTAGGTTACTTTCATACAGACGGATCCGAAGATCCGTCTGCATAAAAGCTTTTTCAGTTCGTGAAAACTCATATCCGATAGAATATTCTAACACAGAGGCGTTCCCATAGTGATGGGGACGCTTCTAGTTAGAATATACTATGAACTGTGTACATGACTGCCCCCTGCTGCCTGGCAGCACCCGATCTCTTACAGGGGGCTGTGATCCGCACAATTAACCCCTCAGGTGCTGCACCTGAGGGGTTAATTGTGCATATCATAGCCCCCTATAAGAGATCAGGGGCTGCCAGGCAGCAGGGGGCAGACCCCCCTCCCTCCCCAGTTTTAATTTCATTGGTGGCCAGTGCGGCCCCCCCCGGCCCCCCCTCCCTCCTTCTATTGTATTATTTTCATTGGTGGCACAGTGTGCGGCCCCCCCCGGCCCCCCCTCCCTCCCTTTATTGTATTATTTTCATTGGTGGCACAGTGTGCGGCCTCCCCTTATTAGCAATATTAGAAGCATCATACTTACCTGCTGCGATGTCTGTGACCGGCCGGGAGCTCCTCCTACTGGTAAGTGACAGATCATTAAGCAATGCGCCGCACAGACCTGTCACTTACCAGTAGGAGGAGCTCCCGGCCGGTCACAGACAGCGCAGCAGGTAAGTATGATGCTTCTAATATTGCTAAGTAACCATGGCAACCAGGACTGAAGTAGCGTCCTGGTTGCCATGGTTACCGATCGGAGCCCCAGCGATTAAACTGGGACTTCGATCGGAACTCTCCGCTGTCACCAATGATCGGGGGGGGGGGGGGGGGAGAGGGGAGGCCGCACACTGTGCCACCAATGAAAATAATACAATAGAGGGAGGGAGGGGGGGGCCGGGGGGGGGGGCGCACACTGTGCCACCAATGAAAATAATACAATAGAGGGAGGGAGGGGGGCCGCACACTGTGCCACCAATGAAAATAATACAATAGAGGGAGGGGGGGCCGCACACTGTGCCACCAATGAAAATAATACAATAGAGGGAGGGGGGCCGGGGGGGGCGCACACTGTGCCACCAATGAAATTAATACAATAGAGGGAGGGAGGGGGGCCGAGGGGGGTCTGCCCCCTGCTGCCTGGCAGCCCCTGATCTCTTACAGGGGACTATGATACGCACAATTAACCCCCCTCAGGTGCAGCACCTGAGGGGTTAATTGTGTGGATCACAGCCCCCTGTAAGAGATCGGGTGCTGCCAAGCAGCAGGGGGCAGTCATGTACACAGTTCATAGTATATTCTAACTTGAAGCGTCCCCATCACCATGGGAACGCCTCTGTGTTAGAATATACTGTCGGATCTGAGTTTCACGATCTAACTCATATCCAACAGTATATTGTAACATAGAGGCGTTCCCATGGTGATGGGGACGCTTCAAGTTAAAATATACCATCGGATTGGAGAAAACTCTGATCCGATGGTATATTAACTCCTGACTTTACATTGAAAGTCAATGGGGGACGGATCCGTTTGCAATTGCACCATATTGTGTCAACGTCAAACGGATCCGTCCACATTGATTTGCATTGTAAGTCAGGACGGATCCGTTTGGCTCAGCACGGCCAGGCGGACACCAAAACGACTTTTTTTTCATGTCCGTGGATCCTCCAAAAATCAAGGAAGACCCACGGACGAAAAAACGGTCACGGATCACGGACCAACGGAACCCCGTTTTGCGGACCGTGAAAAAATACTGTCGTGTGCATGAGGCCTAATCCTGAGGATAAATGGGAGAGGTTTAAATCCACATTGAGTAATTACACTGTAAAATTTATTCCTATAGGTAACAAGTATAAATAGCTAAAATTAAACCCCACTAAATGGCTAAAAATTACACCTATTGAAAAGAGCAATAAATGACAAAAGACAAGACAGTGCTACTAAATGTTTTTTTTTTAGTTCTGTATATACAAAAGAAGAGAAAGGAGCTGATATTGGTGGCATCCAGTAATATGCTCAACTAGCTAACTGTAGATATGGTCTGAGCTAAGTTAAATAAGGTAAATGTGAACAATGCTCCGGATCCAGATGGATTACACCCAAGAGTTCTTAACTCTTTGGATACCGGAGTTTTTTTCGTTTTTGCGTTTTCATTTTTCTTCCTTATTTTCCGTGAGCCATAACTTTTTTATTTTTTCGGGTCACAAAGCTGTATGAGGGCTTATTTTTTGCGGGACAAGTTGTACTTTCTAATGGCAATATTAATTATGGCATAAAATGTTGTGGGAAGCAGTAAAAAAATTCCAAATGGGGTGAAATTGGAAAAAAAACGCAATCCCTCCACTGTTTTACGGGTTTTGTTCCCACGGCGTTTTGTTTACAGCAAAACTGACCAATGCCCTTCATTCTCTGGGTCAGTACGATAAAAATTATGTAAAAATAAATGTAAACATTAAGATTTTTTTTTTTATATATATATCACCATATTCTGAACCCATAACTTTTTTATGCTTATGTCTGCTGAGCTGTTTAGGGGCTCATTTTTTGCAGAACAATCTTCACTTTTAATTGATACCATTTTGGAGTATGTGTGACTTTTTGATCACATTTTATTAAATTTTTTTGGGTAAGAGAAGCAATGTTAAAATGGCAAATTGGCCATTTTGACCCTTTTTTCTGTTATGCCATTCACCATATTGGAATTTTTTTTTCAATTTTAATAGTATGGGCATTTTCGGTCGCGGTGACACCCATGATGTTTATATTTATTGTTATTTAGGTATTTATTTTTTAATTGTACGGAAAGGGGGGTCATTTAAACTTTTATATATTTTTTATTTTTTATATATTTTTTAAAAAAAAAAATTTGTGATCATTATGTGCCTCCTATATGCGGAAGGTTCTCCCCAGCTGTATTGACCCGCATGCAACACATCCACTGCATCTGAAAGTGCCTGTTGGTTTTGGGGGCAGCCACATCCGTTGGTGTGGAGAAGAGAGAAAACTGTGAACCACACGATCCCTGATGTTCCTGCCCCTCCGGTATTCTGACCCAGTGTTTGGAATCAGCGGTCGGTGGCTCATAAAGGAATCAGAGGACCAGCAGGAGGTGTATGACAGTTTCCTTTTATGAGTATTATGTACCTGTGACTGTTGCTTCTGAAAGCTGGATGCGATTTCAGTTCCCCATCTTTATAGGATTCCATTTGAACGACTGACATAAATCATTGACTTATAGCGTGGTCCCCGCACCCATTGTTTTATTTTGTCATTTAGGAGACTGAACCTACTCCATTAAGGGTACCGCTGCTTTTGTCCCTATTTTTCATACCAGATAGCGTTTATAATTTTCTCTCCTATATGAGCTTATATTATTTATTTATTTTAATTTTTAATTTTGGTTTATCAGGAATTTATTACTAGCTTATTTTGCTCACTTTTCCTCATTTCTTATCCTGGCCTGCCATCTGGTGGCCAAAATAAGAATTGCAGTTTGAATACTGCTAGCTTACTCAGTAAAGCTACCAGTATTCAGCACAACTATCTATGCCCGGATTGGACACACGGGGCATAGGTAGGAAGCCCGGAAGCACGAGCTTCCAGGTTTTTGCGCATTTCGGTGCAGTGATCTCACTTGATCACTGCATCTAAAGCATTTAATTACTGCGATCGGCATTATTGCCAGTCACGGTAATTAGCTGAAGGTCTCTGCTGTATGAAACAGCAGAGATATGCCGGCCATGACGCCCACTGCACGTGCGAGCGGGCTTCATGTTTACACATCGCACCAGCGCCGTACATGTACGGTGCTGGTAGCCTAAGGGTTAAAGAATTTCAGTCATTGCTGTGCTCCTGGTTATAATTTTTAGAGATTCTCTAGGGACTGGTATAGTGCCAAGTGACTGGTGCAATACAAATGTGGTGCCCATATTCAAAAAGGGCTCTATGTCCTTCACAGGTAATTATAAACCAGTAAGTTTACTTTCTGTTGTGGGAAAAATGTTTGAAGGACTTTTAAGGGACTATATACAGGAGTATTTGACGGTTAATAATATCAAAAGTGATAACCAACATAGAAACATAGAAACATAGAATGTGTCGGCAGATAAGAACCATTTGGCCCATCTAGTCTGCCCAATATACTAAATACTATGGATAGCCCCTGGCCCTATCTTATATGAAGGATGGCCTTATGCCTATCCCATGCATGCTTAAACTCCTCCACTGTATTTGCAGCTGCCACTTCTGCAGGAAGGCTATTCCATGCATCCACTACTCTTTCAGTAAAGTAATACTTCCTGATATTACTTTTAAACCTTTGCCCCTCTAATTTAAAACTATGTCCTCTTGTAGCAGTTTTTCTTCTTTTAAATATTCTTTCCTCTTTTACCTTGTTGATTCCCTTTATGTATTTAAAAGTTTCTATCATATCCCCTCTGTCTCGTCTTTCTTCCAAGCTATACATGTTAAGGTCCTTTAATCTTTCCTGGTATGTTTTATCCTGCAATCCATGTACCAGTTTAGTAGCTCTTCTCTGAACTCTCTCCAAAGTATCAATATCCTTCTGGAGATATGGTCTCCAGTACTGAGCACAATACTCCAAATGAGGTCTCACTAGTGCTCTGTAGAGCGGCATGAGCATCTCCCTCTTTCTACTGGTAATTCCTCTTGCTATACACCCAAGCATTCTGCTAGCATTTCCTGCTGCTCTGTGACATTGTCTGCCTACCTTTAAGTCTTCTGAAATAATGATCCCTAAATTCCTTTCCTCAGATACTGAGGTTAGGACTGTATCACTGATTTTATATTCTGCTCTTGGGTTTTTACGTCCCAGGTGCATTATCTTGCACTTATCAACATTAAATTTTAGTTGCCAGATTTTTGACCATTCCTCTAGTTTTCCTAAGTCCTTTTCCATTTGGTGTATTCCTCCAGGAACATCAACCCTGTTACAAATCTTTGTGTCATCAGCAAAAAGACACACCTTACCATTGAGGCCTTCTGCAATTTCGCTGATAAAGATATTAAACAATATGGGTCTCAGAACAGATCCCTGAGGTACCCCACTGGTAACAAGACCTTGGTCTGAATATACTCCATTGACTACAACCCTCTGTTGCCTTACTAAAGTCTAGATAAGCGATGTCTACTGCACCTCCTCCATCTATTATTTTAGTCACCCAATCAAAAAAATCAATAAGATTAGTTTGACATGATCTCCCTGAAGCAAACCCATGCTGTTTTTCATCTTTCAATCCATGGGATTTTAGATGGTCCACAATCCTCTCCTTAAGTATGGTTTCCATTAATTTCCCCACTATTGATGTCAGGCTTACTGGCCTATAGTTGCCCGATTCCCCCTACTACCTTTCTTGTGAATGGGCACAACATTTGCTAATTTCCAATCTTCTGGGACGACCCCTGTTGCCAGTGATTGGTTAAATAAATCTGTTAATGGTTTTGCTAGTTCACTGCTGAGCTCTTTTAATAGCTTTGGGTGTATCCCATCAGGCCCCTGTGACTTATTTGTATTAATTTTAGACAGTTGACTTAGAACCTCTTCCTCTGTAAAGACACATGCGTCAAAAGATTCATTAGTCTTCTTTCCCAACTGAGGTCCTTCTCCTTCATTTTCCTTTGTAAAAACTGAACAGAAGTATTCATTGAGGCAGTCAGCTAGTTCTTTATCTTCTTCCATATACCTTCCTTCTTTAGTTTTTAATTTGGTAATTCCTTGTTTTAGTTTCATTTTTTCATTTATGTATCTGAAGAATGCCTTATCGCCTTTTTTCCATGACTGAGCTAATTTCTCTTCTGCCTGTGCTTTAGAAGCTCTTATAACTTGTTTGGCCTCTCTCTGCCTAATCTTATAAATTTGTCTGTCATCCTCGTTTTTTTTTTTTTATATATAATTCCTAAATGCTATCTTTTTGTTTTTAATGATTTTGGCCACTTCTGCTGAGTACCACAGTGGTCTCTTCCTTTTTTTGCTTTTACTGACAAGCCTAATGCAATCTTCTGTTGCCTTCAATAGTGCCTCTTTTAAGTAGTCCCATTTCTCCTGGACTCCAATTAAACTGTTCCAGTCTGATAAGGACTCGTATACCCCTAATCTGTAGGTTCTGAAAGACTTAGAGTGGTGGATAGAAGACATGTCCCACAGTCGGTGGTTCTCCATAATTTATTTGCAGCACTCTCAGAATGTAAGGACAACATGGATATGGACTCAAGCACAGAGGGTGAGAAACCATCGACTCCTATGTCTAATGTATGCAAGACTGCAGCCAAGGACAAAAAAGATAAAGTGAAGTCTCAAAGGAAGCAGCTGTTGCTGGGTGATTCAATCATAAGAAGTGTGGAGCTTAAAGAAAATGGTTTTGTGAGATGTCTCCCTGGGGCTACTGCTAGAAGAGATAGAAGACGTATTATTAATATTGTTAAGCAAGCAAAGCAGGAAGGGGACGTGGATGTTCTTGACCATCTAGGGACAAATGACCTGGCTTGCAATGAAGTGTCAGAGGTGAAAAAATCTTTTATCACACTTGGTAATGACGTACAGGATTTTGCATCCACCATTTCATTTTCTGAAGTTCTGCCTGTGTATAATGTTCAGAATGATAGGCAGAGGCGCATAAAGGAGTTCAACATATGGCTTGGTAAATGGTGTCAAGAGCAAGGATTTGGCTTTGTTTCTCATGATAGCTCTACTTGGAATAGAAAGGAACTGTACAAAAAAGATGGTTTGCATCTTTCTCTCAAAGGAACAAATGTACTTAGTGAACAACTCCAAGAATTTGCGGAAGAGTATTTAAACTAGGAAGGGGGGGCAAAAGAGTGAAAATGAAAGAGTCCAATTGCCCCCCGAAACAATGCCAGTACAGGTCAGAAGCACAGATGTTAAGAAATGATAAGCTCAGAGTCCTGTCTACAAATGCTCGCAGTTTAGGTAAAAAAATCAATGAACTTGGGTGAATAATGGCATCTGAGAATGTAGATTTAGTGGCTGTTACGGAGACATGGTTTAATGAAAGAAATGACTGGGACATAACCATACCAGGGTACTCTTTATACAGAAGAGACAGAGAAGGCAAGAAAGGAGGAGGAGTGGCCCTGTATGTGAAATATAGCATTAAATCTAACCTAATACAAGTTGGTGAGGCCAACATATAGTCAGTTTGGGTTACGTTGCAGTTTGCTAACCATGCAGTAACTCGTGTAGGTGTGATATATAGACCACCTGGTCAAGTTAAAGAACTAGATGATCTACTAGTTGAAGAAATAGCTAAAATGACAATGAAAGGAGAAGTTATCATTATGGGAGATTTCAATCTTCCAGATATAAACTGGAAAACCAAAATAGCAAGTTCTACCAGGAGTACAGATATTCTAAATTCCCTACTGGGGTTATCTCTACAGCAAGTGGTTGAGGAGCCAACCCGGAGGGAGGCCATTTTGGATTTGGTATTCACAAATGGGGATTCGGTATATGATGTCATTGTAGGCGAAACCTTGGGATCTAGTGATCACCAGTCAGTGTGGTTTGATATAAGAACTGTGAAAGAGTCCCACCACACAAAAACAAAAGTTTTAGATTTTAGAAAAACAGACTTTTCAAAAATGAAATTAGTCATAAATGAGTCCTTATCAGACTGGAACGGATTACATGGAGTCCAGGAGAAATGGGACTACTTAAAAGGTGCATTATTGAAGGCAACAGAAAATTGCATTAGACTTGTCAGTAAAAGCAAAAAAAGGAAGAGACCACTGTGGTACTCAGCAGAAGTGGCCCAAATCGTTAAAAATAAAAAGCTAGCATTTTGTAATTATAAAAAAAACCAGAGCAATGAAGATAAGGAAATCTACAAAATTAGGCAGAAAGAGGCCAAGCAAGTTATAAGAACTTCTAAAGCGCAGGCAGAAGAAAAACTAGCTCAGTCTATGAAAAAAGGGGATAAGACATTCTTCAGATATATAAATGAAAAAAGGAAATTAAAACAAGGAATAACTAAATTAAAAACAAAGGACGGAAGGTATGTAGAAGAGAATAAAGGGCTAGCCGACTGCCTTAATGAATACTTCTGTTCAGTTTTTACAAAAGAAAAAGAAGGAGAAGGACCTTCACTAGAAAGGATGACTAATAAATCGTTTGATGCATGTGTCTTTACAGAGGAAGATGTTCTAAGTTTGCTGTCTAAAGTGAAGACAAATAAGTCACAGGGGCCTGATGAGATACACCCAAAATTATTAAAAGAGCTTAGTGGTGAGCTGGCAAAACCGTTATCAGATTTATTTAACCAATCATTAGTAACAGGAGACGTCCCGGAAGATTCGAAATTGGCAAATGTCGTGCCCATTCACAAGAAAGGTAGTAGGGAGGAATCGAGCAACTATAGACCAGTGAGTCTGACATCAATAGCAGGCAAATTAATGGAAACCCTATTAAAGGATAGGATTGTGGAACATCTAAAATCCCATGGATTGCAAGATGAAAAACAACATGGGTTTACTTCAGGGAGATCATGTCAAACAAATCTTATAGATTTTTTTGACTGGGTGACTAAAATAATAGACGATGGAGGTGCAGTAGACATCGCATATCTAGATTTTAGTAAGGCCTTTGACACTGTCCCACATAGAAGACTTATCAATAAACTGCAGTCATTGAGCATGGACTCCCATATTGTTGAGTGGATTAGGCAGTGGCTGAGTGACAGACAGCAGAGGGTTGTAGTCAATGGAGAACATTCAAAACAAGGTCATGTTACCAGTGGGGTTCCACAGGGATTTGTACTGGGACCAATTTTGTTTAATATCTTCATAAGTGATATTGCAAAAGGCCTCGATGGTAAGGTTTGTCTTTTTGCTGATGACACAAAGATATGTAACAGGGTTGATGTTCCTGGAGGGAAATGCCAAATGGAAAAGGATTTAGGAAAACTAGAAGAATGGTCAGAACTCTGGCAACTGAAATTTAATGTGAATAAGTGCAAGATAATGCACCTGGGGCGTAAAAACCCAAGGGCAGAATATAGAATATTTGACACAGTCCTGACCTCAGTATCTGAGGAAAGGGATTTAGGAGTGATTATTTCAGAAGACTTAAAGGTGGGAAGACAATTTAATAGGGCAGCACGAAATGCCAGCGGAAAGCTGGGATGTATAGGGAGAGGTATAAGCAGTAGAAAGAGTGAAGTGCTTATGCCGCTGTACAGAACACTGGTGAGACCTCACTTGGAGTATTGTGCGCAGTACTGGAGGCCATATCTCCAGAAGGATATAGATACTCTAGAGAGAGTTCAGAGAAGAGCTACTAAACTAGTACATGGATTGCAGGATAAAACTTACCAGGAAAGGTTAAAGGACTTTAATATGTATAGCTTGGAAGAAAGAAGAGACAGAGGGGATATGATAGAAACTTTTAAATACATAAAGGGAATCAACTCGGTAAAGGAGGAGAGCATATTTAAAAGAAGAAAAACTACCACAAGAGGACACAGTTTTAAATTAGAGGGGCATAGGTTTAAAAGTAATATAAGGAAGTATTACTTTACTGAGAGAGTAGTGGATGCATGGAATAGCCTTCCTGCAGAAGTGGTAGCTGCAAATACAGTGAAGGAGTTTAAGCATGCATGATATAGGCATAAGGCTATCCTTCATATAAGATAGGGCCAGGGACTATTAATAGGATTCAGATATATTGGGCAGACTAGATGGGCCAAATGGTTCTTATCTGCCGACACAGTCTATGTTTCTATGTTTCTAATCTAATTTTAGAAAAGTCTGTTTTTCTAAAATCTAAAACTTTTGTTTTTGTGTGCTGTGACTCAGTCACTGTACTTATAGTAAACCACACTGACTGGTGATCACTAGATCCCAAGCTTTCCCCTACAGTAATATCATATACCAAATTCCCATTTGTGAATACTAAATCTAAAATGGCCTCCTTCCGGGTTGGCTCCTCCACTACTTGCTGTAGAGATAATCCCAGTAGGGAATTTAGAATATCTGTACTCTTGGCAGAACTAGCTATTTTGGTTTTCCAGTTTACATCTGAAAGATTGAAGTCTCCCATAATGATAACTTCCCCCTTCAATGTCATTTTAGCTATTTCCTCAACTAGTAGATCATCTAATTCTTTGACTTGGCTAGGTGGTCTATATATCACACCTACACAAGTTACCTTATGATTATCAAGCTGCAAGGTAACCCAAACTGACTCTAAATTGTTCTCGCTAACTTGTATCAAATTAGATTTTATGCTATCTTTCACATACAGGGACACCCCTCCCCCTTCTTGCCTTCTCTGTCTTTCCTGTATAGAGAGAACCCTGGTATTGATATATCCCAGTCATTACTCCCCTTGAACCACGTCTCAGTAACAGCCACTACATCTATATTCTCAGATGCCATTATAGCCTCAAGCTCATTGATCTTATTCCCTGGACTGCGAGCATTTGTAGACAAGACTCTGAGCTTGTCATTTCTTAACCTTTGTGCTACTGGCCTCTTCTGGCATTGTTCCGGGGGGCAGTCGGACTGCTGGATTATCACTCTTTTGCCCCCCTTTCCTAGTTTAAATGCTTCTTAGCAAATACTTGGAACTGTTCACCGAGGACATTCGTTCCCTTGAGAGAAAGATGCAAACCATCTTTCTTGTACAGTTTATACTGTACATGGGTTTACCAAGGATAGAAGTTGTCAGACTAACCTGATTTGTTTTTATGAGGAGGAGTGTAGAAGCCCTGACAGAGGGGCGGCTGTGGATGTAGTGTTTCTGGATTTTGCAAAGGCATTTGATACTGTCCCTCATAGATGTTTAATAGGTAAAATAAAGTCTATAGGCTTGGAAAGTATAGTTTGTAATTAGATTGAAAGTTGGCTGAAAGACCATGTCCAAAGAGTCATGGTCAATGTGTCCTATTCAGAATGGTCCCAGATTATAAGTGGTGTAGCTCAAGGTTCAGTGCTGGGTCCTCTATTGTTTAATTTATTTATTAATGATATCGAGGATTGGATTAATAGCACCATTTCTATTTTTGCAGATGACACTAAGCTGTGTAGTACTGTGCAGTCTAAGGAAGATGTGAAGAAATAGGATGAAATCCAGTTTCCCATAAAAACGATGACTTTATTTCTTTAGTGGTAACAGCATATACATTGACACCAAAGGTCTACGCGTTTCGGACAATTGAATCTAAGTCCTTAATCATGACATACAAAAGTAAAAAACACTTCCTTTTAAACATGGCAACACCCAATAGATACTTTAAACTTTTCTGCACCAACACACATAATATTAGGACAGGGAGTGTCATTAGTATCAGAGGTAGTATGAATACCCCCCTGCGTGGAGACCTCTGAAGTGGCTTTTTCCACTTGGAAATGTTTCTTTAATGTTAAACTTCGGGCCAGACGGTTAACATCTAAGATAGTGCGATACAGGTCATAGTGGGATGTAGGAGAGAATGATAGTCTTCTCTTTAAGAGGGTTTCCTGTGCAGGTGACACCCAATGGTTTAAATAAAAAATATGATTTGGTGTCACGGCTGAGGATGGGGGAAATCCTCAGCCGTGCGATGCCAGATGATGTTATGGCTGCTCGGCCAGGACAACAGGATTAGGGAGCAGGTCACTTCCTAAAGCGTCCCTAACCTGACCCTAACTCCTAGCTGCATGGGCCGACCTTTAAGGTAGGAGGACCCATGCTCCGGAACCTCAGATCCCTAACTCACCCTCCGACCGGTCCCTGGACTAGGAGTCAAGGTAAGACTACCTGTTCCTACTGGACACGGAGGAACAGGGGTCTCACTGGCCAAGCTGCAGGGAAAAGGGGAACACAAACAGACTTACGGATATGGCAGGTGAACTATCCGAGTTCCACCTACCTGCCACAGCCTTGCTGACTGGATCCCTGTGGAAACAGGAATCCAGATCCATAAGCTGCACTAAACAACATAGGAAAATCCCAACAGACCATCTCATAGACATCACACATAAAGATGAACATAAACTTAATGTGACATTATATTTATGAACCACAAGGGTGGCTCTCACTGGCAGTTGGTAAACACAGGAGGCTGCTCCAGCTAAGCATGGCTGAAGCAACCTACTGAGCCATCCCAAACACCAAGGCTATATAGGCCTAAGTGGCCACACCCACATAATCAGACACCCCCCCCCCCCCCCCCGTGACTCATACACACAGAAAGGGAGTTAACCCTTCCAAAACCACAGGGAAGGGAAAACACCAACTTAAAGGGGAAGTGTCAAAACGAAAGTCACACTGTGGCTGTTGCCGCAGGCAACGACATGGGTGGCTACCATGTCCTGGGAGTCAGCCCGAAGGCCGGGACACTGCCACCACATGTACACACTATACAAAACGTTGCTGCGAGCAGCCACAGTGAAGGGAAAGGTCTCAGTGCACACGTAACATAAACACAGTGCACACCATACATACATACACACACACCTAACAAAGCGGTAGCTAGGTGTAACCGCATGAAGATGCCGCAAGCTGCCTAGCACCAGCTCAGGCTGCTATCTGCGACAATCTCCAACCACTTGTTGCCCGCGGCAACCACAAGTGAGGCAACACACAAGCAGCCCTCACCTGTGGTTGAACAACCAAAAACAAACCGCAGGCAACCGCATGCGGTTAAGGAGTCACGGTCATGGCCATGGCCGTGACATTTGGTTTTACAATATAAATAGTGATTTTTATATGTGTTTTTTAATGCACGTACCGGGTGTTTTTGCTGAGGTTCCCCTCCCCAAGATCATGTGATGGGAGTGGACAATCAGCATTGGTGTTGCCATGTTTAAAAGGAAATGTTTTTTTTCACTTTTGTATGTCATGATTAAGGGCTAAGATTCAATTGTCCAAAACCTGTAGACCTTTGGTGTCAATGTATATGCTTTTACTGCTAAAGAGATAAAGTCATTGTTTTTAGGGGAAGCTGGATTTAAAAAAAAACTCACTGAAAAAAGTGCCCCAAACGGGTGGAAATGCTTCAAACCCAGACACTGTAGCGCGTCTATAACCGGGTGAGCAATTCCTCCGCATGCGTTCCGCAGACAACAGCAATCCCCAGCAAAAAATGCGTACAATGGAGGATGCCGGTGCGGACCGCATGCACCACAAGGACATCTTACACAAAATGATACATTGTGCAGATGAAAAAATCTATATACACACAAATCACTGCAGAAAATGCACCAAAATGATACGCAACTGACAATACTGGCTAATTCCTCAAGCCGATGTGAGTTAATTTCTAGCATTGTTCAGACCCTGTTTACACACCACAGGCGTTTTAGTGGTAGGACCCCATGCGTGCTGAGACACCGTGAAGTGGTGCATGAGGGGCTCCGATATGTTCCTGACTGGAAGATATTGGCAAAGTTCTCAGCTTTTAACATCGGCTTGAGGAATTAGCTAGTATTGTCAGTTGCGGATCATTTTGGTGCATTTTCTGCAGTGATTTGTGAAGCTGGATTTAATCCTATTTCTTTACATCACTTCAGCCGAGTCCAGGCTTCAATCCGTGCCTCCCATTAGCGAACACAGGTGAGCGCTGCAGTTTCTTCTCTCTTCAGTCTAAGGAAGATGTCCAAAAACTACAAGCTGACTTGGACACTGAGTGATTGGGCATCAACATGGCAAATGAGGATCAATGTGGATAACTGTAAAGTTCTTCATCTTGGTAGTAATAATCTCCGTGCATCATATGTCCTAGGGGATGTAACACTGGAAGAGTCACTTATAGAGAAGGATTTGGGTGTCCTTGTAGATCGTAGAATAAATAACAGCATACAATGTCAATCGGCTGCTTCTAAGGCCACCAAGATATTGTATTAAACGAGGCATGGACTCACTGGGCAGGGATGTAATACTACCACTTTACAAAGCGTTGGTGCGGCCTCATCTGGAATATCCAGTACAGTTCTAGGCTGGAAAAAGACTGAAGAGCGACTAAACTAATAAGGTGCATGGAGGGTCTTAGTTATAAGGAAAGATTAAAAGAATTACATTTATTTATTCTTGAGAAGAGACGTCTAATGAATAACCTATATAAATGTGCCATACAAAAAATATGGTGAAAAAATGTTCAGTGTAAAATCCACTCAACAGACAAGGGGGCACTGCCTCCGACTTGAGAAGAAAAAGTTCAGTCTCCAGAGGCATCAAAGCTTCTTTACTGTGAGAACTGTAAATCTGTGGAATAGACTTCCACCAGACGTGGTCACAGCAGGAACAGTGGACAGTTTTAAAAAGGGTTTAGATGAATTCTTAAAAGTAAACAACATTAATGCTTAAGAAAATGTGCAGAAATCTGGGTCACACTCCCATTTCTAAAATTTTCATCCCCACCTATCCCTTGGTTGAACATTAATGTGTAGGAAGCTATAAAGAACATTATTACTGTGTGGAGGCACAAAGGCTGCAATATTACTGTGTCCGGCACTGACAGTAGCACTGTTACTGTGTGTTACTAATGCTGTTTGGGGGCAATAGGAGGAAGTACTTTTACCATTTGTGGCCTAAACAGAGAGAGCACTATTATTGTTTGGGGGACCCTATGTGGGGTATTGTCACTGTCTGGGGCCTGAAGGTGGAACTATTGCTATTCAGGACACAAAAGGGAGCTTTATTGACATCTGGGGCACTGTTGCCATCTAAGATAATATGCATGGAGATTTTGGAAGTTTTGCAAGTTGTGGGCGACTATAAAGACAATGTCACTTATGAGTCAACGGATTTAACTGTACTCCATGTAGTCTGTAGCAGTGTTGGACTAGGTGCCTAGGGCCCATCAGTAAAATTCATTCTGGGGGGCCACTGTAAAACTATATACAAATATTCTGTGGTGGCCTGCCGTCTAGCTTGTGCCTCAGAATGTTCATGTGCTACAGACCCTGTCAGTTTTCTGCTGATTGTCTCCTGCCTTGGACTAGGACCATCTTAGCTATGTGAGACTGAAACACATGCTCGCACAGTGAAAGGCAGAAACAAGACGCTGCAAGATGATTGTTTATAGGAGTCCCTGCAGTGACATCCAAAAGGTGGGTCCCTGGGGAAATAGGATACTGGCTGGTGGCTTCTGTGCCTAGATGTCTCATCAGCTACCTGATGCATCTATGACAATAAACTGGGTAGCTTGTTAAATAATCTACCCATTTTTATATGGACGCATAGGCTGGTTGAGATGCTGTATGCTGCATATCTGCATACAGTACAGGCAATGTACTGTGCCATTTGCCACTTTTGCATGGGGTGGGGTACCCGGGGCTCTCCGTAGCTCAGAGGCCCACTGGGGAATGCACCTGTTCCCCTGTGGGCCGGTCCGAGCCTGGTCTGTAGAGCACCTGTGTATAAATGGTATCTATCACTCTATGGTCCCCATATGGTGGAAATATTGCTCTTGTTTTCTTATAATGTTATTGAGAAACTGTGAGATGGCAATATATGTGTTCATGGTGTAGAGGTATTATTTGGCCTTTATATAGAGTTATTATTGGTAATATTGGCCTTAATGTTCTGTGTTTTGTTCAGTAATAGTATAATTAGGGATGAGCGAATTTTATGTTATCAAATTCATTTGCACTTCGTTTGGTAGTAAAAGCAGAATTGCGTTATAGATTCCGTTACCATGGACCATAATGCAATTCTATGACAGAATGCATAACAGAATGCCTTCAGAGGCATTCCGTTATTTATTCCATCATAATAGAAGTCTATGGCCTGCATAACGGATCAGTCCAGTTTCCGTTATTCAGGAGAGAACTCCCCTGCATAACGGAACCGATCCGTTTTGCAGCCCATCGACTTCTATTATGACGGCATGAATAACGGAATGCCTCCAACCGGGCCTCGCCACTCACAGCAGTATACATATCTAAACAGTAATCCTTAACCTCGAGTAACTTTAACTTTAAAGCAGCGCTATCCTGTTTACTACCATACAATCAGGCTCCGGTAATAGGCAGAGAGGGCAGCGGCGTAACATCACTCACTCACGTCATGCGCCTGCTCCACCTGCTTCATTCATAAAGTAGGAGGAGCAGGCACGTGACGTGAGTGAGTGACGTTATGCACCGGGCCCCAACGCGAGTTGCCGGCCTCCAGCCCCTCCTCCCTCCCCGCTGATACATCGCTGAGCTGTGCAGCACCGCAGCCAGCGATGTATCAGCGTTAGCGATGTAAAAATTCCAGCATTCGCCCCATAAGACGCACTTAGGGGAAAAAAGTGCGTCTTATGGGGCGAAAAATACAGTATAATTATAATTATAAACTATCCATATATGACCCGGACGTTTCGGTCTATAGGGACCTTCTTCAGCAGCTTGGAGTTACTGTGGTCAGATCTAAAGGGATATCTGGATCGCCATCCAGATATCCCTTTATCTCTGACCGTAGAAACTCCAAGCTGCTGAAGAAGGTCCCTATGGACCAAAACGTCCGGCTCATATACGGATAGTGGTTACGCAGTATTTAATTTCCTATAAACTGGATCATGAACCTCTTATTGTGAAAATCACTAAATAAAATTACCTTTAAATATAAGAATATTCTGTGTGCCGCATATCTATACTTTTCAAAGTATGCTGGGGACCTACAGTACAATAGTTATGCTCCTGCTCTTTGTAGCTGCTCTTGACTTTGCTAATAGATGAGGAAGCTTGATATTAACTTAGCATTTCTAAACAAGACAAGTTAGACAACCCATTCAAAGCTAAAGCATTAGGATATCACCAGCCTTTTCTTATATTAATGCTCCCAATGTAATTCATTCTCTTTGATATCTATTATTCTACTTGGATGATCTTCAAAGCTTGTAGGCATGCTGTTTTTGGAATGTGGAAATAATAGAGTATCTTCCATTTGGAAGAGCTGAAGCTGAATATATGTGTCTCTTATAGTAAGATGCCATCACCTCTCCTTCCAGTGCTACTGCCATAGAGTCTGGAGAATATATATATATAGCAATAGTTTTCTCAAAAAAACATTTTTATATTTAGTGCTGAAGGATCTTCTTGGTAGTGCATAGTGCTGTATATTGTTAGATCCAAATATCATCATTACTGTGAATTTCCTACCAGTAGTAACCAAAAGGGAGAGCCATGATATTTTTAATGAAGTGAATGTAAATTTTACTACACATAGAACAAATACCTGGTCATTTATGGATGACCTATATTCATGTCACTATTCTTTGATTTACCATGGCAGAGAGGAGCTATTGAAAAATGTCCAACTCCAAGGCCAATGTTTTGTCACTTATATACAATTTAAAAGAAAAATTACAGATTCCATTAGTGGCAAAGATGATAAGTTCCCATATAACTATAGCAGTACAACCTTTTGAATGTCACCTTTGAAAAAAATGTCTGTAGTAATTAAATATTTTATAATTCTTCCCTCTATGTGCTGCTATTCATATAGAACATATTCAATCTTCTTGCTTAAAGGGGTTGTCTCACTTCAGCAAATGGCATTTATCATATAGAAAAAGTTAATAAAATAGAGACAGGCCTTACTAATGTATTGTTATTATCCATATTGCTTCCTTTGCTCGCTGGATTAATTTTCCATCACATTATACACTGCTCATTTCCTGGGTTTACGACCACCCTGCAATCCAGGAGCGGTGGCCGTGCTTGCGAACTATAGTTTATAGCACTGGCCTATGCGTACTCCCACTGTCCCAGCCAACAGAGAACATCCAGCCAGCAAATATGGCAATATGGACAATCACAATACATTAGTAAGTGCTTTATATTAACTTTCTCTACATGATAAATGCTATATACTGAAGTAACACAACCCCTTTAATTCTCTCATTTATAATAGACAAATATCAAAAAGTTTTAGTCACCCCACTGTCGAACCAGCCTTCCACTGGTAAACTACTAAAGCTACATATTTTATTTCATCAGTTAAAAAACACCATTAATGTACGGCGGATGTTGGAACATTAAAGATGGCGCTTGCTCTTGAGCAGAATGAGTGCCTTAGCTATTGGGTGCCTGATGTTTCATACAGCAAACACCCACTGCTAATGTCCGCTACCAGCGATAATGCCAATTGCACACATTTAACCTCTCAGATGCAGTGGTCAAACATGCCTTTTAAACAGGCTTATGTATCAAAGCAAGAGAAATAGCTAAGGCTACTTTCACACTGGAGTTTTGGCTTTCCTTTTGTGAGATCCGTTCAGGGCTCTCACAAGTGGTCCAAAACAGGTCAGTTCAGCCCCAATGCATTCTGAATGGAAAATTATCCACTCAGAATGCATCAGTTTGCCTCCGTTCCGTCTCCATTCCGCTCTGGAAGCGGACACCAAAACGCTGCTTGCTCCACCTGACGATGCGAAGCCAAACCGATCCGTCCTGACACAAAATGGGGACGGAGCCGTCTGTAATGGCTACGTCTGTCGCGGATCCGTTTCAATTCATTTTGATCAACTGAGCATGCTCTATAAATGTTCCCTCTCCCAGCAGCCATCTTGGATAAAGTTCCAAAGAACAGGTATGTATAGAAAGTTTTTTCTTTTCTTTCTTTATCTTTCTTTCTTTCTTTCTTTTTTTTTTTTCTTTTTTTCTTTCTTTCTTTCCTCACTGTTGGGGACTCATGGCATAGGGGAAGATTATTGCACTGGGGGGCAGATGGCACTGAATGAGGGAAGATGGCACAGAGGTGTGGCTGATGGCATGGGGTAAGAGGCACTGTTGGGGGCTCAAGGCATGTGGGCAGCTTATGGCACAGGGTGGAGTTGATGGCACTGGTGGTGGCAGATGGCACTGGGGGGGCAGATGGCACTGGGGGGCCGTTGGCATATAGGCAGATTATGGGATGGGGGAGTTGATGGCACTGGGAGGGGGGGCAGATGGTACTGGTGGGGGCAGATGCAATGAGGGGTGGCAGATGGCACTGAATGGAGGCAGATGGCACAGAGGTGTAGCTGATGGCACGGGGGAAGAGGTACTGTTGGGGGCTCAAGGCATGTGGGAAGATTATTGCATGGGGGAGTTGATGGCACTGGGAGGGGGAGCAGATGGAACTGGGGGCAGCATATGGCACTGAATGGGGGCAGATAGCACCGAATGGGGTCATCAAAAACAAGATCATGGGAATATTTTTTCACTAACCAAAAAGAAAAACAAATTAATATAAAAGAATTTCTGTGGTGGTCAAGCCCAAAGCTTATCTAATCAAAAGTAAGTTCTTGAAATAAATATTTTTATAAATGTGATATCTGTCAATATTGGTGTAAACATGTTCATATATCATGTTTAATGTACATTTGCTCTTTGATTATGTCTCGTACAGATGTCTGAAGTCTCAGAAAGCGACAGAAGAAGGCCATCCAGAAGGCGCGATAGAATTCAACAAGCGGTAAGTATAACAAGCGACAATTGGATTTTGTAATACAATTAGATTCATTGCTTTAATCAGTATGTGTTTTATTATAGTCCTCATCATAAACCAGCTCACCTGCTGCAGCACCCTCACCTGCTGTGGACGAGTCACCTCGGGCCTCAGCGTCACCAAGGGAAGGTGGACAAAGCACGGACCAGGGCCGTCAGGAAGTAAGTATATTTCTACATATTCTGTTTAAAAATATATAATTATGTTTTAACCTTTTTTTTTAAATGGTTTTAGGAACCTTCACCTAGAGCTGCCAGGCAGGATACCCCAGTCTCCTCCCGAGTTCGTGGGATAGCCCATAGAAGTCGGGGACGTTTAAGTATCAAATACGTAGTTTTAATTTGCATTTGTTTTTTGTACTTTATATAATTTTTTTCTTTTTTTTTCTTTCAGGGTTCAAGAGTCTCCACCGGGGAAGATAATGAGTTTGTTGTCCCTCACATCGACAACGAACTCTTTATCCAACTGGTGGAGGCGCGTCCCGCTTTATGGGACCACACTGACTGCCACCATGCCGACCATCATCTCACCCGGTGGCTCTGGAGGGAGTTCAGTGAGTCCTTATTCACTTGCTGGGGGGATCTCACTGCGGTGTCTCAGAAAGAATTTGGTAAGTACAGCAATATGTATTTTTACCACATGTATAATGTTAACCTAACAGCATGCTAATATTATTTTTGTACCTTTTTTTTTTTTTTCACAGTTGACAAGGTTATCATTCGGTGGCGGTCAATCCGGGACCGCTTCAAGAGAGATTACAACAAGGAGGTTCAGGCCCCGAGTGGATACGGAGCAACCTCAAGGCCTCCATACAGTGAGAAACAGAAGTATTTTAACATCTTGCGATTTTGCAAGTTCTCCCACTTAGAAATCATGGAGGGGTCTGAAATTCACATTGTAGGTGCATTCCCACTATGAGAGACAGGATTTTTCAAAAAAATTCTGGAAATCACATTGTATGATTTTTTAAGAATTTATTTGTCTTGCACTGCTGATGGCTATTCCCATTTGGGCTTTCATTTTTCCACAACGGGCGCAGGATTTCCATCCAATCTCACGGAAACCTGGATAAAGCATATGATCTTCTACAGATCCCACCACTACCCATTGAAAACAGGGAAATAGTCCAAGACATCTCCGCTCTACCAATCCTGCCCACAGATGAGCCTTGGGAGACACCCCGCACACGAAAGTCTCAAAGATCCAAGAGAAACCGCCAAGCTTCATCATCCAAGCGTCTGACACTTACAGATGACTAGGAAATCCTATATCCCAATTCAAGGACCCCTTTATCTAGCCTCAACGTATGCAGAGGACGATTCAAGCACAAAACCCTAAAAGAATCAAGAAAGCTGGCCAAGCATCACCCACCTGGGGACTACTGCATACAGATGTTCATGTGGATCTTTGTTCCATTTCAGAGACCCCAGACTCCAGCTACTACATGTGCAAGTTATCCGTATAGTATAAATGTTTCCCCCTTACTCATTAGTTCTACCATTAGCCCTTTGATAACTACCCCTCCAACTTCTAGCCCCTAGACATGTTAGGCTCCAAGCCTAAGATTTAATTGAGGGTTCGTCACGGTCGTTCTCAGGGAAGAGAACCCCTTTCCCCCTTGCCCTCTGAGCAAAAATGCTCTTACACTCAAACTCTTTCTTTGTACTGTTCTTGTTTTTATGTATTTTCTTTTTTCTTTTTGTTCAACAGGTACCACAAGATTGCTATACTTTATGCTTCATTACATGTTTTACACTCCTGGTACTATGACAAGTACCATCGATCAGCTTTACCAATTAACAATGTGTTTGTTATTAGGCTTAGGCAAAGCGGGAACATACCGATGTATCACTCTCCAGGATGGTGGTTGGAGACATCCTTATCTCGAGGTGGCACCTTCCTCTTTCTCTTACCAGTTGGTTATGTTTACTTGATCAAGCTAATCACAGCTTTCTCTATACCCCTACTTATACTCAAACATGTCTGACCTCAGACTAGTATCATACAATGTCAAGGGGCTGGGATCTCCATCAAAGAGATGCCAGATCCTCTCCCTCCTGAACAAAGAGAAATGCTCAATAGTTTTCCTGCAGGAAACTCACTTTAAACATGGTAATTATCCCAATCTCTCCTTCTCTAAATTCCCCAGCTGGTATCACTGCGGAGCTGGAGGTGCCGCCTCGAGGGGAGTCAGTATATGCTTCCACAGAGGCCTATCCTTTCAATATAACTCTCACATACAGGATCCCGAAGGTAGATACCTCCTCCTCAAAGGCCTAGTGGTCCAAACCTTGTTTACATTTGTAAATATATACGCCCCTAATACAGACCAAATTAGCTGGCTTACCACCCTCTTCTCATTAGTGGAAACCCACAGAGAAGGAATCCTGATTATGGCTGGTGACTTCTACCTAGCCCTTAACCCACTCATTGACACCTCCTCAAAGAAATCTCCTGTCTCCTCAAAAGCACTTAGATTACTACAAACGAAACTCCACAATTTAGGTGTTCTAGATGTCTGGCGCTGCCTCAATCCTCACGTACTTGACTACTCCTTCTCCTCATCAGCAAATAACTCGTACAGTAGGATAGACTACATCCTAATATCAAAAGAACACTTGCAATCCTGCACATCATCATGGATAGGCGACACAACTTTATCTGACCACTCCCCAGTATTTTGCGATATCCGCCCCATAGCCAGATCTAGTAGGAACACAAATTGGAGGTTCAACGAGTCTTTGTTGGGCAACACCAAACATAAATCCCAAATATCTTCCTTCCTCAAGGAATATTTCTCAACCAATAACACCCAAGGAATATCCCCCCAGATCCTCTGGGACGCCCATAAAGCCTGCATTAGAGGTAGACTGATTAGTCTCTGCTCTTTTCTTAGAAAGGAATCCAAGAAAAAACTTACAACTCTGGTATCCAAAATTCATGTGTTAGAAAAAGCTCACAAACAATCACTACTTGCTCAGCAACTCTCTGAACTTTCGTCTCTCAGAACTGAACTTGAAAACCTTCTTATTGAACGATCAGCCAAGTTTTTCTTGTCTGCTCAGCAAAAAGTCTTCGCCCATGGCAACAAAGCTTCCAAGTTTATGATGCAAAGAATAAAGCAGAGACGAAACTCCCGCTATGTTCAAAGCATTAAATCTCCCCAGGGAACTCAATTATTTAAAGCAGAAGAGATTGCTGAACAATTCAGGCTATTCTATGAGTCACTTTATAGCATCCCCTCCCCTGAACTCCCAAATCCCTCCCAGGGCAGAGAGGCCAATATAAACTCATTCCTTGACACCCTGAATCTTCCATCTCTGACTCTGCCACAACGAGAATCCCTGACTAAGCTATTTACCTCCTCAGAATTAATAACAGCCATTAGGTCAACCCCTAAAGGAAAATGCCCAGGCCCTGACAGACTTCCCATATCTTATTACTCTGCATTCAAAGACACTCTCCTTCCCTTCCTGCTCCCAATTTGCAATCTTGCAATGGCCAAGCACCCAATTACTTTAGACATGACAAAAGCCACCATTACAATTATCCCCAAAGAAGGCAAGGACCCCACTTCCTGCTCCAATAACCGCCCTATCTCCCTGCTCAATGTGGACCTTAAGCTATTAGCCAAGATGCTTGCCACTAGACTACAAAATTTCTTACCAAACCTGATCCACCCAGATCAGGTGGGATTTGTAAAAGGACGTGAGGGGAAGGACAACACCACCAAGATCTTAAACGCCTTATATTATGCCTCACATAAATCCACCCCTCTGGTCTTGATTGGCACGGACGCCGAAAAAGCATTTGACAGAGTCGACAGGACGTTTATTAGGTTGACTCTGTCTAAATTTCAAATACCAGAATCCTATATCAACGCTGTGTTCTCTTTGTACTCTCACTCATCGGCGTCCGTGTCAGTCAACAGGATCTTATCCTCTCATTTCCCAATTAGGAATGGAACAAGACAGGGCTGCCCACTCTCCCCCCTCCTATTTGTCCTAGTGATGGAAACGCTTCTACAAGCCCTCAGACAGGATAGTGAGATTAGAAGCCTACTGGTTGATGGCTGTGAATTCAAATTAGCAGCATTTGCTGATGATTTACTGGCACACCCAACAATTGACATACCCCGGTATGAAACTTTCCCCCCACCTAAAGGACCTATTTAAACTAAACTATAAACCTTTACTATTATCTATGATCGCCCAGCTGGACTCATTGGACCTCCCTTATCTCTCCTGGTTTGGGAGAAAAAATATCCTCATGTCCTTGGTAATACCGAGACTCACATATTTTATGCAGGTGCTTCCCATTGAGATCCCCAAATCTTACTTTACCTCTCTCAACAAACACATTCGCAAATTTATATGGCAGAGAAAAAAAACACGTATCTCCTTTGATATACTAACCAAGCCCAGAGCTAAAGGAGGCATTGGGCTACCTGATCCTGAGGTTTATATGAAGGCTATACAGCTCTCAAGAGTGGTAGACTGGATCAGAGGCCCATCCTATAAATCGTGGCTCACTTTGGAAAACGCCTTCTTACCTTCCCCTATCCGGGCCCTGCTGCTGGCTGACAGACCACCCCTAGTACCCAGCTCCATACCCAACCCCTTGATTCGAAACACTCTGAAGGTCTGGAGGTGGTTCTCGGCCAACTCTGGGGCCTTAACACTCCCCTCCCCTCCCCTCTCATGCTTATAAAAGATGTAGTTGCCTTAGCCCCCAAAGATCTGAAAGAGAGCTGTCCAATCCCCCTAAGGTCGTCTGAGCTCGGCATTTCAAAGTTACTAGACCATGATGGATTTATCCTTTCTGATCTTGAAATCTGCAAGCTGCTCAAAACGCACATTCAGAACCCTATCCTCATGCGATTCCTTAGCTCAGAATCGCTCCTCCTGGCAAAAAGGTCTCTTCCTTCCCATGAGTCTAATTGGTTTGAGAAGATGATAGGGAATACGCTATATCCCCCTAAAACCATATCCACAATATACAAACAATTAAAATCACCTCCGTCTTTGACAAAGTCTGCTGTAATTAGCCTCTGGGAAAGGGACCTACAGCGAACTCTGACTCCTTCTGAGACTGCAAAATTATTGATTACCCCACATAAGATCTCCAGATGCATCCGAATCCAGGAAAATAACTACTAAATTCTAACACGCTGGTACAGAACCCCAGATAAGACCTGTATCTATAAACCCAGTTCCTCTGATGTCTGCTGGAGATGTCGTAAAGGAAGAGGCTCATTTATCCACATATGGTGGTCTTGCGAATTAATCAAACCCTGGTGGTTTAACATAGTCAAACTCAGTAATCAGATATGCCAGACTTCCTTCCCCTGCACTCCTGAAATAACTTTGCTCTCCCTGGGGATTGGGGGAGAGGGCCCTCATAAAGCTTCACTTTTTTCCCTCTTGTTAGCAGCTGCCAGATTACTTCTACCAAATCATTGGCTCTCCTCTGAGATCCCCAGTGTGGAACATTGGGTCAACAGAGTGGACCAGATCTACAGATTAGAAGAAATCTCTCATTGGGAGCTACGCTCTAAATCAACTTTTCTCCAGCTCTGGTTCCCCTGGAGGACCTACTGAGGTTTCTCCTAGCCCTCGACCTGACCCCCTACCCACAAACCAACATTAAAGTGATCATGTAATAGAGGTTGCCTAACTCAATACACATTCTATGTTCCTAGATATCCAAGTCTTACTGTTAACTCATATCTGTACTGTAGTTTAAATCTGTGTACTTCCTGTCTTGACTGGCCCACGCCTGTCATTTTATGTTAATAATACTTTTATGTTTGCATCATTTTTATTTGTACCTGTTTTATTTCAAAATGATGCCTGTACTGTAATTTTACACTGTCCACGGCTATTTACAACTATATGAAAAAACAATAAAAATTGTCAATTAAAAAAAAAAAAAAAAACATTTGTGTCAGGTGAAGGTAGGAGTCACTCTCGCGGTGGCTCAGCTGGACTCAGGGAGTCTGGTGACCCTTATGAGGGCTACTCTGGTTCGACTCACTGAGTTTAATGGCTGGAAAGTCAGCGTATTCAGCATACATAGAGATTTAAAAGACTCACCGCTTTGGCGTCTCTAAACACGTGTGCCGGCAGGCAGATCCATGAGGTGTCAGTGGCAACGAGCCTGCACTATGAGTTGATACTAGGAAGAGACTTTACATTGTTTTCAGCCCTGTGGCCAGCCGTTATACCTACTGATCCCCCTGGGATAGGGAAAGCTCCAGTGGAGAGGCCTGGCACAGTCGGGGTGCTAGAACCCTGTTAAACCAATGGAGAGGGGCCACAGCCACTCCAGTGGATAAGGGGGAGAGAACCCTACTGAATGGGATAGTTTAGGAGCATATGAAGGCAGCTCAGGGAGCCCAGAGTCGGGTCTATAATCGAGCAGCTCGGGTCCGGAACTTTATCCCGGGAGATCAGATTAGTTGTGGTGCTGCCTGTGGACAGTAAGTTCCTCGCTAGGTGGCAGGGGCCCTATGAGATACTGGAGAAAGTAGGCGACTTAAATTACAAGGTACACCAGCCAGGTCGGCGGAAGCCGGAGCAGGTCTACCATATCAACTTACTGACGCCTTGGATGGATAGGGAGACTTTTGTTGAGAACAACCCACTGCCTGTTTATCTAGGAGAAGGGGTTCGGGCACCTCTGTCAGTTGCAGGGGAAGTGGCTGCCACTGTACGTGTTGCTGACAGCCTTTCCTCTAAGCAGGCTCAGGAGACCAGGGAGTTCATTAGTCGGGACACGGATGTGTTCTCGGACCGCTCTGGATGTACTTCCGTAATCCGACATGATATTGTCACCGAGCCCCAGTCGAAAGTCCGGTTAAAGCCGTACCGGGTGCCCGAGGCTCAGAGACAAGCCATCTCGAAGGAGGCACGATACTTAGGGTATGTCATTGGAAGCAGAGTCATCAAACTCTAGAAGAATAAGATAGAGGCGATATTGAGTTGGCCACGGCCTGTCACCAACGGAATGCCCGGGTCACCAGGTGGTTCTTGTCTCTACAGAACTTCAAGTTCACATTGGAACACAGAGCGGGCCGGTTACAGGAAAATGCGGATGCCCTGTCCCGGGTGCACTGCTTGGCAAGTGTTCAACCCCTCAAGGTTGAACAAAGGGGGAGGGTATGTGACACAGTGAAGGGTCTGTTAGTAGATGGGAGGTATTTTCCTCCCAGCATATGCTGCACAGACTGATTGCAGCAAGGTGAGGTCAAGCACCGGGCCGGATTTTACTTGCCGGTCTAGGCTTTGCGGACGCCCAACTCTCATTAAAAGTAGCTAGAGTGTGGGATAGGTAGCGGTGTTAGGGTGTTTGTACCTGTGTGGATGTTTGCAACCTGTCTGGGAGCAGATTTGTAGCAAGGTGTGAACATACACCAGGACTTGACCAGTACACGCGGTACCTGCAACACGCTATGAACTGAACACCAGGACTTGATCTATATATGTGGTACCTGCCACATGGTGTGAACTGAACACCAGGACTTAAAAAATAGGTGAAGTTGTTTTTTCTGTTTTGTGATACCTGCCAAGTGTGAATAAACACTGAAGTCTGGTAAAGAACTGTTGTTGTGCCACTGTACTGCGTCCGCTCACCCTGCCTACCAGAGCGAATCTCCACAAAACACACACATTTTTTCCTTTTTGCTTTTCGATAAAAAGTATAAAAATCTAGGAATTTGTTTTAGCTATATTTAGTATAGCAGTTTTTTCTGCATAAAATATACAAACACATACATAAAAAAAAGGATTAAAATATCCAAAGATTAATGACTTAGGAACACAGTGTAAAAAAGACACTTTGAAGGGGCTTGTAATGTTTTAGCACTCAGGGGCGGATTGGAAACTCAAAGTGGCACTGGAAAAAAGCATAAAAGTGGCCCCATGTTGTAGGTGGGGACAAAATGGTAGAGGCAGGAACATGTCAATGGGCGGGGTCAGCAAACCATTAGGCTTGGTTCACACAGCATACCTCCCGACTTAAAAAAAAAAAGGAGGGATAATAGATGGAGTGTGCCACGGCAAATTCCACTAAGCCATGCCTCGAACTCTACTCAATACTCTATACACCCGTCCCACCCAGTGTCACACAGTAGTTATGCCCCCTTTCTGCTCCCACCAAGTAATTAAACCCCTACACAGTAGTTATGCCCCCTTGTGCCCCTACACAGTATTTATGCCCTCCGTATAGTAATGCTGCCTCCACGTAATAATGTTGGCCTCCTATAGTGTTAAGGCATAAAAAAAAAAAAAAAAAAGTAATACTAAGGCCTCTTGCACACAAACGTTGTGCATCCGTTCCGTGGATTGGGGACCGCAATTTGCGGTCCCCAATGCACGGGCAACATCCGTGCGGCGGCCGGGATGGATCGAGACCCATTCAACTTGAATGGGTCCGTGATCCGTCTGCACCGCAGAAAAATAGAACTAGTTCTATTTTTTTTGCAGTGGAGTGGCATGGACAGAAACACCACGGAAGCACTCCGTAGTGCTTCCGTGGGGTTCCGATCCGTGCTTCCGTTCCGCATCTCCATGATTGCGGACGCATTCAAGTGAATAGGTCTGCATCCGTCATGCAAAGTGCACACGGCCGTTGCTCGTGTATTCCGGACCTGTTGTATGCGGACCGCAATACGGGCACACAACGTTCGAGTGCAAGAGGCCTTAGTCTGTTGTGACTTCTATCCAGCCGCTGGGTGTACCACAGCAGATGGTACTGGTGGCCTATTGTTAGGAGAAGGGCTGGCAGCCTGATAATGACACCCCAGAAAGGCAACTGGAGACATTACATCATATGTGACTGATATCAGCAGCTCCTCTTATAACGCTCCAGTGCTGATACAACCACCAGAGACATTACATCACATGTGACTGATATCAGCCACTCCTCTTATAATGATCCAGTACGGATATAACCTCCAAAAACATTACATCATATGTGACTGATATCAGTCGCTCCTCTCATAATGCTCCAGCGCTGATATAACCTCCAGAGACATTACATCATATGTGACTGATATCAGATGCTCCAGTTATAACGCTCCAGCGCTGATATAACCTCCAGAGACATTACATCATATGTGACTGATATCAGCCGCACCTCTTATACTGCTCCAGCGCTGATATAACCTCCAGAGACATTACATCATATGTGACTAATATCAGCAGCTCCCCTTATAACGCTCCAGCGCTGATATAACCTCCAGAGACATTGCATCATATGTGACTGATATCAGCCGCTCCTCTTATAACGCTCCAGCACTGATATAACCTTCAGAGACATTACATCATATGTGACTGATATCAGCCACTCCTATTATAAAGCTCCAGTACTGATATAACCTCCAGAGACATTACGTCATATGTGACTGAAATCAGCCGTTCCTCTTATAACACTCCAGTACTGATAAATCCTCCAACGACATTAAATAATATGAGGCTGATATCAGACACTCCTCTTATAACGCTCCAGCTCTGATATAACCTCCGGAGACATTACATCATATGTGACTGATATCAGCGATCCTCGTATAACGCTCCAGCACTAATATAACCTCCAGAGACATTACATCATATGTGACTGATATCAGCTGCTTCTCTTATAACGCTCCATTACTGATATAACCTCCAGACACATTACATCATACAGTATGTGACTGATATCAGCCGCTCCACTTATAACGCTCCAGTACTGATATAACCTCCAGAGACATTAACATCATACGTGACTGATATCAGCCGCTCCTCTTATAACGCTCCAGTACTGACATAACCTCCAGAGACATTACATCATATGTGACTGATATCAGCCACTCTTCTTATAACGCTCCAGTACTAATATAACCTCCAGAGACATTCCATCATGTGTGACTGATATCAGCCACTCCTCTTATAACGCTCCAGTACTGATATAACCTCCAGAGACATTACATCATATGTGACTGATATCAGCCGCTCCTCTTATAACGCTCCAGTACTGATAGAACCTCCAGAGACATTACATCATATGTGACTTATATCAGCCGCTCCTCTTATAACGCTCCAGTACTGATAGAACCTCCAGAGACATTACATCATATGTGACTGATATCAGCCGCTCCTCTTATAACGCTCCATTACTGATATATCCACCAGAGACATTACATAATATGTGGCTGATATCAGACACTCCTCTTATAATGCTCCAACACTGATATAACCTCCGGAGACATTACATCATTTGTGACTGATATCAGCCGCTCCTCGTATAACGCTCCAGCACTAATATAACCTCCACAAGACATTACATCATATGTGACTGATATCAGCCGCTCCTATTATAATGCTCCAGTACTGATATAACCTCCAGAGACATTACATCATATGTGACTAATATCAGCCGCTCCTCCTATAACGCTCCAGTACTGATATATCCTCCAGAGACATTACATAATATGTGGCTGATATCAGCTGCTCCTCTTATAACGCTCCAGCACTGATATAACCTCCAGAGACATTACATAATATGTGACTGATATCAGCAGCTCCTCTTATAACGCTCTAGCACTAATATAACCTCCAGAGACATTACATCATATGTGACTGATATCAGCAGTTTCTCATATAACGCTCCATCACTGAATAACCTCCAGGGACATTACATCATACAGTATGTGACTGATATCAGCCGCTCCTCTTATAACGCTCCATCACTGATATAACCTCCAGGGACATTACATCATACAGTATGTAACTGATATCAGCCGCTCCTCTTATAACGCTCCAGTACTGATATAACCTCCAGAGACATTTACATCATACGTGACTGATATCAGCCGCTCCTCTTATAACGCTCCAGTACTGATATAACCTCCAGAGACATTACATCATATGTGACTGATATCAGCCGCTCCTATTATAACGCTCCAGCACTGATATAACCTCCGGAGACATTACATCATATGTGACTGATATTAGCTGCTCCTCTTATAACGCTCTATCACTGATATAACCTCCAGAGACATTTCATCATACAGTATGTGACTGATATCAGCCGCTCCTCTTATAACGCTCCAGTACTGATAAAACCTCCAGAGACACTTACATCATACGTGACTGATATCAGCCGCTCCTCTTATAATGCTTCAGCGCTGATATAACCTCCAGAGACATGATATCATATGTGACTGATATCAGCCACTTCTCTTATAATGCTCCAGTACTGATATAGCCTACGGAGACATTACATCATATGTGACTGATATCAGTCGCTCCTCTTATAACGCTCCAGCACTGATATAACCTCCAGAGACATTACATAATATGTGACTGATATCAGCCGCTCCTCTTATAACGCTCCAGTACTAACATAACCTCCAGAGACATTACATCATACGTGACTGATATTAGCCACTCCTTTTATAAAGCTCCAGTACTGATATAACCTCCAGACACATCACATCATATGTGACTGATATCAGCGGCTCCTCTTATAACGCTCCAGCACTGATATAACCTCCAGAGACATTACATCATATGTGACTGATATCAGCCGCTCCTCTTATAACGCTCCAGTTCTGATATAACCTCCAGAGACATTACATAATATGTGGCTGATATCAGCCGCTCCTCTTATAACGCTCCATTACTGATATAACCTTCAGAGACATTACATCATACAGTATGTGACTGATATCAGCCGCTCCTCTTATAACGTTCTAGTACAGATATAACCTCCAGAGACATTTACATCATACGTGACTGATATCAACCGCTCCTCTTATAATGCTTCAGCACTGATATAACCTCCAGAGACATTACATCATATGTGACTGATATCAGCTGCTCCTCTTATAACGCTCCAGTACTGATATAACCTCCAGAGACATTACATCATATGTGACTGATATCAGCAGCTCCTCTTATAATGCTCCAGCACTGCTATAACCTCCAGAGATATTACATCATATGTGACTGATATCAGTCGCTCCTCTTATAACGCTCCAGTACTGATATAACCTCCAGAGACATTACATCATATGTGACTGATATCAGCTGCTCCTCTTATAACGCTCTAGTACTGACATAACCTCTAGAGACATCACATCATATGTTACTGATATCAGCCGCTCCTCTTACAACGCTCCAGCGCTAATATTTCCTTCAGAGACATTACATCATATGTGACTGATATCAGCCGCTCCAGTACTGATATAACCTCCAGAGACATTACATCATATGTGACTGATATCAGCCGCTCCTCTTATAACGCTCCAGCGCTAATATAACCTCCAGAGACATTACATCATTTGTGACTGATATCAGCCGCTCCTTTTATTACGCTCCAGTACTGATATAACTTCCAGAGACATTTACATCATATGTGACTGATATCAGCCGCTCCTCTTATAACGGTCCAGTACTGATATAACCTTTAGAGACATTACATCATATGTGTGGGATGAGGGGCTGGAAAAATTTGAAATTCCACTCATTAGAAGGAGGGGGGGGAGTCACTGGGAGACATAACTTCTTAGGAGCTCTGTATAAAGTATAGGTGAGATAGTGTTGTGGGCAGAGGTCTGTGAGGGGCAGGAACAACAGGAGAACTGAAGATATGCAGGGGCAGCAGCTTCAGGACTCCCCTAACTTCCCCACTGCTGCTGTGAGGAGTAGGAGGACCAGTGAGGGGACTGAACTTTATACTGAGGCACAGTGACACAGGAGGTCAGAGAAAGCAGCGTCTCCATTATCTCCTGCTGCTGCCTCTGCTCCTCTGGCTCCGCCCCCTCCTCACACATGAAGGAATTGGGGGATGTCTGCTCATGTAGGGTCCATGAAGTTTACTTTGGAGAAAGGAACAAGCCCTGTAAGGTCTTGTGCTGTCCCTTCCACCAAAGTAAAATTATATGGGTGCCAGTGCTGATAACAGCAGGTGGTGGTACCTGTGAGCCAGCCAGGCCCCTGACAGCATAGTAACTGCCCAGGTGGTGGCCCGGGCTGCGCTGACAGTTCATACAGTATGATAGAGAGAATGGGCATGCGGTGTGTGACATTGCAAGCCTCCTGCCCTGCTGCACTCTCTCACTATCTACTTTCATAGTGAGAACGCAGCAGGGCCAGCAGTCTGCAGTGTCACATGGGGCACACACGGCTTGCACATATTCTACCATACAGAACAAAGGGTCAGGCGGCACAGAGGGTCTGTGTGAACAGTGAGGCCGGGTGCAGCACAGTAAAAGGCAAGCGGCCCACCGGGAGTCTTCCCAGCGGAGTGATTGGCCAATCCGCCCCTGTCTGTACTGGCATCATAGAACCAGCTATAGAAAAATAGGTTGACAAAATCCAAAATGCTCTAGCCAGTAGATAGAGTAAATTACACAAATAGTATTCATTTTCATGGTACAAACATACAGTAATGGTTTTAGAAATGTTTTGACTTTTTGTAACAAAAAAATATTGATGATAGGAAAAATATACATTTTTTTTTATAATTTTCAATTTTTCCTTTGGTTGGCTCAGAGATTAATTAGTTCATTGCAGTTAGATATTTAGATATGCCCATGACTACAACTGGTAAGGAGGGGGAAACACTCTGATAATGAAATGGTTAATAAAATCTGCCCCATTGTGTTTTATCCGAAGTACAGTTTCGTTCATATTAATTATCCAGATTTGTCTACGTTTAGATTGTGAAGGTTCATCAAAGCTGGAAAATGCATACTTATGTAGATCATACATTTCTCTGAGGTTAGTGCACCTTTGTTAAACAATGGGGGTCATTTACTTATCTGAAATACGCCTAAATTAGGCGTATTTCAGGCGTAGATGGTGGCGCAACGCATAGTTTCCCTGCTCAAGCCAGGTCTAAAATTGTGGGTGTGGATGGGCCCCAATATATTTATGTACGTATGTAATTAGCCTGTTTTGTAAATTACAACACTGGACTTCGGATCCGTCTCGGCTATAAGGTTGATGGGAACATGTTGAAATTCCTACGTTGAAATTCCTACGTTTTCGTTATAGAGTGACTCTCCTGTGAACCAAAGAGATGCTTTTCAGCAACAGAGAGCACAGTAAATCCGCAGGAATAACTGCTAGAACTGTGGACGATAATATTGTTTGCCTTCAAGGCTAAGCATGGTACAGGATATAGGAACGAGAAAAGCACCAGTGTGTTTTAAGAGCATTGATTCGCTGATTATAAGAAAAGTTATTCTAGTGTACTGTATATACCATGTTAATCACATTCTAAAAGATTTAGATTTCCATAAAAATCCCCACTTCCACACTGATTTACTAAAATGACAAACTTACTTATTTACTAAAATGTATAATCAGTAATCAAAAGAGAAAATCCATAATATAGTTATGTTTATAATCGATTTACTCTTGTTATATGCAATATATGACCAAAAAATATATAATGCATCTGTGCTCCACAAAAATATACCATTCCAAAAACTTTATTCAAATTTCTTATTATTTTTTCCATTAGCATAAATATCCCCAAAACAGTGGAGTACCTCCAATAGAGGCAGACCACACAGCTGCTATGGGGGAAGGGGGCCCACAGTGGAGGATAGGCCACGCCCATTAATTACACTTGTATAGCTAGCTACCTGTGAGAGTTGAATATAGGATGTGGAGAAGGACCTTTGGTGATGTCATCAACCATGTGACCAGTGCAGGAAGCCAAGGAATAGCAGAGCAGGGAAGTCTGAAGGACCTTTGGTGATGTCATCATCATGTGACCAGTGCAGAGAAATGGGGAAAGACATATGGGATGTTGTTGTGAGGGGGTGAAGCTTCTGTGTGGGGCCTGGAGGAGAGGTTAGTCTTGTCCTGGGATAGCCCATATAACATCCGAGAAAAGCTGGGAGTTGTAGTTCTGTCGTATTATATCTCTTTCCAAGTAATTTCAACTTATGCCATAGTACAGTCCGGTAATGATGGGAGTTGTAGTTCTTTCCTCTTATACTGCCACTCTGTAATGTATACTCATCCCTTTAATAAGTCTGGCCATTCTCGGGGTTATAGTTCTTTCCTTTTAAAGCTATCAACTAGTATAACTGAATGATGACATGTCGTAATTTTATTCCGGGCCTCTCAGCATGTTTGCCGTGCTGCGGCCAGAACTCCGCTCCGCCCCAATTATAGTAAATGGGGCCGGAGCGGTAGTCCTGGGGTATGCGTGCACTAGCGGCAGCATGGATTCGACAGGCTGTTCACCCCCGCGGAACAGCCTGCTGGAGTTCCTTGCTGCTAGTGTGAAAGTAGCCTAAGGGTACTTTCACACTTGCGGCAGAGTGATCCGGCAAGCAGTTCCGTTGCCGGAACTGCCTGCCGGATCCATCAAAACATATTCCAACTAATGGCATTTGTAAGACTGATCAGGATCCTGATCCGTATGACAAATGCATTGAAATGCTGGATCCGTCTTTCCGGTGTCATCCGGAAAAAACGGATCCGGCATTTATTTTTTTCACATTGTTTTCCGTCTGCACATGTGCAGACCGGAAGGACGTGTCCGGCATTCCGGTGTTTTGAATAAGGCAAGTGTTCAGTTTTTTTGGCCGGAGATAAAACCTTAGCATGCTGCAGAATTATCTCCGTCCTGAAAAGTCAAAATGACTGAACTGAAGACATCCTGATGCATCCTGAACGGAATGCCATTCAGAATGCATGGGGATAAAACTGATCAGTTCTTTTCCGGTATTGAGCCCCTGTGATGGAACTCTATGCCGGAAAAAAAAACGCTAGTGTGAAAGTAGCCTAAGAAGATAACCTGTTCTGGAGATGAGAGGTAGAAGGGGGCTTGGCTTGAGAGGCATTCAATGAGATCTGTGCTTTAATGACATCCTTCTGTCAGGTAACTATATGACAGTTCTTGTATTTTCAACCTAGTTAATTTCTGCTAAATTGTTAGTATTCACATATTGTAAGCATCCTTTTGTTTTTGACTTGCCTTATTTACACAATTACTCTTTGCCTTAACTTTGCCTGTTTAGTGACTTTTCTCTTGCTTTTGTGCCTTTTTACCTTTGTCTCTCATGGTTCTGATTCGGCTTGTTTCTCCTATTGCTGTCAGATGATGTTTTAGCTTTGATGTTTGACTTCTCTGTTTTTGACCCTAGCAGCTACCCGGTAAATGCAAGATAGTATGCCATATCACCTGTAGGTCCCATTCAGGGTTAACTAGTTAGGCTCCTGAGATGGATGCCCTTATTGGCACTGCTATTTCCCTCTAGGCAGGGCTCCTGTAGGTCTAGGTTTTTTGCAGGGTAAATTCACCAGCTCTTGCTGAACCTGGTAGCTAAGGGCTCTTTCACACTTGCGTTGTTCTGTTCCGGCATAGAGTTCCGTCGTCGGGGCTCTATGCCGGAAGAATCCTGATCAGGATTATCCCCATGCATTCTGAATGGAGAGAAATCCGTTCAGGGTGCATCAGGATGTCTTCAGTTCCGGAACGGAACGTTTTTTGGCCGGAGAAAATACCGCAGCATGCTGCGCTTTTTGCTCCGGTCAAAAATCCTGAACACTTGCCGCAAGGCCGGATCCGGAAATAATGCCTATTGAAAGGCATTAATCCGGATCCGGCCTTAAGCCAAACGTCATTTCGGCGCATTACCGGATCCGACGTTTAGCTTTTTCTGAATGGTTACCATGGCTGCCAGGACACTAAAGTCCTGTTTGCCATGTTAAAGTGTAGTGGGGAGCAGTATACTTATCGTCCGTGCGGCTCCCGGGGCGCTCCAGAGTGACGTCAGGGCGCCCCACGCGCATGGATGACGTGATCGCATGGATCACGTCATCCATGCGCATTGGGCGCTCTGACGTCATTCTGGAGCGCCCGGGGAGCCGCACGGACGGTAAGTATACTGCTCCCCTGCTCCCCACTACTACTATGGCAACCAGGACTTTAATAGCGTCCTGGGTGCCATAGTAACACTGAACGCATTTTGAAGATGGATCCGTCTTCAAATTCTTTCAGTTCACTTGCGTTTTTCCGGATCTGGCGTGTAATTCCGGCAAATGGAGTACACGCCGGATCCGGACAACGCGTGAAAGTGTGAAAGAGGCCTAACACGTCTGCCAGTGGGTGCTCAATTATCCGGATAGGTAAGGGTACTTTCACACTTGCGGCAGAGGATTCCGTCGTTGGAACTGCCTGCTGGATCCAGCAATCTGGACGCAAACTGATGGCATTTGTCAGACGGATTCGGATGCGGATCCATCTCACAAATGCATTGAAATACCGGATCCGTCTCTCCGGTGTCATCCGGAAAAACGGATTCGGTATTATTTTGTTTTGCATTTTTAAAGGTCTGTGCATGCGCAGACCGGAAAGCCGGATCTGTTTTGCCAGAACACTTAATGCCGGATCCGGCACTAATACACTTCAATGTAAATTAATGCTGGATCCGGCATTCCGGCAAGTGTTCAGTATTTTTGGCCGGAGAGAAAACTGCAGCATGCTGCAGTATTTTCTCAGTCCAAAAAACATTAAAGGGACTGAACGGAGGCATCCTGAACGGATTGCTCTCCATTCAGAATGCATTAGGGTAAAACTGATCAGTTCTCTTCCGGTATTGAGCTCCTGTGACGGAACTCAATGCCGGAAAACAAAAACGCTAGTGTGAAAGTACCCTAACCTGTTTCCCATCAGTTCTGTCAAAAAATAACTGTCCCAAATTAAAATCATCATGGATCAACTTTAGCGTGTAGCTGATTAAAATCAATGCCTGACTTGTAAAGAACCTTGCAATTTGTATACAGGTAGAAGAAATTCAGATTCAGACAGCTACAGTTGTTCCCTCTAAGCAAGAACCTATGGTTATTTGAAATTTACGTCTAGGTGTTCAGGCACAGAGGCTCAAAGGGTAGGCATAGTTATT
Organism: Bufo bufo; assembly: GCF_905171765.1. Taxonomy (NCBI): domain Eukaryota; kingdom Metazoa; phylum Chordata; class Amphibia; order Anura; family Bufonidae; genus Bufo; species Bufo bufo. Next base: position 321,670,933 of record NC_053390.1, read on the forward strand.
TCCCTTCTTCCTCAGACCTTGGACAGTCTCCTGACTCACCAGAGCTGTCTTTTGTTTGTCTTTTTCATGTCCTTGGTCTACCGTATAATGAGTGTGTTGGATTAGTGGAGAGCCAAATAATGGAGGACATTTACTTATCATGTTGCTCTAGAATTATGGTGTAAAATGCGCCAAAATAATGGTGTTTTGATTTGCACCAATTATATCAACTGTTTTCTCCTAATTTTTCGCCACAAAGAATAAAACATGCCAGAAAAGTGTTTTGAATGTCAAAGTGGGGGTAATGGGGATGGGGCTATCAAATTGGCATATATTTATCCACTTATGTTTGTCTTAAAAGGTGCAAAATGTAGCTGTAGATTAAGTTTGCTTCTGTAGCAGTGTAAATTGTTAGTAAGGCGCACAACAGATCAGATAGATGCGACTTTTATTATTAAATGTCGCATATTGGATTTAAAGGAGTTGCACTTTCAAAATCAGTTGAGCACAGATGCATTGTCGCAAATACAATTAAATGTCCCATTTTAACACTTCAACTTAAAAATTTAGCAATTGTTTATGAAATTATGAATTGTTAGCCTACAATTACAAAAGACACATTTGAAAAAGAACATGCGCCTTTTGATAAATGAGGTGAAACAACTCATCCGGTTTGATTCGGGATGTAAGTTTTTTTTTGGCATGAAATATGCAATTATTAATAAATCGTCCCCGATGTCTTTAACCCCTTCAGTACCGAGCCAATTTTCACCTTAAGGCCTCCTGCACACGACAGTTTTTTTTTTCGTTTACTGGCCGTTTCTTGCGTTCCGTATACGGTCTGTATACGGAACCATTCATTTCAATGGTTCCTCAAAAAAAACTGAATGTACTCCGTATGCATTCCGTTTCCGTATTTCCATTTTTCCATTGAAAGATAGAACATGTCCTATTATTGCTCGCAAATCACATTCCGTGGCTCCATTCAAGTGAATGGGTCCGCAAAAACGGAACACATCCGGAAAAACGGAACGGAAAAATGGAACGGAAACGGAAACACAACGAAAACAAAAAACGGAACAACGGATCAGTGAAAAATGGACCGCAAAACAATGAAAAAGCCATACGGTCGTGTGCAGGAGGCCTAAAGAGGACCTTTCATACATCGGAGCAATGAGGAGGAGACTGAGTCTTTCTCTGTGGGCGTCTCCTTCTCCCCTGGCTGTAGTGCTGTCCAATCTCCAAAAGGGAGAAGGTGAGTTTTTTTTTCTCCCTGTCTGTCACGCTCTCTGCTGCGATTGCACAGCGCTACAGCCAGGGAGAAGAAGACGCCCATTGAGAAAGACTCAGTTTCCTCCTCATTGCTCCGATGCTAAAATTAGCATACCAGGCAGGAGAATACAACGGGGGCCATAGCGGGTGAACGGAGCGGCGCCCAGAAAAAATAGTAAGTGCAGTTAGATCCCTGTACTATGCCCTATGTCCTGATACTTAGTTTATAATGTATGGACCCATGAAAGGTCCTCTTTAAATCCCAGGCCGATTTTTGATAATCTGACATGTGTCAATTTATGTGGTAATAACTTTGAACGCTTTTACTTATCCAAGCCATTCTGAGATTGCTTTCTTGTGACACATTGTACTTCATGACAGTAGTAAATTTGAGTCGATATATCACCTTTATTTATAAAATAATCCAAAATTTGCCAAAAATTTTGAAAAATTCACAATTTTCTATTTTTTTTTTCTACTTATAAAACAGATAATAATACCTCATGAAATAGCTATCAATCAACATTCATCATATGTCTGCTTTATGTTGGCATCATTTTGTAAATGTAATTTTATTTTTTTAGGACGTTAGAAGGCTTAGAAGTTTAGAAGCCATTTTTCAAATTTTCAACAAAATTTCCAAAACCATTTTGTTACGTACCAATTCAGTTATAAAGTGATTTTGAGGGGCTTATGTAGAGGGAACCACCCATAAATGACCCCATTTTAGAAACTACACTACTCAAATTATTTAAAAACTGATGTTACAAACTTTGTTAACCCTTGAGGTGTTCCACAAGATTTTTTTTATGTAAATCCATTTTTTTCTTGCAACACAGCAAGGGTTAACAGGCACCATTTTGTATTTGAAGAGACCCTGAAGTACCCCTACAGTGGAAACCCTCAAAAAGTGACCCTTTTTTGAAAACTACACCCCTTAAAGAATATATTAAGGGGGGTACTGAGCACTTTGACCCCCTAAGCATTCTACAGAATTTGGAAACACTAGGCTGTGAAAATGAAAAGTTTAATTTCTTCCAAGAAAATGTTGCTTTAGCCCCAAATTTTTCATTTTCACAAGGAGTAATAGGAGAAAAAGCACCCCATAATTTGTTACCCATTTTCTCCTGAATACGGCAACACCCCATATATAATGGTAAACTGCTGTGGGGGCACATGGCAGGGCTCAGAATGGAAAGAGCGCCATATAGCTTTTGCAGCGCATATTTTGATGGATTGGTTTACGGGTGCCATTGGATTTTATTTTTTAAGTGATTGTCTTATGTGGGGGCTCATTTTTTTGCGGGATGAGGTGATGTTTCCATTGGTACCATTTTGGGGTACATAAGACTTTTTGATTGCTTGGTATTACACTTTTTGTGAGGCAAAAATGTCTGTTTTGGCATAGTTTATTTTTTTTAATTTTTTTTACAGCATTCACCTGAGGGGGCATATAATGTGATATTTTTTTTCTAGAGAAGGTAGTTACGGGTGTGGTGATACCTAATATGTCTATAATTTATTTTTTTGCTAAGTTTTACACAGTGAGGCCCCTATCACATGGGTGAGAATTCCGCGTGGGTGCAATGTGTGAGGTGAACGCATTGCACCCGCACTGAATCCGGACCTATTCATTTCAATGGGGCTGTGCAGATGAGCGGTGATTTTCACACATCACTTGTGCGTTGCGTGAAAATCACAGCATGCTCTATATTGTGTGTTTTTCATGCAACGCAAGCCCCATAGAAGTTAATGGGGCTGCGTGAAAATCGCAAGCATCCGCAAGCAAGTGCGGATGCGGTGCGATTTTCACGCATGGTTGCTAGATGATGATCGGTGTGGCAAAAATAACCTCGCCACTGGGTTTTGGAGGGGCCTGGTTGCCAGCCTCTTGCCCCAGGATTATGGGCCCTCTCATCAGCCCATGCAAAACTTAAACCCCATGGCGATTTGACTGTGTTTGTGGCATCTGAGCGCTCAGATCCAAGCCATATGGGGGCATGTGGGGTTTTGAGGTGTGTGACAGAACCATCTGTCTGTATAAATGTATTGTATGTTATGTGAGGGTACCCAGATAGCTCATTTTATTGTATTCATCTTGTCTGAGTGCCATTCACCTAATAATATGCACTCAGACTTGAGCTATCTGGGAATATGTTAAATGTCTGTGTTTGCTGTGAGGGTGTGACATTGTGTGTTTGGGTGGTGATTCCTGTCCTATTGTTCCCACATGTGTATTGGTGATTTCCCTTTGTCCTGAAAGATAATTGAATTGCTCCTCGGGTGTCTCCAGGGCAGAGAGGAGGAAACCATGATGCATTGTGGGGATGTGTTGTGTCTGTGTATCCTGGGTGCTACGTATCTGTCCTGTGTCACAGTCTTCCTTCTGGTCCTCTAGGGGCATGTACACCAGATGGGGACCTGCATAAATACGGGCGGGTAGCCCTAAATAAAGTGTTCCTGTTTTACACTCAACATAGAGCCTCATCTCATGTGTGTGGGGATTGCTATACTTGTATACTCCCCTGGCTATTACTCCTAGCTCTTGTAAGAGCTGTTCCTGTTCCTGGTTCCTGTGGTGGTATCGGTGTCGAGTGCTTGGAGTCCTCGGGAGGCACTGGGAGCATTTATCAACGGAGGTACCCGGTCGGGGAGCTAGGAGATCCGTTACAATCGGGATGGGGACTCGTTCTTTATTATTTTCCCTTATAACATGGTTATAAAGGAAACATGGTTATAAGGGAAACATGGTTATAACATGTTTATAAGGGAAAATAATAGCATTCCTAATACAGAATGCTAAGTAAATTAGGGATGGAGGGGTTACAAAAAAATAAATAAATAATGAAACTCACCTCATCCACTTGTTCGCGCAGCCTGACTCGTCTTCTTTCTTCTTCTTTGAGGACATGGGAGAAAACGACCTTTGGTGACGTCACTGCGCTCATCATCACATGGTCCATCACCATGGTCCATCACCTTGGTGATGGACCATGTGATGAGCGCGGTGACGTCACCAAAGGTCCCTTTCTCCCAGGTCCTCGAAGAAGAAGAAAGAAGACAAGCCGGGCTGCGCGAACAAGTGGATGAGGTTAGTTTAATTTTTTTAATTTTTTTTTAACCCTTCCGTCCCTAGTTTACTTAGCATTCTGTATTAAGAATGCTATTATTTTCCCTTATAACCCAACGCACCCGCATCTTTTCCCGCAACGCCCGTGTGAACCCAGCCTGAAAGCTTTTTTGAACAGAATAAAATCTTGTTTTCGTGTTGCCATTTTATGAGAGCCATAGTTTTTTTTATTTTTTCGATGATTGTCTTAAGTAGGGTCTAATTTTTTTGTGGGATGAGATGACGGTTTTATTGGTACTATTTTGGGGTACATAAGACTTTTTGATCACTTGGTATTACACTTTTTGTGAGACAAGGTGACCAGTAAATGGCTGTTTTGGCACTGTTTTTATTTTTTTTACCTGACGGGGTGGATCATGTGAAATTTTTATAGAGCCGGTTCATATGGGTGCGGTGATACCTAATTTGTCTACTTTTCTCTTTTTACCTTTTTTTTTATAAAAAAAATGTTTTAACCTTATTTTGGGAAAAGGACACTTTTTTTTTTACTTTTTTACTTGAAACTTTAAATTTTGTTTTGTAAAACTTTATTATTATTACTTCTTTTTTAACTTTATTTTTTGTCCCACTCTGGAACTTTTGGGGGTCTGATCCCCTTTACAATGCATTCCAAATTACAATATTTCTGTATTGTAATGCATTGGATGTAAGTGGGGACCCAATGGACACCCGGCAGGATACCGCACATGTCGTGGTCAGAGCTGACCATGGCAGTGCAAGGGTTAATGAGCCGACATCGGTGTTTTCACTAATGCCGGCGCATACAGCAGGGATCCTGCTATCAGTGACTGTCAGACCCCTCAGACCCCTGCAGCTTATCGGCGGGCACAGCTCCTGCGCCCGCACAATCAGAGCACTGTAGCTCTACGGCGCAGGAATTTGTGACCCTGTTTCAGCGCTGGTATCCTACTGGTTAAAGGGAATCTGTCACCAGTCTTATGCTGCTAGGTTCTAACAGCTCGAAAGCATACCAACGAATCCTGATATTCATGAACTTCTGGCTTTCTCCATCCTCCTATCACCTGTACCAGGTCTTAGGTGGGCACAATAACGTCTGTGCAACCGTCTATGCCACAATGCAGGCAACATGGGTGGACCCGGCTTATGGCGGGAGTTAGGTGAGTATTTTATTTTTTATTTTTTTTTCATTTGTCATTATAACAATGTGAATATTAAGGGAGGGGGGATTATAGGTAATATAGGGGCATTATAATTTCCTTGGGCACTATTGGGACATTATAACTCTTAGGGACACTATAGGGAGGTTATAAGTACTGCGCCATTATAGAAGACATTATATAAGTACTGGGGGCATTATGGAGGCATTAATAACTATTAGGAGCACTATGAGGTGGGGATAGGCACTTGGCCACTATAGGGGACATTATATAAGTACTGGGGGCAGAGTGGGGACATTAATAACTAATTGGAGTACTATAGAGGGGGGATATAAGCACCAGGCCACTATAGGAGACATAAGTACTGAGGAGAGTATAGGGGGCATTATGGGGGTTATTAAGAGAGATGGCCTTACAGTTTGCCCGGCGGTTATTTCGCGACGAATCTTGCTCGTTCGCAATTCGTCGAACATGCGAACATATGGCGATGTTCGCATGCGCCATATTCTTTTGCATTGTGACGAACTTTGACCCATGACACATCCATCAGGTGGGACAGGACAGCCAATTGAGAAGTTTCAGCACATGGACACACCCCCACCCTATAACAGAACCCGATCTGGCAGCCATTTTGCATTCTGTGTTTTGCCAGTGTAGGGAGAAGTTGCTTTGTGGAGCAGGGACAAACTGTTAGGGACACCAAACGCTAGCTAATAGGGCCACAAAAGTTCTTTTAAGGACTAGAATAGGTGTGCTATCGATAGGTGTGATATACTGAGGAGTGTGATATACTTATAATATACTTTCTAACATAGAAAGTATATTATAGTGCATTTGTATTGTGCAGCAGCTCTGTGCGGTTCTGCTGCGATACCGCAGCTATATAGAGGGATAAACGCTATTGGAATAACTAATTGCAACTGGTGTGATATACCTGTTGCCCCAAAAAATACTGATTGAGGGGTGTGATATACCTATAATATACTTTCTAACATAGAAAGTATATTATAGTGCATTTGTATTATGCAGAAGTTGTGTGCGGTTCTGCTGCGATACCGCAGGTATATAGAGGGACAAGCGTTATTGGAACAACTATTTGCAATGGGTGTGATAGGTGTGATATACCTGTTGCCCCCCAAAAAACTGATTGAGGGGTGCGATATACCTGCTTCCACAAAATACTGATTAAGGGGTTTGATATACCCGCTTCCATAAAATACTGATTGAGGGGTGCAATATACAGTTGCAAGAAAAAGTATGTGAACCCTTTAGAATGATATGGATTTCTGCACAAATTGGTCATAAAATGTGATCTGATCTTCATCTAAGTCACAACAATAGACAATCACAGTCTGCTTAAACTAATATCGGAAACAGGCGTCGTTCCACTAGAGAACAAAAAAGAATGGCGCACCATAGGGTAATAACGTTAAAAGATAAATAAAATAGGTATCTCCTCTGGGAGGCTCACCTGATGGAGTTGTGCTAGTTTAGGCACAACTCTAATAAGGACATATATCGAATTGCCATAAACTCCTTGCAATGGATGGTATGCAGCCCGGGATGGATGCTCCTGTTCAGGGATGCCTGGAATCCCGCAGAAAGCCAGTAGTTCAAATAAAAGAAAAAAGTATCCCACGGGGCAAGATCACCCAATGGTTGGAGTACCACTTGCCTAAATAAACAAGAATCGTTATTACTCCAACCATTGGGTGATCTTGCGCCGTGGGATACTTTTTTCTTTTGCTTAAACTAATAACACACAAAGAATTAAATGTTACCATGTTTTTATTGAACACACCATGTAAACGTTCACAGTGCAGGTGGAAAAAGTATGTGAACCCTTGGATTTAATAACTGGTTGAACCTCCTTTGGCAGCAATAACTTCAACCAAACGTTTCCTGTAGTTGCAGATCAGACGTGCACAACGGTCAGGAGTAATTCTTGACCATTCCTCTTTACAGAACTATTTCAGTTCAGCAATATTCTTGGGATGTCTGGTGTGATCGCTTTCTTGAGGTCATGCCACAGCATCTCAATCGGGTTGAGGTCAGGACTCTGACTGGGCCACTCCAGAAGGCGTATTTTCTTCTGTTTAAGTCATTCTGTTGTTGATTTACTTCTATGCTTTGGGTCGTTGTCCTGTTGCAACACCCATCTTCTGTTGAGCTTCAGCTGGTGTACAGATGGCCTTAGGTTCTCCTGCAAAATGTCTTGATAAACTTGGGAATTCATTTTTCCTTCGATGATAGCAATCCGTCCAGGCCGTGACGCAGCAAAGCAGCCCCAAACCATGATGCCCCCACCACCATACTTCACAGTTGGGATGAGGTTTTGATGTTGGTGTGTTGAGCCTCTTTTTCTCCACACATAGTGTTGTGTGTTTCTTCCAAACAACTCAACTTTGGTTTCATCTGTCCACAGAATATTTTACCAGTACTGCTGTGGAACATCCAGGTGCTCTTGTGCAAACTGTAAACGTGCAGCAATGTTTTTTTTGGACAGCAGTGGCTTCCTCTGTGGTATCCTCCCATACAATCCATTCTTGTTTAGTGTTTTACGTATCGTAGATTGGCTAACAGGGATGTTAGCATATGCCAGAGACTTTTGTAACTCTTTAGCTGACACTCTAGGATTCTTCTTCACCTCATTGAGCAGTCTGCGCTGTGCTCTTGCAGTCATCTTTACAGGACGGCCACTGCTAGGGAGAGTAGCAACAGTGCTGAACTTTCTCCATTTATAGACAATTTGTCTTACCGTGGACTGATGAACAGCAAGGCTTTTGGAGATAATTTTATAACCCTTTCCTGCTTTATGCAAGTCAACAATTCTTAATCGTAGGTCTTCTGAGAGCTCTTTTGTGTGAGGCATCATTCACATCAGGCAATGTGTAACAGTCCTACAGGCTCACCTGAGTCAGAGGACCGCTGGCTGGAGGTAGGAGTGGAGCCCAGTGGCAAGGACCGCAGGCAGGTAGTAAGCGTGGTCAGACAATCCGGATGGCAACGGTGGTAGCAGTTCAGTAGGTAGGGATAAGGCAGAAGAGTAGTCGGTAGGCAGGCGGTGGGTCAGGGCAGGCGGCAGTAAGCGTGGTCAGACAATCCGGATGGCAACGGTGGTAGCAGTTCAGTAGGTAGGGATAAGGCAGAAGAGTAGTCGGTAGGCAATTCCTGGTCAGCAGTGGACTTCCAGCAGTAGCAGGAGCAACAGATGAGGAGAAGCTTGATCAAGGCTCAGGAGCTCAATAATCAGCAAACTGGAATGCAAGGGGCTGGACTATATAGGGAAGTACCAGGTGTGGGGAATCAATGGTAATGAGCAAGGCTAGGCAAGACTGAGGTAACTAATAGGCTTCAGGGAGGAATGTCCAGAGAGGACGGTAGCCTAGTAAGCAGGGCTACCGCCTGGGATGTGGCTGGTCACGGGTTCGAATCCCGACAGTACTCCCCCCCCTTCCAAGGTGACCTCCGGGCACCGCAGGGGCAGGCTTACCGGGGTGCCGTTGGTGGAACTCTTTTACCAGTCTGGGGGCGTGGACATTTTCTTCTCGCTCCCAGGAGTTATCCTCGGGAGGGTAACCCTCCCACCCAATTAGGTATTGTAGTCTTCCCCGGTGGATCCTGGAGTCGAGAATCTTTGCGACAACGTATTCTTCTTCACCCTGTACCCTCACAGGTGGTGGAGGGGGCAAGTGGCGGCCTGTGAAGGTGTTCTCCACGTATGGCTTGAGGAGAGAGCAATGGAAGACAGGGTGCACCCTAATGGAGTCCGGGAGGTCGAGCCGGAACGTGACCTCGTTGATTTGTGCGGTGACCCGGAACGGACCCATGTATCTTTGGGCAAATTTTTTGGAGGGGACCTTCAATCTGAGGTTCCTGGTGGACAGCCACACCTTGTCTCCCACATGGAAGCCCTGGGTGGGTTTGCGACGTCTGTCTGCTCCCTGTTTAAAGCACCTCTGGGCAAGCTGGAGGTTGTCTATAATGTTCTCTTGTGCCTCCTGTAGGGTTGTTAGGCGTTCGGCCACTGCTGGGAGGGTGGAGGCAACGGGTAGGTGGGGAATGAACACCGGGTGCGAGCCTGTGTTAGCAAAGAAGGGGCTGTGCTTGGTTGAGCTGTGCTCAGCATTGTTGTAGGCGAACTCGGCCGTGGGGAGATGATCAAGCCAGTCATCCTGCAGGTGGGAGCTGAAACAGCGTAGGTATTGCTCTAGGGTCTGATTAGTTCTCTCCGTCTGCCCGTTTGACTGAGGGCAACCCAGTAGTCCGCACACGTTAAAATGTGGGCAACTCTGCTGTCGTTGCGCAGGCACTGCAGCATGTAGTCGCTCATGTGTGCCAGGCTGCCCAGAGGTAAGGACAAGCTGTCCTCTGTGGGAGGCGTATCGCCATCGTCCTGTGTTTCCCCCCAGCCACTCACCAGTGATGGGCCCGAGCTGCTTTGGGTGCCACCCCGCTGTGAATATGCTTCATCCTCATCCTCCTCCACCTCCTCCTCATCCTCGTCCTCCTCGTCCTCCAGTAGTGGGCCCTGTCTGGCCACATTTGTACCTGGCCTCTGGTGTTGCAAAAAACCTCCCTCTGAGTCACTTCGAAGAGACTGGCCTGAAAGTGCTAAAAATGACCCCTCTTCCTCCTCTTCCTCCTGGGCCACCTCCTCTTCCATCATCGCCCTAAGTGTTTTCTCAAGGAGACATAGAAGTGGTATTGTAACGCTGATAACGGCGTCATCGCCACTGGCCATGTTGGTGGAGTACTCGAAACAACGCAACAGGGCACACAGGTCTCGCATGGAGGCCCAGTCATTGGTGGTGAAGTGTGTCTGATCCGCAGTGCGACTGACCCGTGCGTGCTGCAGCTGAAACTCCACTATGGCCTGCTGCTGCTCGCACAGTCTGTCCAGCATATGCAAGGTGGAGTTCCACCTGGTGGGTACGTCGCATATGAGGCGGTGAGCGGGAAGGCCGAAGTTACGCTGTAGCGCAGACAGGCGAGCAGCGGCATTGTGTGAACGCCGGAAGCGCGAACAGACGGCCCGCACTTTATGCAGCAGCTCTGACATGTCGGGGTAGTTTCGAATGAACTTCTGCACCACCAAATTCAGCAAATGCGCCAGGCAAGGGATGTGCGTCAAACCGGCTAGTCCCAGAGCTGCAACGAGATTTCGCCCATTATCGCACACCACCAGGCCGGGCTTGAGGCTCACCGGCAGCAACCACTCGTCGGTCTGTTGTTCTATACCCCGCCACAACTCCTGTGCGGTGTGGGGCCTGTCCCCCAAACATATGAGTTTCAGAATGGCCTGCTTACGTTTACCCCGGGCTGTGCTGAAGTTGGTGGTGAAGGTGTGTGGCTGACTGGATGAGCAGGTGGAAGAAGAGGAGGAGGAAGCTGAGTAGGAAGAGGAGGAGACAGGAGGCAAAGAATGTTGCCCTGCGATCCTTGGCGGCGGAAGGACGTGCGCCAAACGGCTCTCCGCCTGGGGCCCAGCCGCCACTACATTTACCCAGTGTGCAGTTAGGGAGATATAGCGTCCCTGGCCGTGCTTACTGGTCCACGTATCTGTGCTTAGGTGGACCTTGCCACAGATGGCGTTGCGCAGTGCACACTTGATTTTATCGGACACTTGTTTGTGCAGGGAAGGCACGGCTCTCTTGGAGAAGTAGTGGCGGCTGGGAACAACATACTGTGGGACAGCAAGTGACATGAGCTGTTTGAAGCTGTCTGTGTCCACCAGCCTAAATGACAGCATTTCATAGGCCAGTAGTTTAGAAATGCTGGCATTCAGGGCCAGGGATCGAGGGTGGCTAGGTGGGAATTTACGCTTTCTCTCAAATGTTTGTGAGATGGAGAGCTGAACGCTGCCTTGTGACATGGTTGAGATGCTTGGTGACGCAGGTGGTGGTGTTGGTGGTACATCCCATGTTTGCTGGGCGGCAGGTGCCAACGTTCCTCCAGAGGCGGAGGAAGAGGCCGAGGCGGCAGCAGCAGAAGAGGCCGAGGCGGCAGCAGCAGAAGGGGTAGCAGGGGGAGCCTGAGTGACTTCCTTGTTTTTAAGGTGTTTACTCCACTGCAGTTCATGCTTTGCATGCAGGTGCCTGGTCATGCAGGTTGTGCTAAGGTTCAGAACGCTAATGCCTCGCTTCAGGCTCTGATGGCACAGCGTGCAAACCACTCAGGTCTTGTCGTCAGCACATTGTTTGAAGAAGTGCCATGCCAGGGAACTCCTTGAAGCTGCCTTTGGGGTGCTCGGTCCCAGACGGCGGCGGTCAGTAGCAGGCGGAGTCTCTTGGCGGCGGGTGTTCTGATTTTGCCCACTGCTCCCTCTTTTGCTACGCTGTTGGCTCGGTCTCACCACTGCCTCTTCCTCCGAACTCTGAAAGTCAGTGGCACGACCTTCATTCCATGTGGGGTCTAGGACCTCATCGTCCCCTGAATCGTCTTCCACCCAGTCTTGATCCCTGACCTCCTGTTCAGTCTGCACACTGCAGAAAGACGCAGCAGTTGGCACCTGTGTTTCGTCATCATCAGAGACGTGCTGAGGTGGTATTCCCATGTCCTCATCATCATGAAAAATAAGTGGTTGTGCGTTAGTGCATTCTATCTCTTCCACCCCTGGGGAAGGGCTAGGTGGATGCCCTTGGGAAACCCTGGCAGCAGAGTCTTCAAACAGCATAAGAGACTGCTGCATAACTTGAGGCTCAGACAGTTTCCCTGATATGCATGGGGGTGATGTGACAGACCGATGGGCTTGGTTTGCATGCGCCATCTGTGCGCTTTCTGCAGAAGACTGGGTAGGAGATAATGTGAACGTGCTGGATCCACTGTCGGCCACCCAATTGACTAATGCCTGTACCTGCTCAGGCCTTACCATCCTTAGAACGGCATTGGGCCCCACCAAATATCGCTGTAAATTCTGCTGGCTACTGGGACCTGAGGTAGTTGGTTCACTAGGACGTGTGGCTGTGGCAGAACGGCCACGTCCTCTCCCAGCACCAGAGGGTCCACTAACACCACCACGACCATGTCCACGTCCGCGTCCCTTATTAGATGTTTTCCTCATTGTTTCCGTTCACCACAATTTTGAGAATGGCAAATTTGGTAATGCTTTTTCAACCCAGAACAAAAAGTCTGCTTTTACGGTCACTACAAATAACTTGACCAGCTAAAACAGTGCAGATTTGGTTGAATAGAGATGTGCAGATTTGGTTGAATAGAGATGTGAGACCTGTTTTTTTTTGCGCTGTGTGACAGGTATAGGTTTAATCACAGATTCACACTTTTATCCGCACGCTAGCGTGTGTCTTAGGTTTTTCTGAATGACACTATCAATACCTTCAATGTAAGATTTTCTTTTTGGGATAGATTTCAAGTAGGCCTCAAATACCAGAAACTAGTTATTTTGAGAATGGCAAATTTGGGAATGCTTTTTCAACCCAGAACAAAAAGTCTGCTTTTACGGTCACTACAAATAACTTGACCAGCTAAAACACTGCAGATTTGGTTGAATAGAGATGTGAGACCTGTTTTTTTTTGCGCTGTGTGACAGGTATAGGTTTAATCACAGAATCACACTTCTATCAGCACGCTAGCGTGTGTCTTAGGTTTTTCTGAATGACACTATCAATACCTTCAATGTAAGATTTTCTTTTTGGGATAGATTTCAAGTAGGCCTCAAATACCAGAAACTAGTTATTTTGAGAATGGCAAATTTGGGAATGCTTTTTCAACCCAGAACAAAAAGTCTGCTTTTACGGTCACTACAAATAACTTGACCAGATAAAACACTGCAGATTTGGTTGAATAGATATGTGAGACCTGTTTTTTTTTTGCGCTGTGTGACAGGTATAGGTTTTATCACAGAATCACACTTCTATCAGCACGCTAGCGTGTGTCTTAGGTTTTTCTGAATGACACTATCAATACCTTCAATGTAAGATTTTCTTTTTGGGATAGATTTCAAGTAGGCCTCAAATACCAGAAACTAGTTATTTTGAGAATGGCAAATTTGGGAATGCTTTTTCAACCCAGAACAAAAAGTCTGCTTTTACGGTCACTACAAATAACTTGACCAGCTAAAATACTGCAGATTTGGTTGAATAGAGATGTGAGACCTGTTTTTTTTTGCCCTGTGTGACAGGTATAGGTTTAATCACAGAATCACACTTCTATCAGCACGCTAGCGTGTGTCTTAGGTTTTTCTGAATGACACTATCAATACCTTCAATGTAAGATTTTCTTTTTGGGATAGATTTCAAGTAGGCCTCAAATACCAGAAACTAGTTATTTTGAGAATGGCAAATTTGGGAATGCTTTTTCAACCCAGAAAAAAAAGTGTGCTTTTACGGTCAATACAAATAACTTGACCAGCTAAAACAGTACAGATTTGGTTGAATAGAAATGTCAGGTCTATTTTTTAGGCGCTGGGTGACAGGCTGAACTTGCCCCTGATGTAATATATGGCCAAAAAATAACCACACTGTTGATGGTTAAATGCACTTGGGTGACACAGGCTCAGCCTGCACCAGATGTAGTATATGGCCAAAAAATAATCAGACTGTTGATGGTTAAATGCACTTGGGTGACACAGGCTCAGCCTGCACCAGATGTAGTATATGGCCAAAAAATAATCAGACTGTTGATGGTTAAATGCACTTGGGTGACACAGGCTCAGCCTGCAGCTGATGTAGGATATAGCACAAAATAACCACACTATCGATGGTTAAATACACTTGGGTGACACAGGCTCAGCCTGCAGCTGATGTAGTATATGGCCAAAAAATAATCAGACTGTTGATGGTTAAATGCACTTGGGTGACACAGGCTCAGCCTGCAGCTGATGTAGTATATGGCCAAAAAATAACCAGACTGTTGATGGTTAAATGCACTTCGGTGACACAGGCTCAGCCTGCAGCTGATGTAGGATATAGCACAAAATAACCACACTATCGATGGTTAAATACACTTGGTGATAGCTCGTGCTGGCACACCACAAGTCACAAAATGGCCGCCGATCACCCCAGAAAAAAAGTGATCTAAAAACGCTCTGGGCAGCCTCAAAAAAGTGAGCAAGTCAATAATAGCACTTCAATGATCCACAGCTGCAGATCGATCAGAGAATGAAGTCTTTTGGAGGAGTTAATCTGCCTAATCTCGCCCTAACGTCGCAGCTGCAACCTCTCCCTATACTGATCATAGCAGAGTGACGTGCGGCGCTACGTGACTCCAGCTTAAATAGAGGCTGGGTCACATGGTGCACTGGCCAATCACAGCCATGCCAATAGTAGGCATGGCTGTGATGGCCCTTTGGGCCAAGTAGTATGACGCTTGTTGATTGGCTGCTCTGCAGCCTTTCAAAAAGCGCCAAGAAAGCGCCGAACACCGAACCCGAACCCGGACTTTTACGAAAATGTTCGGGTTCGTACCGAATTTTGGGGTGTCCGTGACACGGACCCGAACCCGAACATTTTCGTAAAAGTCCGGGTTCGGGTTCGGTGTTTTCTTGGCGCTTTTTGAACTATACAGTTCGGGTTCGCTCATCCCTACTACTGACACTTTCTGCAAGCCGATCTCCATGTTTTGCCTTCCTTGTATTACCAGCAGTGAAGCACTAAAAATAAGGATTTTAGCTGTTTATGGTGAATGCTGTGGACTTCTCTAAGGCTACTTTCATACTAGTGTTTTTTGTGGATCCGTCATGGATCTGCAAAAACGCTTCCGTTACAATAATACAACTGCATGCATCCCTCATGAACGGATCCAGTTGTATTATGTCTTATATAGCCATGACGGATCTATCATGAACACCGTTAAAAGTCGGTGGGGGATGGATCCGTTTTCTATTGTGTCCCCATTGACTTACATTGTGTGTCAGGACGGATCCGTCTTGCTCCGCCCCACATCGCGGGCAGAAAAACGCTGCTTGCAGTGTTATTCTGTCCGCGATGGGAGCGCAACCAAACAGAACGGAATACATTTTGGTGCATTCCGTTTCCTTCAGTTCAGTTTTGTCCCCATTGACAATGAATGGGAACAAAACTGAAGCGTTTTCATCTGCCATTGAGATCCTATGACGCATCTCAATAGCGGAATTGAAAACACAAGGGTGAAAGTAGCCTTACTTTTAATGGGTATTCTTGCATGTATAGCGTATGTATGATGAAAGTGTATTTATGTGTGGTGCCTTGGTAAATGTATTGTGACACCACACGTCTGCCACTTCCCACTGAGTAGGGAACCAGTTGTTAAATATTTGAATCCCACCCCTGTGGACTATGCTTTTATTGTGGGGATTCGGACATTAACTTCTCTCTGAGGAAGATCACCAAGGCATACATTATTCTTCTTTTCCTCCAAGGTTTTGCTGTCAGTGATGTTGTCTTATAAGAATTAAGATTATTGGGAAAAGGCATTTATTGACTGTGGGGCTGCTGCCAACTTGACAGACTCCTGGGTGATAAATAACTTGATCAGAATAAGTTCTGAGGATGAATAGAAGACAGCATTTAATATCACAGATAGACATTTCAAATACCTGGTTATGCCTTTCAGTCTTTTTTTAATGCTCCAACTGTATTCCAGGAGTTTGTAAATTATATTTTCAGGGATTTTATATATTAGTTTGCAATTCTTTACTAGATAACATACTCATTTTCTCTTTGAACCAGGTTTCTCAAGTCCTTTATGTTCGTGCTGTGAAAACATTCTGTTTGCAAACAGAAAAGTGTGTGCTTTAAGCTTTCGGGATGAAACTTCTTAGACCTTAGTAAGGTGAAGAGTTGAGCGGATCGATCCTAAACTAATTGGATTTGTTACGGGTTTCACAAAAATTCGTATGCCAAACCTATTACAAGGTTTGGTGATTCATTTCGGATGAATCGCACAAAATTTGTGCCAGTGCAATTTTACTATGCAAATTGGCTGGGAAAACAGGAGGGACGATAAAGGAGTACATGACACTTGGAGGGAGGCGGGGGGTTTGCCCTGATTGGCTCAGACGCTGACAGTCTGTCAGCCAATCCATGGGCAGGATTCTAGTAGGTTCTTTTGCTCAGAAGAAAGGAATGACATTCTTAGTCTAGCTTGCGATCTGATAGCATGGTTGCTGCCATAAAGCAATAAAAGACACAAGCTAGCAATCAAGAGGGAACTGGTCACTCAGATTAGTGTGTTACAAAATCCTGCAAAAATCAAATTTTTTCTGTAAATGGACCGCTAGCCAGCCTTTTTGTTTTGTAAAAACCCATAGGCTTATTGCCAGCACCTCCAGCATCAATAGCATACATTCATTGTCCCTTTTTTTTAACAAATGCATTGTACTGCATTAATGTTGTAGTTTCATTCAACGCATTATATTACTATTGTAAATTGTCAATACCAGTGTGCAGTGTGTTTGCAGAAGAAATGGATGTTTAATTGTGCCTCTGTAAATTACAGAAAAAAAAACACTTCTAATTTTGCTATTGTTTAATATTCTCTGTACCAAACTTATGACTTTACATTTATATAGGCATCATAATAACATTTCTGGTATATGAAAGATCAAATGAGTCAAGAACAAAATATCCAGGCCTTGTCATCTGAGAGTCAAAATGTGCTCCTCCTCCTTGCGGCCCTAGAAAAGCCTTTCAGTTGCATCATCTATGTCTTCACTGTCCCTCCTAGTAAGGGGCTTTCATTTTTTCCTAAGAGGCAACAAAACCTCATGTGCTATGTAAGATACTCAAGCTAGTCTCTCTATTGAAGACTTGTGTGAGAAGCATCAGACTCCTTCTCCTTCAACAAAATGTAATTCTTCTTTAAAATGTAATTCTTCTTTATCAGTCTGACTTTTTTCCAGGTGTTTTTTTTTTTTTTTTCAAAAAAGTTGTTTAAAATGGTCTAATTTTCTAAATGACTGTGGCCTTTTCCCATTACATACTATGTTCCCTGACCCAATGGACTTCTGGGCAGGCAGAGTTTGGAACAGTGGGAACTGAACCAGTTTTCTCTCGCTGTCCAGCCTCCAGTGTCATCTCAGACACTCTCCCCTTAGTGTACAAAACATCAAATTTGTGAAAAATGAATGAAGCAAAGATCCATGAGGATTTTCAGACACCTCCAGCTGATCACCAGCCAAATCATTTCACTACCACCGTCTGTCTGTCTGCCATCATGTTTTATATTGTATGGCCTCTGCTGCCTTCACTGCCGCAGCTGCTACTCTTTCCACATTTACACTGTACTGCTGCTGCTCCCAATTAAAAAGAGAAAAATTTTCCAGGCACATTCAGAACATGCAACTCTTTCTTCTGAGACAATTTTTGGGGTGTTCTAATATTAAAAAAATTTATATTTGATGGCACAGTGTGTTTTTAAAAAGTCTGCTAGTTAACAGTCGACCATGCATTTCCCCCATATTTATATTTGTCAGTGTTACGCTGACATTATTTGCTATTGCTACCGTTGGTAGAGGAGGAGATGAAAAATTTAATAAAAAGAAAAGAGAGAAAAAAATATGAGTCCTAGGAGAACTCAGAGTGTCATATACTAATTTTCAGGGCAATTAGAGCATCTTTGATTCAGGTAGAACAGACAAGAATCACATTTTTGGAAAATTTAGACTAATCGGACACAAAGCAAATTTCAAAAAGTTTGCTTATCTCAAATAAGAAAGGGGATTATGTAGGAAAATCGAGTTTAGTAACTGTTGAGACATTTGAGTCTCTGAAGAAACATTTCATTACCACACTTGTTCTGGTCCCAGTCGATTTCTAACAGCCTTTCATAGTTTAAGTGACGCTTCCAAAATGAGGATGTAAAATGTCCTGTTTCAGGGTTTGTCAAAACAATCTAAATTATGATCCTATGTCTTCTTCTCCCATAAATTTTCACCAGAATAAGCCATTTATGATATTGGCAATCAAGAATTGTTGGCTATTAAATTGGCATTTGGGGAATAGCAACATCTCCTCAAGAAGACAGTTAATTGTGTCACGGTATTTATGGAACATAACAATCTTACATATTTTGAATCCATTAGCTAGATGGACCCAGTGTTTTTGTGATATTCAATTTTGTGCTAACTTTAACGCTTTCCCTGCCAAATACATATCTCATACATCCTGGCAGGGTGGAATTTCAGTAGCCAATTACGTATCTCATATGTCCTTGTTACTGATGGCTGGATTTCAGGCTGTTTAACAGCTAGAGACTAAAGCCAAATGTTTGACAATCTCAGCTTATAAACAAGACCAAGATTGAGGCTTTATCCACAATATAATGTACATTAGAGCCCTAATAAATGGGTCTCAATGAAACCTGTATTTACCTGCAGCTTTCATTCCCATGCTCTAAAGTGTGATTTATCAATAACAAGATTGTCAGTTTTAAAACACGACTTGGTATGAATCTTTAACTGTTAGAAAGCCTGAGATATACCAGCAGAGAGCAGCCCCCCTTCAGCCAGCTGAGATGCCAGCCATTTCATACATGCTAGCAACCCCCTTCCCTCATCAATCAGAGAAAATCCATGCTCTCTGATTATTACATATGGTGGTGGAGTCTTTTCTTATAAACCATTTGTTGATGCCATGTTCCAGACATTTACCATCATTCAGATCACAGAACAAAATAAATTGCACCTAACACAACACAATAATTCCTGTTTATCACAAAGTTACATGAAGGTGAACATGATTGTCAGTCCATCAAGGCAACTGCAATCAACAGTTTGTCTGCTTTCAGGAAATATATAGGTTTTAGGGTGCACTTTTCAATGACTGTAATACCTGTATTTTATAGGTTACTTCTTTTTTAAAATTTCCAGCTCAAACCAGATTTTTTTTGTCTTTCCAGATCTGGTGATTTCATGTGCATGTACATTTAGACCTAAGGATGTGTCAACTTTATTGCAATTTTTATGAAAAAGTACACTTTGACACAAATCTGCAGGAAGGTTTCTCTGTGTATAAAGTGTTCAGTGTCATTTTGACAATGTATTGCTACTTTCAGAAAATATGTATGGGTATTAATATACTTTTTTTTATTTTATTTTGCATTTATTTGTACACTAACAGAAGGACCCGACTTCGCACGGGTATATTTCATTTTCTTCATTTTATGTTTGTGTGTCGTTAAAAGATATCAACAGTATCCCCCATAACAAGATGGATTTTTCTGCGACTGTCGCAGTCGCAGCATGTCACAGTGCAACACCATAGACTATCATTATAAAAATTGTCGCGCAACATTGGTGCGACATCAATGTCACGTGACACATGTAGCAGTGTAGTTGTGCCCTATGTGTAGTGCGACTTATTGTCGTCGTGTAGCCCTAGCCTAAAGCTGACCTACAGCAGTGAAGAAAAATGGCTGGGTTGTTATGGAAACCTGGAGTAAAACTGTGTGTATGTGGAGACTAAGGGCCTGCAAGCTTCTATTAGCTGATAAGGGACATGTGACCGTGTGTATGGGAGTTGGGATATGAAGAGAAAGACTTGTAGGCTTGTATTGGCTAATGCAGGTAATTTTTTGGGTATTTCTCAGGAACAATGCGTCCTAGAGAGCTGATGTACCTGTGTGCCAAATTTGGTGAAGATCGGTCCAGTCCTTTGGTCGCGCATAAAGAACAGACGTTGGGACAGACAGAAACTCATTGTGTACCGGCATGTTATCTCCACAGTATTCTTTTCCAGATAGTAAGGGATATGTGTACCAAGTTTAGTAGAAATTGATTGATGAGTTTTTGAGTTACAGAGCAATATGTGTGTAGCAAAAACTGTTGGAGCATACAAACTCTATGCAGATGCTGTGTAGGGGCATATGACCCTCACAAGATTTCTTTCCAGGTAACAAGCAATGTGTATACCAAGTTTACTTGAAATTGATGATTGCGTTTTTGAGTGATCGCGGAACATACATACATACACACACACATATACAGTATACGTCCTTCTTTATATATAGAAGATGTCAAAACTACAAAATTGTACAGGCTACCAGAGGTGCAAAAAAATTCAAGCCCGCATGGCAAGGAAAGGGTTAAACATCAAGGAAGACCTGCAAAGGGAAGTCTACTTACCTGCTTCTCTGCACGGGCTCCTTGGCCCTTCTCTCCCCAGCTTTGGCTGCTCCGCTGCACTTCCAGGATGTCAACTCATATTTTGATGCTGCTGCCACCAATCAGTGGCTGCAGTGGTGACCTCCTCCCTTTGCATCATGTCAAATAATCATGTGATACAATGGCAGCAGGTCACCACTGCAGCCAGCGATTGGATGCAGTGGTGTCAAAACAGTGCCAGAAATAAGGTTAGGTTGGCTTCTATTCATTGGGCTGCTCAAGAGTAGGGTTTGCCAAATCCCCTTCCCCCCCCCAAAAAAAAGAAAAACTTCAATATTTACCCTATTGGTAAAGAGGAAGACTGGTACTATAATAATTTCCAGACTCAATGATAGAGCACACATGCCGGGGGATAATCAGTATTACCCAGCCTGTGCACTCTTGTGCTCCCCTCAGTAGGCACAATGACATCACTTTATCGTGCCTGCTGCTAGGGAGATAAATGAAAACAATGGTGTGGTGTTAAACAGGCAGGAAGTGCTCAAACCCATATGCAGTTGTGCATATATAAACAGGGGAGCAAATCCTGCACTATTGTTATATTGATTATCACATCCACATAATTGCTATCTTGTGTAGGATGTCTATTGTGGTACTTGTGGTCCGCTGCGGGCATCCTCCACTGTATGCATTTTTGCTGGGGATCGCCATTAGCAGCGGGCCACAAGTGCAGGATTTGCTCCCCTGTATACATATGCACAACTGCATGTGGGTTTGAGCACTTCCTGCCTGTTTAACACCACACCATTGTTTTCATTTATTTGCATAGAGAGATACCTGGAGATGTATAAACTCCAATTAAAATATCAGCCAGTCTTGAGTGGGACTCGCAGACTCCTCCCTACTCCCATTGCAAGCATGGTTACATGCTGGAGGTAACTGGTGAGTTGTCTGTGAGTCTGACCTTTACGCTCCTGTAATTTGCCCACTGGCTCCTGGTATTGCCCATACGGCACAGGTAGGTGAGTGTTAGGAGCCGAGCTACTTGAGAAACCTTGGCGCGGTGCTCGGGCTCAGACATGTCCTCCGCAGTAGGACATGTTGGCTAATCTCTCAATTGTATCATCAGTTTGAGGGCTTAGTAAGTCTGCAGAGTGCACCTGTCTTTGCTATTATTATATTGCTGTTAGGGAGAGCCGGATGAGCTCTATTCACCAGGAGAACAAGACTAGGTGAGTGTCATTTTCTTACTTTGTTTGGTACAGGCTTTACTTTTGGAAGGGGGGAACTAATGAAGCATTTTGCCATGTGTGGCTGCACAAAGGGGCATAACTACTGTGTACGGCATTAAGGGTGGGTTCGCACTAGCGTTATGGGATTCTGTTATAGGTTCCATTTATAACGGAATATAACGGAATTCCCCCGACGGAATGCAAAATGAAAGCCTTTAAGTGGCATTCCGTTTTGATCTGTCATAATTGAAGTCTATAGGCAATCATAACGGATCCGTCTGGTTTCCGTTATGCAGAACGGAAAACAAAGTCCTGTCGACATGACTTGGTTTTCCGTCCTGCATAACAGATACCACACAGATCCATTATGCTTGTCTATGGACTTCTATTATGATGGATCAAAATGGAATGCCTCTTAAAGGCTTCTGTTTTGCATTCCATCCGGGAATTCTGTTATATTCTGTTATAAACAGAACCTATAACGGAATGCCATAACGCTAGTGCGAACCCACCCTAAGGGGGCATAACTGCTGTGTGTGGCACCAATGAGGCATAACTACTGTGCGTGGGCACAAAGGAGACTGGGCGGGATTTGGAGTTTATCGATAGGAGATGGGTATTCAGCGGAGTTACAGGCATGACTATGTGTAAAAAAAAATAATCCTGTAGCGTATTACGTATGCCACTGATAATATCCCTCCTTGGCCTTTTTAAAAGTTGGGAGGTATGTAATAATAATATAATCAAAAAATTGTGAGAAAACAGACTGTCTCCACTCTAGGACCAAATAGTACCTTTATAATGTACCATCTTTTCTAGCTATTCCCCATTGTGTGCGCATATAGAATTTTACGAAAAAATAGTGTCAGCACAGAAATAATCAACACAAAATTGCATATATCATTCTGATATTTACATAAAATTATCAAAAATATTAATATAATATAACATAATATTGTGCCAGCCAAAATGCAGTGTAGTTAAAGGGGTTGTCCGGGTTCAGAGCTGAACCCGGACATACCCTTATTTTCACCCAGGCAGCCCCCCTGAGGCTAGCATCGGAGCATCTCATGCTCCGATGCGTTCCCGCGCTCTGCGCTAAATCGCGGAGGGCACGGGCTGTTTTGTTTTCAATAACACACTGCCGGGTGGTAACTTCCGCCCGGCAGTGTGTTCGGTGACGTCACCGGCTCTGAGGGGCGGGCTTTAGTTCTGCCCTAGCCGTTTTACTGGCTAGGGCAGAGCTAAATTCTGCCCATCAGTGCCGGTGACGTCACCGGGGTTCCTGTCAAAGAAAATATCCTTTCCCTCAGCAGACTTCATGTAAATAGTTATTAATTACAAGAGCTATTATGGTCAATGATAATAGGATATATACTGTATGCAATAAAGTCAACAAAAAGATTTCTATAGAACAGACAATTAACATTAGTTATTTTTTGTCTGTTTGATTTAATTTTCTTTTATTTATTTTTTATCCCAAGATCCAGATCAACTAGAATGGACCTTTTCATTCTTATTTTGAATGGTGGACAAGGTCATGCAAAATTACTTGTGGATAGTAGATTAAAAATGTGCAATTCTGCGAATAAATGGAGTTGCCTGAAACATCTCCAAAGTTATCATGGGCTAATTGGATCTATTTACTTGAAATCTTCAATCTCAGTCAAGGTCAGTTTTCACCAGATAATAAAAGCTATGACACTGACATCTAGTGGTAAACTGCCACATGTGCGCCTGTAAATTACTGTCTGCTTGAACAATAAATTTAAACTCATCTTTGTAACTGTGCCCATTGTTTGCTCATAGTGCAAGCGGATATTTTATGGACTTCACCTGAAACTTTGCAATATAATTGAGACATTTTAAAGTACACATACAGAGGGACATCTACTGTGATAGGCTACAAGCATCAAGGGGCTTGAGTCTAAGTCTGTAGTTATTTCCTCCCTGGTGCATTTAATTGTAATTGTATTCTAATCTATTAAATAGAGTACAGTTTAAGGCCTCATGCACACGACCGTTGTTGTGTTCCGTGTCCGTTGTTCTGTTTTCCGTGATTTTCTGCGGACCCATTGACTTTCAATGGGTCCGTGGAAAACTCGGCTAATGCACCGTTTGTCATCCGCATCCATGATCCGTGGTTCCAGTCCGTCCAAAAAATATAACCTGTCCTATTTTTTTCACGGAAAACGGTTCGCGGACCAATTCAAGTCAATGGGTCCGTGAAAAAACGCGGAGGCACACAAGATTGTCATCCGCGTCCGCGCCCGTTTTTTTTAATAACCATGTTATAAGGGAAAATAATAAAGATCGGGTCCCCATCCCGATCATCACCTAGCAACCATGCGTAAAAATCGCACCGCATCCGCACTTGCTTGCGGATGCGTGTGACTTTCACGCAGCCCCATTCACTTCTATGGGGCCTGCGTTGCGTGAAAAATGCACAATATAGAGCTTGCTGCGATTTTCACACAACACACAAGTGATGTGCGAAAATCACTGTTCATGTGCACAGCCTCATTTAAGTGAATGGGTCCGGATTCAGTGCGTGGAAATCTCGCCCGTGTGAAAGGGGCCTTAGGCTACTTTCACATCTGCTCTTTTGCTGGATCCGGCAGGGATTCTGTCATGATAATACAACCGTCTGCTTCCATTCTGAACGGATCCGGATGTATTATCTCTAAAATAGCCAAGACGGAGCTGTCTAAAACCATTGTAAGTCAATGGTTGACGGATCCGTTCTCTTTTGTGTCAGAGGACGCATCTCAGGACTCACTCAAAAATGCTGCTTGCAGAGCTTTCGTGTGCACCATTGGAACACAATAAAATGGAACAGCATCCATTCTGGTGCGCTCCGTTCCCTTCAGTTCAGTTTTGTCCCCTTTGACAATGAATGGAATGAATTTTCCTCCCCTATTGAGATCCTATGACGGATCAGTTCAGGTCTGAAGTCACTTTGTGAGGCTTACATAATAGAAACAAACCAAGAAAGACCCCATTTTAGAAACTACACCCCTCAAGGTATTCAAAACTGATTTTACAAACTTTGTTAACCCTTTAAGTGTTCCACAAGAATTAATGGAAAATGGAGATGAAATTTCCGAATTTCACTTATTTGGCAGATTTTCCATTTTAATTTAATTTTTTCCACTAGCAAAGCAAGGGTTAGCAGCCAAACAAAACTCAATATTTATTGCCCTGATTCAGTAGTTTACAGAAACACCCCATATGTGGTCATAAATTGCTGTACGGACACACGGCATTGCGCAGAAGTAAAGGAACGCCATATGGTTTTTGGAAAGCAGATTTCAATGGGATAATTTTTAGCTGCCATCTCACATTTTAAGCTGCCATGTCAAATATTGAAGACAGAAACTCCCAAAAAATTACTCCATTTTGGAAACTACGAGATAAGGTGGCAGTTTTGATGGTACTATTTTAGGGTATATATTTTTTGTTTCTCTACATTACACTTTTTGTGGGGCAAGATAAAAATAGCTGTTTTGCACCGTTATTTATTGTTATTTACAATGTTCATCTGTGGTTAGATCATGTGATATTTTTATAGAGCAGGTTGTTACGGACGCGGCGATACCTAATATGTCTACTTTTTTATTTATTTTATTTTTCACACAATAAAAGCATATTATTTTTTTTTTGGGCAATTGTCTTAAGTAGAGTCTCTATTTTAGGGTGCGTATGACTTTTTGATCGCTTGGTATTACACTTTTTGTGATGTAAGGTGACAAAAGGTGGCTTTTTTTTAAACCATTTTTATTTTATTTTACGGTGCTCATCTGAGGGGTTAGGTCATGTGATATTTTTATAGATCTGGTCGTTACGGACGTGACAATACCTAATATGTCTACTTTTTCTATTTATGTAAGTTTTACACAATCATTTTTTAAACAAAAAAAAATCATGTTTTAGTGTCTGGGTGATTGTCTTAGGTAGGATATAATTTTGAAGGATGAAGTGACTGTTAGATTGGCACTATTTTTGGGATGCGTATGACTTTTTGATCGCTTGGTATTTCACTTTTTGTGATGTAAGGTGACAAAAAAATTGTTTCTTTAGCATAGTTTTTATTTAATTTTTTTGACGGTGTTCACCTGAAGGGTTAGGTCATGTGATATTTTTATAGAGCCGGTCAATACGGACGTGGTGATACCTAATATGTCTACTTTTTTATTTATTTTATTTTTCACACAATAAAAGCATATTATTTTTTTTTTGGGCAATTGTCTTAAGTAGAGTCTCTATTTTAGGGTGCGTATGACTTTTTGATCGCTTGGTATTACACTTTTTGTGATGTAAGGTGACAAAAGGTGGCTCATTTTTATTTTATTTTACGGTGCTCACCTGAGGGGTTAGGTCATGTGATATTTTTATAGATCTGGTCGTTACGGACGTGACAATACCTAATATGTCTACTTTTTCTATTTATGTAAGTTTTACACAATCATTTTTTAAACAAAAAAAAAATCATGTTTTAGTGTCTGGGTGATTGTCTTAGGTAGGATATAATTTTTGCAGGATGAAGTGACGGTTAGATTGGCACTATTTTTGGGGTGCGTATGACTTTTTGATCGCTTGGTATTTCACTTTTTGTGATGTAAGGTGACAAAAAAATTGTTTCTTTAGCATAGCTTTTATTTAAAAAAATTTGAATGTGTTCACCTGAAGGGTTAGGTCATGTGATATTTTTATAGAGCCGGTCAATACGGACGTGGTGATACCTAATATGTCTATTGTTCTTTTTTTCCACGGCCGTCCAAGGGTTAATTCCCCGGCATCAGTGATTTCACAGATGCCGGCGCATACAGTAGAGGTCCGGCTATCAGTGACAACCAGACCCCTGCCGCTGATTGGGCGGGCGCAGCTCCTGCACCCGCCCGGTCAGCGTGCCGTAGCTGTACTGCGCAGGTATTTTGTACCTAGTTCGCAGCGCCTTACAGCTACGGCGCTGGTAGCGAACGGGTTAAGCAATTCTTATTTCGTTCACATGAAGAATCTGTTCTCTAAAGCCATTGTTTGCCCTGATCCTACACCCACAGTACTGATCCTTTATTCATCTGTATACCTCACAATGATCCCCATTTCTGTATTGTACACTGCAAATTTCTTAGAGCCCACATCTACACATATATGAGGGTCGTGTCCCTTTTGTAAATATAATGCTCTTTTTGAGCAACATCAGTTCTGCTCTTATATATTCTTAGCTATATATACGTTACTGGGCCTCATCTCTTCTGAGATCAACATAGTCATTTGTGCTTACCAGGACAGTTCTCCAAAACAACCAGCATGAACATCTCTATTTCTTTACACATCCCTGAAACAATAATCTTGGGTTCTACATCATTCACAACTGATGTTATAATCAGTGGTCCACATAGGGAAGCAAGAAAAAAAGATATACTGGAATTTGAAGGATGGTGCAGGCAAGAAAATACTGATCTACGAGATTCCTTGGGGAAAAGCTGATGTGGAGCACATGAGGCGATACATAGAATCTCTTATGTTCTGACTATATACTCTTCTCTATCTACCCTTGGATAATATGTTGTATTCCAGCTTTTCTTGTATCCATTGTCATGTATTCAAGGAGAAATACATTAGAAGAATACTGTAAAATTCTTTCCATCCATGAGGTTGCCACACCTACAATATTTGGGCATATCTATACCAATGTACTAATGATGTGTACACACATCAATATAATAACACCTACAAAGAACCATACAGAACACCTCTGTTTGTAATAAATATACTGTAGTATATAATCTTTATTGTCCGTACTAAAAACACTTACTGTCACATACACTGTGATACACATATGAGAATGGTAAAAAGGGGAAAATCAAACACAAAAAAGTAGGTAGGGTCAATACATAATGTAAATAATGGAAGCAGGCACACATATTATAGTAGTTTGGCATATGTCAATGTAGTCAGAAGGTGAAACAAAATAATCCCAATAATACACAATAAATAAATTAACACAAACTGTGCTAGCAGCCGCATAAAAAGTATAAACCATATAGATACAAATCCATACAGTTTATTTTGTTCCAATGTACATTACGCTAAGTAGCTTCCTTCAGGGGATAACTTTTGGCAGTATAAGGGTTGCAATTTAAGGAGAATATGGTCAATAGGGTAGAAAGGAATCTGCTCCATCCACTTCACATTGGGCTATAACTAGTGGCGTCGCTACAGGGGGACGAGGGGGGGCAATTGCCCCCCTATGTTATTCTTTGCCCCCCCGGGTGCCCCCCCGCTGATTCCCCAAAGCAGCTGCTCTGCCTCTTGAGCCTCAATGGCCGGTGAATACTAATGAGCCCTTCCATTATGGAAGCGCTCATTAGTGTACTGAAGGACCAGGTAGTGGTGAACGCTCTGTACTTACCGCTTCCTGGTCCTCGGCTGTCGGCTGTGCAGGGCTGCGCACAGCGTGAGGGCGCTCTGTGACCTCACGCTGTGCGCGCCAGTTCAGAGCACAGTCGACTGAGGAGAAAGAAAATTGCAGGCGGCGTCAAGGAGCAAGAGAGGTAAGTGTTTTTTTATTTTATAAAAAATGAGGCTGCTGGGGGCATAATAGGGGCTAATGAGAGGCATAATGGGGGCTAATTAGAGACATAATGGGGCTAATTAGAGACACAATGAGGGCTAATTAGACTATTAGAGGCATAATGGGGCTAATGAGGCCTATGGGGCTAATGAGGTATATGGGGCTATCAAGATGCATAATGGGGGCTAATGAGAGGTATCATGGGGGCTAATTAGAGACACAATGGGGGCTAATTAGACTATTAGAGGCATAATGGGGGCTAATGAGGCATATGGGAGCTAATGAGGCATATGGGTCTAATGAGGCATATGGGCGCTAATAAGAGGCATAATAGGGGCTAATGAGAGGCATAATGGGGTCTAATTAGGCATATGGGAGCTAATTAGGCATATGGGGGCTAATGAGGCATATGGGGGCTAATGAGGCATAATAGCTTATAATGGGGGCTAATGAGGCATCAGGGCTGATATTGGGGTGATGAGAGGCATAATGCGGGCTAATAAGAGGCATAATGGGGGCTAATGAGGCATAAGGGCTTATAATGGGGCTAATGAGGCATAATGGCTGATATGGGGGCTAATGAGAGGCATGGGGGCTGACATGGGGGTGATGAGAGGCATAATGGGGGCTAATAAGAGGCATAATGGGGGCTAATGAGGCATAAGGGCTTATAATGGGGGCTAATGAGGCATGGCGGCTGATATGGGGGCTAATGAGAGGCATGGGGCAAATATGGGGGTGATAAGAGGCATAATGGGGGCTAATAAGAGGAATAATGGGGGCTAATAAGGCATAAGGGCTTATAATGGGGGCTAATGAGGCATAAGGGCTGATATGGGGGCTAATGAGAGGCATGGGGGCTGATATGGGTGTGATGAGAGGCATAATGAGAGGAATAATGGGGGCTAATGAGGCATAAGGGCTTATAATGGGGGCTAATGAGGCATAAGGGCTGATATAGGGGCTAATGAGAGGCATGGGGGCTGATATGGGAGAGATGAGAGGCATAATGAGGGCTAATGAGAGGAATAATGGGGGCTAATGAGGCATAAGGGCTTATAAAGGGGCTAATGATGCATAAGGGCTGATATGGGGGCTAATGAGAGGCATGGGGGCTGATATGGGAGTGATGAGAGGCATAATGGGGGCTAATGAGGGGCATAATAACAGTGTCATCACAGATGCCCCCATAACAGTGTGTCTTCCACAGATCCACCATAACAGTGCGCCTGTGCACTGACGAGAGACAGAAAGAAGGGGAAAGAATCCGCGGAAGCAAGCAGAGGACGGCACAGCAGACGACTGAATAGCTTCTTTTGTAAGTACATTTTTTATTATAAATGTATCCCTGCATACCGCAATTCTCTCGTGTTTTGTAATCTTATTTATATATACTTCATTTGTTTTTGCCCCCCCCCCCCATTTTTGACTGTGGTATCTTTGTGCCCCCCTATATATGGTTCCTAGAGTCGCCACTGGCTATAACACCCTTAGATCAGGCTAAGTTATAGGCCAATGTGAAGTGGAAGGAGCAGTGATACTTCAACACATCAAGCAGGGAGACCATGGAGGGTCCAGACCGCTGGGCATATCTGCCGGGAGCAGTTAGGTGCTGGTGGGCACAGACCACCGGTGTTACAGCAGTTACAAAGCCAATCATTTCTCATTAGTTGATAACAATGATGGGGAAGAAACTGAAGCTTTGGATTGCTCTGTTTTAGAGGAGATTCATCATTAATTGTATGACTTCTAAAAATGATGGAATTTCTTGAAATTAGTTTCAGGTCCAATTCAATTGGTTGCAAATAAATTGTACCCTGAAAAGTTGTGTATAACACTATGAGGTCTCTAGGACTGTAACTCCCTTTAAGGCCAAGACAACATTAGTAGCGTCAAAGTAAAAGTGAATATGGTTATGGGTGAACGCATGGTAGTTGGTGGTAACAAACAGCATGTTTAACCGCTTCACGTCCGCCCATAGGATATAAACGTCCTATGGGTGGACGTCTATTTCTGACAGCACGTTTTAAAACGTCCTGTCAGAAATAGCAGCTGCACGCTAATCGTGCAGCTGCTGATCGTGTTGCCCGCTGTCAGTGACAGCAGGGCAACCCAGAGACAAGGCAGGGACAGTTCCCAGGTGTCCCTGCCTTCACGATCGCTGCAGACACAGCGCTCACCGAGCGCTGTGTCTGCAGAGAAGGAAGCGCTGTGCGCTTCCTGTTCCGGCCCGGCGGTCATGTGACCGCCGGGACCGGAGAGTGCAGGGGCTGTGTGAGGTCTCTCAGAGACCTCGATCAGCCCTGCTGTGAGGCTGTACAGCGCAGGATTGCTGCTGTACAGCCTCTATAGGGGTGCATTTCCACTGTAACTGGGGCTACTATGTCAGCCCCAGTTACAGGAGAAATCAACAGTGAAAAAAAAAAAAAAAAGTGAAGTAAATGTCCCCCAGAGGTCTTGTATGACCTTATGGGGGACGAAAAGTGTAAAATAAAATAAAAATAAAATAAAGTGTTGAAAAAATAAAATAAAAAAAAGGTTCACATGTAAAAAAAAAAAAAAATCCCAAGTAAGGAATAAAAAAAAAAAATTAAAAATAGAAAAAATAAAATAGACATATTTAGTATTGCCGCGTCCGTAAAAACCAGCTCTATAAAAATATCACATGACCTAACCCCTCGGGTGAACACCGTAAAAAATAAATAAAAAAAACTGTGTCAAAACAAGCAATTTTTGTCACCTTGCATCACAAAAGGTGCAACACCAAGTGATCAAAAACGCGTATGTCCCACAAAATGGTACCAATAAAACCGTCACCTCATCCCGCAAAAAATGAGCCCCTACATAAGAAAATCTCTCAAAAAATAAAAAAACTATAGCTCTTAGAACATGGAGACACTAAAACATCATTTTTTTGGTTTCAAAAATGCTATTATTGTGTTAAAGTGAAACAAATAAAAAAAAGTATACATATTAGGTATTGCCGCGTCCGTAAAAACCAGCTCTATAAAAATATCACATGACCTAACCCCTCGGGTGAACACCGTAAAAAATAAATAAAAAAAAACTGTGTCAAAACAAGCAATTTTTGTCACCTTGCATCACAAAAGGTGCAACACCAAGTGATCAAAAACGCGTATGTCCCACAAAATAGTACCAATAAAACCGTCACCTCATCCCGCAAAAAATGAGCCCCTACATAAGAAAATCTCTCAAAAAATAAAAAAACTATAGCTCTCAGAACATGGACACATTAAAACATAATTTTTTGGTTTCAAAAATGCTATTATTGTGTAAAACTTTAATAAATGAGAAAAAGTATACATATTAGGTATCGCCACGTCCGTAACAATCTGCTCTATAAAAATGTCACTTGACTGAACCCCTCAGGTGAACGCTGTAAAAATAAATAAATAGAAACTGTGCTAAAACAACCAATTTTTTGGTCACCTTGCCCCATAAAGTGTTATAATGAATGATCAAAAAATCATATGTACCCAAAAATAGTACTAATAAAACTGGCACCTTATCCCCTAGTTTCCAAAATGGGGTCACTTC
Source organism: Bufo bufo (assembly GCF_905171765.1). NCBI lineage: Eukaryota > Metazoa > Chordata > Amphibia > Anura > Bufonidae > Bufo > Bufo bufo. The sequence goes on from NC_053390.1 coordinate 321,702,839, forward strand.
TTGGGAGTTTCTACTGTAAGGGTGCATCAGGGGGCTTCAAATGGGACATGGCATCTAAAAACCATGTGGAGTTCCTTATCTTCTGCGCCCTGCCGTGTGCCCATACAGCAGTTTACGACCACATGTGGGGTGTTTCTGTAAACCGCAGAATCTGGGTAATAAATATTGAGTTTTGTTTGGCTGTTAACCATCGATGTGTTAAAGAAAAAAATTGATTAAAATGGAAAATCTGCCAAAAAAGTGAAATTTAAAAATTTGATCTCCATTTTCCTTTAATTCTTGTGGAACGCCTAAAGGGTTAACAAAGTTTGTAAAATCGGTTTTGAATACCTTGAGGGGTGTAGTTTCTACAATGGGGTCATTTATGGGGGTATATGGGGGCCCCACAAAGTGACTTCAGACCTGAACTGGTCCTTATAAAGTGGGTTTTGGCAATTTTCTTAAAAATTTGAAGAATTGCTTCTAAACTTCTAAGCCTTCTAACGTCCTAAAAAAATAAAATGACATTTCCAAAATGATGCCAACATAAAGTAGACATATGGGAAATGTTAAATAATAACTATTTTATGAGGTATCACTTTCTGTTTTGAAAGCAGAGAAATTGAAATTTAGAAAATTGCAAATTTTTCAAATTTTTGGGTAAATTTGGGATTTTTTCATAAATAAAGGTGAAATATTTTGACTCAAATTTATGACTATCATGAAGTACAATGTGTCACGAGAAAACAATCTCTGAATGACTTGGATAAATAAAGGTGTTCCAAAGTTATTACCACATAAAGTGAGATATGTCAGTTTTGCAAAATTTGGCCTGGTCAGGAAGGGGGCAAAGGGCCCAGATGGGAAGTGGTTAAAAACACACAGCACTGTTGGATTTGTTATAAAAAAAAAAAGGTTTAATATTAACCTTTTTGGGGAAAGATGTGCTTATATACACATGGTAATATCAAAAGAAGCAATGGCTTGTACTGAAAACGTAGTCCAAAAATTATCCCAATTTGGACAGTAGCAACAAGTTTGGTGTTATGTTAAATAAAAAAAAATATATATATATATATATATATACAGTACAGACCAAAAGTTTGGACACACCTTCTCATTCAAAGAGTTTTCTTTATTTTCATGATTATGAAGGCATCAAAACTATGAATTAACACATGTGGAATTATATACATAACAAACAAGTGTGAAACAACTGAAAATATGTCATATTCTAGGTTCTTCAAAGTAGCCACCTTTTGCTTTGATTACTGCTTTGCACACTCTTGACATTCTCTTGATGAGCTTCAAGAGGTAGTCCCCTGAAATGGTCTTCCAACAGTCTTGAAGGAGTTCCCAGAGATGCTTAGCACTTGTTGGCCCTTTTGCCTTCACTCTGCGGTCCAGCTCACCCCAAACCATCTCGATTGGGTTCAGGTCCGGTGACTGTGGAGGCCAGGTCATCTGGCGCAGCACCCCATTACTCTCCTTCATGGTCAAATAGACCTTACTTTCAAAGTTTTCCCAATTTTTCGGCTGACTGACTGACCTTCATTTCTTAAAGTAATGATGGCCACTCGTTTTTCTTTACTTAGCTGCTTTTTTCTTGCCATAATACAAATTCTAACAGTCTATTCAGTAGGACTATCAGCTGTGTATCCACCTGACTTCTCCTCAATGCAACTGATGGTCCTAACCCCATTTATAAGGCAAGAAAATCCACTTATTAAACCTGACAGGGCACACCTGTGAAGTGAAAACCATTTCAGGGGACTACCTCTTGAAGCTCATCAAGAGAATGCCAAGAATGTGCAAAGCAGTAATCAAAGCAAAAGGTGGCTACTTTGAAGAACCTAGAATATGACATATTTTCAGTTGTTGTGGATGGGCAGCTGTATATAGAAACATAGAAACATTTGGCCCATCTAGTCTGCCCAATATACTGAATACTATGAATAGCCCTTGGCCCTATCTTATATGAAGGATGGCCTTATGTCTATCCCATGCATGCTTAAACTCCTTCACTGTATTTGCAGCTACCACTTCTGCAGGAAGGCTATTCCATGCATCCACTACTCAGTGAAGTAATACTTCCTGATATTACTTTTAAACCTTTGCCCCTCTAATTTAAAACTATGTCCTCTTGTAGCAGTTTTTCTTCTTTTAAATATTCTCTCCTCTTTTACCTTGTTGATTCCCTTTATGTATTTAAAAGTTTCTATCATATCCCCTCTGTCTCGTCTTTCTTCCAAGCTATACATGTTAAGGTCCTTTAATCTTTCCTGGTAAGTTTTATCCTGCAATCCATGTACTAGTTTAGTAGCTCTTCTCTGAACTCTCTCCAAAGTATCAATATCCTTCTGGAGATATGGTCTCCAGTACTGAGCACAATACTCCAAATGAGGTCTCACTAGTGCTCTGTAGAGCGGCATGAGCACCTCCCTCTTTCTACTGGTAATGCCTCTCCCTATACACCCAAGCATTCTGCTAGCATTTCCTGCTGCTCTATGACATTGTCTGCCTACCTTTAAGTCTTCTGAAATAATGACCCCTAAATCCCTTTCCTCAGATACTGAGGTTAGGACTGTATCACTGATTTTATATTCTGCTCTTGGGTTTTTACGCCCCAGGTGCATTATCTTGCACTTATCAACATTACATTTTAGTTGCCAGATTTTTCACCATTCCTCTAGTTTTCCTTAATCCTTTTCCATTTGGTGTATCCCTCCAGGAACATCTGTAGTGTACGGGGACTGTAATGCCCGTCACTACAGAAGGGTCACTTGTGTGCTGTCGTCCCCCTTATTTATGGGGAAGTTGGTATAAGTCATCTTTATAAAATGTAATGTAATGTAATGCTATGTATTTCCCTGTTACTGTGAAACTTGCATGTACAGGCCTGCTAGGGGTGTCATTCCAGCTCTTAGTCACTAGAGGGAGCTAGGGAGCCCTAGGTTATATAAGGCCCAGTCAGGGAAGGGAAAGGCAGTCTAGTCTAAAGCCAGTCTACAGCAGTTGGAGTTTAGACTATGTCTGAGTCAAGTCCAGGCCTGAAGCCTGCAGACCAGGAGAGGGTATTGCAGTCCCTGTAACCGGGTTCCAGATTCAAAGAGAAGGTTCCCCTCCTGAGTTCACCTATGCAGAAGCAGGAACACCTCAATTAAAGAGCCTGAGGAAGCTGAGAGAGAGACAGAGGCAAAGCTCAGAAAAGCAAGAGGTACTCAAGACAACAGAGGAGGTACTTGATAAAGATAAAACCAAGGATATACGCCAGATCTAGGGTATTGGGCCTTGGAGAAGAGTTTCTATGTTCCAGGATCAGTCAGGAATAGAGTGCAAGCCGCCTGTACTACAAATCCTGTGTCTAACACTCTGAATGTCACCTTGCTATATATATTGCCTGCATCAAATGTACTGCAACCAACTGTCTGCAAAGGAACTGCTTTTCCGTTAATGTCCCTATATGATGACTACTAAAGTTTGAGTTCTGCTTTAACATCACGTGGTTCCTCAGTTATTCCTGCTATCAGCAAACGGCGTGCCACCGTTTAATTGGCAATGGCGTCACGAACATTTTACATCATCACCTGCCCTTGCAGAGAGTCAGCCGTCTCAGGTTAGTGTCTATTGCACTACAACACCCAGGAACACTATTAACCCTAACTTGAGTATGCTGCACATCAACCCTGTTACAAATCTTTGTGTCATCAGCAAAAAGACACACCTTACCATCGAGGCCTTCTGCAATTTCGCTGATAAAGATATTAAACAATATGGGTCCCAGAACAGATCCCTGAGGTACCCCTCTGGTTACAAGACCATGGTCTGAATATACTCCATTGACTACAACCCTCTGTTGTCTGTCCCTCAGCCACTGCCTAATCCATTCAACAATATGGGAGTTCAAGCCCAAAGACTGCAATTTATTGATAAGCCTTCTATGTGGGACAGTATCAAAGCCTTACTAAAGTCTAGATAAGCGATGTCTACTGCACCTCCGCCATCTATTATATTAGTCACCTAATCAAAAAAATCAATAAGATTAGTTTGACATGATCTCCCTGAAGTAAACCCATGCTGGTAAGTAGTAGTGGCAGTAGGGGCAGGGGCATCATTGGGCCGATGATAAATAGCCACTGTCAGCAATGGCAGATCCCCACAGATCCATGCTGGATTAATTTTCACAAATGTGATGTTTTCCACATTTTGGCAGAGGTAGTGGAGCAGAAAGTGGAATGGGGCCTCCTGGTCAAACATGCAGGCAGCAGGTATTTGCTTGCCAAAAGCTGCAGCAAGCTGGGTACACATTGTATCCCGGTAAGTACATCAATTGTGCTCATTTTCAGAAGTTAGAAAACTTTTCCCCATTTTACCTTTATAGCAAAGGTCTAAAACCATGGCTATCCAATAGTTTTCAACTTGTTTGATACTAATGATACATTTGTCAGCACGTAAGCAATGAAACTCACCAGTGTGCTTGAGGCTCCAGTTGTTTTAGTTTACATATCGCACTGAGATTGTTGGTTATGGCCAGTGTCATCATAGTCATCATCATCATGTCTGCTTTAATGAGTTTCAGCCTTGTTCCTAGCTGTGTCTGTGAAAACTCTTTTCCTCCCTGCACCAGCAAATCCTCCTCCTCAAGTCATGGCTCCTCATGCTCCTCTCCTTCTTCCTGCAGGAAACATTGTCCATACAGGTTCCCAACAACCACAGGGTGGTAAGCAAGATGAGGAGGCTATGCTTCTTCCACATCCCTTCTTGCATCAGTGTGAGCACTTGTTCCACTATCAGTATCAGGGCTTGATATCACTAATACCACTGCTATCCCTACTCACCAATCTGGTGGCTTTTTCAAAGGGTACGAGTACATGACATGCATCTCAGATGAGCTGCCACTGACTGAGCTCAAAATAACATGCTTTCTGCTGTGGTGATTTGGTGCATGATGTAATTATATCGTTGTTACATCACAGAACAAACGGTGCAAAGGCGGACCATTCTGTCGCTGCAAGTCCAGGAGGGTGTTATGCCCCATAGGAATGGCTTTAATGTACAGACTCTCCCATGAACATGGTCAGCATCTTCTGTAAGCCACAATACTTTTTCAAAAGGCATTGCTGTACCAAATTTATCACATGCGACATGCAGGAAGCATGTGTTATATCACCCAAATGCAGCACAGCCACAATGTTACTGCCATTGTCACTGACCACATTGCCTAGTTTGGAGCATACTCCAACAGAGACAGTGGCACTACCAGCTCCTGAGATGACCAAAGTAGAAGAAGATTGGCCCCTAACAGTTTTTTGCATGTTTTGGCTGTGCATTGGCTTGGCTCTTTATTTATGCCTCCATCCTTCTCCACTAATGTCACCATCATTACCCTGATCCGGTTCATCATAGTCATCATCATAATCATTATGCCTGACACTTTTCTCAGACTGTGATATGTCATGGGCTCCTTACCAGCCCCCACCTCCTGTGATTATCACTTCTGTTTTTATGTTTCAGTGCAAATACCACCATGGCTACCAGTTCCCCTACCACCACTACCACCATGGCTATAACTACTACCACCACAGATATGCATTTCACACATGTCTTTAACCTACATTTGAACTTCTTCCTCATGACACAATGTTCCTACCATTGACACTGACCATGTTGCACAGTTGTAGTTGACGGGAATAGGAAGTGATCCACTGTGTGTTTTCTCTTGCCCAGACTCATTAGTTGTAAGACTGCATGGTAACACTTCAGTTTACACATATGAAAGGCAGGAAGGGAAGTGGAAGCAATACTCTACCCTATTTCTGTTGGGGACGGGCGGATGTCCATTGAGGAAGACATGGAGGAGGTCGATAAATGCCTGGTGTGGAAACCAGACTGGCACAGCCATCAGGGTTAAATTCAGTTGGCACACCGATTCCTGGACGTGTATTGTTGTTTCCTTTCCACGCATTGTATTTTGGATAAATAACTATGAAGCGCAGGATGAGAATGAGAAGCAGTATCTGATGATGTTGACTGTGTTGATGACAAAAATGACACTGTACTGCTTGTGGATGTGGCATGGCTACTATATTGATGACAGGGAGAAGGAGAACAGTCTTGCTTACATTGGTGGCCAGTTCGATTTTTCCACGTGTGCAAGTGATGCCGCTTCATGTGGTGAAGGAGAGGTATAGCTACTAAATTTTTACTTGAAATACTATGTCTTATTTTTTGCCTGTAGTGGTTGTAAAAAATTCCCACAGAAATGATCTCCACAGAGCTGCTACCAGCAACACTTTAATAACATTTCTACCAGCACCCAAGTCAGCTCTGGGTCTCACAGCTTTAGAGCCTACTCCAAAAGAAGCAGTGGCATCCCATGTTCCTGGGGATCGGCTCCTGGCAGTTTTCTAGATGTTTTGGCTGTATATTAGCTCTGGACTTTATTTCCACCACCATTCTCCTCCTTTGATGTTACCACCTCCTCATTACCCTGATCTAGTTCCAAAGTCCTGTCCAAGGCAATATCATCATCATAGTCATCATCATAGTCAGTCAGTCACCCCTAGTAGTAATATAAGGGACACTAACAGCTCATTGATATGTGCAGGACATCCTGTGCACACATGTGTTGCCTCTCATGTCAGGGCTTCTAATTGGCATTTTTCAACAGGATAATGCTCGCCCACACACAGGGATTCCCAGGAATATCTCCTCCAGATTGCAACACTTCTTTTGCCTGCCTAGTTGCCAGATTTATAGCCAATCAAGAATTTATGGATGCCAGCTTCAGCAACCTAGGTGTATGCAGGATCTACAGACCCTGCTGTAACATCTGTGGGAAAATGTGCCCCAGGATACTATATGGAACCTGTATGCCTCTATACCAAACCAAATCTCATCTTGTATCAAGGCTACAGGCAGCCTAACAAGATACTAGGGTTTCCTTTCAATTGTACAAATTTTCCCCAACAATGTACCCTTTCATTTATTGTAATCAGTTAATCACTTACATATATTATCATTACATTTCCACTTAAGTTTCTTTCGATTACAACTCCTTCGCTATGTGATATATTTTTTTGTCAGTGACCATATTTCTAAACATTGCCGAGAGAACCAAGATGCAGTCTTAATTCCATAGGTGCCTTAGGTGTAACAAATCTTGAGAACAGGGACAGTACAGTTAATTTCTGGTACTCCATGGCTTAGATGAATTTTACACCAAAGGTAGGACTCAGTGGATGTCAGGTAACCTAAAGTTATCGTGTTCCACACTCACATCATCCAGAGGTAGACCTACAGCACCTTGTGAAGCCTCTAGGACAGTGATGGTGAATCTTTTAGAGAAAGAATGCCCAAACTGCAACCCAAAACCCACTTATTTATCGCAGTGTGCCAACAATTTAACCTGAATACCAATATATTATATCTTCTGTGTACTTTAGCTATAATAGCCTGCCTACATTCAGTGCACTGCCTGTGCTATTCATAGTGCACCCTGCATTGATGAATGGCAGGAAAAGTTTATGGCATATTGGTACACCATAGCCTTTTTCCAGGGTGCGGGTGCCCACAGAGAGAGGGCTCTAAGTGCCGCCTCCGGCACCCGTGCCATAGGTTCGCCACCACTGCTCTAGGATTACTCAACACAGGCCAGGCCCAGGATTTTAGGACATGGCAGCAGTCTGTCAATTCAACCCTTCTAAAGTCCTAAAATGCATGGCACTATATTCTTCCAACAATTCTAGCAATCAGAAATAAGAGGGAGCGAGCACCAGCATATATGTCTACATAGAGATGCATATTCACAGGTGATGGGTCATGATAAACCTTCTCATGGAGTCACAGGACCTCTGCAACAGCTGTTTTTTTTCACCTGAATATTTTGCTTTTATTAACTATTTGAATCAAATTTCCACACCATAACAATTTAATGTAAACCCCTTTTTCAATAAAATTAGAAAATACAGGCATTTGAGCAAACTTCATGTGAATCCAAAGTAATATGTTTACTACTGGTTTATAATTTGTCATATATCAATATGATACTAATACTGGAATATACCTTTTGTGTCCAAAGCCAAGCGTAAGCTGGACACATCTCATTCTTTCATTACATTTTATCATACCTTTGTGAACCACATGCTTCTCCATATTAGATAAGATACTCAGGCTTTCTGATAAGTGCACTCATCACATGCTCTTTTGATTGCTTTAGCCTTCTGCCGCATTGCTTCACTGCTTGAAGTATTTCCCTTGCAATCTATATATAATAATCCAACATTGACAATCATCTCTTAACTTCACCTTACTCGAACCTGTCCACCAGAAGCGTGTCAAATCATATAGAATTTTTATTATTCTTTTTTTTCCCTTTGTTAGGACAGTGCCATTCAATCTCATATCTTCATTTTCTTACTTACCCAACCTCAGATTATTTATTCCACAGCAGTAGTGTAAATTACTAATAACATTACTATCACTTGCAGAATTTATAATCCAATGGATCAGACTCACAAGGGTAGTCCTAGCAGGAGATGACTCATACCCTACTGTATAATGCAGTGAGTCTGCAGATGAGCAGGAAATGTACAAAACTCAAAGTATAAAATCTAATGGGCAAAGATGTTTTTATTTACTATGGTGCAAGACTACACATGGTAAGATTTGAACAGAGACAGATGGATCCTATTGACTTATCATGGGTTCTCTTAAGGTTCCACCGAGGTGTCCATTGCTTTGATGCTATTTTTTCTATTGACAGAATCCTGCATTGCATTGGCACCCAAAAGCTTCAAGTTACACCTCTGAACGCCATGGCAGCTACCAGTCAATGTATTTATGGACCTGACCAAATACGAACTCAACTGGCAGCTATAACATCTCTAGCCACTGGTAGCAAGAATGTAAAACACTGTGAATTTCATTTTGAACTGAATTATCTACAACAACCAAAAAACACAAAACATTAGGGATTGTCCACCTATTATTATTAAGTGATGGCCTATCCTCAGGATGCTCAGGACTAGTTGATTGGATCCCACATCTCACACCCCATCTATTACTGCAGCGCTGCTCCCATTTCAGTAAATGATGATAGGCCATCACTTAAGACTGACTGGTTATATCATGACTACATATAAGATTGTTACAGAACATCTAGACCCAGGTCAGAAGCCCATCTTCACTCACTTGTTTTCCATTCAACTAGCACATTGTTGTCTGGATCCTACAGTCTCTTGAGGTTTTGTTTTCACTGCCAACTCCAAAATGTGCATTTCATCTCTTCACACAGGTAATGGTAAGCTTTTTAATATGCCATCGTTTTCCCTGAAAACTGTTCCAGAGAAGCTGCAAAATGATCTGCTACATTTTATGTTTGTTTCATTTTCACTTAAAAGAAATCTCTGTCTTCATCCTGAGCTCACAGCAGAATACTAAAACCTAAATACTTTACTCTTATTGCTGAATTCATGTACATCCAAATACACTTCTCAAAATTTCACCTTACATTAAAGATCTGTTACAGGAAGTCCCAACAGATTTCATCCACCTATAAACGATGACCACATATTTTTTTTATCTTAAATTTTAATTTCTTTTTCCTTGGCTGTCCTCATTCCTCCATGCAATGCAGCATTCATTTATCTGGAGGAAGTTTATAGCACTGCTCAAGTCCTGACATCTTTGATTCAAGGCATGATATCACAGGGGCAGTCCATAGGGCTTCTATGAGGCACCTAGGCTGAGAGGGATCTGACCAGGTGGGCTGCATCCCATATTTTAATGAATAGTGGAAACTTTTGCAGGGATCCTTTCTCCACACATGCAAGGAATTAACCCCTGGAGCCTTAAAAGGAGATGTAGGTGGTAACAAGGACAAAGTCTTCCAAACCCAGATGTTTATGGGTATGATAATGTTAGCCAGCGTCAGAGCGGGGCCTCATTTCAAACTTCTTTAGGGGCCCCCTAGCAAAGGCATAGCAGTAGTAGAAGTGGGAGACCGGGAGCAAAGCAATGTCCCTCTTTGTGAATTGCTGGTTTGAATGCTCATACATTTCCATGGACACTGTAATGACTAACATTAGTGGTAACCTTCAGGCATCTAAACCAAGAAAACACTGAAAGGGCTAAATCTAATTTATAAAGTCACACTCCAGTTCAAGAAAAAAAAAAAAAAAACATTACCTGGGGAATGAAAAGAACACTTACATGGTGCCCTCCTTTTCAGCTTCAATTAGCTTCAATTCCCATGCTCTTCTGTGGTCCAAGATGGCAGCACTGCCTGTCAGACTTCCTGATGCATACTGTGAATTTGGTAGGCCAAGACACTTCCTGCTGCCTTTGGATGGACTAGCAGTATTCACATGAACAGTGCTGGCCAATCCAAGAGCAGGGCTGGACAAGTCGGAAGTGGTTTGGGCTCAGAAGCAATGTGGCCATTTTGGATGGCAGAAGACCTGCAACAAAAAAGATAAAAAGGAGGTCACCATGTAAGTGTTCTATTTGTTGCCCAGTTAAAGGGAACCTGTCACCGGGATTTTGTGTATAGAGCTGAGGACATGGGTTGCTAGATCACCGCTAGCACATCTGTAATACCCAGTCCCCATAGCTCTGTGTGCTTTTATTGTGTAAAAAAACCCGATTTGATACATATGCAAATTAGCATAAAATAGTTATATCTTACTTATGTGACAAGAGAAGAATCATATTTTCAAGCTCTGACTAATCAGGTTAATTTGCATATGTATCAAATCGTTTTTTTTACACAATAAAAGCACACAGAGCTATGGGGACTGGGTATTGCGGATGTGCTAGCAGCCATCTAGCAACCCATGTCCTCAGCTCTATACACAAAATCCCGGTGACAGGTTCCCTTTAATAATGTTACTTTCCCTTTTAAACTTGAACCAGGGGTTGCTTTAAGAGTCTTCACATAAGAGGACCAATAAAGACTTTGATTTCTGGATTTTTTTGTATACTGGGGGAACTTCTTGGGGAATATTTTTGAATGTTACAACATTCATCTAATTGGCTCATTATCTATTTAGTGTGATCTGTCTTGAATCCAGTCACAGTTCCTCTATTAGGCCTCTTTCACATGGGCGAGATTTCCGCGCAGGTGCAATGCGTGAGGTGAACGCATTGCACCCGCACTGTATCCGGACCCATTCATTTCTATGGGGCTGTGCACATGAGCAGTGATTTTCACGCATCACTTGTGCGTTGCGTGAAAATCGCAGCATGCTCTATTTTGTGCGTTTTTCACGCAACTCAGGCCCCATAGAAGTTAATAGGGCTACGTGAAAATCTCAAGCATCCGCAAGCAAGTGCGGATGCGGTGCGATTTTCACACATGGTTGCTTGGAGACGATCGGGATGGGGACCTGATCATTATTATTTTCCCTTATAACATGATTATAAGGGAAAATAATAGCATTCTTAATACAGAATGCTAAGAAATCTAGAGATGGAGGGGTTAAAAAAATTATAAATTAAACTCACCCTAATCCACTTGTTCGTGCAGCCCGGCTTCTCTTCTGTCTTCTTCTTTGAGGAAAAGGACCTGTGGTGACGTCACTGCACTCATCACATGGTCCGTCACATGATCCACCATCATGGTGATGGATCATGTGACGGACCATGTGATGAGCACAGTGACGTCACCACAGGTCCTTTTCCTCAAAGAAGAAGACAGAAGAGAAGCCGGGCTGCACGAACAAGTGGATTAAGGTGAGTTTAATTTATTATTTTTTTAACCCCTCCATCTCTAGATTACTTATAACCATGTTATAAGGGAAAATAATAAAATCTACAGAACACCTAACTCAAACCCGAACTTCCGTGAAGAAGTCCGGGTTCGGGTCTGGGTACCAAACATGCCGATTTTTCTCACGCGCGTGCAAAACGCATTCAAACGTTTTGCACTTGTGCTGAAAAATCGCACATTTTCCCGCAACGCACCCGCATCCTATCCGGCCCTCACACGCGGCGCCCATGTGAAAGAGGCCTTACTTTGTTGTTGTTTCATCTGAAATATTGCAGACAGATCCTAATTGTTTTAGTCCATCTACCTAACTCAGCTGCTACCCAGTTTAATACAATGATACCAGTTCTTGGCTTACTCCATTGACAGTTGTATATAATTTATTATTATCCATCAAGTCTTTGCTGAGCATTCATAATAATGGATTAGAGTTGGTCCAGCTATGTGGATATGTACCAAACTACTAATGAAGATGTATGAGCTCCGAATACAAATATAACACACAATTGTCAGAATATCCCTTAATGATAATAAAATTATGTTGACTCCTGACATTCAAGCATATTTGGTGCTTGATGAAGAGCTTCTCCGGCCTTCTCTTTCACCTATGAATCACTTGGCATATTGAGCACAGTATAAGGACCACAATATTATTGTTCTTTTATCTCTCCCACGACTTACTTATGTCAAAAAATACAATAATCGTTTGGGAATTCACACTAGCAAGTGACTAAACAAATGTGTACCCAATGTATTCTGTGTATCTCTGTTGCTAAGAGACGTAGATAAGTCAGGAACATTTCATTCCGTTTCAAAGGAAGCCATATAACATCCTGGTGTCTGGCATCTATTGAAGATACAAATTTGTTAATATAAGTTTATTACAACACCCGTCAAGTTGACTTTTAAGGTACTAAAGCAAAACCTTGTCATAGAATTGCATGAATAATTCAATTACAGCGCAATTAGATTCTACAGTTGTTGTAAGGACGGCTTGAAAGGAAGCGTGATAAAATTAAGTAGCAGTTGACGGTTCAACAAAAGTTCAGTAAGCAGATGCTTAATTGGAAGGGCCAAGAATAATACTTATTGAATGCATAACTTGAATACTGAATCTAAATTTGAAACAATCACCCAAAATTACAGTAAAATATGATCTTTTAGAGGGGTTGTTCTCTTAAAGATATTCAACGTGCTTAGGCTGTCAGAAGGGCTCCTCTTTTGACAGAAATACATGATGTAGTTGCAGATGAGCAATATTTTGTTTTGACCACAGTGGCACAACCAATGGGTTATTCCATTTGTGGCAATTGATCTGCCCCAGTGTCGTAACACTGTCATCAGAAACATAATGATAGCTATTCATCCTTAAAGGTGCAAGGTATAGAATAGAATGAGTCAATCCATCTTTACATTGTGGTGACTAACGCGCAAACTAATGAGTAGAGAAGCCTTTTAGATATTTATGGTTATAAATACCTGCACAAGAAGAGGTATGAAAAGGCGCCAAGACTTTATTTTGCATTATTAGTTTCACCGTGACTAAATCTATTCTCTTTACTGTGTAATGAAAGTGTTGACATGTTGGTTTTCATTTATTTTACACCTGCAATGTTTATCTGATTGGATGGTGGGAATATATAAATGTTACACTTTGTATTGCCGGTATGACATGCATAAAGGCACCTTCACACAGCCCAATGTTCGGGCAGATTATCGCAAATGCTGATTAGCGATAATCTGCCAGTGTAAAGGCGCCTCCTATTACCCCCATGAACAAGCAAAACGCTCCTTCATCGAATACCAGGATTGTTGGTGCAGACACCTAAATCATAGTTTGTCTGCAGCAGATCATGCCATCGAAACAGCCTGTATGGAAACTAGCAAAGGCATGAGCGATTGCTTCTCCCGATTCTGTGGGGGAGATCACTGCATGTAAATGTAGGGGTCTTCTCCACTGACACTGGCACTTCCTTCCCGACAACTGTCTACTCCACTGGGCCATGTAAAGGGGGCTTAAAGGGAACCTGTCATGTGGATATTTGATTATAATCTAACTAATTATATACAATCATTAACTACTAAAAAGTGCCTTAGATGTATTCACTTACTGGTGTGACAGATGGTTACCTCATAATATACACACAAAGATGCCACATGCCGCATGCTAATGAGCTGATTTGAGTCCAGCGTGATGTCATTGAGTCCAGCGTATATTTAATTCAGAGCTATAGCCACTCCCCTGCCCACCTGCTGCTGGTTCATATGGAAACAAACTGTCATTCAGCAGCAGCTAGGCGGGGAGAGTCAGGAGCTCATGAATATTCAGGACTCATCATTATGAGCTGCAGCTTTTCAATACAAGATGTTGGCAGATTGACTGGGTCAATTAAAGAAAGTGACCCAGCATTGTGCTAAGAGAATCAGTCACTTATTTATGTTGCCCTTAGTTAGGACACCATAAAACTGGTGACAGTTTCCCTTTAAGAGTACTGTTGTGTTTGAAACGCATTGGCAGCAATCATTGCATTTGTTGTTTGGATTTTATTCAGGATGTTTAACCCCCTTCATAACTTATTCCATACATGTACAGTGGATATAGGGTGTTTAAAGATGCTGCTGGTTTCTGCTGTTTCAAACAGAAGACACCCGGTGCTAATATCTGCAATCAGCAATAACGCAGATTCCAAACATTTAACCCCTCAGGGCTATGGTCAGTTGTAACCACAGCATCTGAGGCTGTTTAAGTGGCGATTGGGGGAGCTGTTCATTGTCTGCAAACACCTGGGTCTTTCTGAAGAAACGCATGCTAGTACAGTTGTAGTTCTTATAAAGGCCTGCAGGTGGCAGGGCTCCATAAGAACATAGAAAATTCACCATTTATTGCAATGATAATTCATTGCAATATAAGTCGTAAGTGATCTAAATGGCTTAAAAATAAAAAATAAATATATATAAAAAAAAGTTAAAATTCTAATCACCCCCTTTTTCCCCATAATAAAAATAAAAAATATAAAAATAAAAATCATAGGCACACCAGATCCCAAAATGCCCGAACTATTAAAATATAAATGTACTTATCCGATCATCACGGCTGATTTGCCTTTTTTTTTTTTCAACACTTCACCAAGTCATAAATACCCAAAATGGTATCACTGAAAACTTCAGATCACTGAAAATGAATCCTCACAGAGCTCCATAGATGTAAATATAAAGAGTTATGTGAGTTAGAATATGGCGATGAAAAGAAAACAAAAAATTCCAAAGTTTTTATTAGTATAAAAACACAAGAAAAACTATACAAATTTTGTATAGCTGTAACTGTACTGACCCAGAGAATGAATAGAACAGTTTAGCTTTACTGCATAGGGAACACCGTAAAAACAAAACCCCTAAAATTGTGAAGAATTGCTTTTTTTCAATTCTACACCATGGAACTATGTACGTCCATACATCCGTGCTATGTGGTGAGCTGACCGAAATGTAGTGTTTACAACATGTTATGCCACTATAAATATTATACAATAAATCATATAAACTACATAAGTGATGATGCGATTTATATAGATTCTCATTAGATAGGTAATCTCTGCATTTCTTGAAGTGAACACCGAGGTTTGTGTGTTCCACATCCCTGATATGATGGCCAGGTTCCTTTCAGTCCCTTGTCCTGTTTTCTGTATAAGCCAATCAACATTTTTGTTATAGAGTTGCACCCATTACATTATATTTCATTTAAACAAGGATCCTCATACAGCAAAGGGAAACTTTCTTTTATAATTCTGATGGTTTCTTTGAACTGGTTAATATACTGTGTTAAATACATAATCATTTTAATTTTCTGAATTCAAATGGCAATGGCTGAAAGACTTCTTATACTGAAGAAGACAACCTTCTCACGGTCATGATTTCTTGGGTCTATTTAGCGGTTTTCCAGAGTATATACCCTATTAGAGAGTCTATCATCAATTATTCTACATTCTTGATTAAATAAATTCTGATCAGAACGATATGCCCTAACAGGTCGATAATGAAGAATATGTCAGGGGTGACAGCTTACAGCATGAGATAAGATGTGGGTTTCCTGAATAGTTTAGTGTGACGTGTTTGAATGCATCACCAGTCAGACAGAGGTCCACAGAAGATGTACCACTGATTAACTTCATTGTATTGATGTGTAAATTGCAAGTTCTCCATATTATGGTCAATATATTCTATGAACCGTGGGATATCCGATTTCCACCCCACACAACTAACACATCGTCGATGTATGTTTCGTACTACTTAATGTGGTTACGGAAGATGTTGTTCTCATTATAGGTACTATATATAGTTCCCCCCAAAAGGACACATATAAATTAGCTAATAAAGGTGAAAATTTGGTACCCATCGGGCATCTCTGTGTTTGTATGGAAAACTCCTCATCAAAGGAAAAAAATGTTGTGTTCAATTAAAAGGGAAAAAAAAACTAACCACATCCAGGATATAATTTTGCAGTGATAATAAGTAATTACTGTACAGTCGGAGATGATATTGTAGCAGTAAAAGGCTTTATTATGTGGGAATGACATGTAGACAGCTGGGACATTAAACATTATCCGTCCATATTCTTTGTGCCATTTAAATTTGCTCATGATTTTCAAGATGTCTTTAAAATGTTCACTAAATCCAGGGGTGCAGCTAACTAAGGTTTGCAAGAAATCATCTACCCAAGCATGAAGGGGGAGATTTATTAAGACCGGCACTTTGTACACCAGATTTGATATCCCCTTTGTGGCCGAAGGATGTATCTAATTTATAATGAGGCACAAGCCTAGTCATATATTAGGCACATCCTCTGGCAGACCATGCGCCTAAACAGAAATCTCTGGTAGCTCCAAGCTGCTGGAGATTCCCGTCTTCATTTACGCCAGAAAACTGGCGAAGACTGTGTCGCTGTCGCTCGCCACGCCTCCTCTCACCCTTACCACTTGCCTTTTGGAAAAGTGATGAAGGTAGCATAAATACACCACTTGCGACAATATGTTGTTCTAATGGAGTCCAAAAAGTCCCAAGCACGAAGAGAAATCAGGCATAAGGAGATGATAAATCTCCCCCAAACTCGTTCCATTAGGGATTTAGTTCCAGAAATTATTGGTTTGAGTAGCGGTAGAAACACATTCTTAGAATTTCGAATTCCTAGAATGTAGGGAATGCATGAAAAATTAGAGTAAAAGTCCATTCACACGTCCGTAAGTGTTTTGCGGATCCGCAAATTGCGGATCCGCAAAACACGGACACCAGCAATGTGCGATCCGCAATTTGCGGACCGCACATCACAGACACTATAATAGAAAATGCCTTTTCTGGTCCGCAATTGCGTTCAGGAACGGAATTGCGGATCCCGAAAAAACTAATCCCGAAAAAACTGATGCGGATCCCGAAAATGCGGATGCGGATCACGGAAATGCAGATTCGCATCCGTTGCAGCCCCATTAAAAGTAAATGGGTCCACAAATTGCGGAACAAATGCGGACCCAAATTACGGACGTGTGAATGGACCCCAATTAGATACTCCACAAACATATAATCCAGTTCTTAGCATAAAATACCAATGGTCTTTCCCTCTTGTAAAATAGAGGACAATTGACATTGGTAAGTTTTAGTGGGATCAGTCTTGAGTTTAACATTGATGGTCTCTTCGTGTAACATACTGGATTCTTTACTTGTTTTTCATACAGACCTCAATCTAACATTACTATAGAACGTCGCCTTCTCCCTGGCTGTGAGCTGCCCAATCGCAGCGGAGAGCATCACAGCCAGGGAGAAGGTGAGCATTTTTTTCTCCCTAGCTGTGACTCTTTCCGCTGCGATTGGGCAGCTCACAGAAAGGGAGAAGGATACGCCCCTTGAGAAACACAGCTGTCTCCTCCTCCCTGTACCGATGGTATGAACTTACATATCAGGTGGGAAACCAGAACAGGGGGGCACAGTAGGCAAATGGAGCAGCGCATAGGAAAAATAGTAAGCAATATAACATGCCTTCAGTATGCCCTACACACCCGCTAGTTATATGATAATGTCCGGACCCCTGAAAGGTCCTCTTTAACCTGTTCGTATTGATTTCTTGCAACTCTTAGTTAGCTGCACCCATGGATCTATTGAACATTTTAAAGACATCTTGAAAATCATGAGCAAATTTAAATGCCGCAAAGTATATGGACGGATAATGTTTAATGTCACAGCTCTCTACATGTCATTCCCACATAATAAAGCCTTACAATATCATCTTTCAGAGACATTAAAAAGTTTCTCAGAGAACTTATAGTTAAAAAACACTTTTAGAGTTCCTACTCATACTTATTGATACAGAACATTGGGACATTAGAGACAATAACTTCAAGGGATCCACCATCATTGATCAAAGTTTACTCTTATTCTCCTACAGTTGGTTAGGGTTAGCATAGGGAACGTTAGGTTTAGGTTTAAAGTATGATAGATAGATATAGATAGAATGATAGATAGAATGATATAGTTTCAGGTTTATTAGTTTCAGGTTTATTTGATAAAAAAAAAAAGGGTTCAGCGTCTGTATTTGGCAAAATAGGCATATGCCACAATCTTCTCAGATACTGAGAGAGCTAGCTAGCAAACAATTTGTAATGTTGCCCTCATCTGCTAGCACTAGTGATTATGAGCCACAGCAAAGGCACTGTTACGATGCTGGTATACACGGCGTGAATCCAGTAGCCAGATGGAATAAGTCAGGCGCAGTTGTAGTCCATAGTGCGACTTGAAGTGTAGACCGCAAGATGATAATTCAGCGAAGAGTAGAAACAGTCTGGGAATTGGGAAAGACAGTTCTGAGAAGCAGGAGACTGGAACAAGTCATAATACTAGAGAAATGTTTGAATTGCCCCATTGGTATAAGTAGGCCCAAACAGGAAACAATATGGCTTCCAATCAGCACACATTGGCCATCTTTGTAAAGGGCAAATCCTAGGACAAACACAGCAACCTCCAGTGGTGAGGAGTGGAAGTGCAACATAATAGTTCAGAGGGAGTGAAACAGCGGTCACTAGTGTTAAATTAGAAAAATACATCAGGATTCTGACAGGCACATCTTCCAAGAGTCGCTGCATCCTCTTCAAAGTTTACCTATGCGCCATCTCCTTTGTAGTGGCAGCGCAGTGTTATTACAACTCCTTCGTTTCAGCAGTTGTAATTACACTTTACATGTCGCTCTGTATGTCTCTACGTGTCAACATCCTGTTTGACACAGGTCACGTGGCTGCTGCAGCTAGGAGCTGGCTGCAGTGGTGATATGTCTCTGATGTGATGTGTCACTTGACCCATGAGGGATACATCACAGCTGTTGGCAGTTGTTGGGTGCAGCGGCCACATGACCCATAATGCACAGTTAAGCTGGTGGCCATTTTATAGATTTATTTATATTGTTACCTGAGGGTCACTTTCATATTTGTCACCCATACCCCCCCCCCCCCCATGATGGTCATCTCGGTAGAAGTCGCCAATGGTCGTGCCGGTCTCTCCGCCGCCCCCCCCGGGCGGCGGCAGCAGCAGCACTCATTCAGCACCAGCCACATATTCCTCATACCTCTCATTCCTTGCCAATAGGTTCTTCCACTCCATGATGTTAGGTCCACTTTTTGATCCTAGGATGGACACTTCCAGTTTATATGAAAGGGATATTAGGGACTCTGCGCTTAGGAAGCCATAGACCTCTCGCCAATACGATTGCATGCTTGGGCAACTCCATATCATATGCATGTAGTCAGCAGACTCTTCTCTATTTCCAACATCTTTCTCGTTCTTTATACATCTTGCTTAGCAATATTGGAGTCAAATATATTCTGTGAATAATATTAAAATAATCCTAAAGTTGCTAGAAATCGTTGTCTTTTTTATATTTTTATATATATTCCCCCATTCTATTGTGTTTGATCCTATATATTTTGCCCATTTTTCCTCACTGTTAAACTTTAATATTTTCCCCAATCCCTTCCTTATTATCCTGTACACTTGAGAGGTGGTCACACTTGTTGTTGTGTGTTGATAACAAAAGTCTATAAATTTGTGTTTTGTAGTGATAAAATACTCCCTATTTTGTATTGCTTCAAATGCATGTTTTAATTGGTAGTATCGATATTGACTCATCGAATCTATATTTATTCCAGGGCATAATTCTTTTATTGTCCCGTCCTTTACTAACTGTGATACATAAATAATACTGTGATTTTCCTAGTATTTATAATCTGTGATTACTTGGAATTCTACAATATTGCTATTACACCAGAGAGGTAAAAAAAATATAAGGTGTTCGAAATTCCCAATATTCTTTTTATCTTTCCCCAAGACAGGTCCACCATTCGACATATTGGGCATTTTTCCCCTTCATTTTTAATAAATCCTGTCTCCAATATGCTGAATATATTATACCTTGGGCCAATAAAACCCCCTTCCAGATATTCTTTTATATTATTTCTCCCTGACTTTATCCACTGGACTTGGGAGGCTAAATGATATCCCTGGAAGAAAGGGACGGATAGTCCTCCATACTCCTCCGCTAACTAGAGATATTTTTGTTTGAGTTTTACCCTTTTTCTTCCCCAGATCAAGTCATTCAGCAGCCGTTCCAGATGGTTGAAAAAACGATCCTCTATCCAGACTGGACAGGCCACCAAAATATACAAAATCTGGGGAAGCAAAATCATCTTTATTAAAGCAATTCTATCCGCCTGTCCGATGGATAACTTCTGCCAAACACTGATTTTACTTTTACATCTAGTCAAGAGGGGAGTAACATTCACAAAGTCTAATATACTCGCACTCAACTTTATGCCCAGATATTCCATGGTTTTTAAGACCCTGATTCCTAAGGAGTTTGATGGTCTTTCCTGGTCAAGTGGTAACAGCACTGATTTTGCCCAGTTAACTTTATATCCGGAAATATCACTGAACTTATTTATTAATTCCATAAGATGGGGCAACTGTAATATTGGGTTCTCCAAGAAAATCTGGATATCGTCTGCATACATACTTATCTTATCAGAGGTCCCCTTCATACCAAAGCCACAGATCTCCTTGTCCTCTCTTATTTTGGCTGCCAATGGTTCTATAAATAGAGAAAACAAAAAAGGGGAAAGGGGACATCCCTTTCTTGTTCCTCTATGCAGCTCTATTTGCTCAGACCATACTCCATTGATATTAATTTTGGCTTTGGGGTGATTATATAGGATCTGTACCCATCTTATAAAGTATTTACCCAAGTTCATCCGATACATTATTTTCCAGAGATATTCCCACTCCACCCTGTCGAACGCCTTGACAGGATAGAGCGGGAACCGCCCCCATGCTCAACCTGCATATTTAAAAAAGCTCTGTGTATGCTAGATTGTACCAATCTCTTGGGTATAAATCCAGTTTGATCTGGATGAATTAGCCTTTCAATGACTCCTTTTAGTCTATTAGGGAATATTTTTGCTCAAATTTTATAATCTGTATTTAAGAGGGAGATCGGGCAATACGCACCGATCTCTCTCTCATCTTTGCCCTTTTTCAGGATAAGTGTAATCACTGCTTCGGATAAAGATACAGGGAGCTCACCTGTCTGATAAGTGTTATTTAGAACCTGTAATAACATTGACAGAATTGTGTCCCCATATTGGCGATAGATTTTGAACGGAAGTCCGTCTGTACCTGGGGAAGAGTTTCCCTGAATTGGCCCAACCACCTCTAATTGGAAAGGGGCGCCAAAGGCACACTCGTTCTCCCATCAGCCGCAGACTGCTTAGCTTCGGGAGCGAGGATCTGTGTTTGGCCTTGTTCCCAGGGCGGCTTTGCTCGCTGGGAGGCTCCCTGCTCCTAGGTCTGCCTTGAGCGCCGAGCTGATCACTCGGGGCTCGACTTGTCTGTCTATCGGTCATGTGACGCTGGCCACGTCACATCACCCTCACTCCCCACTATAAATACAGGCGGCCTGCTGGCTCCAGGTTGCCTGTGATTTTAGTCTCTTAGGCTGTCTGTATGGTTAGCTACTCTATTGATTGACCTCTGGAATATGACCTTGACCGTTTCCTGACCTCCCTTTGCCTGCTCCCTTGGTTTTGACGCTACATCTCGTATTCTGACCTCGGCTCGTTCTCGGATTTGCCACCTGCCTCTTCCCTATGTATTGACGTGACCTCCCACACTGACCTCGGCTAGCTGACCCGCCTTTGCCTTCTCCTCCACAGGGTACCTCTCTCTTGTCCACTTTCATGTCCATTTGTCTGCCTGCATCTCGCATACCGTTCTCTGCCTAGCTATCCGGTACCCTCTTTGTTCCTTCCTCCCCTACCCGGCACTTACGGAGGTTAGGGACCATCGCCCAGTTGCGCCCCGTCACCTAGGGTGGGTGGTGCAAGTAGGCAGGGACAGGGTTGAGGGTGGCAGTCTAGGGGGTGCACTTCCTTCTACCTTCCCTTCCCGTGACACTAATAGTTCCTTTAATTCTATAGGTCAGTTTAGTATTTCACACTCCTGCTCTGTTAATTTTGGGAGGTTGATATCCTCCAAGAACTTTTCAACGTCTCCATCCTGCTGGTTTTTGTTATTTTTATATAAGATTTTGTAATACTCTACAAACTTAACCACCTGCCATCTGGGCCATTTGCCCCCTTCCTGACCAGGCCAAATTTTGCAAAACTGACATATCTCACTTTATGTGGTAATAACTTTGGAACGCCTTTATTTATCCAAGTCATTCAGAGATTGTTTTCTCGTGACACATTGTACTTCATGATAGTCATAAATTTGAGTCAAAATATTTCACCTTTATTTATGAAAAAATCCCAAATTTACCCAAAAATTTGAAAAATTCGCAATTTTCTAAATTTCAATTTCTCTGCTTTTAAAACAGAAAGTGATACCTCATAAAATATTTATTATTTAACATTCCCCATATGTCTACTTTATGTTGGCATCATTTTGGAAATGTCATTTTATTTTTTTAGGACGTTAGAAGGCTTAGAAGTTTAGAAGCAATTCTTCAAATTTTTAAGAAAATTGCCAAAACCCACTTTTTAAGGACCAGTTCAGGTCTGAAGTCACTTTGTGGGGCCTACATAGTGGATACCCCCATAAATGACCCCATTGTAGAAACTACACCCCTCAAGGTATTCAAAACCGATTTTACAAACTTTGTTAACCCTTTAGGCGTTCCACAAGAATTAAAGGAAAATGGAGATCAAATTTTTAAATTTCACTTTTTTGGCAGATTTTCCATTTTAATACATTTTTTTCTTTAACACATCGATGGTTAACAGCCAAACAAAACTCAATATTTATTACCCAGAATCTGCGGTTTACAGAAACACCCCACATGTGGTCATAAACTGCTGTATGGGCACACGGCAGGGCGCAGAAGAAAAGGAACTCCACATGGTTTTTAGATGCCATGTCCCATTTGAAGCCCCCTGATGCACCCTTACAGTAGAAACTCCCAATAAGTGACCCCATTTTGGAAACTAGGGGATAAGGTGCCAGTTTTCTTAGTACTATTTTTGGGTACATATGATTTTTTGATCATTCATTATAACACTTTATGGGGCAAGGTGACTAAAAAATTGGTTGTTTTAGCACAGTTTCTATTTATTTATTTTTACAGCGTTCATCTGAGGGGTTCAGTCAAGTGACATTTTTATAGAGCAGATTGTTACGGACGCGGCAATACCTAATATGTATACTTTTTCTCATTTATTAAAGTTTTACACAATAATATCATTTTTGAAACAAAAAAATGATGTTTTAATGTGTCCATGTTCTGAGAGCTATAGTTTTTTTTATTTTTTGAGAGATTTTCTTATGTAGGGGCTCATTTTTTGCGGGATGAGGTGACTTTTATTGGTACTATTTTGTGGGACATACGCGTTTTTGATCACTTAGTGTTGCACCTTTTGTGATGCAAGGTGACAAAAATTGCTTGTTTTGACACAGTTTTTTTTTTTTTTTTTACGGTGTTCACCCGAGGGGTTAGGTCATGTGATATTTTTATAGAGCTGGTTTTTACGGACGCGGCAATACCTAATATGTATACTTTTTTTATTTGTTTCACTTTAACACAATAATAGCATTTTTGAAACCAAAAAAATGATGTTTTAGTGTCTCCATGTTCTAAGAGCTATAGTTTTTTTATTTTTTGAGAGATTTTCTTATGTAGGGGCTCATTTTTTGCAGCATGAGGTGACGGTTTTATTGGTATTATTTTGTGGGACATACGCGTTTTTGATCACTTGGTGTTGCACCTTTTGTGATGCAAGGTGACAAAAATAGCTTGTTTTTTTTTTTTTTTTACGGTGTTCACCCGAGGGGTTAGGTCATGTGATATTTTTATAGAGCTGGTTTTTACGGACGCGGCAATACCTAATATCTATACTTTTTTTTATTTTTTCTATTTTTAACCTTTTTTTTTCATTCCTTACTTGGGGACTTTTTTTTTTTACATGTGAAACTTTTTTTATTTTTTTATTTTCAACCTTTTATTTTTATTCTTTTTTATTTTACACTTTTCGTCCCCCATAAGGTCATACAAGACCTCTGGGGGACATTTACTTCACTTTTTTTTTTTTTTTTCACTGTTGATTTCTCCTGTAACTGGGGCTGACATAGTAGCCCCAGTTACAGGACAAATGCACCCCTATAGAGGCTATACAGCAGCAATCCAGCGCTGTACAGCCTCAGAGCAGGGCTGATCGAGGTCTCTGAGAGACCTCACACAGCTCCTGCACACTCCGGTCACGGCGGTCACATGACCGCCGGGCCGGAACAGGAAGCGCATAGCGCTTCCTTCTCTGCAGACACAGCGCTCGGTGAGCGCTGTGTCTGCTGCGATCTACAAGGCAGGGACACCTGGGCACTGTCCCTGCCTTGTCTTAGGGTTGCCCTGCTGTCACTGACAGCGGGCAACCCGATCAGCAGCTGCACGATTAGCGTGCAGCTGCACTTTCTGAAAAGACGTTCTGGAACGTCCGTTCAGAAATAGACGTCCACCCATAGGACGTTTATATCCTATGGGCGGACGTAAAGCGGTTAATCTCCTCCGGGCACATGGTAATTTTTCAGTTTCCCAACCTAATATTTTTTATTCTGTTAATACTTTTTTGGATCAAGGATTAGAGAAGATTTCCAGGTTTCCCTGCTTGAGTGAAATATTTAGCTCCTGTGTTGTGCTTTTTCAATTAAATAGTTTTTATATTCCAATCTAGCTTCCTCAAAATGTGATTGGGCAGTAATATTTCTGTTGTTAACTAACTCTCCCTGTAGGTTCTGGACTCTTTTTTTAAGAGATAATTCTTTTGCTGCATATTGTTTTTTTTTCCAGTTTATTTTAGCTATGTAGACTCCTCGCAAAAACGCTTTAAAAGAGTCCCACACTACAGGGAGTGCAGAATTATTAGGCAAGTTGTATTTTTGAGGATTAATTTTATTATTGAACAACAACCATGTTCTCAATGAACCCAAAAAACTCATTAATATCAAAGCTGAATATTTTTGGAAGTAGTTTTTAGTTTGTTTTTAGTTTTAGCTATTTTAGGGGGATATCTGTGTGTTCAGGTGACTATTACTGTGCATAATTATTAGGCAACTTAACAAAAAACAAATATATACCCATTTCAATTATTTATTTTTACCAGTGAAACCAATATAACATCTCAACATTCACAAATATACATTTCTGACATTCAAAAACAAAACAAAAACAAATCAGTGACCAATATAGCCACCTTTCTTTGCAAGGACACTCAAAAGCCTGCCATCCATGGATTCTGTCAGTGTTTTGATCTGTTCAATATAAACATTGCGTGCAGCAGCAACCACAGCCTCCCAGACACTGTTCAGAGAGGTGTACTGTTTTCCCTCCTTGTAAATCTCACATTTGATGATGGACCACAGGTTCTCAATGGGGTTCAGATCAGGTGAACAAGGAGGCCATGTCATTAGATTTTCTTCTTTTATACCCTTTCTTGCCAGCCACGCTGTGGAGTACTTGGACGCGTGTGATGGAGCATTGTCCTGCATGAAAATCATGTTTTTCTTGAAGGATGCAGACTTCTTCCTGTACCACTGCTTGAAGAAGGTGTCTTCCAGAAACTGGCAGTAGGACTGGGAGTTGAGCATGACTCCATCCTCAACCCGAAAAGGCCCCACAAGCTCATCTTTGATGATACCAGCCCAAACCAGTACTCCACCTCCACCTTGCTGGCGTCTGAGTCGGACTGGAGCTCTCTGCCCTTTACCAATCCAGCCACGGGCCCATCCATCTGGCCCATCAAGACTCACTCTCATTTCATCAGTCCATAAAACCTTAGAAAAATCAGTCTTGAGATATTTCTTGGCCCAGTCTTGACGTTTCAGCTTGTGTGTCTTGTTCAGTGGTGGTCGTCTTTCAGCCTTTCTTACCTTGGCCATGTCTCTGAGTATTGCACACCTTGTGCTTTTGGGCACTCCAGTGATGTTGCAGCTCTGAAATATGGCCAAACTGGTGGCAAGTGGCATCTTGGCAGCTGCACGCTTGACTTTTCTCAGTTCATGGGCAGTTATTTTGCGCCTTGGTTTTTCCACACGCTTCTTGCGACCCTGTTGACTATTTTGAATGAAACGCTTGATTGTTCGATGATCACGCTTCAGAAGCTTTGCAATTTTAAGAGTGCTGCATCCCTCTGCAAGATATCTCACTATTTTTGACTTTTCTGAGCCTGTCAAGTCCTTCTTTTGACCCATTTTGCCAAAGGAAAGGAAGTTGCCTAATAATTATGCACACCTAATATAGGGTGTTGATGTCATTAGACCACACCCCTTCTCGTTACAGAGATGCACATCACTTAATATGCTTAATTGGTAGTAGGCTTTCGAGCCTATACAGCCTGGAGTAAGACAACATGCATAAAGAGGATGATGTGGTCAAAATACTCATTTGCCTAATAATTCTGCACGCAGTGTATATGCAAGGGTGCTGATGGAGCATTCAGTAGCCAAAATTCCCGGATCTCCCTTGTTATATTTTCCTCATCTTTAACCAACTTGATCCAGTGGGGGTTTAGTCTAAAGCTCCTTTTTTTTCTTTTTAACATTCCTTATTTTTATCGTCGTAACTATTATTAGGAGAGTGGTCAGATATCTGGTGTACTTCATTTTCATTACACAATCCAAAAAATCGGGGTTAGCTAAAGCTAAATCTATTCTGGACATAACATTATTTGCCCGACTGAAACAAGAGAATACTTTTTTTCCCCCATATAAATTTCACCAAATGTCTGTCAATGCCATTTCCCGGGAGACCCTTCTTAGCGGTGTTGATTTATCCTTATCTGCTTTATAAACATGGTCTTTAGAGGAGTACCTATCTACCTCCAAGTTCATAACATCATTAAAGTCACCCATTACCAGAACCGGACACCGTGCTCTGGAGCCAATAAAGTCTGCCAGGTCTGACATGACAGACATAGCAAAAGGAGGAGGAACATACACGAATGCCAGTATACAGACAGTACCATTCAAATAACAATGGAGGAAAACAAATCTACCTTCTTTATCAGTTCTATGGGCTATTGGAATATAATCCATACTTCTATGCACATAAACACTAACACCCCGGGAATACGACGAGCAGCAAGCATGGTAGTCATATTTTGCCCATTTCCTTTTTGCTTTATTAATATTCTCATCTATAAGATGTGTTTCTAAGAGGCATACTATTGCAGGAAGATGTCTCGCAACTACATCAAATATGACCACCCGCTTAGCAATCTCGGCCATTCCCCGTATATTCCATGTTAATATTCTGTTCATGTGCTTTCTTCTACCCCAATACAGCCTCTGGGACCCACCACAGAGGCGGGCAAAGGAGCAAGAGAGAGAGAGAGAGAGAGCACCCCACCGCGACCACCGAGACCCCATCCACCCACCCAGCCCATCCCACCACCCAATAGCCCCTCCCCTCCCCATCCTGGCCGGATGAACCAAACAGTTCCCCAACCTCTTAACCTTCACCCCTCCCACCCTCCTCCCCGTCCGACCCCCTTTATAATCACTCCACTAATATCATATTTACTCATTCAGGAACCTATCCCCTTATCATCTAACCATTCCTGAACCTCTTTAGGATGAGTAAAAAAAAAAACACTTGTTCCTGATGAATCACTCTCAGTTTAGTGGGGTAGAATAGAGAGTATTTAATCTTGGCTGCCTCCATTCTCTTTTTAACTTCCCTAAATTCTCAACGCTTAGCCTGGGTTACCCTCGAGTAGTCAGGGTAAATTTGTATTTCCCTGCCATTATATTCTAGAGGCGAGAGATTTCTTTTATTTTTCATAATAGTATCTCTATCCCGGGCATTCATCATTTTGGCCAAGATTGCTCTTGGCGGGCTTCCGGCCTGTGGCTGTTTGTTTGGTATCCGGTGGGCTCTCTCCACCAAGAACCACTCAGAAAATCGATCCGCACCAACCACTTCCAGTAGCCATTGCTGAACAAACCCGCTCGGGTCTTCATTTTCAGCCCCTTCAGGGAACCCAACCAAGCGTATGTTGCTCTGTGAGATCTATCCTCCTTTTCTGTTACCCTTTCCTGTAGTGCTTTCTTTTCAGTTTCTATACCCTTCACTCTTCTTTTAATCCCATCCACCTCCCCCTTTAATTCCCTTGAGACCACCTGAAGATCCTTAACTTTCTCGCGTACTTTGTTCATCT
Organism: Bufo bufo; assembly: GCF_905171765.1. Lineage (NCBI taxonomy): Eukaryota > Metazoa > Chordata > Amphibia > Anura > Bufonidae > Bufo > Bufo bufo. The sequence goes on from NC_053390.1 coordinate 321,731,312, forward strand.
CGTCCTTAATCAGAGACAGATCTACCTGTATTGTGGATAGTTTAACTGACAGTTCTCCCAGTGATGCACTCGACTGCTGCACAGCACTAAGAATATCTGTCAGTTTCCTATCCATCACTTCTATTTTCTCTGCCATTGGGGCATTCTTATCACTCTTCCCCTCTACTCTGTCAATCACTTCCACTGTTTCCACTAAGTTTTGTGGGTCTATTAGGTCAATTTTATTTTCTCTATTACCTTTCTGATTTGTTCTGGTCTTATATTGTGGGGATTTAAAAAATGTATCCATCTTTGAGATTGAACTACTCCCGCTTGCTCCCAAAGATTTCCTGTTTTGTACCTTTGGTGGCATTATATGATCAGGGAGCTACCTTGGGTGTATTGAGAAGTTGGAAGAGAGACGGGGGAAGAGGAAAAAAAAAAACTGAGGGTCACTTTAAAAATAGTACAGTTCTAGAATTTTTGTTGAATGCTGCTCACACAGTGTCAATTGCCCCAAAAGTTCTTAGACATTTTTGAAAAATAAGCAAAGTATATTTAACTATTAAAGTACATACTACTTTATATTACACTTTCAGCAGTTTTTGTATCACAGGGTTAAGTTTTAGCCTAGCTGTAGAGTATCTTAGTTTCAGTTTTACACTAGGTCACTTCATTTTGTTCTTCTAACAGTCGCAAGGACGTGAATATAACCATAGCAGCCATAACATTTGCTGTGGGGCCAGAGGTTGGGGGCATCTAATCAGGTTCAAGAACATTGTATTTTTTTGTGGTTAAAACAATATGGTGGCTTTTTGCTATAATGTGGGTTTTCTGATATATAGTGCTATTATACAGATTTTTAGTTATTGCTATTTATTCTACTGTTTTCATTTTCTTACACTAGCTGATGGGAGCCCTGTCTTATTTTGCTATGAGGCACTATGAATTATAGTTACACCCCAGGCCGGCTGGACGTGTTGCCTTTATCTCTGAACTCCTGATAGCTCATAAACACTAATTTATTCCATATTCATATACAGTTGCAAGAAAAAGTATGTGAACCCTTTGAAATGATATGGATTTCTGCACAAATTGGTCATAAAATGTAATCTGATCTTCATCTAAGTCACAGCAATAGACAATCACAGTCTGCTTAAACTAATAACACACAAATAATTAAATGTTACCATGTTTTTATTAAACACACCATGTAAACATTCACAGTGCAGGTGGAAAAAGTATGTCAACCCTGGGATTTAATAGCTGGTTGAACCTCCTTTGGCAGCAATAACTTCAACCAAACGTTTCCTGCAGTTGCAGATCAGACGTGCACAACGGTCAGGAGTAATTGTTGACCATTCCTCTTTACAGAACTGTTTCAGTTCAGCAATATTCTTGGGATGTCTGGTGTGAATCGCTTTCTTGAGGTCATGCCACAGCATCTCAATCGGGTTGAGGTCAGGACTCTGACTGGACCACTCCAGAAGGCGTATTATCTTCTGTTTAAGCCATTCTGTTGTTGATTTACTTCTTTGCTTTGGGTCGTTGTCCTGTTGCAACACCCATCTTTTGTTAAGCTTCAGCTGGTGGACAGATGTCCTTAAGTTCTCCTGCAAAATGTCTTGATAAACTTGGGAATTAATTTTTCCTTTGATGATAGAAATCCGTCCAGGCCCTGACGCAGCAAAGCAGCCCCAAACAATGATGCCCCCACCACCATACTTTCTCATTTGGGATGAGGTTTTGATGTTGGTGTGCTGTGCCTCTTTTTCTCCACACATAGTGTTGTGTGTTTCTTCCAAACAACTCAACTTTGGTTTCATCTGTCCACAGAATATTTTGCCAGTACTGCTGTGGAACATCCAGGTGCTCTTGTGCAAACTGTAAACGTGCAGCAATCTTTTTTTTGGACAGAAGTGGCTTCCTCTGTGGTATCCTGCCATGAAATCCATTCTTGTTTCGTTTTTTATGTATCGTAGATCCGCTAACAGGAATGTTAGTGTATGCCAGAGACTTTTGTAAGTCTTTAGCTGACACTCTAGGATTCTTCTTCACCTCATTGAACAGTCTGCCCTGTGCTCTTGCAGTCATCTTTACAGGACGGCCACTCCTAGGGAGAGTAACAGCGGTGCTTAACTTTCTCCATTTATAGACAATTTGTCTTACCGTGATTGATGAACAGCAAGGCTTTTGGAGATACTTTTATAACCCCTTCCAACAATTCTTAATCGTAGGTCTTATGAGAGCTCTTTTGTGCAAGGCATCATTCACATCAGGCAATGCTTCTTGTGAAAAACAAACCTAGAACTGGTGTGTGATTTTTATAGAGAAGGGCAGCTGTAGCAAACACCTCCAATCTCATCTTATTGATTGGACTCCAGTTGGCTGACATCTCACTCCAATTAGCTCTTGGAGATGTCATTAGTCTAGGGGTTCACATACTTTTTCCACCTGCACTGTGAATGTTTACATGGTGTGTTCAATAAAAACATGGTAACATTTAATTCTTTGTGTGTTATTAGGTTAAGCAGACTGTGATTGTCTATTGTTGTGACTTAGATGAAGATCAGATCACATATTATGACCAATTTGTGCAGAAATCCATATCATTCCAAAGGGTTCACATACTTTTTCTTGCAACTGTATATATACAGTGGATATAAAAAGTCTACACACCCCTGTTAAAATGTCATGTTTCTGTGATGTAAAAAAAATTAGACAAAGATAAATCATTAATGTGACCTATAAAATGTAAATTGAAAAACAAACTGAAATCTTTTAGGTAGAGCGAAAAAAATATATAAAAATAAAATAATATGGTTGCATAAGTGTGCACATCCTTAAACTAATACTTTGTTGAAGCACCTTTTGATTTTATTACAGCACTCTTTTTGGGTATGAGTATAAGCATGGCACATTTTGACTTGGCAAGATTTGCCCACTCTTCTTTGCAAAAATACTCCAAATCTGTCAGATTGCGAGGACACAGCCCTCTTCAGATCACCCCACAGATTTTCAATATGATTCAGGTCTGGGCTCTGGCTGGGCCATTCCAAAACTTTAATCTTCTTCTGGTGCAGCCATTCCTTTGTTGATTTGGATGTATGCTTTGGGTCGTTGTCATGCTGAAAGATGAAGTTCCTCTTCATGTTCAGCTTTCTAGCAAAAGCCTGAAGGTTTTGTGCCAATATTGACTGGTATTTGGAACTGTTCATAATTCCCTCTAGCCTAACTAAGGCCCCAGTTCCAGCTGAAGAAAAACAGCCCCAAAGCATTATGCTGCCACCACCATGCTTCACTCTGGGTATGGTGTTCTTTTGGTGATGTGCAGTTTTGTTTTTGCGCCAAACATATCTTTTGGAATTATGGCCAAAAAGTTCCACCTTGGTTTCATCAGACCATAACACCTTTTTATATATCGTAGTAGACAGCGGCTGCACCCACTAATCGGTTCTGGAATGAGGTGCTTACCTCTAGAGGCCTCACCCCAGACCTATGTAAAGAAAACGATATGTGTAAAATTAAGAGGGGCACTCTCTACATAAGGGATCACACTTGGATCATATAATTGAGTTGTATTAAATTTAATAACTGCACTGCAGAAAAATGACAAGGAATAAGCAATCCCTAAAATAGTAAAATAGTAAAATATCCACACAAAATCTTAAAAGCACATCTAACAATAACACAATATAAAATGCAATTGGACTTGTGGAGGACAAGTATCAAATTAGTCCACTGTTAGTATAGTATATATGTATATATATCACTCCTTGTCAACTCAATTATATGTATATATATCACTCCAACTCAATTATACGATCCAAGTGTGATCCCTTATGTAGAGAGTGCCCCTCTTAATTTTACACATAACACCTTTTCCCACATGCTTTTGGGAGACTTCAGATGTGTTTTTGCAAAATGTAGCCTGGCTTGAATGTTTTTCTTCGTAAGGAAAGGCTTTCGTCTTGCCACTCTACCCCATAGCCCAGACATATGAAGAATACGGGAGATTGTTGTCACATGTACCTCACAGCCAGTAGAGATGTCCCGAACTATTCACCGGCGAACAGTTCCCGGCGAACATCGCTTGTTCACCGCGGCAGGCGAACATATGCGATGTTCGATCCGCCCCCTATACGTCATCATTGAGCAAACTTTGACCCTGTACCTCACAGTCAGCAGACACATTCCAGCCAATCAGCACACCCTCCCTCCCAGACCCTCCCACCTCCTATCAAAAAGCAAGGACAGCATCCATCTTAGATTCATTCTGAAGCTGCAGTGTTAGGCCTCATGCACACGACCGTTGTGTGCAACCGTGGCCATTGTTCCGTTTTCCGTGATTTTCTGCGGACCCATTGACTTTCAATGGGTCCGTTGAAAACTCGGAAAACGCACCGTTGTTTATCCGCTGACGTGATCCGTGTTTCCTGTCCGTCAAAAAAATATGACCTGTCCTATTTTTTGGATGGAAAATGGTTCACGGACCCATTCAAGTCAATGGGTCCGTGAAAAAACACAGATGCACACAAGATTGACATCCGCGTCCGTGGTCCGTGGCCGTAGGCTACTTTCACACAGACGGATCCGCAGATCCGTCTGCATAAAAGCTTCTTCAGAGCTGAGTTTTCACTTCGTGAAAACTCAGATCCGACAGTATATTCTAACACAGAGGCGTTCCCATAGTGATGGGGACGCTTCAAGTTAGAATATACTACGAACTGTGTACATGACTGCCCCCTGCTGCCTGGCAGCACGCGATCTCTTACAGGGGGCTGTGATCCGCACAATTAACCCCTCAGGTGCCGCAATTATATTCATTGGTGGCCAGTGCGGCCTCCCCCCCCCCTCAGCAAGCATGCGCTGACTTCTGTATGGCCTTTAAGTCTGGGCCGGCACCAGGTGTAGATGCCCATCATTGGTGGCAGCGGAGAGTTCCGATCGGAGTCCCAGTTTAATCGCTGGGACTCCGATCGGTAACCATGGCAACCAGGACGCTACTGCAGTCCTGGCTGCCATGGTTACTTAGCAATTTTAGAAGCTTTATACTTACCTGTGATGTCTGTGACCGGCCGGGCGCTCCTCCTACTGGTAAGTGAAAGATCTGTGCTATAAGCAATGCGCCGCACAGACCTTTCACTTACCAGTAGGAGGAGCGCCCGGCCGGCCACAGACAGCGCAGGTAAGTATAATGCTAAGTAACCATGGCAGCCAGGACTGCAGTAGCGTCCTGGTTGCCATGGTTACCGATCGGAGTCCCAGCGATTAAACTGGGACTCCGATTGGAACTCTCCGCTGCCACCAATGATGGGCATCTACACCTGGTGCCGGCCCAGACTTAAAGGCCATACAGAAGTCAGCGCATGCTTGCTGAGATATATGTACATATACAATGAGAAATAGCAACAGCATAAGCTTATAAACAGGTAAAATATACATTTTTTTTTTTTTGTGAAGATTTTAAATGTCCAGGTCAGACGTGCTCGGTGTGTAGATAGTGAGACACGGAGATATTTAAGAAGATATGATGTTGAATCAATATTTGTTTTTGACTGTATTTTGTCTAAGGGAACAGCTTTTGCTCATGTTAGGTTTTTTCGTGTTATATTGCAAATGGAGGTATCAAACAATATATATACATTTATATGCAGGATAAATGCAGACATTTACCCTGCGCTGGTTGTAGACCGCTATTAAACTAACCAAGGGGGGGGGAGAATTTTAATTAGGAGGGGGGGAGAGGGGAGCCGCACTGGCCACCAATGAATGTAATACAGGGGAGGGTGGCAGCACCTGATCTCTTACAGGGGGCTATGATACGCACAATTAACCCCTCAGGTGCGGCACCTGAGGGGTTAATTGTGCGGATCACAGCCCCCTGTAAGAGATCGGGTGCTGCCAGGCAGCAGGGGGCAGTCATGTACACAGTTCTTAGTATATTCTAACTTAAAGCGTCCCCATCACTATGGGAACGCCTCTGTGTTAGAATATACTGTCGGATATGAGTTTTCATGATATAACTCAAATCCGATGGTATATTTTAACATAGAGGCGTTCCCATGGTGATGGGGACGCTTCAAGTTAAAATATACCATCGGATTGGAGAAAACTCAGGTCCGATGGTATAATAGGGACTATTGACTTTACATTGAAAGTCAATGGGGACGGAACCGTTTGCAATTGCACCATATTGTGTCAACGTCAAATGGATCCGTCCCCATTAACTTGCATTGTAAGTTAGGATCGATCCATTTGGCTCCGCACGGCCAGGCGGACACCAAAACGACTTTTTCCTTCATGTCCGTGGATCCTCCAAAAATCAAGGAAGACCCTCGGAAGAAAAAACGGACACGGATCACGGACCTACGGACCCCGTTTTTGCAGACCGCAAAAAAAAAAACGGTCGTGTGCATGAGGCCTTAGTTAGAGCAGAGAGAGTGCTGCTGCTGCGGAATTAATAGGGAAATCGTTAGCTAGGCCAGTGTTCTGTATCCACTCCAGTCCTAAAAGACTCATCTGCTGTAAGGACAGCGTCCTGACAGGACCCCAAAAAGCCCTTTTTAGGGCTGGTACATCAGTCTGAATATTTTTTTAAATATATATATATATATATATATATATATATATATATTGCAGTTGCCTGCCCGTGTGTGAGAGGCCACAGGCCCACAGACTGTGCTGTGTGCACACCACTCATATCGGGTGGCACAGTAGCTTGCAGATAAAAAAGTCATACATTTTTTTCTCTGTAATATAATTGCAGTTGCCTGCCAGTGTCATTCCCATAGACTGTACTGTGCCCACTGCCCACCACTCATATCGGGTGGCACAGGACCTTGCAGATAAAAATGTCATTTAATTTTTACAATTTAATATAATTGCAGTTGCCTGCCAGTGTGTATCAAGCCCACAGACTGTACTGTGCCCACTGCCAGGGCCCACCACTCATATCGGGTGGCACAGTACCTTGCAGATAAAAAGTTATTACATTTTTTCTCTGTAATATAATTGCAGTTGCCTGCCAGTGTCATTCCCATAGACTGTACTGTGCCCACTGCCCACCACTCATATCGGGTGGCACAGGACCTTGCAGATAAAAATGTCATTTAATTTTTACAATTTAATATAATTGCAGTTGCCTGCCAGTGTGTGGCAAGCCCACAGACTGTACTGTGCCCACTGCCACTGCCCACCACTCATAACGGGTGGCACAGTACCTTGCAGATAAAAAGTCATTTAACTTTTTCTCTGTAATATTATTGCAGTTGCCTGCCAGTGTGTGTCAGGCCCACTGACTGTACTGTGCCCACTGCCCACCACTCATAACGGGTGGCACAGTACCTTCCAGATGAAAAAATCATTTAATTTTTACCATTTAATATAATTGCAGTTGCCTGCCAGTGTGTATCAAGCCCACAGACTGTACTGTGCACACTGCCAGTGCCCACCACTCATATCCCTGGCAGTGGGCCCACCACTCATATCGGGTGGCACAGTACCTTGCAGATAAAAAGGTCATTTAATTTTAACCCTTTAATATAATTGCAGTTGCCTGCCAGTGTGTGTCAGGCCCACTGACGGTACTGTGCACACTGCCAGTGCCCACCACTCATATCGGGTGGCACAGTACCTTGCAGATAAAAAAGTCATTTCATTTTTACCATTTAATATAATTGCAGTTGCCTGCCAGTGTGTGTCAGGCCCACTGACTGTACTGTGCCCACTGCCCACCACTCATATCGGGTGGCACAGTACCTTGCAGATAAAAAAGTCATTTAATTTTTTCTCTGTAATATAATTGCAGTTGCCTGCCAGTGAGTGTCAGGCCCACAGACTGTACTGTGCCCATTGCCTACCACTCATATCGGGTGGCACAGTACCTTGCAGATAATAAAGTCATTTAATTTTTTCTCTGTAATATAATTGCAGTCGCCTGCCAGTGTGTGTCAGGCCCACAGACTGTACTGTGCCCATTGCCCATCACTCATATCGAGTGGCACAGTACCTTGCAGATAAAAAAGTCATTTAATTTTTTCTCTGTAATATAATTGCAGTTGCCTGCCAGTGAGTGTCAGGCCCACAAACTGTACTGTGCCCATTGCCCACCACTCATATCGGGTGGCACAGTACCTTGCAGATAAAAACTTTTACCCTTTAATATAATTGCAGTTGCCTGCCAGTGTGTGTCTGTAACGACCATGGTCATGGTCGTGACTCAGGATCCGCATGCGGTTGCCTGCGGTTTGGTTTTATTGTCAACCACATGGTGAGGGCTGCTGGTATGTTGCCTCATGTGTGGTTGCCGCTGGTAACATGGTTGTACTTGGCAGTATAGCAGCCTGAGCTGTTGCTGGGCAGCTTGCTGTCAAGTGTATGCGGTAACTCCTGGTTGTGTGTGTGTGTATGTTATGCACTTTGTATGTCTGGTGTGCACGAGGTTTATGTAGGTGTGCACTGTGACACTTCCCTTCACTGTGGCTGCCCGTGGCAACGTTTGGTATGGTGTACATGTGGTGGCAGTGTCCCGGCCTTCAGGCTGACTCCTAGGACATGGTTGCCACGCATGTCGTTGACTGCGGTAACAGCTGCAGTGTGATGTTCATTTGGACACTTTCCCCTTTAAGTTGAAGTCTTCCCTTCCCTGGTGTTGGAAGGGTTAACTTCCTTCCTAGTGTGTGTGTGCACTGGGTGTGTCTGAGTGTGGGTGTGGCTACTTGGGCTATAAAGCCTCAGTTGAGTCCTGAAGCTGAGAGGTACTCCAGCCTTGTTTGTAAGCTGGAGGCACCCTTCTGGTTTATACCATCTGCCACTGAGAGCCACTCTTGTGGTCATAAACCTTGCTTGATGTGATGAAGATGTGTCTGTTGTATGTTTCTTATTGCAGCTTATGGTCCTGGGTTCCTGTGTGTTGTGTGCTGTGTCCGTTTCTGTGTTAGGACAGCAGCACTTGCGCATGGGTTCCAGGCTTTGTGTCTGTGGCAGGTGGGTGTTGTGCTTATGGCATTTACCTGCCACTGCCATGAGTTGTATATGTTCCCCTTTATTGTAGCCTGGCCTGTGAGACTCCTGTTCCTCCGTGTCTAGGAGGAACAGGTCGTCTTACCCTGCTCCTAGCTTTAGGGATATGAGGAGGGTTACTAGGGATCCGAGGTTCCGGCCATGAGCCCTCCTACCTTCAAGGTCGGCTCATGCAGCTAGGAGTCAGGGTCAGATTAGGGATGCGATAGGAGGTGACCTGCTCCCTAATTCTGTGCTCCTGTCCAAGCAGCCACCACCATCTTCTGTTGTACCACGGCTGAGGGTTTTCCCCATCCTCAGCTGTGACAGTGTCAGGCCCACAGACTGTACTGTGCCCACTGCCAGTGCCCACCACTCATATTGGGTGGCACAGTGCCTTGCAGATAAAAAAAGTCATTTAATTTTTAGCCTATAATAAAATTGCAGTTGCCTGCCAGCGTGTGTTAGGCCCACAGACTGTACTGTGCCCACTGCCATTGCCCACCACTCATATCGGGTGGCACAGTACCTTGCAGATAAAAAAAGTCATTTAATTTTTACCCTATAATAAAATTGCAGTTGCCTGCCAGTGTGTGTCAGGTCCACTGACTGAACTGTGCCCACCACTCATATAAGGTGGGACAGGACCTTGCAGATAAAAATGTCATTTAATTTTTACAATTTAATATAATTGCAGTTGCCTGCCAGTGTGTATCAAGCCCACAGACTGTACTGTGCCCACTGCCAGTGCCCACCACTCATATCGGGTGGCACAGTACCTTGCAGATAAAAAAGTCATTTCATTTTTATCCTTTAATTTAATTGCAGTTGCCTGCCAGTGTGTGGCAAGCCCACTGACACTGCCCACCACTCATAACGGGTGGCACAGTACCTTGCAGATAAAAAGTCATTTAATTTTTTCTCTGTAAAATATTATTGAAGTTGCCTGCCAGTGTGTGTCAGGCCCACTGACTGTACTGTGCCCACTGCCCACCACTCATAACGGGTGGCACAGTACCTTGCAGATAAAAAAATCATTTAATTTTTACCCTTTAATATAATTGCAGTTGCCTGCCAGTTTGTATCAAGCCCACAGACTGTACTGTGCCCACTGCCAGTGCCCACCACTCATATCGGGTGGCACAGTACCTTGCAGATAAAAAAGTCATTTAATTTTAACCCTTTAATATAATTGAAGTTGCCTGCCAGTGTGTGTCAGGCCCACTGACGGTACTGTGCACACTGCCAGTGCCCACCACTCATATCGGGTGGCACAGTACCTTGCAGATAAAAAAGTAATTTCATTTTTACCATTTAATATAATTGCAGTTGCCTGCCAGTGTGTGTAAGGCCCACTGACTGTACTGTGCCCACCACTCATATCGGGTGGCACAGTACCTTGCAGATAAAAAAGTAATTTAATTTTTACCATTTAAAATAATTGCAGTTGCCTGCAAGTGTGTGTCAGGCCCACTGACTGTACTGTGCCCACTGCCAGTGCCCACCACTCATATCGGGTGGCACAGTATCTTGCAGATGAAAAAGTCATTACATTTTTTCTCTGTAATATAATTGCAGTTGCCTGCCAGTGTGTGTAAGGCCCACTTAATGTACTATGCCCACTGCCCACCAGTCATATCGGGTGGCACAGTACCTTGCAGATAAAAAGCCATTTAATTTTTTCTCTGTAATATAATTGCAGTTGCCTGCAAGTGTGTGTCAGGCCCACTGACTATACTGTGCACACTGCCAGTGCCCACCACTCATATCGGGTGGCACAGTATCTTGCAGATGAAAAAGTCATTCAATTTTTTCTCTGTAATATAATTGCAGTTGCCTGCCAGTGTGTGTAAAGCCCACTGACTGTACTGTGCCCACTGCCCACCAGTCATATCGGGTGGCACAGTACCTTGCAGATAAAAAGCCATTTAATTTTTTCTCTGTAAAATAATTGCAGTTGCCTGCCAGTGTGTGTAAGGCCCACTGACTGTACTGTGCCCATTGCACATCACTCATATCGGGTGGCACAGTACCTTGCAGATAATAAAGTCATTAAATTTTTACTCTTTAATAAAATTGCAGTTGCCTTCCAGTGTGTGTCAGGCCCACTGACTGTACTGTGCCCACTGCCAGTGCCCACCACTCATATCGGGTGGCACAGTACCTTGCAGATGAAAAAGTCATTCAATTTTTTCTCTGTAATATAATTGCAGTTGCCTGCCAGTGAGTGTCAGGCCCACTGACTGTACTGTGCCCACTGCCCACCACTCATATAGGGTGGCACAGTACCTTGCACGCATAGTACTACTAATCTAAAAAAAAAATGACAGGCAGCGGCAGGCCACCCCGCAGGGGCCGTCTTGGTCGTGATGCTGTGATTTCCTTTGGCCCTAGAATAATGCCCAGTGTTCAGAGGCCTGAACTTGAAAAATTCTGAGGACATAGTTGACTAACTTACACAGGACACCCAATCTTCTACAGCTTTCACTCGGAACCTTAACGCACCATCCTCCTCCAGCTCAGCTTCGGGCACCTCTCAAGTTACCACTCGCCCGCCGCCACCACCAACACTAGCACCACAGCTGCTTCACTTGATCTGTCAGAGGAGTTATTTACACATCAGTTGGAAGAAATGAGTGATGCGCAACCATTATTGCCAGAGGATGTAGATAACAGGGATGTCTCAGTCAGGCAGCATTACACACATGAACGTACGGTGTGATGATGATGATCTTGTACCCGCTGCTGCTTCCTTTGCTGAGTTGTCAGATACAAGTGAAGAGGTTGCTGATGACGATGTGTCCGTGGATGTCACGTGGGTGCCCGCTCGAAGAGAAGAAGAACAGGGGGAAAGTTCAGATGGAGAGACAGAGAGGAGGAGGAGACGAGTTGGAAGGAGGGGGAGGTCGTCGCAAGGAGCTAGTGGCACAGTCAGACAGCATGTATCGGCACCCGGGGTCAGTCAGACAGCACGCCAATCAACGCATGCTGTTGCCACCACCAGAATGCTGTCATTGCAAATCTCAGCAGTGTGGCATTTTTTTGTGTGTCTGCCTCTGATAACAGCGATGCCATTTGCAACCTGTGCCAAAAGAAACTGAGTCGTAGGAAGTCCATCACCCACCTAGGTACAACTGCTTTGCGAAGGCACATGATCTCACATCACAAACACCTATGGGACCAACACATGATGAGTACAAGCAGCACACAAACTCAAAGCCACCATCCTCCTCCTGGTCCAGCATCTTCAGCCACGTCAACCACTGATGTCCTCCTTGCGCCCTCTCAACCACCCGCCACTCCGCCTCTCACCTTCAGCAGTCAGTTCCTGCTCATCTGCCCACAGTCAGGTGTCTGTCAAGGAAATGTTTTAGCGTAAGAAGCCAATGCCACAGACTCACCCCCTTGCCCGGCGTCTGACAGCTGGCTTGTCGGAACTCTTAGCCCGCCAGTTTTTACCATACAAGCTGGTGGAGTCTGAGAACTTAAATTTTTTTTTAGCTATTGGGACACCACAGTGGAAGGTACCCGGCCGATATGTTTTTCACAAAAGGCAATCCCCAACCTGTACTCTATTGTGGAAAGGGAAGTCATGGCATGTCTGGCACACAGTGTTGGGGCAAGGGTCCATCTGACCACTGATACCTGGTCTGCAAAGCACAGTCAGGACAGGTATATCACGTACACTGTGCATTGGGTAAACCTGCTGACAGTTGCCAAGGATGGAATGCGTGGCTCTGCAGAGGAGTTGGTGACACCGCCACGACTTGCAGGCAGGCCTGCTGCCAGCTCCTCTACTCCTCCTACTCCATCCTCTTCGCTAACCTCCTCAGCTGAGTCCTCTTCTGCTGCTGCGCCTTGCTCCTCATTAACTGCACCCCCCCAGCTCCCCAGGGGCTATTCCACATCCCGGATACGACAGTGTCACGCCGTCTTGGGGTTGACTTGCCTGAAAGCAGAGAGTCACACCGGACCAGCACTCCTGTCCGCGCTGAACGCACAGGTGAATCAATGGCTGACCCCGCACCAACTGGAGATCGGCAAAGTGGTGTGTGACAACGGAAGCAATTTGTTGGCGGCATTGAATTTGGGCAAGTTGACACATGTGCCGTGCATGGCACATGTGTTGAATCTGATCGTACAACGCTTTGTGCATAAGTACCCAGGCTTACAGGACGTCCTCAAGCAGGCCAGGAAGGTGTGTGGCCATTTCAGGCGTTCCTACAGATATTATATAACATGATTTTGAATGTGATTGCTTAATTCTGAACACGGCTACATACCCAGAAATAAGAGGGTGTGCACCACATTATTTTTTTTTTTTTTTGTGGTACATTTTATAGGTCACATTAAAGGTGTAAAAAGTTCTGAAATTATTTATCTTTGTCTCCTTTTTTTATATCACAGAAACCTGACATTTTAACAGGGGTGTGCAGACTTTTTATATCCACTGTATATGTAATTTGTATTCCATATTCTCTCTTTGATGGAGAACTTATGCATTTAAAATGAATATAAAACACATTCCTCACATTGGAAGGTTGCATCCACATATTATTCACATGCATAGTACACATAAAGGAATCTGCACATTAAAAATCAAAGTTATCTGTCAAACACATCATAAAAAAATTTCATACTATATCACTACTTGCATTACTTTGCTTAAACATTACTTTGTATAAACAGGTCTTCTTGCACAACACTACAAAATATATTCCTGAAGCCATTTACCATCTTTTTCAAGACCTTTCTGTGGCAAATTAATAGCTTGTTTAATTTAAGTAGTTGATATAAAGGGAGATCACTTCTCTGAAAACATTATCTTCAATCTAGAGTTTCAGCATGATCCTACGGAAAATCCCCATTTTGGCATTACTTGTACTTACTGGGTGTACTGTATCGAGCTTGCAACCACACGTGCCAATTTGATCCTGGCAGTAGCCTTCATAACAGAATAAAGTGTAATTCCCATTATAGAATAACATTATTAATAAATAAAAAAAGATCACATATATAAATTGAAATCTTTAAAGGGTCCAATAGTTACTGTGCCCAAAAAAACTAAAATACTCTGTAATAGCAAACAGTGCAAAAAAGTAAAAATCTGAGATGTTGAGATATACGTTACATTGAAAAATGTAGCCAACTATGCTTTTCAATACAATTGTTGGGGGAGGAATGGAAGGAGGGACTAGAACAGTTCAGTAGGAAAGGTGTAGGGTAAAAAATATACATAAACCTCTTAATTGTATGTATACTAATGCCAGAAGTCTGACTAATAAAACTGGTGAACTGGAATTAGTGATGTGTGAGGAGGATTATGACAAAGTGGGAATAACTGAGACATGGCTGGATGACAACTATTACTGGGCAGTTAATGTACAAGGTTACAGTCTGTTTAGAAAGGATCATCAAAACCGGAGAGGGGGAGGGGTCTGCCTTTATATAAAGTCCTGTCTAATGCCCACAGTCCGAGAATATATAAGTGAGGGACATGAACATGTGGAGTCACTGTAGGTAAAAATACATGGAGGCAAAAATAATAATAAATTACTAAAAGGAGTTTATTATAAACCACCTAATAAACCAGAGTCCACAGAAAATCTACTACTAAACGAGATAGACAAGGCGGCAAATCATAATGAAATAGTTATTATGGGGGACTTCAACTACCCAGATATAGACTGGAAAACTGAAAGCTGTACATCTCATAAAGGAAACAGGTTCTTGGCAATAACCAAAGACAATTACCTTTCCCAACTGGTTCAGGACCCGACTAGAGGGACGGCCATACTGGACTTAGTATTAACCAATAGGCCTGACAGAACAACAGACGTGCAGGTTGGGGGACACCTGGGAAATAGTGTCCATAAAGTAATAACCTTTCAATTATCCTTCAAACGAGCGTTTCTACAGGGAGGAACAAAAATACCAAACTTCAAAAAAGCTAACTTTAGCCAACTAAGAGAGGGCATAGGCCTAACTAACTGGGACAAAATCCTCAAAACTAAAAATACTGCCACAAAATGGGATATTTTTAAAAGCATCCTAAAATCTAATTGTGAGAGGTACATACCTTATGTGAATAAAAGGTTAAGGAACAAGAAGAAACCAATGTGGATAAATAGAACTGTAAAGAAGGCAATAAATGACAGCATTTAAAAAAAGAAAGCGTTTAAATCACTAAAACAGGAGGGTAGCGAGGAAGCACTGAAAAGCTATAAGGAAAAAAACAAATAAAAGCCGCAAAACTAGAGACCGAGAGATTAATTGGCAAAGAGAGCAAAACTAACCCTAAAATGTTCAATTATATAAATGGTAAAAAGTATAAATCTGAAGGTGTCGGTCCTCTACAGAGCAATGAGGGGGAAGTTGCAGAGAGCGATGAGGAGAAAGCAAAGCTATTAAATATTTTTTTCTTCACTGTATTCACTGAGGAAAATAAACTGTCAGATAAAATGCGGAATGTAAAAGTAAATTCCCTATTAAAAGTGCCCTGTCTGACCCAGGAAGAAGTACAACAGCGACTTAAAAAGATTAAAATAGACAAATCGCCAGGACCGGATGGCATACACCCCGTATCCTAAGATAATTAATTAATGTCATAGCCAAACCCTTATTTCTGATATTTACAGACTCTATACTGACAGGGAGTGTTCCACAGGATTGGCGCATAGCAAATGTGGTGCCAGTATTCAAAAAGGGTGCAAAAACAGAGCCCAGAATCTATAGGCCGATAAGTTTAACATCTGTTGTGGGTTAACTGTTTGAAGGTTTTCTAGGAGATGCTATCTTGGAGGATCTCAATGAAAACAAGTAAATAACATCATATCAGCATGGCTTCATGAGGGATGAAACTAATCAAACTAATTTAATCAGTTTCTATGAGGAGGTAAGTTCTAGACTTGACAGTGGTGAATCAATGGATGTTGTATATCTGGACTTCTCCAAAGCATTTGACACTGTACCACATAAAAGATTAGTATATAAAATTAGAATGCTTGGACTGGGAGAAAACGTCTGTATGTGGCTAAGTAACTGGCTCAATGATAGAAAACAGAGGGTGGTTATTAATGGTACACACTCAGATTGGGTCACTGTCACTAGCGGAATACCTCAGGGGTCAGTATTGGGCCCTATTCTCTAATATATTTATTAATGATCTTGTAGAAGGCTTGCACAGTAAATATAAATTTTTGCAGGTGACACTAAACTGTGTAAAGTAATTAACACTGAAGAGGACAATATACAGCTACAAATGGATCTGGATAGATTAGAGGCTTGGGCAGAGAAGTGGCAGATGAGGTTTAACACTGACAAATGTAAGGTTATGCACATGGGAAGGAATAATGCAAGTCACCAGTACATACTAAATGGTAAAACACTCGGTAACACTGACATGGAAAAGGACCTAGGAATTTTAATAAACAGCAAACTAAGCAGTAAAAAACAGTGTCAGGCAGCTGCTGCCAAGGCCAATAAGATAATGGGTTGCATCAAAAGGGGCATAGATGCCCGTGAGGAGAACACAGTCCTACCACTTTACAAATCACTGGGCTCCGGTGAACAAGGAAGACATAACAGTGCTGGAGAGGGTTCAGAGGAGGGCAACTAAAGTAATAACTGGAATAGGGCAACTACAGTACCCTGAAATATTATCAAAATTAGGGTTATTCACTTTAGAAAAAAGTCGACTGAGGGGAGATCTGATTATTATGTATAAATATATCAGGGGGCAGTACAGAGATCTCTCCCATCATCTATTTATCCCTAGGACTGTGACTGTGACGAGGGGACATCCTCTGCATCTGGAGGAAAGAAGGTTTGTACACAAACATAGAAGAGGATTCTTTACGGTAAGAGCAGTGAGAATATGGAACTCTCTGCCTGAGGAGGTGGTGATGGTGAGTACAATAAAAGAATTCAAGAGGGGCTTAGATAAATTTTGAGTGTAATAATATTACAGGCTATAGCTACTAGAGAGGGGTCATTGATCTAGGGAGTTATTCTGATTGCCTGATTGGAGTCGGGAAGGAATTTTACCCCCCTTAAGTGGGGAAAAATGGCTTGTACCTCAGTTTTTTTTTTGCCTTCCTCTGGATCAACTTGCTGGATAACAGTTACTATTGTAGGAAGGCGCAAGGGTCCGTCATTGACGGAAGGTACTTGTCACCGAGGTTCCTGCCCTCGGTGACATAGGAACCGGTAATTTTATGCGTCAGCGGCAGCTAGTGCTCGCTGACACTGTTTTTACTTAGTGTGGCTGTAGAGCCAATCCGGGCCGGTTCTTATTGGGGGCAGCCAAAGAGCAGGGTGGGTGGCTGTTCCCCATGTTCCAGGCCAGGTTTTGGGCTGGGATTTAAAAACCCAGCCAGCAGCTCAGCTGGGTGTGGAATGATCCTAAAGGGGGTTAGGCTACTTTCACACTAGCGTTCAGAGCGGGTCCGTCTGATGTCTGCTCAGACGGATCCGCTCCTATAATGCAGACGTTTGGATCCGTTCAGAACGGATCCGTCTGCATTATAGTTGAAAAAAATTTCTAAGTGTGAAAGTAGCCTGAACGGATCCGTCCAGACTTTACATTGAAAGTCAATGGGGGACGGATCCGTTTGAAGATTGAGCCATATGGTGTCATCTTCAAACGGATCCGTCCCCATTGACTTCCATTGTAAGTCTGGACGGATCCGCTTGCCTCCGCACTGCCAGGCGGACACCCGAACGCTCGCTGAGCGCTGCCAGACTGATGCATTCTGAGCGGATCCGCGTCCACTCAGAATGCATTAGGGCAGGACGGATGCGTTCGGGGCCGCTTGTGAGCCCCTTCAAACGGAGCTCCCAAGCGGACACCCGAACGCAGGTGTGAAAGTAGTCTTAGTGGAGCTGTGGAAGCTCTGTGTTTGGGAGCTAAAGAGTTCTGCCATGCTGCAAGGCTGAGAGCCGCGTGCTGGGAGTCAGGCGCCCTAAAGCCTGCTGTGAACTGCCAGGTGACATCTTTTGCTCTGTGGACTCTTTCTGTGTGAATTAACACCAGGACCCTGCAAAGTATTGTTTATCTTTTCTGCCTTTTTGTGTGAATAAACACTGAACTTTAGCTTATCAACCGTGGTCTTGCCTCTGTATTGCGTCCGCTTACCCTGCCTACCAGAGCAAATCCCTACACTATGTATTGGTATACTATGTGGTATGTGATCATTTTTATAAAGAATATGTCACTTATACTAATTAAAACCAGGTAGTGAAACATCCACATATAATGGCATGAGGATACCGTTGTCTGATAGCCTAAGAAGGGAGGCAGTCCACCCGAAAACATTTCACTCTCTGTCTTTATTTTCCTATGTATTTTATTTAATAAACTACAATTTTAGTGACCAACGCCCCAAAACCATTTTTTTCCCTCTTCATCATATTGTAGTGTCTGCCATTTTTGAAGTCCCGAGTAGTAGGAGCAGTGGTCACATCCATATGTTTACTCCACAGTTGTGCCTCAGTGTGCACAACTCACGCGAGTAAGTGCAACCATAGTGCTGCATTTATGGGAATAACTTGTGGGGGGGGGGGGTCGCCAGACACTTGGTAGCTGTGCAGGAAACAGGGACACAGACAGGATAAAGTCAGATTTAAGTGTTTTTATTTTACACATATATTTAAACATAAGCATAGCCTTAACAAATATGCTTATACAAACAAACCGTGCTCGGCTGAGCAAGTACCTAATACAACAAGACAGTCCCTGACTATACTTGGGACCAGCTACCCAGCCCACAGGTACAAATGGAAAGTATTGGCTGGCACATGCAATACCTTCAGTAGTTCAGCAGTCAGCTTCTCCAGGTATGGCCACACTGCTCAGCTCTACACTGAGCTTTAAATTAGGCCCTAATGACCCATGTGACCCACAGCTGTGGGCTATGGAAGCCCAGGACCGAAGCCCGAGTGGAGTGAGTGTCCCACTGCCAACCTCACTCACTCCAGTATAAGCAGGTCCTAGTACGTATTTTACAATCTGTCTATGTTAGCTGTGGCTAACAGACAAAACAGGCTATCAACCCTGCTTATCCTGTGTCTGGGTTAACCTTTCGGTTCCCAGAGACACACCCAAGGCTTACCAAACACAGTTTAACTGTTTCAATGAGAGATATCAGTTCTCGCAAACGGTACCCTTCTCACAACCTATACAGTGCTTCTTTAGGAAGCACCCGGCGCTCTCTGTTCTTTTTGTCAATAAATATGGTGATGTCACAGTACAGAGATGATAAACACGGTGATGTCACAGTACAGGGATAATAAACACATTGATGTCATAGTATAGAGATAATAAACACAGTGATGTCATAGTACATGAGTAAAAAACACAGTGACATCACCTTCATGGCTATCCATTCCTCTAGTTACTACAGCACCGATCGACCGTGAACAAGATCCGGGACGGATGTAAAAATTGGCCATTTTGCAAAAAAACATTATTGATGGAATAAAAGTTAAAAACAATCTACCGGTACATTGAATCCGAGTTCCAAACATTTATTATTTTTCTATAGTGATGCTGAGGAAAGGCCTGAGCTAACTGTCCTTCTCTCTAAGATGGCTTGTAGCCTGGACAAAGGCTGATGTATTCCAGGGTCTGTGGTAGAGTATCCCCGTCTCAGCATCTTCTTCTGGTCACTCAAGTAGTCTGGCATGAGTCTCTTCTTTTAAGGCTACTTTCACACTAAAGTTGTTGCTGGATCCGGCAGGGTTCAGCAAAAACGTTTTCGTTACTGATAATACAACCATCTGCATCCGTTCTGAACGGATCCAGTTGTATTATCTTTAACATAGCCAAGACGGAACTGTCATTAACTCAATTGAAAGTCAATGGGGGACGGATCCGTTTTCTATTGTGTCAGATTGTGTCAGAGAAAACGGATCCGCATGCTGCGGTTTGCTTTCCGGTATGAGAACGGTACGGAATGCATTTTGGAGCATTCCGTTCTGTTCAGTTACGTTTTGTCCCCATTGACAATTAATGGGAACAAAACGGAAGCGTTTTTTTCACGGTATTGAGACCCTATGACATATCTCAATACCGGAAAATAGAAACGCTAGTGTAAAAGTAGCCTAAGCACTGATCCCTAACTGTAGAACACTAGGGGCTCTGACTGTTTTCCTTGTATCTAGTTTCTAGCTGAACTAGAATTTCTAATGGGAGGGGTGGAGTGGAGAAAATCAGTACAAATAAATACAATGTTACACTTTCCATCTCTTCTAGCATTAAAGCTTTAATGATACTCAATGACATAGCAATTTTTCCAGACAAAAACAGGTTTTCAGACATAACATAGCAGCACCTGACATATTCTATTCGCAAATTTTTATCGCAAATATTGGCACTTCGAGAATTCACGAATATCTAGAATATAGTTCTATATCTTCGTAATCGCAAATATTCTAGGATTTTTTTTCATCAGTACCCATAATCCTCATTGCTTCTTGCTTGTGGGCCAATGAGAAGGCTGCAATATCTTTGACTTTAAGAGTAGTGTTGATCGCTAATTTTCGTATTGCAAATTTTCCGATTGCAGATTCTCGCAATCAAGAAAATAATGACTGGAGATCTCGAATTTGTGAATACATGATGAATATTGACCCAAATATTCGTGAAATATTGCGAATTCGAATATTGCCCCTGCCGCTCATTATTACCTGGGAAGCCCCAAAAGTAACTTTAGGGGAACAAAAGATTCTGTTCAATGTTATGCTGTAGCTATTTTAATGTAATCTTATGTGTTTGTTCAACTCAGAATTAAGGTCACGATATTATGTTCTAATTAATGCCCTCCGCATTAAGAGATAAACAGTATAAAGCAGCACATGAACTGAGTAATTGCTGTCACTACCACAGTCAAGCAAAAGTAGAATTATTTTAGCTCTTGGACACAAGGGTCGGTGTAGCTGGTGAACAGTTAATTAGCTTTGTTTAACTAATTGATTTTAGTTATTAAAAATAAAAGTGAATGAAATCTCCAACAACATAATACAATAAACTTTTCATATAGTTTAAAATCTTCTTCAACACAGTTACTTCAATTCACTTGCTGAGTTACTTAAAGTGTTTGTGCAGGGGTTTTATCCCCGCCAATCAGCGGTGCTCCATGTGATCGCTTCTTCTATGCGAGCTCTGTCATTTCCCTGGCAACGGCGGCCCGGTGTAATTACAAGTACTAGCTCCATTACTTTGCTTATTTAAGAAATACTATCAAAGTGAACGAAAGAAAAACTGCATGCAGGCCCAATCTCTTCATTTACAGCAGCCATAGGATTTGAGTTCTGTGCATATGCCATAAAAGTTAAAATAGGTATACCGTTTAAAGTGGCCAAAACAGATAATATGTGGTTGAATAGTGGCACCAATTTCAACAGAATTGTCCAATGTGTGCTGTGTCCTCCCTTGATGGCACATCTTGTGGAAAGAGATACCGGGCATGCAGGATTTCCCAAAACTCTTAGGAGGAATACAGCTGCCAGTCTACAGTTATGTTGTATGTGTGGTCAGCTTTAGAATAGAGCCCCAATGTACAATGTTTGCATGGCCCTCTAATTAGCTTTATTTATTAAATCTTATACCATATTTGAGAACAGCCATGATTAAGACCATGTTTGGCGGAAACATGTTGGCTTGAGGCTGTGTTCATCTCAGGAAAATGTTTTAATCATGATTTAATAAAAGTAGACTTTTAACGCACACTGGGTACTTACTTTTTCCAAAGAGGACAGAATCTGATAATCACCTCCTTTACAAGAATTTGTAATGCGTCCAGCTAACATGTCTACTAAGAATTCCAAATTCTAGAATGCAGGCATTGTTTGTGGAAGCCTACAGTGTGTTGATAGACTAGTTAGAGAGGCTGAGTGTTGTAGTGCCTGTCAGTACATTACTAAAGCTGTTTGACAGTCTCCTGCGAATAACAGAGACTGCATACTTCTGAAGTTGTCCGTGGGATAATGGAAAAAGATCATTTATGGTACTATTATTTTTGCTGATAACACAACTGTTTTACATATCTTTTCCTGTAGTATTTCATTTTTAAATACTAAGAGGAGCCAGTTCAGAGGATGGAAGTGGTAGTGGCCCTGATGAGATGTTGTGTCACGGTGTACTCCCTGTTCTTGCCAACCATACCCTCCTCTACTGAAACACACGGCCAGTACATGAAAAAATAAACAACATTGCATATAAAACATGACAATTGACCTCTTTAGGGGCTCATTGCAGATGCTCTGGCGCTAACACGTCAGATGAAGTATGAAGATGAATATATGGCGGTGTACTTGTTATGTGGCCCATAATGAAAAGGAGTCCATACGATGCTTCAAGAAAGATGAAACTCCTTATACTTACTACATACAGAAAGCGTGTTATAAAAAGAAATGAGTGATACATTTTCATGTAGTCACAACACGCAGAAGGGTTTTGAAATCAATACATAGGTTTCTGTGTGCACATTAAGCCCCTGTATTGATTGCAAATGTCTTGTGAGGTCTGTATCTATGTATCAAAGCAAAAGAGGTTTAGCTGTCCTAAGATCTAATTACTCTAGTCTAGATAACTCTTTAGTGCCTTATGCCTTTAGTGTTGTATTCTATTTTACATCCAATGTTCATGATGTATTTTACTATTAGGCCAGGTTCACATCTGCGTTCAGTAAATCTGGTAGTCTGGCATAGCCAGACACTGCCAGGGCCCGCCAGATCCCCATTCACTATAATGCGATCCGTTGGGTTTCCAGCAAGTTTCTGGCATGATTGTTGGCTTTTTTACATGCAGTAAGCCGTCACTCTTGCCAGACACCCGACAGATCCTATTATAGTGAATAGGGATCTGACTGGTACCTTGCGTATTGTAGCATTGGGGGCCACCTCAAACCCGGCCACAGCAAGAAAAAACAGCCGTACACCCACAGGAAGTGCAAGGGCGCTGCCATCTTGAAAAAGGCGCATAGACAACTGCTTCTCAGTATGACTTTGCTGTAGCACCAACAATGATAACCCATGCAAGGTTCCAGCCCAGCCATAATGAGTACTGCTGGAGACAATAGACTCTGCACAGATTGTCTGGGGCCATCGCTGCCATAGCTGTGCACTATAGCCACTCCTCATGCTTCTTAAAGGGACCTGTACCCTATATTACAGCCAATAGCAATGCATCACAAATGGGTATAATAGCCTCCCTTTAAACTGTGTATTTGGCAGAACTCACTATCAAAATGTCTGATAACGAGGATAGTGCTCAATCAAGCCGCAGCAACTGCTCTACAACTGCTACACCATGCCTGATAACTAAGCCATACTACTTTGGGGCACCAGGGTTCCCACACTACACAGGAGAAGCCCACACATTAAGAGACATTCAGGAGAAAATGTTTGCCTCCTTCAAGCTGTATCCTGTGTCCACAGAGCAAAAAGTAGAAATTCTCATTGACCAATTAGAGGGTGCTGCACCAAGCCATGGTCAGAGAAAAAAAATGTAGAACAATTTCTTGAAAAGTTATGCACTACCTTTGAAACCAGAACTGCATGAGAACTTAAAATGTGGTACTTTGGCAAGAAACAATCGCTTGGTAAGTCCCTCAGAGACTTTGACTTATCAATGCAAGAGGCCCTGAGAGCTGTCGTTCACATGGACCCCCGTGAAGCAGAAGACAGAGACAAAACTCTGCGGGAACAGTTCATAGAAGGTACCACTAGAGAGACTAACACACATGGAGTGGACGGGGAGCGCTTTTAGAGATGGGGAGGGCCCTGCATTCTTCTTGACTTCCCCACAGTGTCTGCAATTGAACTCCCTCTCTCCGTCCCGACACTGGTTCTGTTGGCTGTATCATGTTACAGAGGCAAGGATAAACTTTGTACCTCTGCTGAGAAGGAGAGTAGAATAACGGCCTGAGTCTGCTGCTTAAAAGGGTTCTCCAGGCATTTAATACTGATGACCTATTAGAGTAACCCTGAAGGAAATAGACCAGGTCCAGAACCAACGAGGCCATGCAAGCTTCAGGCAGCAAGGTGTTCACTTGTTTATGGCATAAAAGAATTTACTTCTGTGGAAAGAATTATTGCTTTGGCACCTCCCACACTTTGAGATGAACGGGATATTTGTATCTTGAATCTGCTTCCTTCAGTCTAGAAATGCATTCAATCTGAATGCATTCTTGTGGTTATTTTAGAGAAACTGCAAAGTGTCTTTAGGGAGAGAAAAAGAGAATATAACAAAACAATAACAAATACAGGTGCACTCTGCAATCTACCTAAACCCTCAAACTGATTTTAAAATTGAGAGATTAGTCAACATGTCCTACGGTGTAGAACATGTCTAAGCCCGGGCACCACGCCAAGGTTTCTCAAGTAGCCCGGGACCTAACACTCTCCTACCTGAGCCGTATGGGCGATACCAGGAGCCAATGGGCAAATTACAGGAGCATAAGGCCGACTCACAAACAACTCACCAGTTACCTCCAGCATGTGGCCATGCTTGCAATGGGAGGAGGGAGGAGTCTGCGAGTCCCACTCAAGACTGGCTGATATAGCCCAGGCTTCACAGGTGCACCTAAATGTGACCTGTAGATGGAAAACAGGCACATTTGAATTGGAGTTTATACACCTCCAGGAATCTATATATACAAACTAAGAAGACAGGTTGGCATTAGCAGGAGCTGCTCAAACCCACATGCAGTTGTGCATATATATAGGGGAGCAGATCCTGCACTTGTGGCCCTTTGCTAATGGCAATCCCCAGCAAAATGCATACGGTGGAGGATGCCCGCGGCGAACCACAAGTACCACAATAGACATCCTACACAAGGTAACAAGTGCGGATGTTGTAATTAATATGACAATATAACAAAACAATAACAAATACAGGTGCACTCTGCAATCTACCTAAACCCTCAAACTGATTTTAAAATTGAGAGATTAGTCAACATGTCCTACGGTGTAGAACATGTCTAAGCCCGGGCACCACGCCAAGGTTTCTCAAGTAGCCTGGGACCTAACGCTCTCCTACCTGAGCCGTATGGGCGATAACAGGAGCCAGTGGGCAAATTACAGGAGCATAAGGCCGACTCACAAACAGCTCACCAGTTACCTCCAGCATGTGGCCATGCTTGCAATGGGAGGAGGGAGGAGTCTTCGAGTCCCACTCAAGACTGGCTGATATAGCCCAGGCTTCACAGTGCAATTGCACTCCCTCTCTCCGTCCCGACACTGGTTCTGTATCATGTTACAGAGGCAAGGATAAACTTTGTACCTCTGCTGAGAAGGAGAGTAGAATAACGGCCTGAGTCTGCTGCTTAAAAGGGTTCTCCAGGCATTTAATATTGATGACCTATTAGAGTAACCCTGAAGGAAATAGACCAGGTCCAGAACCAACGAGGCCATGCAAGCTTCAGGCAGCAAGGTGTTCACTTGTTTATGGCATAAAAGAATTTACTTCTGTGGAAAGAAGTATTGCTTTGGCACCTCCCACACTTTGAGATGAACGGGATATTTGTATCTTGAATCTGCTTCCTTCAGTCTAGAAATGCATTCAATCTGAATGCATTCTTGTGGTTATTTTAGAGAAACTGCAAAGTGTCTTTAGGGAGAGAAAAAGAGAATACTACAACCTCCATTGTTGCTGCCTATACTCTGCTATTGGGAGAAAGAATGCACTGTGATATACTTTGGAACTGTGCCTTTTGCCCCTGTATTATTGACATAATCATTTGTCTGCTGGCTCTACATCTGCACTCCTGCCTTGCAGTCAGCAAACGTCTTCACCATCAAGGGCACCCCAACAAGGGCACACCATCAAAGGGCTATCTCATTTCAGCAAGTGGCATTTATTATGTAGAGGAAGTTAATACAAGCAACTTACTAATGTATTGTGATTGTCCATATTGCTTTCTTTGCTGGTTAGATTCATTTTCCCATCACATGATACACTGCTCGTTTCCATGGTTACAACCACTCTGCAATCCATCAGTGGTGGCTGTGCCTGCACACTATAGAAAAAAAAAACACTAGCCTATGCGTGCTCCCATGATCCTGACTACCAGAGAGGTTGGCTCTTTTACCTATAGTGTGCAAGCACGACCAGGGTGATCGTAACCATGGAAATGAGCAGTGTATAATGTGATGGAAAAATGATTCCAGCCAGCAAAGGAAACAATACGAACAATCACAATACCAGACATCCCAACCTGCAAAAACTCATTTCAGGGAGGTGCACTTCTCATTTCAGGGAGGTTTTTGTTTTTTTTTACAAACTTTTTATTACATTTTCCATACATATGCAGTATCTGCACACTTTGCTCTATGGTGTGGAGGACGGGGCTCATTACCCTGCCCCAAATTATCATATTTATATATATTATTAAAGCATCCAGGGGGGGTGAATTTAACACTGGGGTAAATAATATAATTAAAATGGAGGGTTAAATGTGTAAATGTATTTAAAAAAAAATGCATCTCTCTCAATAGTTCTATAGCTACTGAATGAGACAGAAGAAGGGAGGCCTTTAACATATATATCTCCTTGAGAAGCCAATTTGACCCTAAAGGGTTAATTCAACCTGTAATCTAAACTCTGTCCTGTCACTTCTCTTATCTCTCTGCTCTGCTATCAGTAAACCTTTCCGGGATGGGTGTCAGGGAGCTGTTATCTAATAGCGGGAGACTCCCTGAACCTCCGGGAGAGTTGAGATCCCTGCAATACATTAGTAAGTGCATTGTATTAACTTCCACTACATAACAAATGCTATTTGCTGAAGTGACACTTTAAACGTGTTAATTTCAGGTTTTACTGAATCTTATCCCACAAAACTGTTTATCAATCTGCTCAGCTTCTGCTCGAAACACACTGCCTGTGACGTGTCCTCTTTAAAACACTTATAATTTCTATATCTGCTATATTATGAACACATGAAGGTGTAGAACTTCTCACATACCAAAAGAAAAGAAAAATAACTATTTTAAAACAAATCTAATTAAAAAAAATGTAATAGTTTTATGCAAATAATATTTCTTGTGACTGCACTATTCACTCTCCAGTTTGTATTGCTGGTTGCTCATTTTGGGGTGCTTGTAAAGCAGTAAGAGGGAGACATAAGAAAACCCCCTTCCTGTGCTCAGAGCTTAAGAGTTCTTGTTACACTTCAGGCTAATATTCCAATGATGGTTTTCAGAATTTACTATAGTCCGTGTCAGCAAAATGTGTGTAACCAATGCAAAAGAATCCGTACTGTTTGTACTTTACTGTTCTGTATTGGAAAAGCAAAAGTCACACTATAAATTAGCTGTACCAGCTGCCATGTAAATGTCAGACCATTTGTATGGTGTTTATATTCGTAAGATTTAAAATGTTATTTCTCCAACAGCTGGTTTAATCTTAAAGGAGCTCTGTCATTTAAAAAACTTTTTGACATGACATAGTGGCATCAGATCGGAAGTTTCGATAGGTGGGGTCCAGATGCTGAGACCCTAAATGATCTATGAAAAAGGGAGGTATGAGCTCTGTGCCCCTTTAGCTCAGTTCAGCTTTTTACTTCTCTCCTAGGATCAGAATGATGTAAACCTAGTAGAAAATCTATAGCCATAGATTACTAACCTTGCCTGTTCGAGTAGAGCCTTTTATTATAGCAATTGCTGGGGGTGTTCCGTGATATTTCTCCTACCTGTGAAATTTCCCTACCCTCGTCACTTCCTGTTGTGATGCGGCCGAACCGGACATGACATTCCCAGCTTTCAGCACCCAGGCCGTCACCGTATCAAATTTCTGACACGCCCTCATAAAATGTCTTCCCCAGCACTTGCCGGTGCCACTTCAGTTCTGGGCTGCAATGCTCCTGTTTCCTGTAGTCATAACATCTGTGTTCAAATACCTGTATAACCAGGACCTCAAGACGATGTCAGACCCAACGGTCTATTTACTGTCCCATGCATATGGCCATATCGCATTTTATTTGCGCACCCATTATTTTCAATGAATCTGTGGTCTGCATTTTGCGGTCACAGTCTATCTTTGGTGTAATTAACATGCGAAACAGGAAAGCACACAGATGATCTGTGTGCTTTCCACATCCATATGTCCGTGCCGCAAAAAAATCTCCTATACTTGTCCTCAAAATGCAGAGCCATTGGAGTCAACGGCCTCAGCTATTGCCAAGCCCTTCTGCTTCTCTTATTTAAAACTTCAGTGACAAGCCTGTTTTGGGCCTTAGTGACCAAGCAAATATTTTTCTTTTCATTGTCCCATTTCAAGAGCTATAACTTTTTAACTTTTCCATTGATGTAGTCATATGAGGGCTTGTATTTTGTTGGAGAAGTTGTAGTTTTTAATCACACCAGTTTGGGTTATATATAACTTACTGATCAACTTTTAGGCTAATTTTACATCTAGGTATTTTACCATATCCGGCATAGCTGGATAAGGCCATGCACTGCCAGAGCCAATTGACTGTAATCCAGCAGGGATTTGGCCGGTTTCTGGTATCAGCGCCATGTTTCAGATGGGCAAAAACTGCATGGTGCATGCAAGCCTGTGACTAAGTTACTGTCACGGCATGGTGTGGGAGGATAACTCAACACCGACCACAAGAGGGAAGGGAAAAGATACTAGGCAGGCCTGGAAACTAGGGAAAGGTCACCACTTAGTGAATCACTAACCCAAGCCCTGACTACTATAAGTATGAAAAGACCTTGATGGTAGGAATGTTCATATGCTGTAACCTAGGGCCCTATCTAACCCTAAAGGGCCCTGGAAATAGTGTTAGGACAAGAGAGGACCTGTTCCTTCCCAGCTGAAGGAACAGGAGACCCCCTTAGGCATAATACCAAAAGGTAGGAGAAAACCACAAACAAGAAATAGGGAAAGGGCACTTAGCTCTAAAATATGCAGATAAGCAGGAACTCAGAGGAGAACCATACACCAGCTCTTCACAACCAAAGGGAGCTATCAACCGCATAGCATAATGGGTGAGACCAGACTAAATGGATGAGTAGGAATGGTGCTGGCCTGCCCTGCCGCCAGCGTTTTGTCAGAGTGGGTATTTAGTGCTGCTGGGGGCATAACTGAAAATAATTGCTGACCGGTTGACTCTTATCAAAATGAACAAGGCCTGGATTGCCCATGACTTCTCTACTCCACCAGAGGAAAGAGGCTGAACATAAAGGCACTTTAAATGTGGCTTTTATGGTGTATTGAATACACTGTATTCCCATGCACCATTCCACCACAAAAAAGGGTATATGGTTCAATCTTCCTTTTCTCCTCCTCCTCCTCCTCCTCCTCCTCCATCATATCAACATGCTTGTTAGGCTGCCCTCGCTCCTAAAGGTTTAGAGGGTCTGCTCAGTAGCAGGCCCTCGCCCATAATTTTTTCCATGATGAGATCAGCAGCAGGCATTCACCCCTAATGTTTCAAAGAGTCAGCTCAGCAGCAGACCCTTAACCATAATTTTTTCGATGGTCAGCTCAGCAGCAGACCCTCACCCCTAATGTTTTAGATGGTTAGCTCAGCAGCAGACCGTCGCCCATAATTTTTTCCATGGTCAGATCAGCAGCAGGCACTCGCCCCTAATGTTTTAGAGAGTCAGCTCATCAGCAGGCACTCACCCCTAATGTTTTAGGGAGTCAGCTCAGCAGCAGACCCTCACCCCTAATGTTTTAGATGGGCAGCTTAGCCCATCATTTTTTCCATGGTCAGATCAGCAGCAGGCCCTCGTCCATAAATTTTTCCATGGTCAGATCAGCAGCAGGCACTCGCCCCTAATATTTTAGAGAGTCAGCTCAGCAGCAAGCCCTCACCCCTAATGTTTTAGATGGTCAGCTTAGCAGCAGGCCCTCGCCCATAATTTTTTCCATGGTCAGATCAGCAGCAGGCACTCGCCCCTAATGTTTTAGGGAGTCAGCTCGACAGCAGACCCTCACCCCTAATGTTTTAGATGGTCAGATCAGCAGCAGGCCCTCACCCTTAATGTTTTAGAAGGTCAGCTCAGCAGCAGACCCTCACCCCTAATTTTTTCCATGGTCAGAGCAGCAGCAGGCCCTCACCCCTAATTTTTCTGATGGTCAGCTCAGCAGCAGGCCCTCACCTCTAATTTGTTAGATGGTCAGCTCAGCAGCAAACACTCAGCCCTAATTATTATTTTTTTTAACTCTTTTTATCAACAGTGAATAAGAAAAGGTACAGTACATTGACATATTCATTCCTAATATACGTCCGAGTACAAGTAAGTACAACAAAAAATGCCTTATAATATCAACATTTACAATTGTATCAGTACTGTCGTTCACCACTTCTGTATCTTTTGGTATTCCCATTAAACTAATAGAGATATGGATCCCTGAGCCAGTAGAATGGTTTGTCGAAGTCCCGATGATGAGTATTGTGTGTGAGGGGAGTCACACCACAAGCCTCAAACCCCCATCAATTTTTTGTAATTTATTGCGGTGTTTAAACACCAACACTATATATGGAAGAATTCGGTGTATTGGGATCATACCATCTCAGGGCAATGCATTTACGTGCCATGAATAAAGATTTCTTTAAAAATATAGTCATGTAATGATCCCAGTTATCCCCATCCAATTATCCCAGCAGGCATATCTCAGGTCTACACTCCACCTGAACAGGCACAAGTCCAAGAGAAAGGAAGTCACCTCCACCCAGAAGGCAGCAATTGAGCTACACCTCCAGATCATATTCCAGAAATCCGTCTCCATTTCCTCACACCTTGGAGATGCTGTGAATGGCGCTCTACCCATTCTGTACATCCTAGTTGGTGTGTGATATGTCCGAAGAAGGATGTTAAACTGGATCATTTTATTGTTGACTGCTGGTGATACATATAAATGCGATTCCAATAAATCTGATACTGATTCCTCCGTCAGTGGGGGTATTACTTTTTTCCATGTCTCTATTGTCTTGAGGGGGTTAGCTTTAATTTTTGCCTGTACCAGGTACGAATAAATTACTGACACCAGTCCTCTGGGTCCCTGGGTCTTAACTATTCCTATGAGTGGGAATTTAGATATTGTGGTGTTGGTGCTCGGGAATTTGCTCTGTATGGCTGATCTAAGCTGTAGGTATGAGAAGAAATGGGTTCTGGGGATATTGTATTTCTGTGCTAGTGCTTCGAATGTCATCAACACTCCCTGTTCATATACATCTCTGAGAGCGTTAACCTCTGCTATCTTCCATCTATCCACCCCCATGACCACTTGCATTTATGGCAGCGATTAATTGGTCCACAAAGGTATGTCAGATGTGATCCTGTGAACTAGGTCAATGTTTTAGCCTCCCTCCAGGTCATTTGCTCCAGGCGGTGGAGAAGTAACAGCGGTCTCTGAAATTTTGGAGGCATTTCCAGGACTGACCATAGAGTATGGCAGTTTAAATAATGTTTTAAAAAATATTCTGAGATGGGCAGTTCTTCAGAGGAATACAATGTGCTAATTAGTCTCAGCTGGCCTGCTAAAAAATATATGTGGTAGTCTGGTAATGCCATACCACCTTCTACTTTGGGGCATTTTAATGTATCCAAGCTTTATTTAACTCTAAATCTTCCCCATATAAAAGTCCTAGATAGTGAATCTATCTCCTGGAATACTGCCTTATGTAAGTATATTTCAGAATGTTGAAGTGTATAGAGAACTTTGGGAAGTATAATCATTTTTATCAAGTTAATACGTCCTGCTATGTAGATAGGTAAGGTCTTCCAATTTTGTAATTTATTCCGTATATACCCAATTAAGAAATGAATGTTGAGCGACAGGGCCTGGGAGTGCCTTTTAGTTATATTTACCCCAAGATATTTAAATGTGTCCACTACCTTCAGCATCTCCACATGAGATGGGCCTGTCTAGCTTGCTCTGCCCGAGGCATATACACTGATTTACCCCAGTTAATTCTGAGACCTGAAAACTCCCCATATTCATTTATTAGTTCTATTGCACCCTTCAGTGATTTGCTGGGTGTTGATAGATATGGGATCATGTCATCTGCGTATAGCCCAATATGCGCCTCCTTCTCTCCCAGTTTCACCCCAGTTAAGTTATTACTATTTCTTACTCTAATTGCCAGTGTCTGAATTGCAAGAGCAAACAGGAATGGTGATAACGGGCATCCCTGCCTAGTGCCCCTGTGAAGATGGAATGTTTCTAAGGGCTCCTCGTTTATTAATAATCTGCTCACCGAGTTGCTATATAGAAGAGTGATCCATTTAAAAAATTGTGGACCAAAGCCATACCTCCTTAGGATTTTATAGTCTACATTCAGCAATGCAATGGGTATATATGAACTGCATTCTAGGGGATCTTTATCTGGTTTAAGTAATAAGATAATGTTTGCTTCCATGAATGACTCTGGCAAATGTCCTGTTTCCTGGGCTGCATGTAGAGTGAGCAGCAATTGTGGGGCTAGTTCCTTTGCATATTTGGCATATACTTCCTTAGGAAGCCCATCAGGCCTAGGTGACTT
This sequence comes from Bufo bufo, assembly GCF_905171765.1. Taxonomy (NCBI): domain Eukaryota; kingdom Metazoa; phylum Chordata; class Amphibia; order Anura; family Bufonidae; genus Bufo; species Bufo bufo. The sequence continues at coordinate 321,763,792 of NC_053390.1, forward strand.
CCCATTATTGAGATCAGATATGGCTTGCGTTATTTCTTCTAGGCTAATTGGTTGGTCTAAGTGCGTACTTTGTGCTGTTGTGAGCTTGGGGAGAGGTATGCTCTCCAAATATGCGCCTATCTCTGATTCTGATGTTGTTATGCTGGTTCTATATAGCTCTCAGTAGAATTGTGTAAAGGTCTGAAGGATTGTTTGTTGCGTGTTAAGTATCTGACCTGCAGAGTTCCTTATCGATAGTATTGTTGAGGAGAGTGAGTTGTGATGGATCAGTTGGGCCAAAAGTTTAGCTGATTGATTCCCTAGTTCAAATGCTGTCTGTTTCAAGAAAAATAATTTCCTATCTGCTTTGTCCTTATGTATCATAAGATATTTCCTGCCCGCTTGAAGCCAAGAAGTTCTGTTAAAGTCAGTCGGGTGCTGTATATATTGTTGTTCTAATGTGCTACATTGAGACTCCATTTCTGCTTCTAACCGTTTGGTGTCTTTTTTAATGTGGGATATGCTAGAATGCAGGGACCCGCGAAGGAATGCTTTTAACGTGTCCCATACCAGTGCTTAATTGGTCTCTTCCACTCCAAGAATTCTTGTAGCTGGAATGATGTTCCGTCTGCTGAATCCAGTAAGTTCAACCAGAACGGGTGTATACTCATTCTGTACATTACTGAGGTAGTGCCTCGTGTTATAACCCCCAGCATTGGCGAGTGGTCTGATATACCTCTAGATAGATATCGTATATTCCTGAGGCTCAACATAGTCAGTCCATTACCTAGCATGTAGTCTATTCGAGTTAGGGAATTGTGACTATTGTTATGGCAGAAGTGTACCCTATCTCTGGGGTGCCTAGCTCTCCACAGATCAAACCATCTGAACTCAGTTAGAAACCTGTTAAGTCTTGAAGGACTCTCTATCCCTGCTGGGGCTACTATATCTGTCCATCGAGGAGTCTACCGTCATATTGAGATCTCCCATGCATATTTTTCTAGTCTGTGGGTAAGTGGCTGCGAATATGGCAGCCTGATATAATATTTGCTTTGAACCAGGGGGAGGATTGTAGATACATAATAATGTGTATTGTACATTGTCAATGAGAGAGTGAATAAAGACATATCTGCCTTCCGAATCAACAGCTAGTTCTTTTACCTCCCAGCACAGTTGTTTAATAATTAGTAGGGAGACTCCTCGTGAAGAAGAAGTGTGATAGGAATGAGTGGCCCATTGAACCCAGGGCTTTTGTAAGACTCTAGAAGTGCTATTGGTGAGATGTGTCTCTTGCAGACATAGGACTTGTTGGTTAGAATTCCTAGTAAAGGCAAACACCATAGATCTCTTTTGCGGGGTTCCTAGCCCCTGACGTTCCACGACACTATTTTTAGCTCAGTCATGGATTCCAAAGCAGACATGTGTTGTCACAGGTGGAGTACAGCGCAGTGGGTTTAGTAGTGTGTAACATTACTATATAAGCAACTGCATTTAACCTATAAAACATTATTATTGCTTTCTTTACAAGCAATTATATTTCAGAGTTATGTCTAACCCCAAACTATTGGCCAGTAAGTCTGGGATGCCCCCGCCTATAACTATAAGGCAGAAGCATGTAGCCACTAGAGTTGAGCGAACACCTGGATGTTCGGGTTCGAGAAGTTCGGCCGAACTTCCCGGAAATGTTCGGGTTCGGGATCCCAAACCCCATTGAAGTCAATGGGGACTCGAACTTTTCGGCACTAAAAAGGCTGTTAAACAGCCCAGGAAAGGGCTAGAGGGCTGCAAAAGGCAGCAAAATGTAGTTAAATCCCCTGCAAACAAATGTGGATAGTGAAATGAATTAAAATAAAAATAAAAAATTAACCAATATCAATTGGAGAGAGGTCCCATAGCAGAGAATCAGGCTTCATGTCAGCAGAGAATCAGTCTTCATGTCATAGCAGAGAATCAGGCTTCATGTCACAGCAGAGAATCAGGCTTCACGTCACCCAACATTGGAACAGTCCATTGTCATATAATTTAGGCCCCGGCACCCAGACAGAGGAGAGAGGTCCCATAACATAGAATCTGGCTTCATGTCAGCAGAGAATCAGTCTTCATGTCATAGCAGAGAATCATAATTCACGTCACCCAACATTGGAACAGTCCATTGTCATATAATTTAGGCCCCGGCACCCAGACAGAGGAGAGAGGTCCCATAACAGAGATTCAGGCTTCATGTCAGCGACTCAGCAGAGAATCAGTCTTCATGTCATAGCAGAGAATCAGGCTTCATGTCACCCACCACTGGAACAGGCCACTGTCAGATATTTTTATGCCCCGGCACCCAGACAGCGTAGAGAGGTCCCATAACAGAGATTCAGGCTTCATGTCAGCAGAGAATCAGTCTTCATGTCATAGCAGAGAATCAGGCTTCACGTCACCCACCACTGGAACAGTCCATTGTCATATATTTAGGCCCCGGCACCCAGACAGAGGAGAGAGGTCCCATAGCAGAGAATCTGGCTTCATGTCAGCAGAGAATCAGTCTTCATGTCATAGCAGAGAATCATGCTTCACGTCACCCACCACTGGAACAGTCCATTGTCACATATTTAGGCCCAGGCACCCAGGCAGAGGAGAGAGGTCCCAGAGCAGAGAATCTGGCTTCATGTCAGCAGAGATTCAGTCTTCATGTCATAGCAGAGAATCATGCTTCACGTCACCCAACATTGGAACAGTCCATTGTCATATAATTTAGGCCACGGCACCCAGACAGAGGAGAGAGGTCCCATAACATAGAATCTGGCTTCATGTCAGCGACTCAGCAGAGAATCAGTCTTCATGTCATAGCAGAGAATCAGGCTTCATGTCACCCACCACTGGAACAGGCCACTGTCAGATATTTTTAGGCCCCGGCACCCAGACAGAGGAGAGAGGTCCCATAACATAGAATCTGGCTTCATGTCAGCAGAGAATCAGTCTTCATGTCATAGCAGAGAATCATAATTCACGTCACCCAACATTGGAACAGTCCATTGTCATATAATTTAGGCCCTGGCACCCAGACAGAGGAGAGAGGTCCCATAACAGAGATTCAGGCTTCATGTCAGCAGAGAATAAGTTTTCATGTCATAGCAGAGAATCATGCTTCACGTCACCCACCACTGGAACAGTCCATTGTCACATATTTAGGCCCAGGCACCCAGGCAGAGGAGAGAGGTCCCATAGCAGAGAATCAGGCTTCACGTCACCCACCACTGGAACAGTCCATTGTCAGATATTTAGACCCAGGCAGAGGAGAGAGGTCCCATAGCAGAGAATCTGGCTTCATGTCAATCAGTCTTCATGTCATAGCAGAGAATCAGGCTTCATGTCACCCACCACTGGAACAGGCCACTCTCAGATATTTTTAGGCCCCAGCACCCAGACAGAGGAGAGGTTCATTCAACTCTGGGTTGCCCAGCAATATAATGGTAAAATGAAAATAAAAATGGGATTGAATGAGGAAGTGCCCTGGAATACAATAATATATGGTTAAGCGGAGGTAGTTAATGTCTAATCTGCCGAAGGGATGGACAGGTCCTGTGGGATCCATGCCTGGTTCATTTTTATGAACGTCAGCTTGTCCACATTGGCTGTAGACAGGCGGCTGTGTTTGTCTGTAATGACGCCCCCTGCCGTGCTGAATACATGTTCAGACAAAACGCTGGCCGCCGGGCAGGCCAGCACCTCCAAGGCATAAAAGGCTAGCTCTGGCCACATGGACAATTTGGAGACCCAGAAGTTGAATGGGGCCGAACCATCAGTCAGTACGTGGAGGGGTGTGCACAGGTACTGTTCCACCATGTTATTGAAATGTTGCCTCCTGCTAACACGTTCCGTATCAGGTGGTGGTGCAGTTAGCTGTGGCGTGGTGACAAAACTTTTCCACATCTCTGCCATGCTAACCCTGCCCTCAGAGGAGCTGGCCATGACACAGCTGCGTTGGCGACCTCTTGCTCCTCCTCTGCCTTCGCCTTGGGCTTCCACTTGTTCCCCTGTGACATTTGGAAATGCTCTCAGTAGCGCGTCTACCAACGTGTGCTTGTACTCGCGCATCTTCCTATCACGCTCCAGTGCAGGAAGTAAGGTGGGCACATTGTCTTTGTACCGGGGATCCTGCAGGGTGGGAACCCAGTAGTCCGCACACGTTAAAATGTGGGCAACTCTGCTATCGTTGCGCAGGCACTGCAGCATGTAGTCGCTCATGTGTGCCAGGCTGCCCAGAGGTAAGGACAAGCTGTCCTCTGTGGGAGGCGTATCGTCATCGTCCTGCGTTTCCCCCCCAGCCACGCACCAGTGATGGGCCCGAGCTGCGTTGGGTGCCACCCCGCTGTGAACATGCTTCATCCTCATCCTCCTCCACCTCATCCTCGTCCTCCTCGTCCTTCAGTAGTGGGCCCTGTCTGGCCACATTTGTACCTGGCCTCTGCTGTCGCAAAAAAACTCCCTCTGAGTCACTTAAAAATGACCCCTCTTCCTCCTCCTCCTCCTCCTCCTGGGCCACCTCCTCTTCCATCATCGCCCTAAGTATTTTCTCAAGGAGACATAGAAGTGGTATTGTAACGCTGATAATGGCGTCATCGCCACTGGCCATGTTGGTGGAGTACTCGAAACAGCGCAACAAGGCACACAGGTCTCGCATGGAGGCCCAGTCATTGCTGGTGAAGTGGTGCTGACCCGTGCGTGCTGCAGCTGAAACTCCACTATGGCCTGCTGCTGCTCGCACAGTCTGTCCAGCATGTGCAAGGTGGAGTTCCACCTGGTGGGCACGTCGCATATGAGGCGGTGAGCGGGAAGGCCGAAGTTACGCTGTAGCGCAGACAGACGAGCAGCGGCAGGATGTGAACACCGGAAGCGCGAACAGACGGCCCGCACTTTATGCAGCAGCTCTGACATGTCGGGGTAGTTTCGAATGAACTTCTGCACCACCAAATTCAGCAGGCAAGGGATGTGCGTCAAACCGGCTAGTCCCAGAGCTGCAACGAGATTTTGCCCATTATCGCACAACACCAGGCCGGGCTTGAGGCTCACCGGCAGCAACCACTCGTCGGTCTGTTTTTCTATACCCCGCCACAAATCCTGTGCGGTGTCCCCCAAACATATGAGTTTCAGAATGGCCTGCTGACGTTTACCCCGGGCTGTGCTGAAGTTGGTGGTGAAGGTGTGTGGCTGAATGGATGAGCAGGTGGAAGAAGAGGAGGAGGAAGCTGAGTAGGAGGAGGAGGCAACAGGAGGCAAAGAATGTTGCCCTGCGATCCTTGGCGGCGGAAGGACGTGCGCCAAACAGCTCTCCGCCTGGGGCCCAGCCGCCACTACATTTACCCAGTGTGCAGTTAGGGAGATATAGCGTCCCTGGCCGTGCTTACTGGTCCACGTATCTGTGGTTAGGTGGACCTTGCCACAGATGGCGTTGCGCAGTGCACACTTGATTTTATCGGATACTTGGTTGTGCAGGGAAGGCACGGCTCTCTTGGAGAAGTAGTGCCGGCTGGGAACAACATACTGTGGGACAGCAAGCGACATGAGCTGTTTGAAGCTGTCTGTGTCCACCAGCCTGAATGACAGCATTTCATAGGCCAGTAGTTTAGAAATGCTGGTATTCAGGGCCAGGGATCGAGGGTGGCTCAAATGTTTGTGAGATGGAGAGCTGAACGCTGCCGTGTGACATGGTTGAGATGCTTGGTGACGCAGGTGGTGGTGTTGGTGGTACATCCCATGTTTGCTGGGCGGCAGGTGCCAACGTTCCTCCAGAGGCGGAGGAAGAGGCCGAGGCGGCAGCAGCAGAAGAGGTAGCAGGGGGAGCCTGAGTGACTTCCTTGTTTTTAAGGTGTTTACTCCACTGCTGTTCATGCTTTGCATGCAGGTGCCTGGTCATGCAGGTTGTGCTAAGGTTCAGAACGTTAATGCCTCGCTTCAGGCTCTGATGGCACAGCGTGCAAACCACTCGGGTCTTGTCGTCAGCACATTGTTTGAAGAAGTGCCATGCCAGGGAACTCCTTGAAGCTGCCTTTGGGGTGCTCGGTCCCAGATGGCGGCGGTCAGTAGCAGGCGGAGTCTATTGGCGGCGGGTGTTCTGCTTTTGCCCACTGCTCCCTCTTTGTCTTTTGCTACGCTGTTGGCTCGGTCTCACCACTGCCTCTTCCTCCGAACTGTGAAAGTCAGTGGCACGACCTTCATTCCATGTGGGGTCTAGGACCTCATCGTCCCCTACATCGTCTTCCACCCAGTCTTGATCCCTGACCTCCTGTTCAGTCTGCACACTGCAGAAAGATGCAGCAGTTGGCACCTGTGTTTCGTCATCATCAGAGACGTGCTGAGGTGGTATTCCCATGTCCTCATCATCAGGAAACATAAGTGGTTGTGCGTTAGTGCATTCTATATCTTCCACCCCTGGGGAAGGGCTAGGTGGATGCCCTTGGGAAACCCTGGCAGCAGAGTCTTCAAACAGCATAAGAGACTGCTGCATAACTTGAGGCTCAGACAGTTTCCCTGATATGCATGGGGGTGATGTGACAGACTGATGGGCTTGGTTTTCATGCGCCATCTGTGCGCTTTCTGCAGAAGACTGGGTGGGCGATAATATGAACGTGCTGGATCCACTGTCGGCTACCCAATTGACTAATGCCTGTACCTGCTCAGGCCTTACCATCCTTAGAACGGCATTGGGCCCCACCAAATATCGCTGTAAATTCTGCTGGCTACTGGGACCCGAGGTAGTTGGTTCACTAGGACGTGTGGCTGTGGCAGAACGGCCACGTCCTCTCCCAGCACCAGAGGGTCCACTAACACCACCACGACCATGTCCGCGTCCGTGTCCCTTTCTAGATGTTTTCCTCATTGTTACCGTTCACCACAATAAGAAAAATATTATTTGGCCCAATGTATTGAATTCAAATTCAGGCCTTTTTTTACAGACACCTAACACTATCTGGCTATCTATTTAGGTACCGTATTACACTAATAAAGGCACAGCAGTAACGACAGATTTAGCTGAATATAAATTTGAGGCCTAGTATTTAGGCGCTGGATGACAGGTATACGTTTACGGACAGAATTAGACTTGGAATTGCACAGTAGCGTGTGTGTGAAGTTATTGAGAATAACCCTATCTGCACCTTGAATCTTATATACCCTTTTAGGGATAGATTTAAAGTAGGCCTGATACAGCAGAAACCACTAATTTAGAGAATTGCAAAATTGGGAATTGTATTTCAACCCAGAACAAAAACTGTGCTTTGACGGACACTAAATAACTTGACCAGCTAAAGCAATAATGACAGATTTGGATGAATATAAATTTGAGGCCTATTTTTTAGGCGCTGGGTGACAGGTATACGTTTACACACAGAATTAGACTTGGAATTGCACAGTAGCGTGTGTGTGAAGTTATTGAGAATGACCCTAACAGCACCTTGAATCTAATATACCCTTTTAGGGATAGATTTAAATAACCACACTATTGATGGTTAAATGGACTTTGTGGCAGCTTGCCCCTGATGTAGGATATAGCCAAAAAATAACCACACTATTGATGGTTAAATGGACTTGGTGGCAGCTTGCCCCTGATGTAGGATATAGCCAAAAAATAACCACACTATTGATGGTTAAATGGACTTGGTGGCAGCTTGCCCTTGATGTAGGATATAGCCAAAAAATAACCACACTATTGATGGTTAAATGGACTTGGTGACAGCTTGCCCCTGATGTACGATATAGCAAAAAATAACCACACTATTGATGGTTAAATGGACTTGGTGGCAGCTTGTGCTGGCGCACCACAAGCCACAAAATGGCCGCCGATCACACCAAAAAAAAAAGTGACTGAAAAACGCTCTGGGCAGCCTAAAAACAGTGAGCAATTGAATAGCAGGAGTTCAATGATCCACAGCTGTAGATCGATCACTGTCTTAAGTGTTTTGGAGGAGTTAATCACTGCCTAATCTCTCCCTAACGTCGCAGCTGCAACCTCTCCCTACACTTGTAACAGCAGAGTGACGTGCAGCGCTACGTGACCCAAGCTTATATAGAGGCTGGGTCACATGCTGCACTGGCCAATCACAGCCATGCCAATAGTAGGCATGGCTGTGATGGCCTCTTGGGGCAAGTAGTATGACGCTTGTTGATTGGCTGCTTTGCAGCCTTTCAAAAAGCGCCAAGAAAGCGCCGAACACCGAACCCGGACTTTTACGAAAATGTTCGGGTTCGGGTCCGTGTCACGGACACCCCAAAATTCGGTACGAACCCGAACTATACAGTTCGGGTTTGCTCATCCCTAGTAGCCACAACAATGGTATAACCATTCTATTAGATGAAGGTGAATATTAATGCCCTATATCCTTGATTAGACAGTCACTAAGTATAACAGTACAACGCTAGTTAACTGTCTTATATTTAGCAGATAAACCAAACCAGGTTGTTGTCATCAATCGGCAACCGGACTCTAGTTATAACGTGAGTCTCAGCGTCTTAGGGATCTTCTTCGTAGGGCCAACCATTCCGATGCTTCTCCAGGGGAGGAAAAGAAGACTGCCCTGTCGCCATCCACTACTCTGAGTCTTGCAGGGTATCCCATGGAGTATGAATGCTTTCTTCTCTCAGGGGTATTTTAACATCCATAAAAATGGCGCGTTGTTTTTGCAGTTCCATTGAAAAGTCTGGAAATAAAGAGACCCTGATACCATCAAATTTAATTTCTTGCCGTCTTCTGGCTAGTGCTAGAATCTAGGGTTGAGCGAACTGTAAAGTTCGGGTTCGTACCGACCTTTAGGATTTTTGGATCCTGGACCCAAACCCGAACTTTTCAGTAAAAGTTTGGGTTTGGTGTTCGGCTATTTAATGGCGCTTTTTGAAAGGCTGCATAGCAGCCAATCAACAAGCGTTTAACTTGTGTGCCCTTAGAAGCCATCACAGCCATGCCTACTAATGGCATGGCTGTGATTGGCCAGTGCAGCATGTGACTCAGCCTCTATATAAGCTGGAGTCACGTAGCGCTGCACGTCACTCTGCTCTGATTAGTGTAGGGATAAGATGCTGCTGCTGTGAGGGAGAGAATAGGACAGAATCTTTAATCTGAAGTGCTTGTAAGTGCTTGCAATCTACCTAGATTTTGTTTTGTGGGTGCAGTACACAATCTTTTTACCCTGCCCTGAGCCCAGTGACCCAGAAAAATTACTTTTATCTGTCTGTTAGTTAGGTGGGCGGCGGCGGCCATTTTATTCAAGTTCTGTGCACCAGCACAGCATATGTGCATTTGTGACAGTCAAATAGAAGCTTGAAATACTGCAATTATATTCTGGGTTTTAAAAAATCACCAATTTTTCGCAAGACCCTACATCTGTGGCCTTTGCAGCATTTGTCTGTGTGTAATTTAAGCTTGAAATACTGCAATAATTTTCTGGGTTTTAAAAAACACCCTTTTTGGGCAAAATATTAAATTTTACATCTTGCTGCATCTGTCAGTGTGAAATACAAGCGTTATATACTGCTGTCATATTCTGTTATTAAAAAACACCCATTTAGGGCAAAATCATAATTTTGCAGCATTTGCTGCATCTGTCATTGTTAAATACAAGCTTGAAATACAGCAATAATTTTCTGGGTTTAAAAAAGCACCCCTTTTTGGCAATACCCTCCATCTGGGGCCTATGCAGCATTAGTTAGTGTGAAATTTAAGCTTGAAATACTGCAATAATTTTCTGGGTTTTAAAAAACACCCTTTTGGGGCAAAAGACTAAATTTTACAGCCCTTGTTGCATCTGTCAGTGTGAAATACAAGCGTTATATACTGTTGTCATATTCTGTTATTTAAAAAAACACCCATTTTGGGCCAAAATACTAAATTTGCGGTGTTTGCTGCATCTGTCATTGCTACATACAAGCTTGAAATACTGCAATAATTTTCTGGGTTTAAAAAAAGCACCCCTTTTTGGCAATACCCTCCATCTGGGGCCTATGCAGCATTAGTCAGTGTGAAATTTAAGCTTGAAATACTGCAATAATTTTCTGGGTTTTAAAGTCCTTGTTGCATCTGTCAGTGTGAAATACACGAGTTAGATACTGCTGTTATCTTCTGTTATTTAAAAAACACCCATTTTGGACCAAATAATACATTTGCGCCCTTTGCTGCTTCTGTCAGTGTGAAATACACGCGTTAGATACTGCTGTTATATTCTGTTATTAATAAAAACACAAATTTTGGTCCAAATACTAAATTTGCAGCCTTTGCTGAATCTGTCAGTGTGAAATACACGCGTTAGATACTGACCCATTTTGGGCCAAATACTAAATTTGCAGAGAATGAGAAGAGCGTCGAATAAGGGACGTGGCCCCGGTCGTGGTGCTGCTGGTGGAGCTCCTGTTGCAGGGAGAGGACGTGGTCGATCTGTGCCAGCTATACGCACAAGTGAAACACCTTCCTCAGGTGCGAGTAGGCGACAGAACCTTCAGCGTTATTTGGTCGGGCCTAATGTGGGCTCTACGAATGATGAGGCCAGAATAAGTACAGGCAATAGTAGATTGGGTTGCTGACAGTGCCTCCAGTTCCTTCACATTGTCTAACTGCCCAGTCTCCTGCTGAAAGATCAGAGTTAGCACCTGCAGCCGATGTCCATTAGTCTTTCACATCACCCCCTTGCAAATCAGCCAAGCAGTCTGAGCACCAAGTCATGCAGCAGTCTATTCTGCTTTTCGATGACTCTGTTAGCAGGGTTTCCCAGGGCAGTCCACATAGCCCTGCCCCAGAAGTGGAAGAGATTGAGTGCACCGATGCCCAACCACTTATGTTTGAGGATGAGTATATGGGAGGATCACCGCAGCATGTCTCGGATGATGACGAAACACAGTTGTCAACTGCTATGACTTTCTGCAGTGTGCAGACCGACAAGGAGGGCAGGGGTGAAGACTGGGTGGAAAATGATGTGGAGGACGATGAGGTCCTTGACCCCACATGGAATCAAGGTCATGCGAGTGACCTGTGTAGTTCGGAGGAAGAGGCGGTGGTTGCACAGAACCACCAACACAGCAGAAGAGGGAGCAGGGTGCAAAAGCGGAGAGGCTGTCCCCTAGACAGTACGCCTGCTACTGCCCAAAGCAGTAAGAGACTGAGCACACCAAAGCCAGCTCCATGGAGATCCCTGGCGTGGCAGTTCTTCAGACAATGTGCTGACAACAAGATACGAGTGGTTTGCAAGCTGTGCAATCAGAGCCTGAAGGTTCTCAACCTGAGCATAACCTGCATGACCAGGCATCTAAGTGCAAAGCACGAGCTGCAGTGGAGTAGACACCTCAAATATCAAGAAAGGTCTCTGGCTCCTCCTGCTTCCTCTTCTGCTGCAGTCTCGGCTTCTTCATCCACCTCTGGAGTAACAGTGTCACAGGTCACCCAGCAAACAGAGGATCTGCCAGCAACACCACCACCTAGGTCACCAAGCATCTCCACAATGTACCACGGAAGCGTTCAGCTCTCCATCTCTGGAGCGCAAGAGGAAGTACCCAACCACAATCCCTGGCTCTGAATGCCAGCATTTCAAAATTACTGGCCTTTGAAATGCTGTAATTCCGTCTGGTGGAGACGGAGAGTTTTAAAAGCCTTATGGCGGTGAGCCATCCCTTTCCCTGCACAACCAAGTGGAGGATGCAGACGCCATCTATGGCAAGGTCCACCTAACTATGGATACATGGACCAGTAAGCTCGGTCAGGGATGTTATATCTCCCTAACAGCACACTGGGTAAATGCAGTGGCAGCTGGGCCTGAGGCGGATAGCAGTTTGGCGCATGTCCTTCCACCACTGAGGATTGCAGGGCGCTTCAGTTTGCCTCCTGTTGCTGTCACGGCGGGCGTGCACTCAGTATGACAGATAATGAACCAACCAGGCTCTGGGCGAGAGACAGGGAAGGGTCATCTCCTAGCTAATCCCTGACCTCTTTCTCTGCACTGCTCAGCCCATCTACAGATCTTGAAGGTAGATCTGAGATGTCCCCGTGCCTGGGCTGACAAAACCCTGAATTCCCTGAGATGGTGAAGTGGGAAATAGGAGCAGTCTGCTCGCACAGAACCTGGATGGGAAAGATGACACAAAACAACCAACTAGAAACAACACTTATCTTCCTGAGCTGGAGCAGACAGCCAACCTTCCTTCCTAGCTTCCAAGATCACAATAATGAATATAATCCGCTCAGGGCACTGGGCAGAGGAGCTATTTAAACTAATGACTCCACCCAGTGCACCTGATGAGGGGCGGATCCAGCATGACTCCAAAACAAACACTAAACTCGTGCTGCAATCCTGGCCGACCTCCGCACATCGTCAGAGTGGGGCATGACAGTTGCTTCCTCCTCCTTCTCCGCTTCCTCATCCTCTACTGCCTCCTCATCTGGTCAGTTTAACACCTTCACCACCAACTTCAGCATAGCCAATGGTAAACGACAGCAGGCAGTTTTAAAACTTATCTGTTTGGGGGACAAATCCCACACCGCGCAGGAGCTGTGGACAGGCCTTGAACAACAGACCGATGAGTGGGTGGTCCCAGTGATCCCCAATCCCGGCCTGGTGGTGTGCGATAATGGGGGAAATCTCGTAGCAGCTCTGGGATTAGCCGGTTTGATACACATCTCTTTCCTGGCGCATGTGCTGAATTTTGTGGTGCACAGGTTCCTTAAAAATTAACCTGATATGTCAGAGCTGCTGCAGAAAGTGTGGGCCGTCTGTGAGCGCTTTTGGCGTTCTCACTCTGCCGCTGCTTGCCTGTCAGCGCAGCAGTGTAACTTCCGCCTTCCCGCTCACCGCCTCATATGCGACATGCCCACAAGGTGGAACTCCACCTTGCACATGTTGGCCAGACTGTGCGAGCAGCAGCAGGCGATAGTGGAGTTTCAGCTGCAGCATGCACGTGTGTGTCGCTCTGCGGAACAGCACCACTTCACCACCAATGACTGGGCCTCCATGCGAGACCTGTGTTCCTTGTTGCGCTGTTTCTAATACTCCACCAACATGGCCAGTGCCGATAACGCAGTTCTCAGCGTTACTATCCCTCTTCTATGCGTCCTTGAAAAAACTATTTTGGCGATGATGAAAGAGGATGTGGCACAGGAGGAGTAAGAGGGAAAATTTCATAGAGTTTCCGGCCAGTCATTCACAAGTGGCTCCGAGGATGGATTCCTGCACCCACAAACGCCAGGTACACAATTGTCCAACCAGGGCACAAATCTGGAGGATGATGAGGTGGAGGATGAGGAGATGGAGGAGGAGGAACCGTTTTCACAGCAGGGTGGCAGCTAAACAAGCTCATGGCCATCACTGGTGCGTGGGTGGGGGGATACAGAGGACACAAACTATACACCTCCCACAGAGGACAGCTTTTCGTTGCCTCGGGGCATCCTGGCACACATGAGCGATTACTTGCTGCAGTGTCTCTGCAATGACCGCCGAGTTGCCCACGCTGCTGGATCCCCGTTACAAGGACAACGTACCGTCCTTAATTCCATCACTGGAGCGTGATCGTAAGATGCGCGAGTGCTGGTGGCATTCCCACCTGACAGCGGGGGCACAGTGGAAGCACAAGGCAGAGGAGGAGGAAGAGGTCACCAACACAGCTGGGGCACCACCAGCACCTCAGAAGGCAGGGTTAGCATGGCCGAAATGTGGAAAAGCTTTGTCAGCACGCCACAACAACCAGCACCACCAGCTGATATGGAACGTCTTAGCAGGAGGCAGCATTTCAGCAACATGGTGGAGCAGTATGTGTGCACACGCCTACACATACTGAATGACGGGTTTGTCCCCTTCAACTTCTAGGTCTCCAAATTGGGCACATGGCCTGAGCTTGCCCTTTACACCGTGGAGGTGCTGACCTGCCCTGCAGCCAGTGTATTATTTGAACGTGTGTTTAGCACGGTAGGGGACGTTATAACAGACAAGTGCAGCAGCCTGTCCACAGCCAATATGGACAAGCTCACGTTCATTAAAATGAACCAGGCATGGATCCCACAGGACTTACCTTGTGCAGAATAGACATGTATACCGGCCTTACCCAGCCATTGTTATACTACAGCGCAATTGCTCATTGTGGTATTTTTGATATTTTCCACTCTTTTGGGGGGTACCCTAATTAAAAAAATATATAAATAAATGTAAACCAAAAACCAGTGTTGGCTACCACGTCCTCCTCCACCGCCGCTTCAACCTACACCGCTACGTCCACCACCTCCTCAACCTCCTACTCCATATGGACCTCCACCTGATGCATCAAGATTTTTTTTTTTTATTTGTAAGTATTTTATTTTATTTTATGTCATTTCAATAATTTGTCTGTTACATTTTCGGGTGAAATTCACAAATTTTTGGCTGTGATATACCCCTGCTCTACCTAGTAGACAGGTAAACAAATTTCACTAATTTGTCTGTTATATTTTCTGGTGGCATTCACCCATTTTTGGCTATGATATACCCCTGCTCTACCTAGTAGACAGGTAAACAAATTTCACTAATTTGTCTGTTACTTCTTCTGGTGAAATTCACCAATTTTTGGCTGTGATATACCCCTGCTCTACCTAGTTGACAGGTTAATAAATTTCACTAATTTTTCTGTTACATTTTTGGGTGACATTTTACAATTTTTGCCATGAATAAACCCCTGCTCTGCATAGGTGACAGGGACTGAAATTGAAAAAAATCATCTGTTCCATTGGTGGGTGACATTAACCCATTTCTGGCGATGAAAAACCACTGCTCTGCATCGGTGACAGGGACTTAAATTTCTAAAATTTGTCTTTAATTGACCCTTTCATTCGATCCTTCTGCTTTAATAACTTGTCCCACATTTCCGCTCGATCACATTGCAGCCATTGACATCCCTTGGATGTGGTCTCCCTTTCTCATGCTCCCACTCTCTCCGGCGTGGATCCCTGATTCGTCACTCATCATGATCAACATGGTAGGCGCAGAAAAGAATATTGAAAGTTGATAGAGAAGATATTCAATTGGATCGTGGACGTCACGGGGACGTGCGATCAAGCAGAAGTTATCTTAAGTTAACAAAGGGGCACCAGGGCCTCTCCTGTCTAACGTTTCCGAGTCGGGAGTGGGCAATTTCCATGCGCCCCCTCCTTTCATTCGATCCTTCCGCTTTGATAACTTCTCCCACATTTCCGCTCGATCACATTTAATTTCATACATTGACCTCCCTTGGATGTGGTATCCCTTTCTCACGCTCCCTCTCCGGCATGGAACCCTGATTCGCCGCTAACCATGATCAACAAGGTAGGCGCAGAAAAAAACATCGAAAGTTGATAGAGCAGATATCCGATTGGATCGTGGACATCACGGGGACGTGCGACATGGTGGCGCAGTATGTGTGCACACGCCTACACGTACTGACTTATGGGTCTGCCCCCTTCAACTTCTGGGTCTCCAAATTGGGCATATGGCCTGAGCTTGCCCTTTATGCCTTGGAGGTGCTGGCCTATCCTGCAGCCAATGTATTGTCTGAACGTTTTTTTAGCACGGCTGGAGGGGGTTATCACAGGTTATATTTCCCAATGTTTTGGGGTGTACCCTAATTTAAACAATAAAAAATAAAACCAAAAAGCAGTGTAGGCTATCTCCTCACCCTCCACTGCCACTTCCACCTATACTGCCACATCCACCACCTCCTCAACCTCCCACTCCATATGGACCTCGCCCTCCAAGATCAAGATTTTCTATTTTTTTATAATGTATTTTATGTTATTTTAAGTCATTTCCCTTTCCACATTTGTTTGCAGAGCACTTGCCATGCTCTTAACCACATTTTGCTGCCATTTGCAGCCCTCTAGCCCTTTCCATGACTTTTTTACAGCCATTTTAGTGATCCAAAGTTCGGGTCCCCATTGACTTTAATGGGGTTCAGGTTCGGGGTCAAGTTCGGGTCAAACTTTTTTGTGAAGTTCGGCCCAAAACGTTGAACCCGAATCTTGTATCTGTCTTTGCGGGTGAGAAACCTGGAAAGCATAGGTCGAGGTGGAGCCCCTGGCGGCGGGGGTTTTGCTGGTACTCTATGTGCCCGTGACACTGTGTAAGCTGCTGAGAACTCATTATCAGGGAAAAGCTCTTTTATCCATTTTTCTATGAACTCATCTGGTGCACGACCTTCTGCTCTTTCAGGAAGACCGATAATTCTGATTTTGTCTCTACGAAGTCTGTTTTCTAGGTCGTCTGCTTTTTGTTTTCAGATTTCTGCTTTAGTTTTTAGATCAGAAATGGATCATGGAACAGTGGCAGTAGCATCTTCTATGTGGGATATGCGTTCTTCGGTGTGCTGGACTTTTTCTCGCACGTTGTGTAGGTCTTGGTGTAGTAACCCCAAATCATTTTTGTCTTCGTCTAGTTTCCCTGTGACGGATGACTTACAAGCTGTTATAGCCTATAGAACTTGGGCAGACACTTGTTTCAGTGTGAGTTCCTCACGGTCTTCCCCTTACTTGCTCTTGTAGTGACATTCTGTTGTGGTATTGGCAACCACGAACCCTCTTCTGGGTGTCTAGCGAAGTCACGCAATTTGTCAGCAGCACTCTGTGCTTTTTGTGGACCCATTGAAGTGTCAGGGTATCTGTCCGTTTATTGTAATGAAATCAGGATCTGGACCTCTTTAGGACGTAGTATATTTCTGTTTATTGGCCTTCCGCTGTTTTGCAGAGGGGTTGTTGTCTCCTGTGTGTGTCTTGTAAGATTATATGTAGGGCAATAGCTTATGTCTGCTCTCTCCTTATCTGTATTTCCTTCTAGTCTTTTATATAGTGACCTGCTGCTGTTATATGAGGCCCACCAGATCGCTATGCACTTTTGCTGCACAGGATCTAATGTTCTTTCTCCCCCCTCCATTACTGGGTAGTGGAGGTGCGGGTAAAATGGCCAACTGGCGGGAAACCAAGGGAGTAACTGACACTGCGACCAGATCACACTGTTCCCCGACAGGTAATGTGCCTGCCGCCTCCCACTCTTTCTCCCTTCTCCTCACCAAGTCCAGTGTGTCCGGGCACACTGCTGGTCTCTATGCAGGCTTGCCGCGTGGTGTGCTCCTCCGGCTCCCGGCGCGATTTCACTGGCTCACTGCCTAAGGTGCCTCTACACAGCTCTGGCTTCCAAGTATTGCAGGGTTTCGTCAAGGGTCTTTGTTTTCATGAATTGCTGTGGTGTTGGTCAGGATTTATCCTTTTGTGTAGCTGCAGCCACGGAGCTCCTCTCACCAGCGTCCGTTCATTTTGGCTGCTGGCTATGCCCCCCACCCCTACTTTTTTAGATGGTCAGCTCAGCAGCAGACCCTCACCCCTAATGTTTTAGGTCAGATCAGCAGCAGACCCTCACCCGTAATTTTTTAGATGGTCAGCTCAGCAGTAGACCCTCACCCCTAATGTTTCAGAAGGTCAGATCAGCAGCAGGCCCTCGCCCCTAATGTTTTAGAGTGTCACTAGCAGGCCCTTGCTCCTAATGTTTTAGAGGGTCACCAGCAGGCCATCAATCATAATTTTTCATGGGTGTATAGGATGCCCTCCTTTATGTGTAATAAAGGGTGTATTGGAGTGCCGGTTCCTTGTAATTTTTGGCAGCCCTTTCACTTAGTGCATAGGTTTTATGAGTGTAGGAGTCCCACTACCTGAACAATTGTATCATAATGTGAATCAGACCCTCCTTTATGTGATATATAGGTTGTATCAGAGTGCCTCTTCCTTGTAATTTTTGGCAGCACTTGCACTTTATATACAAGTAAATATATAGGAAAAAATGTTTCCTAACAATTTTTCCTCTAAAATCAATTTTATCTTTGGTTTTGTGCGTATTATTGTCAGTCTGTAAAAGTGGCGTACTACTCGGGCAACATCATTCCCAGCAGCGACCTGGGAGTCCAAGATGCATCCAGACATGCTCCCCATGCTGTTCTCGAACCATTTCAGTGGTGTTTCCATCAATTTCTGACCCTTTACTGTGAACCAGACACCTTCCCCTCTTCAGAGCAGGGGGTGCCTGGATCTCCCATTGACTTCCATTGTGCTCTGGTGCTCGATCAACACAAAAAAATCACCCTTTTTTGTATCCACTTATAATTGGTAAAAAACGATAAAAAAAAAAAAAAATACACATAATTGGCATGATTTGATTTCTAAAAGGATCATTTTACTTACCCCCTGTGGTGAACGGCATTTAAAAAAAAAAGCTAGGAAACAATTATGGAATTGCTGTTTTGTCACCCTACCTTCCCAAAATTGTATAAAAACTGATCAAAAAGTCATATGTACCACAAAATGATAGCAATAAAAACTAAACCCATCCTGCAAATAACAAGCCGTCGCACAACTACATTGATTGAAAAATAAAAATGTTATGGATGTTAGTATAAGGCGATGCAAACTACTAGTGTTGAGCAAAGTTATTGAAAGCTTGATTTTGCTGCTTCGCCGAATTTCACAACGTAATTTGCTTCGTAACAAATTACTTCGTCACTGATCACATTTCTTTGTATGCAGTGGGCACAATAACTGAAAATGTCCTGCAGAAAACAACTTCTCACACTGCTCAGTGAACAAAAAAAAGTTATGGCTCTTAGAATTTGCTAAAAATGTTTTTTATGTTACAAAATCCAGATTCCGGTTCTTCTCTTCTAAGTGATGCCATTTCTCCAAACAGCAGTTTATGACCACATTTGGGGTATTTCCATACTCAGGAGAAATTGTGTAACAAATTATGTCATCTGTTTTCCCCTTTTAGCCCTTGCAAAAATGAAAAATTTGGGACTAAAACAACATACTGTACTACAGGAAAAAATATTTTTTTATTTTCATTCATCCAATGATAATAAATTCTATAAAACACCCGTAGAATCTTAACCATCGCTACATCACTAGCTGAATTCCTTCATGGTTGCAGTTTCAAAAATGGGGCTATTTCATAGAGTTTCCACTGTACTAGTACCTCAGGGGTGCTGCAAGTTTCATATGGTACCTAAACGCATTCCAGTAAAATCTGGTTTTCAAAAGTCAAATGGTGCTTCTTCCCTTCTAACATGCAATTTTTTATTTTCATGCCCTAATTGTAATACATTTTATGAAACACTTGCGAAATTAAAATGCTCAATGCACCCCTGTATTAATTCTCAAAGGAACTGAGCCATAAAACCAGACGTATACAGTTGCAAGAAAAATTATATGGATTTCTGTGCAAATTGTTTATAAAATGTGATCTGATCTTCATCTAAGTCACAACAATAGACAATCACAGTCTGTTTAAACTAATAACACACAAAGAATTAAATGTTACCATGTTTTTATTGAGCACACCATGTAAACATTCACAGTGCAGGTGGAAAAAAATATGTGAACCCATAGACTAATGACATCTCCAAGAGCTAATTGGAGTGAAGTGTCAGCCAACTGGAGTCCAATCAATGAGATGAGATTGGAGGTGTTGGTTACAGCTGCCCTATAAAAAACACACACCAGTTCTGGGTTTGCTTTTCACAAGAAGCATTGCCTGGTGTGAATGATGCCTCGCACAAAGCTCTCAGAAGACCTACGATTAAGAATTGTTGACTTGCATAAAGCTGGAAAGGGTTATAAAAGTATCTCCAAAAGCCTTGCTGTTCATCAGTCCACGGTAAGACAAATTGTCTATAAATGGAGAAAGTTTAGCACTGCTGCTACTCTCCCTAGGAATGGCCGTCCTGTAAAAATGACTGCAAGAGCACAGCGCAGACTGCTCAATGAGGTGAAGAAGAATCCTAGAGTGTCAACTAAAGACTTACAAAGTCTCTGGCATATGCTAATATCCCTGTTAGCGAATCTATGATCTGTAAAACACTAAACAAGAATGGATTTCATGGGAGGATACCACAAAGGAAGCCACTGCTGTCCCAAAAAAACATTGCTGCACGTTTACAGTTTGCACAAGAGCATCTGGATGTTCCACAGCAGTACTGGCAAAATATTCTGTGGATAGATGAAACCAAAGTTGAGTTGTTTAGAAGAAACACACAACACTATGTGTGGAGAAAAAGAGGCACAGCACACCAACATCAAAACCTCATCCCAACTGTGAAATATGGTGGTGGGGGCATCATGGTTTGGGGCTGCTTTGCTGTGTCAGGGCCTGGACAGATTGCTATCATCGAAGGAAAAATTAATTCCCAAGTTTATCAAGACATTTTGTAGGAGAACTTAAGGCCATCTGTCCACCAGCTAAAGCTCAACAGAAGATGGGTGTTGCAACAGGACAGCGACCCAATGCATAGAAGTAAATCAACAACAGAATGGCTTAAACAGAACAAAATACGCCTTCTGGAGTGGCCCAGTCAGAGTCCTGACCTCAACCTGAGATGTTGTGGCATGACCTCAAGAAAGCGATTCACACCAGACATCCCAACAATATTGCTGAACTGAAACTGTTCTGTAAAGAGGAATGGTCAAGAATTACTCCTGACCATTGTGCACGTCTGATCTGCAACTACAGGAAACGTTTGGTTTCAGTTATTGCTGCCAAAAGGAGGTTCAACCAGTTATTAAATCCAAGGGTTCACATACTTTTTCCACCTGCACTGTGAATGTTTACATGGTGTGTTCAATCAAAACATGGTAACATTTAATTCTTTGTGTGTTATTAGTTTAAGCAGACTGTCATTGTCTATTGTTGTGACTTAGATGAAGATCAGATCACATTTTATGACCAATTTGTGCAGAAATCCATATCTTACCAAAGGGTTCACATACTTTTGCTTGCAACTGTATGTAGAGTGTCTTAGTTTTTTTATCATTTGGAAGAGAAGTTGATTTGCATGTCTCTTTCCAATGGGAGTCTTCTGCATCAACTTTTCTCACACACAAAAAATAAATTCTAATGAATAAAAATTAATTCTAATAAAATTCTGATTAAATTCTGAGTTGATTTGCTCATCAAATAAATCGGTGGCCATGTAATTAATGATCTCACTAAGTCCCAGAGAAAACTCTGCTCTTTGCTGTGGCACCTTCTCTGGCTGATAAAATGGACTATACTTGATGATGACCATGGGACAATCCTATGCTTTTTATAAATCTTTTGATGTCTTTCTAGAAAGACACCACATTACATGGCAACTATTTATATTACTCAGAGTTCCAGGGGATTATTTTCATTGCCATATTTGGAATTTGGAGGCAACTACTTTAATTGGGTTCTCCAATTCCTAGGATCGGTCATCAATGTCAGATCTGACAGGTGGTCTGATAACTTGTGCCCCTGACATTCACCTGTTCCTGAGCAGCTTCAGTATAAAGTGTAGTAGATAGAGCTGGTTACTTCAGAATGCGCTAATTCAGTTCAATGTGAACAGAATTGCACTTACTCACTCTGTCCATTAGATAATGGATAAAGCTGATTAGTGGGGATGTGGAGTTTTGGAACCCTGTTGATCTGGTATTGATGATCTCTAATAGGGATAGATCATCAATTGTTCAATTCTGGAGAACACCTTTAAGGTTGAATTCATACACAGCAGAAGCATTTTTGTAGTTTTTTCTTTTAGTATAAAAATGTCATGGTCAGATGTTACTTTAAGATCTATAGTCTGTTTTGATGTTTTGTGGTGGTTTAGGAGTTTAAGGCATTTTTTTTACTATAGCATTCTCTATGTATGTTTTTTTTTTCAAATTATTTATTTTTCAAATTATCGAATCTTCACCAGAAAACATAATGAGGGAAATCTATCTGTCTTTGGAGTACTTTATGCCACATTTATCAAATGTCTTGTGTTACTTGATAAATTTGCCTCATCCATAAGGCTAACACTTGCCTAGAAAAGCTGCTCCAGTTTTCCTATTCCATCCTCCTACTGAAAGGAGATTGTGACTTTCTAAAAAAAAGTCTCAGTGATAAATCTGGAGTGAAGCTCTGTAACGGATCCCCTTCCGTTAATGGACGCTTCCTAGCTTGCGCCGAGGACCACAAGCACCGCACTGGACACCACGACCACCGCAGACTCCACAACCGCAGTAGCTTAACTGGAGCCGCGCCGTCCTCCTTCCACCCTGAATGAACCTCCAGCATTCAGGACCGTGTGGGAAAGATCTCTCCTCCAGGGAATATGCAGAGCATAGCAATCCCCAGCGTGATGCAGCAATTCCCTCCAATAATGAGACAAGGCTGCGTTTTGAAGGGTTAGAAAAACATGAACTGAACTGAACTCATTATTGAGGGCTACCCGCCCATATTTATGCAGGTCCCCACAATGCATCATGGTTTCCTCCTCTCTGCCCTGGAGACACCCGAAGAGCAATTCAATTATCTCCCAGGACAAAGGGAAACCACCAATACACATGAGGGAACAATAGGAGAGGAATCCCCACCCGAATACACAAAATCCTCCCTTCTGTCTGGGATATAATTATGGATTAACATAACTATCACAGACAGTAAAAATACAGTTTTTAAACATACACTGTAACTTTAAAACCATACATTCCATCTCCATAAAAATTACATATTTAAACTCAGCTTACATCAAACATAAACACTTCCAAAAATCACACAAATCCCTCCAGCGGATCAAAAGTTTAGTGGAAGTCCTTTATGACCGACCAATTTCATGCAGAAAAACGACTAAGTCCCATCTTCGAACGGGACTTTGTCTCTGGAGCTGAAAGTTCAGTATGGAAGAAGGTAAGGGTCAGCGGCGTCCGTGTATCTGCGCATCGTATTCCAGCTCCACAGAATCCCCAGTATACACCGCTGACCGCGTTCGGTCCCACCAACAGTCCAGACATGCGGCACAGTTCTGTCACACTGTTCCTGAAGGGCAACATGTCCTGGGGCCATAGTCGTAGGGCAGGAGGCTAGCCATAAGTCCTCTACAATGCCCAGTGGAAAATGGTAGTTTGTCACACATCTCCCCTTTGGGGGGAAGACTAACCAGGCACCTGACCTTCTGTCGGTCAGTGCCTCCGTTAGTCGATCCACCAACCCACAGTAACCAAATGCCCGAGTAGCCCACCCACAACAAACAGGTACAAGGGTGACCCACCCACAAGAAACAGTTACTGCACCTGGGTATTTTGCTGTGGTGATGGGGCAACATGCTGTGGGGACTTGAGGGAGGGTAGAGGCCAACTGCACTCTGCCCAGCTGCCAGCTCTTCTGCTGGGGTGCTGAGACCATAGTCCGGCTCAGTAGCCAGAGGAACATGGGAGTCAGCAGGGGTTAACATCGCCTCTGTTAACCCTGAGGCCACGTTAGGAGTTAACTGGGAGGGGAATTTGTACTTACCCCCTCCTCCTGTTGTCCTGGTGAGGGTAGTGGGGGATCTGGACAGGCTGTCCAGCATCCCGGTAGGTCAGACACAGAGACCACGGTCCCATCTGCGCCGTCTGGGCGATTGGTGTCTCCCCTTGTTAGGGTAAGCTGCCGCTGGGGAGAGATGGTGCTGCGCTCCTCTCCCTGAAACACAGGCTGCCGCTGGGGAGGAAGGACGACACCTTCAGCTCCCTGGGGTTCACACTGCCACTGGGGGGGGAAGGACGACACCTTCGGCCCCCTGGGGTACACACTGCCGCTGGGGAGGAGGGACGACACCTTCAGCTCCCTAGGGTACACACTGCCGCTGGGGGGGAAGGAGGACACCTTCAGCTCCCTGGGGTTCACACTGCCGCTGGGGGGGAAGGACGACACCTTCGGCCCCTTGAGGTACACACTGCCGCTGGGGAGGAAGTAGGGCACCTTCAGCTCCCTGTAACACACACTGCCGCTGGGGAGGTAGGACGCCACCTTCAGCTCCCTGGGGTTCACACTGCCGCTGGGGGGAAAGGACGACACCTTCGGCCCCATGGGGTACACACTGCCGCTGGGGGGGAAGGACGACACCTTCGGCCCCCTGTAACTCACGTTTTTGCTGGGGCGCAGGGACGGAATACTTCTCTATCTCTGCCCGATATTCTGCTTCCTGCTGCAGATACTCCGCCAGTTCTCTCCTCACTTCCGGTACCAGTTCCTCTGTTAGGTGGGGCCCGTAGATAGCCAACCGCCTATTCAGCATAGCGTCAAACCGTACGTGGCTATACCAATACTCCAGCTCTGCTTGGTGTTCCCAGGATGCTGCTCCTCGCACTAGGGAAGCCATCCCACCGCTTGCCACCAATGTAACGGATCCCCTTCCGTTAATGGACGCTTCCTAGCTTGCGCCGAGGACCACAAGCACCGCACTGGACACCAGGACCACCGCAGACTCCACAACCGCCGTAGCTTAACTGGAGCCGCGCCGTCCTCCTTCCACCCTGAATGAACTTCCAGCATTCAGGACCGTGTGGGAAAGATCTCTCCTCCAGGGAATATGCAGAGCATAGCAATCCCCAGCGTGATGCAGCAATTCCCTCCAATAATGAGACAAGGCTGCGTTTTGAAGGGTTAGAAAAACATGAACTGAACTGAACTCATTATTGAGGGCTACCCGCCCGTATTTATGCAGGTCCTCACAATGCTTCATGGTTTCCTCCTCTCTGCCCTGGAGACACCCTAAGAGCAATTCAATTTTCTCCCAGGACAAAGGGAAACCACCAATACACATGTGGGAACAATAGGAGAGGAATCCCCACCCAAATACACAAAATCCTCCCTTCTGTCTGGGATATAATTATGGATTAACATAACTATCACAGACAGTAAAAATACAGTTTTTAAACATACACTGTAACACTTTAAAACCATACATTCCATCTCCATAAAAATTACATATTTAAACTCAGCTTACATCAAACATAAACACTTCCAAAAATCACACAAATCCCTCCAGCGGATCAAAAGTTTAGTGGAAGTCCTTTATGACCGACCGCAAGCACAATTTCCTGCCCAAAACAGTTCCATAGATTTGGGCTGTGCGGTCGGTCAATTTCATGCAGAAAAACGACTAAGTCCCATCTTCGAACAGGACTTAGTCTCTGGAGCTGAAAGTTCAGTATGGAAGAAGGTAAGGGTCAGCGGCGTCCGTGTATCTGCGCATCCGATTCCAGCTCCACAGAATCCCCAGTATACACCGCTGACCGCGTTCGGTCCCACCAACAGTCCAGACATGCGGCACAGTTCTGTCACACTGTTCCTGAAGGGAAAAATGTCCCGGGGCCATAGTCGTAGGGCAGGAGGCTAGCCATAAGTCCTCTACAATGCCCAGTGGCAAATGGCAGTTTGTCACAAGCTCATTAACATAGCTAACCACACACGCTTTTTTAAACAAATGTAAAAACTAAAGTGAGTGGTGTAAAACTGCAAAAAGTTGTAACTTTTTGTACAAGTGAGCTTAAAATGTTGCAAAAGCCCTATTTTTCGGGTTTTTGAAGTGAGAATTCTGGAGTGAAGGCATGATAAATCAGGGTAATTATTTTTAAGACTTCTTATAATAGAACACCATGACTGATGATATTTTCAACTAAATACAGTAGCCTAATAAGAGACCGTTCTTTATTACAGAGCAGCAACATAAACTCTATGAAACTTAAACTGTGCACTTGGTATACAATTACTTCTTGTTATTCAAGTATCCATGAAGGAGTCATTTATGTGAGTGATGTGATCGATGGCAAGAATTTAAACCCTCCACCGTTTGTTTCTGTTGCTTTTTAATGCAGTCCATTTTCATTTAAAGAAAAGTTAATTGGTGCCAAAGGACCCAGGTTAACACTGATCTTGAATGGTGATGCATATCCTATAGAGATGAGCAAAGTTTTGAACAATTTGATTTAGCCGATTTGCCGAAGTTCGCCAAGAAATTTGATTTGTGCCGAATTAATTTGTCACAAATCGCTATAAATCAGATATTCCCAGGCCACTCTGCCTAATCAAATTCATCCCACTTGGTGGCCCAATCTCAGTTTGAAGGCTTGGAAGTTAACCCTTTCCCGACCCCAGACAGTAAATTTATGACAGCTGGGCATTTAAAAGTAGACACCGGGTATCTGCTGTTTTAAAGAGCAGACACTCCACACCAAAGCCTGCAACTGGCGGTAATGCTGGCCATGGATTTTTAACCCTTTCAGATGCTGTGGTCATCCGGGTGTGCTCCAGCTCCCCCTGGCAGGAATCGCTGGAGCGTGTATGCAGCGTTTATGTCCTCCTGAGTGATGGTAGCAGAGATGATACACAGCATTAAGGTGGGAAAAACTTCCTCAAAGCAATAACATTTAAGGATCCAAAACAGGGATGACCATAATCCCATGTGGATCCCTCCATAAGGTCCATGATCCCTCCCTACTATGAAACTAGTGATATTTTGCTTTTAAAATAATACAGTTACATAGTTATATAGTTAATACAGTTGAAAAAAGTCCATCAAGTTCCACTAAAGGATAGATGGGGACGCGAATCCCAGAAGGGAGACCAGATGGCCAAACACGGTGGATGGGTCAAACATGGCCACTGGATTATTGCAGCAAAGCTGTCCCTAGTGCATGAGTGCTTGCCACATTGCTCCCTATGCACAGCTCACTGGACAATGGCAGAGACCACGAATGATTAGGGTTTTATAGGGCTGTGTCATCACAAAGGATGGCTACAAGTAGATTGGCTGTATACACGGCATTATGGGTCATATTGTTTTCCCAGGCTTCTTATTTTCACTTTGTAACACGTGGGCAGCATTTTAGGACAAACTGATTTGTTACCATAAAACACGAGGAAATTTGGCTTTGTTGTGAATTGAAGTTTTCCTAAACTTCAGGCCAACTTCCACTTCAGATGCTTCAATTCGCTCAACACTAAAAATCATGTAAACTATGGGCCAAAATATAGATCATGGAATAAAATATTATCAATTAGAGTGTATTATAGAGTGTAATATACTTTGCGTTCCTTTCTGGGTTGATAATCATCCACTACAATGTGGAATCACTTTATGATCAGTGAGAGTCTGATTTCTGGGACACCTATGATTCTGAGAATGAAGAGCCATAGTGTTAGCTTAGTACAACATCTATACCAAAGTGCATGGAACATGTTGCAGTTGGCTGCATGGCAGGTGACTAGGAGTGCTGCTATGCATGGAAAATATAGAAGGGGCTGTAGCACTATGTCAACACTAGTGTTGGGCACGAATATTCGAATCGGGAATATTAATCGCGAATATCGGCACTTTGAGAATTCTCGAATATTTAGAATATAGTGATATATATTCGTAATTTCGAATATTCTAGATTTATTTTCATCAGTAACCTCCCTTCTAGCCTTTGGGCCAATGAGAAGGCTGCAATTTCTTTGTCTGAGCTTAGCAATATCCTTAGCAACCAAAAGGAAAGTTGCCTACCCCTTACTATATAAGAACCTCCCCAGCAGCCATTTTCTACAGTTTTTTTTAAGTTATGAGAGAGACAGCAGTGTCATTGCTGTGCTCTGTGCTTTCCATACTACATTAGATAGATAGTTAGATAGCTTATATATACAGTCAGGTCCATAAATATTGGGACAGTGACACAATTGTAACATTTTTGGCTCTATACACCACCACAATGGATTTGAAATGAAACGAACAAGATGTGCTTTAACTGCAGACTGTCAGCTTTAATTTGAGGGTATTTACATCCAAATCAGGTGAACGGTATAGGAATTACAACAGTTTGCATATGTGCCTCCCACTTGTTAAGGGACCAAAAGTAATGGGACAATTGGCTTCTCAGCTGTTCCATGGCCAGGTGTGTGTTATTCCCTCATTACCTCAATTACAATGAGCAGATAAAAGGTTCAGATTTCATTTCAAGTGTGCTATTTGCATTTGGAATCTGTTGCTGTCAACTCTCAAGATGAGATCCAAAGAGCTGTCACTATCAGTGAACCAAGTCATCATTAGGCTGAAAAAACAAAACAAACCCATAAGAGAGATAGCAAAAACATTAGGCATAGCCAAAACAACGGTTTGGAACATTCTTAAACAGATGGAACGCATCAGTGAGCTCAGTAACACCAAAAGACCCGGAAGACCACGGAAAACAACTGTGGTAGATGACCGAAGAATTATTTTCCTGATTAATAAAACACCCTTCACAACAGTTGGCCAGATCAAGAACACTCTCCAGGAGGTAGGTGTATGTGTGTAAAAGTCAGCAATCAAGAGAAGACTTCACCCGAGTGAATACAGATGGTTCACCACAAGATGTAAACCATTGGTGAGCCTCAAAAACAGGAAGGCCAGATTAGAGTTTGCCAAACAACATCTAAAAAAGCCTTCACAGTTCTGGAACAACATTTAATGGACAGATGAGACCAAGATCAACTTGTACCAGAGTGATGGGAAGAGAAGAGTATGGAGAAGGAAAGGAACTGCTCATGATCCTAAGCATACCACCTCATCAGTGAAGCATGGTGGTGGTAGTGTCATGGCGTGGGCATGTATGGCTGCCAATGGAACTGGTTCTCTTGTATTTATTGATGATGTGACTGCTGACAAAAGCAGCAGGATGAATTCTGAAGTGTTTCGGGCAATATTATCTGCTCATATTCAGCCAAATGCTTGAGAACTCATTGGACTGCGCTTCACAGTGCAGATGGACAATGACCCAAAGCATACTGCAAAAGCCACCAAAGAGTTTTTTAAGGGAAAGAAGTGGAATGTTATGCAATGGCCAAGTCAATCACCTGACCTGAATACGATTGAGCATGCATTTCACTTGCTGAAGACAAAATTGAAGGGAAAATGCCCCACGAACAAGCAGAAACTGAAGACAGTTGCAGTAGAGGCCTGGCAGAGCATCACCAGGGATGAAACCCAGCGTCTGGTGATGTCTATGTGTTCCAGACTTCAGGCTATAATTGACTGCAAAGGATTTGCAACCAAGTATTAAAAAGTGAAAGTTTGATTTATGATTATTATTCTGTTCCATTACTTTTGCTTCCTTAACAAGTGGGAGGCACATATGCAAACTGTTGTAATTCCTACACTGTTCACCTGACTTGGATGTAAATACCCTCAAATTAATGACTTAATAGGATGGAAGAATCTCCTCCGGCTACAAAACCTACCCTGCTATCCCCTTTAAATAACCACACCAACACTTACTTGCTTGGTGAAATGACCATGATGGCCTACTTTATTATTTCACAAATACAAAACCACATTGTGCACCATATAACATCCATAATAATCATAATAATCATAACAATAACCATAATAACATCAGGCATTTTACACACACCTACTGCACCGTACCAAGGATCCTGGAGGGCAACCCAAACGAGCCGTATCCTCCTTCACCGCCTCACTTCGCACTTCAAGACTTACCCTTGGCCGCACTCACCGACCCAAGGGCACCAACTCCTTGAAGTATACTAGTATCCCCCCCTGTAGGCCTTGTAGCCCAAACAGGGGCCCCATCCTCGGCATTAACAAACCATCTGAGATGCAGGCTCCAACATGTCCTGCACCTCTTAACCATTGAATTGCTCCCCAGGATCCTATTTCCAGCAGCCACCGACAACCACCGGTGACACCTCACCTGTGGGCGTCCCGCCACACCCTAAAAGCCATCTCCAAACCTTCCTGGATACCCAACGCCCACATATCGATGCCCGTATCATTCAAATGTACGCCATCCTCTCTTAAGAATTGAGGCGACGCCGCCTCCAACTCCCGATGACGCACAACAATACCACATTGCCTGCACACAAACCGCCCCACCTCCTTATTCAACTTCGCTCGGGCTTTGTTGATTCGCTCAACGGACCTCGCAAACCGCCAGTAACGTCTTGCCACCACCTCCGACCATACCAGCAACAAGTCCGGAAACTCTGACAATAAGCGCAGCACATCCAACTTGATATCCCGGATCACATCCCGGGAGCGCCGCACACCCAAATCGTTGCCTCCCACATGAAGCACCAATATATCAGGCGGACGATCTAAAATGGCATTAACGTGAATTTCGGGCAAAACCCTACCCCAAAGAAGCCCTCTCAAACCGATCCACCGGACCAGCAATTCCTCCATCGGAAAACCCAACTGTCGTCCATTCCTCCTCACATCTGCTTGTAAGGCCCCCCAGTAGACGTATGAGTGCCCGAAGATCCATGCGAGACACGGCGCTGCCCCTAAAATAAATACAACAATTGAGACAACACTTCACAACATGCCACATACCGTTAACCAACAACACACCCAATAATCACAACAGATGAGGCCGAATATAAGAGTGAAAACAATCCGACTCCCACCGCCCAATACGTTTTATAACCTCTTCCCCAAGCCCCCACCTGGAAGCCTCAGTCGCTGCCCCTATCCGAAAAGAATGAGAAGCATACTCATTAACGGGAAGACCAGCTGCACCCAAACATTTTTTAAAAACAGCAATAAATTGAAAACGTGATAACCGTGAACCGTCCCGGTGAACTAACAAGGAACCCCTACCATCAGGCCGCACTCCTAAATAATCCTCCACACAACGCACCGGACAAAGCACCGACCCAGCAAAAGGCCTGAGCCACAACACTGCCCCCTTACCTACCTGATCCGTTTTTGACTTGCGTATCACACACCGCAGACCGCCATCCCCCAGCCAAACATCCTCTCTCAACAAACCACCATCGCGCATACGACTGGAGGATACCAATTCCGAAATTCGAAAAGCTCCGAAAAAAGCCAATGCAAAGGCTGCCCTAAACAAAAGCGCTTTGAATACAGACACACAAACCAACCCTGCCTTCTCCCAAAGGACCTGTAACACCTCAAAAGAAACCGGCCGTCTACAATCCTTACGAATCACTCCTCGCCGATATCCTTTTAGCGCCTGCCGAACCAAAAAACACCGAGAGACATCAGCAACACCCCGCAAGCGCAACCAGAAGGCGACAGCCGCCACCCTCTTAGACGCCACAGAGAACGACAAACCCTCAGCATAACACGAACCTACCCAAAAAACCAATAAGGTCCTAAAGTCATCAACCGAACTACACCCCCCAACCCGTTCTATCAACTCCACCTAAAAAACGACCACACCGACGAATAAGCCGACCACGTACCTCTACTGAGCGACTGACCAATCAGGCCCGCTGACACCCCAAGGCCACGCTCCAGAGCCACTGGGGACATGCTAACCCCCGAACTTCGGCGAACGGCGCCAAGCTGCGGAAACGATCCCACTGAAAACGAGAAAGGGAATCAGCGAGTGAGTTATCTACACCAGGAACATGCACCGCAACAAAACATGCATTTAACCGCAGCCTCCGCAATACCAAATGCCTGAGTAAATTCAACACTGGCGGAGAATTAGCCGTCTGGCTATTAATCGCCTGCACTACACCCATGTTGTAACAGTAGAAACGAACCCGCCAATTTTTGAGCCACTCCCCCCACAACTCCGTAGCCAAAACAATGGGAAAAAGTTCCAACAAAACCAAATTACTAAGTAAGCCAGCCTGTTCCCACTCCACCGGCCACGCACCCGCGCTCCATTGGCCCTGGCAAAAAACACTGTACCCACACGAACCCGCGGCATCAGAAAACAACTCCAAATCCACGCTACTAATCGCTTCCTCCATCCACATAGACCGCCCATTATACTCTCCCAGAAAATTCTCCCAAACCGCCAAATCCTCCTTTACCGCAACAGGTAAACGCAAATAATGATAAGGGGCGACAACCCCCGCCGTAGCTAACGCTAAACGCCGGCAAAAAACCCTCCCCATCGGCAAAATACGGCAAACGAAATTCAATTTTCCTAATACAGACTGGACCCGCCTGAGCTGAACCTTCTTAGCTCTCCGCAAAAAAGCAACCTCCTCTAACAGATCCGCCACCTTGTTGTCCGGTAACCGACATTCCATGGCCATGCTGTCAATTTCTATCCCCAAAAACGTCATCACCGTGGAAGGCCCCTCCGTTTTTTCCCCCGCTAACGGAATGCCAAACCTCGCAGCCACTCGCTCCATCGTATGCAACAACACAGGACACACCCTGGATCCAGCCGGACCTAAGAACAAGAAATCGTCCAAATAATGCAGTACAGAATTCCATCCAGCCTCCTGTTTCACTACCCACTCCAAAAAAAAACTAAACGCCTCAAACAGTGAACAAGAAATTGCGCAGCCCATGGGCAAACAACAATCAACATAAAAACCACCCTCCCATTGAAAACCCAGTAAATGCAAACTATCCGGGTGAATGGGCAACAACCTAAAGGCAGCCTCAATATCTGTCTTAGCAAGCAGGGCGCCTTGCCCGAAACGCCTAACCCACCGCACCGCCGCGTCAAACGACGTGTATGACACGGAGCACAACTCATCCGCTATCCCATCATTCACTGACCCCCCTTGTGGATAGGACAAATGATGAATAAGCCTAAACCTTTTGGGCTCCTTCTTAGGCACCAAACCCAACGGGGACACCCACAAGTCAGGCAAGGGCCGCTCCTTAAAGGGGCCTACCACCCTGCCAGCCGCCACCTCCTTCTCAATCTTATCCTTTACCACCTCCGGCTGGCGCAACGCAGAAGACAAATTCCTTGCCGACAGACACGGCACAATTGAACTACACGGGATCACGAAGCCCTCAGTAAACCCCGCCAACAACAACTGCCCAACCTCTCTATTTGGATAATTCTTTAAATAGGGCTCCATCTCTCCCACCCTCACCGGAGTCACCCCTCTTCTGCATAGCCTCGGGTCCCTTACCCCTCCCTCGCTTGAAGCAACGCGACAAACTATGGGAGCCACCACAACCGGAACACTCATGTTTATACCTGCAATCTGACAAGAACCTACAGGGTCCCTCGTTATATTGCCAACAACAGCCTTTTCTACCTCCTCCCTGGGATTCAGAAGCCGAGGAACCCTCGGCCGATCCCCGAAAGGGCTGAGGGCCACTCCTAGGCGCCGCCATCAACCGCATCCAGAGACCTATGTCCTTATGATCCCACCGTATGCTAGTCCTGACCGCCTTCCGCTGCCGGAACTGCTCATCATACCTAAGCCACGCCACGCCCCCATAAGTCCGATGAGCCTCCCCTATCGCATCCATATAGCAGAACAGTGCTGAGCAATGTTCCGGCGATTTTTCCCCAACCACACTGGCCAAAATCGCAAAGGCCTGAAGCCAATTCTGAAACGTACGTGGGATCAACCTGTACCTCCTCCTTTCTTCCTCCTCTTTCTTACTATCATCCGGCTTCCCCCTGTCCAGATTAAATTTTTCCAAAGGAAGCAATGAAAATATTTCGACATATTCATCCCTCCATATCTTCTCCCTGATTTCCTGCTTCAAATGAGCCCCCAATGGCCCCTCAAAGCACACATAAATCTCGCCTTTCGCCGCGTCCGACAACCGAACGCTATCCCCCAAATCACTTCCAACCCCAGCCCCGGCCCCAGAGGCCTGCCCATCACCTGTGACCACGCCATCCCCAACCGAACCTTGCACCGTCCCCTGCTCTAAAGTCCCCACTGCCTGCACAGGCGCCCAGACCGACGCCGGAGATGCAGGGGCCCCTGACCCCAACCATGACAACAAGGACAACATCCCTGATAAAACCTCCCGTGCCAAAACATCAGATCCCCCCACCCCATGCGGAACTGCACACCCAACTGGCAACTGACACGTCGTCATCTCACCTGGCCGTCCCCGGATGGATCCTCCGGCAGCCGCCGAATCACTCACAGACGTCCCCACCGGCGAGCTCACTCCACATGGCACAGCTTCTTCTGGACTCGCGTCGTCCCTTCCGCCTGCCGCAACCTCCTCTCCCGACTCCACTTCTCCTTCCTCCAACCTCCATGCCTCCCCCTCAGTGCACCGACGTGAGGGGGGTGTAACAGTCCGAACCCCAGCCGGGCGGGCCTCATCCTCTGGCCGCAGTTCTAGTCTCTCTCCTGCCTCCAGTGACACCGACTCTGTAGCCATCCGGCCACCAGCCACCCCACCATGCCGCCGTCCAGGGTGAGTAATCCCAGCATCGTCCCCTGCATCTGTCCGGCTGCCTTGTCGCCGACCCACCACAAGGGGTCGCGACGCACCAACATCCAAGCCGGCCGCTGCGCACTCATCCTCCTCACTCTGCAGCTGCCGGCCCGGATCCCTCCGCCGCAGCGCCGAAGACAAGCTCTCCTCCAAAGCAGGTAGGCCCAGGCCCCTGGACAGCCCGGCCGCAACTTGACTGCCAACCACAGGTGAGGTTCTCCTGGCTCTCCCCCGGCGCGGTACATCTCGCGGGGGCGTCGCCGCCTGTGAACGTTCTCTCCCCCTCGCTGAAAGAGAGACGGGCCTAGGCAAAGCCTGACCCTCTCCCGCCGGCCTGCCACGCGATACAGAATTCCTCCCGCTGCGCCTGGGGGTCCGAGAGGCAACGGACACCTCAGACCGCAGCGGAGGGTCCCTGGCGGGGCTTCGAATGCGTCGGCGGACCCGAGGGGTGGCATCTGGGCTCAAGCGCTCAGGGGGGACGGATCGCCTGGCCCTGACAGCGCGAGCTACTGCAACCGGAGGGGCAGGGGGGCAAAGGGCAGCCTGGATAGATTGCTGCATGAAGTCTACCCCGTGTACCTGCACCGCTGCACGCACCGATGCCAACAGCTCATCCAGGGAGGCCATGTCACCGAAATTCACGCTGGTTAAGGCTGAACTGACCCTAAGCTCCACCTCCCAATCTTATATCCTCCCGCCGAAAACCATGCTCCTCCCCACTTCACTCTACCAACCCCTTAACATACCACCAGGAACTTAACCCTCTCCTAGCCTGCAGTCTTCCCCCTAAGTCAGCTAGCACTGCGCTATGCTGCGCACCGCTCCGTTGCTTCTAAGCTGACAGTCTGCAGTTAAAGCACATCTTGTTTGTTTCATTTCAAATCCATTGTGGTGGTATATAGAGCCAAAAATGTTAGAATTGTGTCGATTCCCCAATATTTATGGACCTGACTGTATATATAATACAGATAGTTAGTGGGAGATAATCAGTGTAGGTTATATCCTGATATAGTGTAGATTTTGCAGTGCAGTGTGTTAGGTAGTGTGATAGGTTCTGCTGTCCATACATGCATGCAGACCTGCTAAAATGTGAAGTTTCACGTATTGCGCCAAAATATTTGCATCATTAGTGCTTATTAGCGCAATCGTGAATATATTGGAGCACTCTAACTGCATATAAAGCCATTTTTAATGTTCTGCCGTGCCAACCATTTTCTCCAGTCTCAGGAAACTTCTAGCAGCTTGGAAAATATAGCAAAAGTGACCCACGCCTGTATTTCACTCGCATTAGGCGAATATTTCATTGCCGATTTATCGCAATCAAGAAAATAATCTCGAATTTGCGAATATTTGCCGAATATTCGCACAAATATTCGTGAAATATTGCGAATTCGACTATAGCCCCTGCCGCTCATCACTAGTCAGTGAGGGTCCCAGCGATCCTACCAACATGCCATCACTTTATCAGATACGAAAAACTCCTTATGTAGGTAGAGCAAAGCATGGTACATGTGTTGTACAGGAAATATGTACCGCCTGCCAGTGGCGTCGCCAGGGGGGGGGCCAGAGGGGGCCACGGCCCCCCCTACATCATGCTGTGCCCCCCCCAACTAAAATGCCCCCCCCCTAAGTGAAGTGAGCCGCCAGCGTCTTCACACAGCGTCGGGCTGCAGAGCAGAGTGAGGAGAGGAGAGGGGGCGGGGCATGCACGGCAGTTCCCGATAGGCTCCGCCCACCTTCCAGGCAGGAAAGGCAGTGAGTGCAGAGCCAGTAGCCAGAGCATGAATGAAGATGAAGAACTGAAGTCCAGACTCCAGGCAGAGAGACAGTGATTCAAGCGACCCAGAGTGAGTGACAGTCCTTGAGTGCAGAGTCCCACCCTGTATAATTAGCTGAGAGGAGGGGAGAGGCGGCCATTATATTAATAACAAAGAGGGGGCCAATACATTAGTATTAATGTAATGGCCCCCTCTTTATTATTAATGTAATGGCCCCCTCTTTATTATTAATGTAATGGCCCCCTCTTTATTATTAATGTAATGGCCCCCTCTTTAATAACAAAGAGGGGGCCATTATATTAATAATAAAGAGGGGGCTATTATATTAATAACAAAGAGGGGGCCATTACATTAATAATAAAGCGGGGCCATTACATTAATAATAAAGCGGGGCCATTATATTAATAATAAAGCGGGGACATTATATTAATAACAAAGAGGGGGACATTATATTAATAACAAAGAGGGGGACATTATAATATACAGGGGAAATAATATTATGAGGAATGGGGGACTATCTGGCTCTAGCACAGTATTGGGGGGCAGCAGGATGAGTTGTTGAGACACCAGGAAGGAGAGGATGAGAGTAAAGTGAGGAACCTAAAAAAACTTCTGTGAAACTCTGCAGAGACGAGAAGCGGCTGAAAGAAAGTATCATGGCGGTCTTATCTCTGAATGAAGACGTCGAGGAGAGTCTACATCCCAGGAGACGTCACTGGATGTAACAGGTATAGTGCTGTATTATACTGTAATAATAATGTCCATGCACATATCTGTTTCACAGTAGGGTTGGGGAAGGAGATTGAGAATATGGCCCACACTGCCGCATCCCGGCCCCAGACTTCAGGTCACACTCTGTGTGTTCTGAATTCTGGGGGCTTACACCCATCTACTACATTATCTGTACTCAGAGTTATCACTGTGTTATCTGTGGTGTTACATAGGACTGCAGGTGATCTACTACAGTATCTGTTAACCACCTCCAGACTGCCTAACGCAGATTCGCGTTCCGGAGGTGGCAGCCCTGCGCTCAGCGACGCATATACGCGTCATCTCGCGTGAGCCGAGATTTCCTGTGAACGCGCGCACACAGGCGCGCGCGCTCACAGGAACGGAAGGTAAGAGAGTGGATCTCCAGCCTGCCAGCGGCGATCGTTCGCTGGCAGGCTGGAGATATGATTTTTTTTAACCCCTAACAGGTATATTAGACGCTGTTTTTATAACAGCGTCTAATATACCTGCTACCTGGTCCTCTGGTGGTCCCCTTTGTTTGGATCGACCACCAGAGGACACAGGCAGCTCAGTAATATGTTGCACCAAGCACCACTACACTACACCCCCCCCCCCTGTCACTTATTAACCCCTTATTCACCCTTGATCACCCCTGATCAACCCATATAGACTCCCTGATTACCCCCCTGTCATTGATCACCCCCCTGTAAAGCTCCATTCAGATGTCCGCATGATTTTTACGGATCCACTGATAGATGGATCGGATCCGCAAAACGCATACGGACGTCTGAATGGAGCCTTACAGGGGCGTGATCAATGACTGTGGTGATCACCCCATATAGACTCCCTGATCACCCCCCTGTCATTGATTACCCCCCTGTCTTTGATCACCCCCTGTAAAGCTCCATTCAGACGTCCGCATGATTTTTACGGATCCACTGATAGATGGATCGGATCCGCAAAACACATACAGGCGTCTCCCTGGAGCCTTCCAGGGGGGGTGATCACCCCATATAGACTCCCTGATCACCCCCCTGTCATTGATCACCCCCCCCGTCAGGCTGCATTCAGATGTCCGTATGATTTTTACGGATCCACGGATACATGGATCGGATCCTCAAAACACATACGGACATCTGAATGGAGCCTTATAGGGGGGTGATCAATGACAGGGGGGTGATCACCCCATATAGACTCCCTGATCACCCCCCTGTCATTGATCACCCCCCTGTCATTGATCACCCCCCTGTAAGGCTCCATTCAGACATTTTTTTTGGCCCAAGTTAGCGGAATTTTTTTTTTTTTCTTACAAAGTCTCATATTCCACTAACTTGTGTCAAAAAATTAAATCTCACATGAACTCACCATACCCCTCACGGAATCCAAATGCGTAAAATTTTTTAGACATTTATATTCCAGACTTCTTCTCACGCTTTAGGGCCCCTAGAATGCCAGGGCAGTATAAATACCCCACATGTGACCCCATTTCGGAAAGAAGACACCCCCAGGTATTCCGTGAGGGGCATATTGAGTCCATGAAATATTGAAATTTTTGTCCCAAGTTAGCGGAAAGGGAGACTTTGTAAGAAAAAAATTAATAAAATCAATTTCCGCTAACTTGTGCCAAAAAAAAAAAATTTCTATGAACTCGCCATGCCCCTCATTGAATACCTTGGGGTGTCTTCTTTCCAAAATGGGGTCACATGTGGGGTATTTATACTGCCCTGGCATTTTAGGGGCCCTAAAGCGTGAGAAGAAGTCTGGGATCCAAATGTCTAAAAAGGCCCTCATAAAAGGAATGTGGGCCCCTTTGCGCATCTAGGCTGCAAAAAAGTGTCACACATCTGGTATCACCGTACTCAGGAGAAGTTGGGCAATGTGTTTTGGGGTGTCATTTTACATATACCCATGCTGGGTGAGATAAATATCTTGGTCAAATGCCAACTTTGTATACAAAAATGGGAAAAGTTGTCTTTTGCCGAGATATTTCTCTCACCCAGCATGGGTATATGTAAAAAGACACCCCAAAACACATTGCCCAACTTCTCCTGAATACGGCGATACCACATGTGTGACACTTTTTTGCAGCCTAGGTGGGCAAAGGGGCCCACATTCCAAAGAGCACCTTTAGGATTTCACAGGTCATTTACCTACTTACCACACATTAGGGCCCCTGGAAAATGCCAGGGCAGTATAACTACCCGACAAGTGACCCCATTTTGGAAAGAAGACACCCCAAGGTATTCGGTGAGGGGCATGGCGAGTTCCTAGAATTTTATATTTTTTGTCACAAGTTAGCGGAAAATGATGATTTATTTTTTATTTATTTTTTTCCTTACAAAGTCTCATATTCCACTAACTTGTGACAAAAAATAAAAACTTCCATAAACTCACTATGAACTCACTATGCCCATCAGCGAATACCTTAGGGTGTCTACTTTCCTAAATGGGGTCATTTGTGGGGTGTTTGTACTGTCTGGGCATTGTAGAACCTCAGGAAACATGACAGGTGCTCAGAAAGTCAGAGCTGCTTCAAAAAGCGGAAATTCACATTTTTGTACCATAGTTTGTAAACGCTATAACTATAGCAATTTTTGGCTTGCCCCAGGTGCTGGCAACCCACGCTACGCCACTGGGGGAGGGAGAGGCGTGTCCCTTCCCCTTCCTCTGATAGGCTGCAGGCACTAGGCCGGCAGCCTATCAGAGGCCGGCGCAGGCGGCGCGATGACGCCATCGCGCCGCCTGAGCCTTACAGCGCGGGACACAGAAAGAGTCTGTATTGCATCGCTGACACTGAGGTAAGTATAAGTGTTTTTTTTTTGTTTGTTTTTTTACAATAGTGTTACTGGCACATTATGGGGGCTTATTACAATGGGGGGGACTTAATACTGGCACATGATGATGGGGGGGACTTAATACTGGCACATGATGATGGGGGGGACTTAATACTGGCACATGATGATGGGGGGCTTAATACTGGCACGTAATTGGGGGGCTTATTACTAGCACGTAATGGGGGGCTTATTACTGGCACATTGGGGGGCTTATTACTGGCACGTGATGGGGGGCTTATTACTGGCACGTGATGGGGGGCTTATTACTGGCACGTGATGGGGGCTCTTGTTACTGGCACGTGATGGGGGCTTATTACTGGCACATTGGGGGGCTCTTGTTACTGGCAGTGGCACGTTATTGAGGGCACTTATTACTGGCACATTATTGGTGGGCACTATAGCGGCATCTACTGAGGCCACAAAGAAGGGGTTTCTTATATAGGGGGCTCTGTACAGTAGCATTTTATACTGGGACACATTATGGTGGGTACTATGGAGAAGGGGAGACAGGAGTACTATGGAGTCATCTACGGGGGGCACTAAGAAGGGGTATTTTATACTTGCAAATTATGGGGGACACTGAGGGCATCTACTGGGGCACGATATATGGGGCATTTTATACTGGTACATTATGGGGGGCACTAGGAGGAAGGGGGGAGAGGAGCACTATGGAGGCATTTACTGGGGCACTATATAGGGGTTTTCTATACTGGCACATTATGGGGGACATTAGCTCAACTGGGGGCATAAGGGGGTATGTTTTGCACATTATAAGGAGAATTATTTCTACTGGGGGGCATTATGGTGGGTTTTATTACTCCCCCATGGTATGACCCCCTAGTAGCAGCACCATCCTCTCTCTGCTCTGCTATCCTTCTGCCCCTTCTCCAAATCCTTATTATGAAATCTTTCTCATTAGGATAAAACACAACTTCAGCTCCGCCGAGCCCCCGGCCAAAGTGTTGAAGTGGTGTCCGAGATCCCCAAGGGCCAAGCCAAGTAACTGTAAGGCTCCATTCACACGTCCGTTGTTTCTTTCCTGATCTGTTCCGTTTTTTGCGGAACAGATCTGGACCAGATCTGGACCCATTCATTTTCAATGGGTCCTGAAAAAAAAATCTGACATTGAGCTGTCCGTTTTTTTTCAGGACCCATTGAAAATGAATGGGTCCAGATCTGGTCCAGATCTGTTCCTCAAAAAACGGAACAGATCAGGAAAGAAACAACGGACGTGTGAATGGAGCCTAAGGGTTCATGTGAAATATGTTTATTTTATATATGTAAAGGCGGGGAGGGGGATCTGTGGATGACACTGTTATGGAGGGGGAAATGGGGATGACACTGTCATGGGGTGGATCTGTGGATGACACATATAGCATAAGATGCTATATACGGTACGTGGCATCCACAGATCCCCCCCATAGCAGTGTCATCCACAGATCCCCCTCTCTATAAAAGTGTCATCCACAGACAGCTGGACTTTTCTTCCCTGTTGCGGTTTTAGGTATTGGGTAAAGTATTGCAGCATTTCTAAGCATACTTGTGTAAATGTATCGTTGTTATAGCTGCCCCCCCTACTTTTGTCCTGGCCCCCAGTGTGCCCCCCCAAAATTTGAAAGCTAGAGACGCCACTGCCGCCTGCATAATCTAAACCGAGTGTCAGCTTTATAGTAAAGCTGACACTCTATCACTAGGAGTTAGAAATGCAGATAACTCTGATCCCTGACAATTTTACCCCTCATATACTGAGTTCAATAGCAACATCAGCATCTAAGTGGTGAAACAGAGGTGCCAGTGATGAAAGGGTTTTTGAGTACATAGAGTACAAAACAAAAAAATAATATGCAAAAAGAAGCAATAGACTATACCACAATATGGATGGTGAGACGACTAGCTCCTGTAGTTCACTCCTAAACACGGAGTGAATTTGCCGTGGACTGGTGCTCAGCAATATGAAAAAGTCCATATTAAAACATAACATAAAGAAAATAAAGATTGTGACACTCACCACTCAAAACCGTTTTCTTTTATTCTTGAGTACAATAGCAGAAGCACGCAGGAGCGCGAAACGGCCATTGCCAACTCCATATCCCACTTCCTGTACAGCAATGGCAATTTTATTGTATTAAAGCAATAAGATCTCTTACGCTTTTTGGGCAACACTAGCCCTTTGTCAAAACTTTGAAAAAAAACTAGTGTAGCCCGAAACGCATCAGAGATTTTATTGCTTTGTACTCGTCATTAAATCAAGAAAAGTAAACATGTTACAATTATAAATAGTTGTAATGCACATTTTACATAGGACACCTGAATGAACATAATTGTCTTAATTATCTACAGCTTGCGCAAAATTAATATTTATCACCTTTTTGAAAAGAAATTACATTTCTGCCTATACAGAAGATTCCATCGTTTAGCTGACTGATTAATTGGAGCGTTATAATCATTTGCAATCAAAACAGCAAAGCAATGTTCTTCTGATGACTTGAAAATAGTCTGCAGAACAAAACTAATGACCCTCTCCAAAGAGTCTGCTTACTATGTAATTGATAAAAACTCAGAAACAAAATCACGCTCTGCGCTTTTCTTGCTTTCGCTAGCGTTGGCCATCTAACCCCATAAGCTTATTAAGCATTCCACACAACAACACTCCTGTTAATTTAGCCATTGTCAGCCTCACTCAAGCAAATTCATTTTGATGCAGGTCATTAACATTGCTGTTTCCTGTGGACAAGATGGTTTGTTGTGTGATAATGAAGAATGTATCTCTAGATTAACAGTTCTAAGGAACAACATATTTTCCCATGTCAAGTCCCTGTAATACAATAGCCTAGTGTGATTGGACAACATTCCAGGCTTTCTTCTTTTGTGGGATCACATTCCAAAAGATTTCATGCCGTATACAAAATGGAGTAAAAAATTGCTGCTATGTTTTTAGGAGGACTTCTTGGCTTATGCTAAGTGCTGTTAAACTTGTCTCATTAAGGCATACTAGATCTATGTTTACACAGTGCATGCTTTCTGGAAAACACAAAAGTCTTTGCAATAGGATAGTGATTGAAGTAACCCTAACGGACATGGAATAAAGAGATCATGCAGGTATTTGCTATGTGATTCCAAGTGCTGCCATTGATATCTCTGTATATAACTTCCAATAGGTCCAACAAACCGAACCTATTCCAAAGGCAGAAGAGGAAAATAAAGGGAACACTTTGTAGCTGCTCAGGTGACCCTTCATTTCAAAGGTAAGAAAAGCCCTTGCAAAGTTGTAAAGGCTAATGTTAAATTAATATGTGCAGCTAATTATGGAAAATAAAATCTCAAAAATTCATACAGGAATATTTAGATTAATCTGTCTTCTACTGAATGTAGAAGTTGAATAAGTAATTATTCAGGAGCCTGAAGGTGTTATGAAGTGTAGCACACTGAAATATATGTAACATGTTTATTAATGAGACCAGATTTGGAAGGTGATTTCTGTATGGATACATATGAAACTATAAAGTTGTACCCTTCATTTTGATTGTTTTATGTTTGATATTTTTTACGTTTATATCTATGAAAACTAACTGACACTGCCATAGCTTTACCTTAGTAGATGTAAATTAGTGAAAATTTGAGAATTTGTGTGTCTGACTACACTTCCAATATCGCTCTGCTGTGTTTATGTTTTAATCAAAAATTGTAATTAGCTTCAGTGCTTAAAGCATATTTCTTTGAACAAAATCAATTGCCGGAGAGCTTGGTTTTGATTTTATGCATACAGAAAGTGAGAATTCATCAAGAAAATATTGAGCACTTAGTATTGGATTAGCGACTCAGTGCTCCGCTCTTCTGTGACTTTGGGTGATAAT
Source organism: Bufo bufo (assembly GCF_905171765.1). Lineage (NCBI taxonomy): Eukaryota > Metazoa > Chordata > Amphibia > Anura > Bufonidae > Bufo > Bufo bufo. The sequence goes on from NC_053390.1 coordinate 321,806,911, forward strand.
GAAACTTTCCACAGGACATGATGACATGCTAATATTTTGTCAGATACTAAAAGCCGATGTCTTGTAAATGATGGTTTCTTTTTTTCCATACCGTCAATAGATGTTAGCAGCAAATTAAAAAAAGAAAAAAAAACTATTTTAAATGCTACCATAATTTAGGGTCTTTTCCTTTGTTCATGTCATCATTTACATGTATCCTATGATTTTACAATTACAGTAAATGCAGGAGCAGTTCTAGAATGAAGAAATAATGATAATATTGGCAATCTAACTATGTCATAAAAAACTAATAGTAAAAAAGCCTCCTGCAACCATAAATCAGGCATGCAGATCTTGTATAAAGCATATAAAATGTATTTGGGTAATGATTCACTGTCATGAAAACATAATCTTAGAATAGTGAATGCAGTAGAAAACAGGAGGTCTATCCAGTCTTCACTTTTATGTCAAGGCTCCCTCCATACAACCTATGGACTTTAGTAGAGAGAGCCAAGTAGCTACATACTCTGCTCTCTATTAAATCTACACAATGATATTCAGGCTGCTGATCACTTCACCGTGCATAATTGGGGTTAGATAAGTGAAATCCTGAAGGTAGGACCCCAGACACCTGAGGCTGGGTACATCATAAATGTCTACAGGCTAGAGAGGAATTTATCAAGCCCAACACTTCATAAAACTTGCAAAATAGGGCTTTTAGATTTTTTTACATTCCTGTTCTGAAAACTCTGTGAAAAAGTGGGTGTGATTAGCTATGCCAATACGTTTCACTCCAGAGTTATGACTGAGACTTTATTAAAAAGTCATTATAAAAAAAGTCCTACTGCCACTTCAGCAGGGAGATGACATAAACAAAAATTGGAGTAGCATTTCCAGACAAGTGATAAGTTTAAAGGGATTGTGAATGAATGTTTTTTTTTTTTCCCAAACCCACCCATTCTTGCACAACCCCTTTAAAGATTCAGAGAATTTAACAAACAATGTGCACCCTTTGATAAATTTGGTGCAAAGTACAGCAATGCAGACTTAAAGAAAACTGACATCAAACATTTTGCAAATTATATAATTTTGGACAATATATGATCTATGGCTACTATCACCACAATGACTTTTGCAAGTGATCCTGGGAAAAGTTAGATTTTTTTTCATGTCCAGTTTTTTTGGTTTATGAAAGATAAGCAACACCAGGAGTACACTGTATGGACAAAAGTATCAAGAAACCTACACATTACACCTACAGGAGCTTTTATGATAACCCATTATAAATTAACAGGCCTTAATATAGATTGGTTCCCCACTTTGCAGCTAAAAGAGCTTACACTCTTCTGGGAAGGCTTCCTAGAAGATTTTTGAGTGTTTCTGTGAAATTTGTTTGTCCACCCATCCAGGAGAGCCTTTGTGAGATCAGACACTGATGTTGAATGAGAGGGTCAATCTCACAGTCTCCATTCTGGTTCATCCCAAAGGTGTTTGATGGGTTTAAGGTCAGGGCTCTGTGTGGCCCAGTCATGTACTTTCAAGTCACCAAACCGTTTGTTTATGAACCTTGCTGTGTGCACTTGAGTCATGCTGGAATAGAGAAAGGGCCTTCCCCAAATTGTTCCCTCAAAGTTGGAAGCATACAATTGTCCCAAATGTCTTGATTAAGATTTTCCTTCACTGGAACTGAAGGATCAAGACCAACCCCTGAAAAACAAACCCACAGCATTATACCTCTTTTGCCAAACTTTACAGTTGGCACAATGTAGGTAATGCTCTACTGCCAAATAGAGATGTCGCGAACATAAACTTTTCCGTTCGCGAACGGCAAACGCGAGCTTCCGCGAATGTTCGCGACCGGGCGAACCGCCATAGACTTCAATAGACAGGCGAATTTTAAAACCCACAGGGACTCTTTCTGGCCACAATAGTGATGGAAAAGTTGTTTCAAGGGGACAAACACCTGGACTGTGGCATGCCGGAGGGGGATCCATGGCAAAACTCCCATGGAAAATTACGTAGTTGACGCAGAGTGTGGTAAGTTGAATTCGCAATGCGATTAATATAACCTGTATTAATCGCATTACGATTACAACTTAGATCTGAGTTCCTAATGGTTGTATTGCTAGAATTGATGAATATAACGAATATAGCACTATATTCTCAATCTTCGTTATATTCTAGCAATACAACCATTAGGAACCCAGTTCTAAGTTGAATTCGCAATGCGATTAATATAACTTGTATTAATCACATTGCGATTACAACTTAGATCTGAGTTCCTAATGGTTGTATTGCTAGAATTGACGAATATAATGAATATAGCACTATATTCTCAATCTTCGTTATATTCTAGCAATACAACCATTAGGAACCCAGCTCTAAGTTGAATTCGCAATGCGATTAATATAACCTGTATTAATCGCATTGCGATTACAACCTAGTCAAATTTGTGACACTGCAGCTTCCGAATGAATCTAAGATGGATGCTGTCCTTGATTTTTGATAGGAGGTGGGAGTGTCTGGGAGGGAGGGTATGCTGATTGGCTGGAATGTGTCTGCTGACTGTGAGGTACATGGTCAAAGTTTGCTCAATGATGATGTATAGGGAGAGGACCGAACATCGCATATGTTCGCCCGCCGCGGCGAACGCGAACAAGCGATGTTCGCCGGGAACTGTTCGCCGGCGAATAGTTCGGGACATCTCTCCTGCCAAACCCAGACTTGTCCATCAGACTGCCGATAAAGAAGTGATTTGTCACTCCACAGAACACGCTTCATTGCTTCAGAGTCCAGTGGTGGTGTGCTTTATATCACTCCATCCAACACTTGGCATTATGTTTGGTGATGTAAGGCTTGCATGCAGCTGTTCGGCAATGGAAACCAAGGCCATGAAGCTCCCATTGCACTTATTATGTTGAAGTTAATGCCTGAGGAGGCGTTTAGAAGTCTGCAGTTACTGAGTCAGCGTAGTGTTGGTGACTTTTATGCACTATGCCACTTAACACTTAGGACCCTGCTTTTTAACTTTATGTGGTTTGCCACTTCATGGCTGAGTTGCTGCAGTTCTTAAATGCTTGCACTTTGAAATAATACTAGTCTCAAATGATCGTGGAATATTTAGGAGGAACGAAATGTAATGAACTGACTTGCAGTGGAGGTATCATATTATAGTATTACGCTTAAATTCAGTAAGCTGATTTGAACGACCCATTCCTTAAAAAATAATGTTTGTAGAGGCAGACTGTATGGCTAGATGCTGGATTTTTACACACCTATGGCAATGGGACTGAATAAAACACCTCAATTCAATGATTAAGAGATGTGTCCCATTACATTTATCCATATAGTGTATCTTGCATTTGCTCACGTTCATTACAATTAAATTGCTGACTTTTCCAATAAATGTGCAACCATGTTATTGGAGAAATCTGAGATTGTGGTTGTCTTTCAAAAGCCCATCTGACTGACAATTACTTTTTCATGTATATATACTGTATATATATATATATATATATATATATATATATATACACACAGTAGATATAAAAAGTCTACACACCTCTTAAAATGTCAGGTTTCTGTGAAGTAAAAAAATGAGACAAAGATAAATCATTTTAGAACTTTTTCCACCTTTAATGTGACCTATAAACTGTACCACTCAATTGAAAAACAAACTGAAATCTTTTAGGTGGAGGGAAGAAAACTAAAAAAACTTAAATAATGTGGTTGCATAAGTTTGCACACCCTCTTATAACTGGGGATGTAGCTGTGCTCAGAATTAAGCAATCACATCATACACCTGCCATCATTTAAAGTGCCTCTGAGTAACCCCAAATAAAGTTCAGCTGCTCTAGTTGGTCTTTCTTAAAATGTTCTTAGTCGCATCCCACAGCAAAAGCCATGGTCCACAGAGAGCTTCCAAAGCATCAGAGGGATCTCATTGTTAAAAGGTATCAGTCAGGAGAAGGGTACAAAAGAATTTCCAAGGCATTAGATATACCAGGCATCCTCAAACTCCGGCCCTCCAGCTGTTGTAAAACTGCAACTCCCACAATGCACTGCTGTAGGCTGATACCTGTAGGCTGTTCGGGCATGCTGGGAGTTGTAGTTTTGCAACAGCTGGAGGGCCGCAGTTTGAGGATGCCTGAGATATACCATGGAACACAGTGAAGTCATCATCAAGTGGAGAAAATATGGCACAACAGTGACATTACCAAGAACTGGACATGCCTCCAAAATTGATGAAAAGACGAGAAGAAAACTGGTATGTGAGGCTACCAAGTGGCCTACAGCAACATTAAAGGAGCTGCAGGAATATCTGGCAAGTACTGGCTGCGTGGTACATGTGACAACAATCTCCCGTATTCTTTTTTTATTTATTTTTTTATTTATATTTTCACAGTTTATAATTTATGGTCAGGTAAGAAAGAGATTATCTCAGTTATATAAAGAACATATACAAAATCAGAAAACTCCGAAAATCCATATTACATATATCAAGAATACAACAACATTTTACCCCAAGTACCCACCCCCCACCCTTTGGAGAAAGAGAGAGAAAAAAAACAAAAACAAAAAAAACGCACATATCTGGCCCTAGTTCAACAATTTTTTCCATATTTTATACATTTTTTCTGCTCTCTAACTATATCTCTCAGAGACCCGTTCCAATTTAATCAAATTAGCGACTGATTCTTGCCACTGTCCCACTGTAGAAGGATTTCGATTTACCCATTTCCGGAGTATGAGAAGTCTGGCTTGAAATAATACTTTACCTAAAACCAATCGTATCTCTTTATTTAGTTTAAGATGTTCTGTAGCCCCTAATAATACAGACTACTGGGTCTTCAAAAACTTGAAAACCCAGAAATACCGATACAATCTCTGCAATTTCTTTCCAATACCTAAAGAGTTTGGGGCATCTCCACAACCAATGTATGAGATCCACCTTCTCTCCCCTACATTTTGGGCACTTATCAGAGGTTCTCACACCCATTCTTTTTAACGCCCAAGGAGATCGATGCAGCCTATGAACTTTAAAAAACGGAGATATTTTATGTGAACCCCTTTCCGACACCATAGTATAGCTTTTAAGAGCATCATTCAATTTTTCTTCCGTAAAAGACAGAAGCTCTTTTTCCCATTTTCCTCTAGCAAGTATTGTAATCCGTATTTTTTTTCTTCCTTCCATCAAAATCCCATATCTTTTTGCCGTTGTTCTTCTTTTTTCTCCTCCATTAGTAAATTTATGTATTCTGATTGTTCCCTTCTATATTTATCTAAGTTCACCGATGTCCGCATAGCATTTTTAAGCTGAAAATATTTATAGATATCCTTTTGGGGGATCCCAAACTCCCTTATCAAGGTGCCGAAATCCTTCAGTTTATCTTCCTCAAGTACTTGACCTAGATATTTCATCCCCTTTTTATCCCAGTCTATATAGGACCTAATCTTTTGCAATTCCTTTAAATTAATATTTTTTTAAATAGGAGTATAATGCAAATAACCTTTAATATCTAATATTTTTTTTAACTTCCACCCATATATATTCCATTAAATTCAATATACGATTTTCTGTGGTATTTTTCCCCAGTGTTCCTGACTCCAAAACCTCTAAGTGATTTGTTTCCCCTCTCCAACCCATTTTCAATAATTCTTCCCTACCCACTAAACCATTTAAACTTCCCTTTATCTGACTATATTGTGTTATCAAATAATAAAAAAAACTGTTAGGGACTGCTAATCTCCACCCTCTCTTACTGGAAGCTGAAGAACTTCTCTCTTTAACCTAGGGATGGCACCTTTCCAAATAAAATCCCCCATTAAACTATCTAATAACCTAAAAAAAAAAAATCGCCAATCTCATTGGGGCATTCTGTAAAACATGCAGTATTTTTGGGAGAAAAATCATTTTTATTAAATTCACCCGACCCTGAATTAATAACGGTAACCTTTTCCAAATATGTGTTTTAGTTTTAAGTTCTTTTATTAGGGGGAGTACATTTAACTTTTCATAATCTTCTACATTTCTAGAAATTTGTATACCTAAATATTTAAAACTCTCGTGTTTCTCAAGCACATGCACCCTTGAGCCATTCTGTGGTTGCCCATTCCCTAATAACATCATATGGGATTTCCCCCAATTAATGTTTAAACCAGAAAAAAAAAAACTTCTATCTATTATATCTATTACTCTATTGAACTCATCCCCAGTGTTGTGCATAAATAATAAAATATCATCGGCATACATAGATAATTTTTCTTTTCCTTCCCCATATTAAAAAACCTTCAAACTCCTTATCATTTCTTATTTTAGATGCCAAGGGTTCTATTGCGATAGCAAATAGTAATAGGGAGAGAGGGCATCCCTGCCTGGTGCCCCTATAAAGGGAAAAAGGCAGGGACAAGCTCCCATCCACCATCACCCTAGACCTCGGGTTGGAATATATAAGTTGAATCCATCTTATAAATCCCTCCCCTATACCAACCCTTTGTAAAACTGCTGATAAATACTCCCACTCGATACAATCAAATGCCTTTTGAGCATCTAATGAGAGTATAGCTTTGTCGCCAGTTTCTATTTTATTAGCTTCAATATTGAGGTACAGCCTTCTTATATTTGAGTATATCGTTCTTCCGGGTATAAAACCTGTCTGATCTTCATGAACTATACCTTTAATCACCTTAGAAAGCCTACCTGCCAAAACCTTTGCCAAAATTTTATCGTCCGTATTTAACAGAGATATTGGTCTATATGAACCAGGGTTCTTTACCCTGTTTTGGAATTAATGTAATAATTGTCTGGTAAGTCACCTATTTTTTGGGCCTCACACAGTGTCGCTCTTAATTCTGGTATTAACAACTGCGCAAAGGTCTTATATATTTCAAAAGGGAGTCCAGCATACCCTGGTGTTTTTGCGGGTTTCACCGTGCCTAAAACCTCTTCTATTTCTAAAATAGATATTTCTTTTTCCAGGTATTCCTTTTGGACCCTAGATATCTCTCTCAGGCAAATCTGATCAAAATATTGATCCAGATCTTTTTTTGTATATTGTACCCTAGACTTATAAAGTTCCTGAAAATAATCCACAAAAACTTTTTAAATTCCTTCAGGTGAACTGACTATTACATCCCTATTATCTCTAATCGCCCCTATCCATGATTTCCCTTTTTGGTTTTTTACTATACCTGCTAAAACTTTCCCAACCTTTTCTCCCTCTGAGGCTAACTGAAACCCTTGGAAGAACAATTCTTTTCTAGTTCTCTCTATCTGATAGCTTTTCATATTCCTCCTCCCATTTTTTCTTGTTATTTCCAGTAGGATTCATTATACATGCTAATCTTGCTTCTTCTAAAAAGAAATTCCTCTAAATTCCATTTTTCTTTAGTAATTTTTTTCCAATAATTCACCTTTTTAAACAGAAGTCCTCTTAGATATGCCTTGGCAGTATCCCAGACTATCAATTTATTAGCAGAGTTATTATTCTCCTGGAAAAAATTTTTTTATTCCACCAATATACTTTCTATATCTGGGATTAATGATAACCAATGAGGATTGAACTTAAACATTGGCAAATTTTGTTTTCTGTTCAAGTCCAATTCCATTACCACAGCACTATGATCGGATAAGGCCATAGGCAAGTACTTTATCTTAATCCTATTTTGGGACATTAAGTGTTTATTTCCCAAAACCATGTCTATTCTTGACCATGTTTGATGTGATTTAGAATAACAAGAATACATGGTTTCTTCCGGGTTCAGATAGCGCCAAACATCAGCCCAGTTAAACTCCAAGGCCAGTTTAAACAAATCTACATTTTGTATTCTTCCCCCTCTGCCAGACCTTCTATCCCTGAGTGGATCCATTACAGCATTATAATCTCCTATCGCAATCATTATACATTCTTGTCTATTCAACATAAATCTATGCAACTCATACAACACATCTGGCTTATATTGTGGTGGAATATATATATTTGCGATTACCATTTTAACCCTTTCTATGTTACATTGTAAGAAGAGGTACCTACCACAGTCGTCCGCCTCATATGCAACACACTCAAATGTAATCTTATTATGTATCAAAATTGAGACCCCTCTAGAATAAGTAGTATATACCGAATGGTACCCTTCCACTACCCATCTCTTCTCCAACCACCTTAACGAATCTTTAACTAAGTGTGTCTCTTGGAGGCAAACGATGGCTGGCAAAATCCTTTTCATCCACTCAAGGATAGCGTATCTCTTTACTCTCTCTCACAAACCTCTCACATTTAACGAAAGAATCTTAATCATCTAGCAGAGAGGGAAGATAAAGAAAAAAAAAAAAAAACACAACCCCTCTCTCTTCTCCAAGATACCACCCTCCGCACCCCCCCTCACTTCTGAATAGCTCCCCCCTCTGCTGGTCAGCAGTCGAGGCAGCTCCATTACTTAGCATAATGGCTCCCTGTTCCCCCTCCTACCCCACCCCCTCAAAAACCCATCCTATCCGCCCATTTGTTAACTTCTATAGGAGTCTGGAAGAATTCAATCCTTCCTTTATTATCCTTCCACCCTTAACTTTGCAGGAAAGAGCAAACTATATTTCAGGCCTGCATTCCTTAGTCTCTTTTTTACAATTATAAACTCCTTCCTGCGTGCGTCAGTATCTTCTGAGTAATCTGGAAACAGTCTTATCTTTACACCCTGTATCTGGTATTTTTCAGAGGTTCTAGCGTCAGACAATATTGTATCTCGATCCTTGGAAAGTAAACATTTCACCAACATGTGTCTAGGGTAATCCCCAGGAACCCTCTTATTTATGGGAACCCTATGTGCTCTTTCAATAGCGAACAGGGGAGAAAGGGTACCCCCCTTACAGTTCTCCTTTATCCATCGCTCAATAAATTCTATACAATTATCCCCTTCTTCCCCTTCTGGAATCCCTACACATCTTATATTTGTTCTTCGTGATCTATCTTCTTGATTTATTAATTTTTGTTCCATTTTATTATTTATCTGTTTTAGAGATACAACCTCCTTCTCTAATTTTTCGACAGAATGCTCCAGAGACGGGATCCTTTTTTCCATCTCATGTAATCGCTGTCTTATTTTCTCCAACTCATCGCGTATTACGCTAAAGTCAGTTTGAACAGCCCCAATCTGTGTCAAATATATCTTTCATCATTTTTGCAACCATCTCTGCAACTATCACAGGGGCTCCTTGTTCTCTCGTAATACCCGCAGTCCCATTTTCCTGTGTCAAAATATGTGTCTCAATATCTATACTTTTTTCTTTCTGTCCAATCTCCAACTTCCATCCCCTCTCGTACCTCACGTCTACGGTTATATCACGGCTTCCCTACTGTGAGAGGAATCCCACTGTCCAGGAAAAAACACCCGTTCTTCTCCTCTGAACCGTCTCTCACTGGCAAAGGCCTCCCTCTAAAAACTCGGCTCTCACCCAGACTTCAAACAGCACCAAGACGTCTTCACAGGCGTTTGCCCTCTCCACACACCAGACCAGAACCCCGGCTCCCAACCTCACATCAGCTCATAGGGACAACAGCAGCGCCGCTCCTCACACAGAGGAATCTCACCCCCCAAGGCATCGAAATGTCGACATCCAACGTCCAGCAGCGGCAGGCCAGCAGACAAGCAGGGGAGGAAGAGAGGCGGTCAAGATCCAGATGTCTAAGGTATCGGTGTCAGCAGGCACAGAATACACATCGTGGTAGCGGCAGGCAGACGGGCTGGTGAGCGAGCAGGGGGAGGAGGGGCGGAGCCTAGCGTCTGTCGTCAGACGCTCACATGCTCACGTCCGCTGTCTCCTGCTCATGAGACTTTAGTTACGCCCCTGGCCATGTCTGGGCTATGGGGTAGAGTGGCAAGACGAAAGCCTTTTCTTACGAAAAAAAACATCCAAGCCAGGCTACATTTTGAAAAAACACATCTGAAGTCTCCCAAAAGCATGTGGGAAAAGGTGCTATGGTCTGATGAAACCAAGGTTGAACTTTTTGGCCATAATTCCAAAAGATATGTTTGGCCCAAAAACAACACTGCACATCACCAAAAGAACACCATATCCACAGTGAAGCATGGTGGTGGCAGCATCATGCTTTGGGGCTGTTTTTTATTCAGCTGGAACTGGGGCCTTAGTTAATCTAGAGGGAATTATGAACAGTTCCAAATAACAGTCAATATTGGCACAAAACCTTCAGGCTTCTGCTAGAAAGCTTAACATGAAGAGGAACTTCATCTTTCAGCATGACAATGACCCAAAGCATACATCCAAATCAACAAAAGAATGGCTTCACCAGAAGAAGATTTGGAATGGCCCAGCCAGAGCCCAGACCTGAATCCGATTGAAAATCTGTGGGGTGATCTGAAGATGGCTGTGCACAGGAGATGCCCTCGCAATCTGACAGATTTGGAGTGTTTTTGCAAAGAAGAGTGGGAAAATCTTGCCAAGTCAAAATGTTTCTAAGAGGTACTTATAAACATGTCCTTTTTAAAGAAGAACTGTCATCTCTCCTGGTATGTATATTTTAGTAAATATTAATATCCCTCATGAAATTAATTCTGGAGCATCTTTTTTAGAACTCTGTATGGTGCCATAATACTAATTTGAAAGCATCCCAAAAAATTGCAAAAGTGCACATGCATGTGTCATTTCAACTAATAAATACAAGTATAATCTTCACTGAATATACAAAAAGGTAAAAATGCAAACTAGTTTAAAAATGATTAAAAAAACACAAAGCAATTAAACAAACATGTCTTAGACGCATTATAAGGTCACAAGAACGCCTACTTGATACGAAAATTTCAAGGCCTAGACCAAGGCCTGAATGCATCACCAAGACATAATACACAATGAAAAATAGTACAGATATAGCAAAATTTTATAGAGCAGGAGGAGCTGAGCAGATTGATATATCGTTTTATGGGTAAAGATTTGGTAGCATTACCAGTGTATATACATAGATCGCCATCAGACTTTTTCTATGGCTTTTGAGACCTGATATTACGGTGTGACATGATATCACACTCAGGTTGAGAGCTGCTACATCTTTAATACAACAAATGATGGTGGAAAGGTATATAAAGAACTAATATTAAGGTGGAACATGCAAGAATAGATTTAGATTGCCTATTAGAAAGAAGCAGTTTAAAGCACAAAAGAGACTATGATCAATGTGGGTATGAAAGCTCTACAAGTATTGCCTTTATACCTGGTTTCATCAAGGCTTCCTCTGTTATTCTGCCTGGAAATGAATCAATAAATTGACAAATAGGTGTTGCCAGCTGTGTGTATAAACTCAGACATTGTCCAATCAGTGCTGACAATGCCCCGTTGTCAATGCATTCAGAAATATTCAGGAGAAATAACACAGAAATGATTAGGCAAATCAACTATCTACTAATACAGGCATTACGTTTTATTCTGTATGATTGCAAATTGGACAGGTTTTTTTGCTTCATTTTTGTTCCGAAGATGTGATTTAGACTATTGCTTTGCTTTTTTTTTTTTTTTTTTTATATATATAGGTAAAGCTAATATCTTTATAACTCAGCAATCTGCGGAAGCTCTTGCCTGACTTGCCTCCACTAATGCTGTACATTAGTGAGAAATAAAACAACACAGGTCAGGTATCGAAGCAAATCTGTTGTAGAGAGTCTCTGTATGGTGCTTTACAGTCCAACGCTCTGATATTTGCATCAGGGGAAAACATTCTCTCATTCCTGTGACAATCCATTAGCTCATTACTTAATTGTCTATGGAAAGATAAAGTAATGTCAGTCTCCATTCTACAAGGTCACAACTTTTGGCAATATCATACAAGGCAGCACTATGACCACTGTAATCTTTTATGCTTCTGTAGTTATCAATTTCGAGGAGTTGAAATAAAATTGATGAAACCGATTTAGTTGTTTGTATAGAGATGTAATGAAGGAAAACCTTTCCATTTATCTGCAGGAAGAGGCCTTTAAATAGGTTCTAGTGTAACATATGGCTGGTAATGAGGTGACTCTTAATTAATTCATGACCGCTTTCTCGGTACACCTTTAGATTTACAGTGCATCAATGTTTTTCAGTATAACATTTTACAGTCAATTTACTTTAATCATGTCAGTCTTTACTGTAATGGGTGGAAAGCCCTACTGCCGCTGCAATATTTATTGGTTGATCTGAGCATATGATCCAGTCCCTGGGTGTGCAGTGATGTATTTTACCCACGAATGCACCAAGGATAACATCAGTTTGACTAATGATGGACTGTACACAGCCCTGCTCGTGTTCCTAAGAGAAATCACAATGTCATAACTAGAGCAAAAACGTATAACTTTCAGTAACAATTTCTAAAGATTAATGGAGAAGAGCATTAGAGAACTTGTGTAAGAAGCTTGTCATAGGTTTACTAAGTTTCTCATATACTTTGGGCAGCACCTGAGTGACGACCTTGTCGGCTACCTTCAAGGGGAGAGCGTTTAAAACACAGTGAGATTTTTTTTTAGATTACCCTTTATTGCTGCTGAGTGAAGAAATCACCTGGAGCTGAAGGTGAGAGACTAGCTAGCTCTAAAGAGCTCACCCAATTCCAATGTGGTACTGTAATAAGATGCTACTATTGCAACAATTCCGTTTGTGAAATTTCTTCCAACTGTGAGTATCAGTATTACAAAGTGGAAGCATTTAGGAACCCTGGCAACTTAGCTATGAAGTGGCAGACCACATAAAATCACAGAGTTCGGTCACTGAACTCTGTGGTGTATAGTTCACCAACAATTTGCTAACTCAATAACTGCAGACTTCCAAGCCTCCTCTAGCATGAACATCAGCACAAAAACTCCATCACCACTACTGGACTCTGGAGCAGTGGAAACATGTTCTATGGAATTACAGATGTAGCAGCGCTAGCGATCACAGGGGCATCGCGTGAGCGCATAGCGGTATCGTGTTTCCTTAAGTAGTAGATCGCGTTAAAAGAATTGCTAGAAAAATCAAGGGTGTAATGTGATTTTACCACCAGCAGATGGAGCATGGAGCTACAGTATAGTAGGACAGGCAATAAACACTTGCAGCATTCTGATAGATGATCCTAGAGTTGTATCTACTGCTCCTCCCAGCATCCCTCTATCTCTGACCCACTCATTCTGGCACCGCTCCTCTCAGCATCTCTCCACATCTGCCCACTCCACCCGCCATCCCTCCATATCTGCCTGCTCTCCTGGTACCGCTCCTCCCTTTATCTCTCCATTTATGATCCTCCCCTCCTGGCACCACTCCTCTTGGCATCCCTCCATCTCTGCCTGCTCCTCCACACCTTTTCTACATGACCATTTCTGCATGATCCTCCTGGCACAGATCTTCCCCATATCCATCAGTCTCTGCTCTGCTCTTCGTGGTACGGTATATCTCCGCATCCCTCCATCTCTGCCCGCTCCTCCACATGCCTACCTCTCTGCCCAATCCTCATCATCCCTCCATCTCTGCCCGATCCTCCTGGCACAGATCTTCCCCACATCCATCAATCTCTGCCCAGCTCTTCCTGGTAGCATTCATCCCGGCATCCCTCCATCTCTGCCCGCTCCTCCACTTCCCTCCATCTCTGCCCACTCTATTACCTGTCTGGTCTGGCAGAGTCAATCTGCTCTAGATAAAGCAATGCTACAAGAGTAGCAGAGTAGAGTTAGTTCAACTATGCAATAATTTACATACACAGTAAGGTTAAAGATACAAAACCAAATGTGTATAAATAATTAAATAGGCGATTATAATGGTGGTTCAGCAGATAATCAGATGAAGCAGTAAGTAAAAGGAAGGCTGAATGAAATACCTCAACTAACTCAGCTCGGCTACACTTGCATACTTGTTATCAACAGCACTGTAGGATTTAGCAAAACCAAGCAGGCAATTTATTAATTACTTGTTATAATTTATCAATTATTATTTTAAGTATTTTTTGTTTATTAGCAATTATCATCTAATCACAAATACATCTAATAAATCTCCCCACATCCCTTCATCTCTGCCCGATCTTCCCGGCACAGATCTTGCCCATATCCATCAATCTCTGCCCTGATCTTCCTGGTACTGCTCCTCCACACATCCTTCAATTATGCAGTGACAATAAGAACAGCTTGTTTCACCCTTTAACACTGACAGCAGTGTGTGTGGATTGAGTCAAGGAGATCCCATATGTACAGTATTAATTAGAACAGAATTCCTGCATAGACAATCATTACACTCCATATGTAGGGATGAGCGAACCCGAACTGTATAGTTCGGGTTCGTACCGAATTTTGGGGTGTCCGTGACACGGACCCGAACCCGAACATTTTCGTAAAAGTCCGGGTTCGGGTTCGGTGTTCGGCGCTTTCTTGGCGCTTTTTGAAAGGCTGCAAAGCAGCCAATCAACAAGCATCATACTACTTGCCCCAAGAGGCCATCACAGCCTTGCCTACTATTGGCATGGCTGTGATTGGCCAGTGCACCATGTGACCCAGCCTCTATTTAAGCTGGAGTCACGTAGCGCCGCACGTCACTCTGCTATGATCAGTATAGGGAGAGGTTGCAGCTGCGACGTTAGGGCGAGATTAGGCAGATTAACTCCTCCAAAAGACTTCATTCTGTGATCGATCTGCAGCTGTGGATCATTGAAGTGCTAATATTGACTTACTCACTTTTTTGAGGCTGCCCAGAGCGTTTTTAGATCACTTTTTTTTCTGGGGTGATCGGCAGCCATTTTGTGACTTGTGGTGCGCCAGCACGAGCTATCACCAAGTGTATTTAACCATCGATAGTGTGGTTATTTTGTGCTATATCCTACAACAGCTGCAGGCTGAGCCTGTGTCACCGAAGTGCATTTAACCATCAACAGTCTGGTTATTTTTTGGCCATATACTACATCAGCTGCAGGCTGAGCCTGTTTCACCCAAGTGCATTTAACCATCAACAGTCTGATTATTTTTTGGCCATATACTACATCAGCTGCAGGCTGAGCCTGTGTCACCGAAGTGCATTTAACCATCAACAGTCTGGTTATTTTTTGGCCATATATTACATCAGGGGCAAGTTGAGCCTGTCACCAAGCGCCTAAAAAATAGACCTGACATTTCTATTCAACCAAATCTGCACAGTTTTAGCTGGTCAAGTTATTTGTAGTGACCGTCAAAGCAGACTTTTTGTTCTGGGTTGAAAAAGCATTCCCAAATTTGCCATTCTGAAAATAACTAGTTTGTGGTATTTCAGGCCTACTTGAAATCTATCCCAAAAAGAAAATCTTACATTGAAGTTATTGATAGTATCATTCAGAAAAACCTAAGACACACGCTAGCGTGCTGATAGAAGTGTCATTCTGTGATTAAACCTATAACTGTCACACAGCGCAAAAAAAAACAGGTCTCACATCTCTATTCAACCAAATCTGCACAGTTTTAGCTGGTCAAGTTATTTGTAGTGACCGTCAAAGCAGACTTTTTGTTCTGGGTTAAAAAAGCATTCCCAAATTTGCCATTCTGAAAATAACTAGTTTGTGGTATTTCAGGCCTACTTGAAATCTATCCCAAAAAGAAAATCTTACATTGAAGTTATTGATAGTATCATTCAGAAAAACCTAAGACACACGCTAGCGTGCTGATAGAAGTGTCATTCTGTGATTAAACCTATAACTGTCACACAGCGCAAAAAAAAACAGGTCTCACATCTCTATTCTACCAAATCGGCACAGTTTTAGCTGGTCAAGTTATTTGTAGTGACCGTCAAAGCAGACTTTTTGTTCTGGGTTAAAAAAGCATTCCCAAATTTGCCATTCTGAAAATAACTAGTTTGTGGTATTTCAGGCCTACTTGAAATCTATCCCAAAAAGAAAATCTTACATTGAAGTTATTGATAGTATCATTCAGAAAAACCTAAGACACACGCTAGCGTGCTGATAGAAGTGTCATTCTGTGATTAAACCTATAACTGTCACACAGCGCAAAAAAAAACAGGTCTCACATCTCTATTCAACCAAATCTGCACAGTTTTAGCTGGTCAAGTTATTTGTAGTGACCGTCAAAGCAGACTTTTTGTTCTGGGTTGAAAAAGCATTCCCAAATTTGCCATTCTGAAAATTGTGGTGAACGGGAACAATGAGGAAAACATCTAATAAGGGACGCGGACGTGGACGTGGACATGGTCGTGGTGGTGTTAGTGGACCCTCTGGTGCTGGGAGAGGACGTGGCCGTTCTGCCACAGCCACACGTCCTAGTGAACTACCTCAGGTCCCAGTAGCCAGCAGAATTTACAGCGATATTTGGTGGGGCCCAATGCCGTTCTAAGGATTGTAAGGCCTGAGCAGGTACAGGCATTAGTCAATTGGGTGGCCGACAGTGGATCCAGCACGTTCACATTATCTCCCACCCAGTCTTCTGCAGAAAGCGCACAGATGGCGCATTAAAACCAAGCCCATCAGTCTGTCACATCACCCCCATGCATATCAGGGAAACTGTCTGAGCCTCAAGTTATGCAGCAGTCTCTTATGCTGTTTGAAGACTCTGCTGCCAGGGTTTCCCAAGGGCATCCACCTAGCCCTTCCCCAGGGGTGGAAGAGATAGAATGCACTAACGCACAACCACTTATTTTTCCTGATGATGAGGACATGGGAATACCACCTCAGCACGTCTCTGATGATGACGAAACACAGGTGCCAACTGCTGCGTCTTTCTGCAGTGTGCAGACTGAACAGGAGGTCAGGGATCAAGACTGGGTGGAAGACGATGCAGGGGACGATGAGGTCCTAGACCCCACATGGAATGAAGGTCGTGCCACTGACTTTCACAGTTCGGAGGAAGAGGCAGTGGTGAGACCGAGCCAACAGCGTAGCAAAAGAGGGAGCAGTGGGAAAAATCAGAACACCCGCCGCCAAGAGACTCCGCCTGCTACTGACCATCTGGGACCGAGCACCCCAAAGGCAGCTTCAAGGAGTTCCCTGGCATGGCACTTCTTCAAACAATGTGCTGACGACAAGACCCGAGTGGTTTGCACGCTGTGCCATCAGAGCCTGAAGCGAGGCATTAACGTTCTGAACCTTAGCACAACCTGCATGACCAGGCACCTGCATGCAAAGCATGAACTGCAGTGGAGTAAACACCTTAAAAACAAGGAAGTCACTCAGGCTCCCCCTGCTACCTCTTCTGCTGCTGCCGCCTCGGCCTCTTCTGCTGCTGCTGCCGCCACCTCGGCCTCTTCCTCTGCCTCTGAAGGAACGTTGGCACCTGCCGCTCAGCAAACATGGGATGTACCACCAACACCACCACCTGCGTCACCAAGCATCTCAACCATGTCACACGGCAGCGTTCAGCTCTCCATCTCACAAACATTTGAGAGAAAGCGTAAATTTTCACCTAGCCACCCTCGATCCCTGGCCCTGAATGCCAGCATTTCTAAACTACTGGCCTATGAAATGCTGTCATTTAGGCTGGTGGACACACACAGCTTCAAACAGCTCATGTCACTTGCTGTCCCACAGTATGTTGTTCCCAGCCGCCACTACTTCTCTAAGAGAGCCGTGCCTTCCCTGCACAAACAAGTGTCCGATAAAATCAAGTGTGCACTGCGCAACGCCATCTGTGGCAAGGTCCACCTAACCACAGATACGTGGACCAGTAAGCACGGCCAGGGACGCTATATCTCCCTAACTGCACACTGGGTAAATGTAGTGGCGGCTGGGCCCCAGGCGGAGAGCTATTTGGCGCACGTCCTTCCGCCGCCAAGGATCGCAGGGCAACATTCTTTGCTTCCTGTCTCCTCCTCCTCCTACTCAGCTTCCTCCTCCTCTTCTTCCACCTGCTCATCCAGTCAGCCACACACCTTCACCACCAACTTCAGCACAGCACGGGGTAAACGTCAGCAGGCCATTCTGAAACTCATATGTTTGGGGGACAGGCCCCACACCGCACAGGAGTTGTGGCGGGGTATAGAACAACAGACCGACGAGTGGTTGCTGCCGGTGAGCCTCAAGCCCGGCCTGGTGGTGTGCGATAATGGGCGAAATCTCGTTGCAGCTCTGGGACTAGCCGGTTTGACGCACATCCCTTGCCTGGCGCATGTGCTGAATTTGGTGGTGCAGAAGTTCATTCGCAACTACCCCGACATGTCAGAGCTGCTGCATAAAGTGCGGGCCGTCTGTTCACGCTTCCGGCGTTCACACCCTGCCGCTGCTCGCCTGTCTGCGCTACAGCGTAACTTCGGCCTTCCCGCTCACCGCCTCATATGCAAAGTGCCCACCAGGTGGAACTCCACCTTGCATATGCTGGACAGACTGTGCGAGCAGCAGCAGGCCATAGTGGAGTTTCAGCTGCAGCACGCACGGGTCAGTCGCACTGCGGATCAGACCCACTTCACCACCAATGACTGGGCCTCCATGCGAGACCTGTGTGCCCTGTTGCGCTGTTTCGAGTACTCCACCAACATGGCCAGTGGCGATGACGCCGTTATCAGCGTTATCACTTCTATGTCTCCTTGAGAAAACACTTAGGGCGATGATGGAAGAGGAGGTGGCCCAGGAGGAAGAGGAGGAAGAGGGGTCATTTTTAGCACTTTCAGGCCAGTCTCTTCAAAGTGACTCAGAGGGAGGTTTTTTGCAACACCAGAGGCCAGGTACAAATGTGGCCAGACAGGGCCCACTACTGGAGGACGAGGAGGACGAGGATGAGGAGGAGGTGGAGGAGGATGAGGATGAAGCATGTTCACAGCGGGGTGGCACCCAAAGCAGCTCGGGCCCATCACTGGTGCGTGGCTGGGGGGAAACACAGGACGATGACGATACGCCTCCCACAGAGGACAGCTTGTCCTTACCTCTGGGCAGCCTGGCACACATGAGCGACTACATGCTGCAGTGCCTGGCCAACGACAGCAGAGTTGCCCACATTTTAACGTGTGCAAACTACTGGGTTGCCACCCTGCTGGATCCCCGGTACAAAGACAATGTGCCCACCTTACTTCCTACACTGGAGAGTGATAGGAAGATGGGCGAGTACAAGCGCACGTTGGTAGACGCGCTACTGAGAGCATTCCCAAATGTCACAGGGGAACCAGTGGAAGCCCAAGGCGAAGGCAGAGGAGGAGCAAGAGGTCGCCAATGCAGCTGTGTCACGGCCAGCTCCTCTGAGGGCAGGGTTAGCATGGCAGAGATGTGGAAAAGTTTTGTCACCACGCCACAGCTAACTGCACCACCTCCTGATACGGAACGTGTTAGCAGGAGGCAACATTTCACTAACATGGTGGAACAGTACCTGTGCACACCCCTCCACGTACTGACTGATGGTTCGGCCCCATTCAACTTCTGGGTCTCCAAATTGTCCACGTGGCCAGAGCTAGCCTTTTATGCCTTGGAGGTGCTGGCCTGCCCGGCGGCCAGCGTTTTGTCTGAACGTGTATTCAGCACGGCAGGGGGCGTCATTACAGACAATGTCTACAAGCTGACGTTCATAAAAATGAACCAGGCATGGATCCCACAGGACCTGTCCATCCCTTGTGCAGATTAGATATTAACTACCTCCCCTTAACAATATATTATTCTACTCCAGGGCACTTCCTCATTCAATACTATTTTTAATTTCATTTTACCATTATATTGTGGGGCAACCCAAAGTTGAATGAACCTCTCCTCTGTCTGGTTGCCGGGGCCTAAATGTGTGACAGTGGTCTGTTCCAGTGGTGGGTGACGTGAAGCCTGATTCTCTGCTATGACATGAATACAGATTCTGCGCTGACATAAGGCCAGATTCTCTGTTACGGGACCTCTCTCCTCTGCCTGGGTGCCTGGGCCTAAATGTGTGACAGTGGCCTGTTCCAGTGGTGGCTGACGTGAAGCCTGATTCTCTGCTATGACATGAAGACAGATTCTGCGCTGACATAAGGCCAGATTCTCTGTTACAGGACCGCTCTCCTCTGTCTGGGTGCCGGGGCCTAAATGTGTGACAGTGGCCTGTTCCAGTGGTGGGTGACGTGATGCCTGATTCTCTGCTATGACATGAATACAGATTCTGCGCTGACATAAGGCCAGATTCTCTGTTACGGGACCTCTCTCCTCTGTCTGGGTGCCGGGGCCTAAATATGTGACAGTGGCTTGTTCCAGTGGTGGGTGACGTGAAGCCTGATTCTCTGCTATGACATGAAGACAGATTCTGTGCTGACATAAGGCCAGATTCTCTGTTACGGGACCTCTCTCCTCTGCCTGGGTGCCTGGGCCTAAATGTGTGACAGTGGCCTGTTCCAGTGGTGGGTGACGTGAAGCCTGATTCTCTGCTATGACATGAATACAGATTCTGCGCTGACATAAGGCCAGATTCTCTGTTACGGGACCTCTCTCCTCTGTCTGGGTGCCGGGGCCTAAATATGTGACAGTGGCTTGTTCCAGTGGTGGGTGACGTGAAGCCTGATTCTCTGCTATGACATGAAGACAGATTCTGTGCTGACATAAGGCCAGATTCTCTGTTACGGGACCTCTCTCCTCTGCCTGGGTGCCTGGGCCTAAATGTGTGACAGTGGCCTGTTCCAGTGGTGGGTGACGTGAAGCCTGATTCTCTGCTATGACATGAAGACAGATTCTGTGTTGACATAAGGACAGATTCTCTGTTACGGGACCTCTCTCCTCTGACTGGGTGCCTGGGCCTAAATGTGTGACAGTGGCCTGTTCCAGTGGTGGGTGACGTGAAGCCTGATTCTCTGCTATGACATGAAGACAGAATCTGTGCTGACATCAGGCCAGATTCTCTGTTACGGGACCTCTCTCCTCTGCCTGGGTGCCTGGGCCTAAATGTGTGACAGTGGCCTGTTCCAGTGGGGGGTGACATGAAGCCGGATTCTCTGCTATGACATGAAGACAGATTCTGTGCTGACATCAAGCCAGATTCTCTGTTACGGGACCTCTCTCCTCTGCCTGGGTGCCTGGGCCTAAATGTGTGACAGTGGCCTGTTCCAGTGGTGGGTGACGTGAAGCTTGATTCTCTGCTATGACATGAAGACAGATTCTGCGCTGACATAAGGCCAGATTCTCTGTTACGGGACCGCTCTCCTCTGTCTGGGTGCCGGGGCCTAAATGTGTGACAGTGGCCTGTTCCAGTGGTGGGTGACGTGAAGCCTGATTCTCTGCTATGACATGAAGACAGATTCTGTGCTGACATGAAGCCAGATTCTCTGCTATGGCATGAAGAGACTGATTCTCTGCTGACGTGAAACCAGATTCTCTGCTATGGGACCTCTGTCCAATTGATATTGGGTCATTTTTTTTTTTTTTTTTTTAATTCATTTCCCTATCCACATTTGTTTGCAGGGGATTTACCTACATGTTGCTGCCTTTTGCAGCCCTCTAGCTCTTTCCTGGGCTGTTTTACAGCCTTTTTAGTGCCGAAAAGTTCGGGTCCCCATTGACTTCAATGGGGTTCGGGTTCGGGACGAAGTTCGGATCGGGTTCGGATCCCGAACCCGAACATTTCCGGGAAGTTCGGCCGAACTTCTCGAACCCGAACATCCAGGTGTTCGCTCAACTCTATCCATATGCAAATTAAAATCTACACATTTTTATCTTTATTTCCTTTATATTTTTTTAGATATATTTTTTGTATCCTTGGACAGAAATATGTTACATAGCTGTAGTGATGTATAAAAAGGCCAGCCCCGAGCTAGAGAGAAGAAGAGGAGCTCGTCTACTATTTGTATCTTCCTCTCAAAACATTACCAATCTAGGTGGTCTTCTTTTCACTGCACCCTTCCCCACATGCATGAGGAAGGAGCCAGTATGTTAATTATCTCCCATACATCAGCCCTTTCTTAACCCTTCTCTGTTTTTCTTAATTTATTCATTTTTTCTTATTATTTATCAATTATTATTTTAATTACACAGATCTTCCCCACATCCTTCCATCTCTGTCTGTGAGATCCTGTCATCTGCATCTGCCACTAACACATGCATTGAACTTGCTGGTGTGAAAGAGCCATTATGTAGATTGGGCATATATTGTCACATAGATTGTTTGGCTGTCAGCCTCGCCACCTGATGATGATGATGCCCCTCTTCACACGGCTCCCACATGTGATCGGCTACATCATCATCCACTAATGTCTGTTTGTCACTTATTTCACTCTAACCAGTCTCATGGCCATGAGGCAGGAACCAGTATATTAATTATCTCCCATACATCAGCCCTTTCTTAACCCTTCTCTGTTTTTCTATGTGTGTTGTGCAAGGACAGTAAACCTAAGCTCACTATTCCCTGCCTGGTCGGGCAGAGTAAATCTGCTCTAGATAACACAATGCTATCTTTGCAACGAATCCGAATTTCCTTTTGCTTCGTTGTAACAAATTTTTTTTTCCTAAAATGGCGGATACACGTGTTACAAAGTGAAAGTAAAAAGCCGGGCTAGGAGATATGGCGCACAATACCGTGCAGCTAGCCATGCCCTGTGATGTCACAGCCCTATAAAAAGCCTAATTCACCTGTTCTCTGCCATTTTACAGGAAACTGAGCATAGGGAAAGATGTTTCAAATGCTAGGGACAGAGTTTAAGAAAGTGTTAATTGTAGAATATTGGAGAGGGACAGTGCAGGGACAGTATAGGGAGATCGTAGGGAGAGTTATTAGACACTGTAGAGAGAGCATAGGGAAAATACAGGGAAAATGCAGGATCTGTGTAATCACCCTGTGCATGTTGTTCCACTGCTGTGCCTTTCATACCTAATCTGTTCTGTTACACATTGACTGACTGTGCATCAGACTTAGTCTCAACAATCAGTCTAATACACTGCCTGTCCAAAAAAACTGTTGCCACCAAAAAAAAGGTCACACACTCTAATATTTAGTTGGACCGCCTCTAGCTTTGATTACAGCACACATTTGCTTGTTTCAATAAGCTTCTGCAATATCACAAGATTTATTTCCATCCAGTGTTGCATTAATTTTTCACCAAGATCTTGCATTGATAATGGTAGAGTCTGACTGTGGCGCAAAGCCTTCTCCAGCACATCCCAAAGATTCTCAATGGGGTTAAGGTCTGAACTCTTTGGTGGCCAATCCATGTGTGAAAATGATGTCTCATGCTTCCTGAACCACTCTTTCACAATTTGAGCCCAATGAATCCTGGCATTGTCATCTTGGAATATGCCCGTGCCATCAGGGAAGAAAAAATCCATTGATGGAATAACCTGGTCATTCAGTATGTTCAGGTAGTCAGCTGACCTCATACTTGGAGCACATACTGTTGCTGAACCTAGACCTGACCAACTGCAGCAACCCCAGATCATAGCACTGCCCACACAGGCTTGTACAGTAGGCACTAGGCATGATGGGTGCATCACTTCATCTGCCTCTCTTCTTACCCTGATGTGCCCATCACTCTGGAACTGGGTAAATCTTGACTCGTCAGACCACATGACTTTCTTCCATTGCTCCAGAGTCCAATCTTTATGCTCCCTAGCAAATTGAAGCCTTTTTTTCTGGTTTGTCTCACTGATTAGTGGTTTTCTTACGGCTACACAGCTGTTCAGTCCCAATCCATTGAGTTACCTTCGCATTGTGCATGTGGAAATGCTCTTATTTTCACATTAAACATAGCCCTGAGTTCTGCTGTTGTTTTTCTTCGATTTGATTTCACCAAACGTTTAAGTGATCGCCGATCACGATCATTCAGGATTTTTTTCCCGCCACATTTCTTCCTCGAATATGATGGGTCCCCACTATCCTTCCAGTTTTTAATAATGCGTTGGACAGTTCTTAACCCAATTTTAGTAGTTTCTGCAATCTCCTTAGATGTTTTCTCTGCTTGATGCATGCCAATGATTTGACCCTTCTCAACCAGACTAACATCTTTTCCACGACCACAAGATGTGTCTTTCGACATGGTTGTTTAAGAAATGAGAAGCAACTCATTGCACAATTTGGGGTTAAATAACTTGTTGCCAGCTGAAAGATAATCGCCCATGCAGTAATTATCCAATAGGAGGCTCATACCTATTTGGTTAGTTAAATCCAGGTGGCGACTTTTTTTTTGGACAGACAGTGTATATAGGCGCTTGTACCTAGTTAATCTGCTGCAACTACAGGCCAGCACAGACTTGGAGGAGAGGTCTGCTGTGTCCTCCCTTAGGCGTGCAACTAGCAATAATGACAGTCAGTTGGGAGCACGTGTTGTGAGCTGTCAGGCACGTAGCCATGAGACTGGTTAGAGTGACATAAGTGACGAACAGACATTAGTGGATGATGATGTAGCCGATTGCATGTGGGAGCCATGTGAAGAGGAGCATCATCATCATCAGAGGGTGAGGGTGGCAGCAGGCCCGTGAGATAGCAGCAGGGTGGCAGCATGGCTGTTGAGTCAGCAGGGTGGAAGCAGTCCCCAGGGTAGACCGCCTGCTTTTCAGGAGAATACCTGTCAGGAAATAACTAGTGGTGCATGAGTTAATTAAGGCAGCAGCAGGCAGTCAGCACGTGGTGGGGTAAAATTCCATACTTGGCAGTGTGGGAATTTTTTATCAAGTCGCTGAAGGATGTTAGGATGGCAGTATGTAGGATATGTGAGCAGTAGGTGAAGTGCGGTAAGGGTGCTAATGTTGGCACCACAGCCCTGTGTCAACACATGGACCGTCACCATAAAGGCCACTGGGAAAACTGTGGCACTAATGTAGTGGAAAAGCCTGACTCATCTCCCAGCAGCCCGCACGCCTTCTCCAGCAGTCAGGGCTCCTCAACCTCAGCAGATGGAAGCTGTTGTTCCTTCCCATTGTCTATTGCTCCCGATGCTCCTCCTACTCCTCGCTACTTGTTTTACCAGCAATCAGTCACCGAGGTGATTGCAAAGAGACAACAGTATGCACTCATCCAACGATGCAGAACGTGTGGTGGACTCTAAACAACTGATGGCTTGCGCCCACCCAAGGTAGAGAGTCACAAGCCTTCATTACTTCTCTAAAAAAGCTGTACCAGCCTGCACATGTAAGTTGAGCAGAAGGTGGGCCACTCCTTGAGCCAGTCGGTGTCTGGTACAGTTTATGCCAGCGTAGACGTGTGGAGTTATAACTATGGCCAATGAATATATATGTCCTTTACAGCCCACTAGGTAAATGTGGTCCTGGCCCATGCACACCAGAAACTTAGCCAGGTGATGGCAATGTGGCCGCTGTGTTGGTGTTGTAATCGTGGTATTTCTGTTCCAATGTCCTCTTCTGACTCTTCATCCTCTACCTTGTCCTAAGCTTCCACTGTAGGCACAGTTCAGAGTGGTTCTTCGCCATACCACCTATGCAAAGCACAGCGCTGTCACGCGGTTCTGTACCTGGTCAGCCTTGGAGAACGAAATCATACCAGGGGGGAACTGCTCCAGGTCATCAACCAATAAATTGAATTCTGGCTGTCTCCTCACCAACTGGAGATAGGAACTATGGTCACTGATAATGGGAAGAACATTCTGTCTATGCTGCCCCATGGGAGGGCTGACCCATGCCCCATGGTGCACGTCTTCAACCTGATTGTCTCCCGTTTCCACCTAACTGTATGATGTCTTGAAAATGTCAAGGAAACTGTGCATGCACTCCAGCCACTCTTACCGTGCAAAACATCCCCTCTTGAGCTGAAAAGGCAGAATGGTGTCCCCCTTCATCGCCATGAAAATAAATAGACTGTAGACCTTTGTAATGTTTAATAAAATCATATTTTATTATGCACGATGTACAGAGTTTCAGTCGTAGCTGTAGTGCAAAGTATGCACACACTTCAGGATAGTTAAAGGGGTTGTCTCATCATGGACAATGAGGGCATATCGCTAGGATATGTCCCCATTGTCTTATATGTGTGGGCCCCACCGCTGGGACCCGCACCTATATCGAGAACGGAGCCCCCGCAAGGTGGTGGCTGGAGGATTCCGGGCCAGCCACTACCAAGCCGGCTCGCCATAGAAATGAATGGGAGTGTACCTCGCATGTGCGGCCCCCGCTCCCATTCATTTCTATGGGGCTGACGGAAATAGCCGAGCCAGCGCTAGGCTATTTTCGCTGGCCCCATAGAAAATGAATGGAGGGTGGCTGTGTATGCGCAGTGCACCCTCCTTCACTTGCAGGGCTCCGTTCTCGATATAGGTGCGGTGGGACCTGCACCTATAAGACAATGGCTGCATATCCTAGCAATATGCCCCCATTGTCGATGATGAAACAACCCCTTTAAGGGAAAGGAGTGAAAGATAGAAGGAGGAGTCAGAAGAAGTAGTCGCCTATTTATTAATATTAATTATTAATATTCAGCACCGATATTAATAATTAATATTTCCTTTAGCAACTGCCATAACATGGATTAAAAGAACCTTTTTTTTTCTCCACTTCTTTATTGCCGCTGCCTCCATATCCTTATTTTGTTCCACTAAAGAGTTATTGGGACACCGGCAGGGGCTTGAAGATTTTTTATTTTTTTTGTTTATTGAAGGATGCTGTATGCTTTTTTTTGTTTTGCTAGGGGTTAGCAAGTAATGTTGGTGGCCTGCATGAAGATGTGCAGGGCCATATATGTGACCTGCCTGTCATTCAGGCAAACACTAACTAGTGTTGAGCGAACTTGTTCGGCGTACATGTTTGGGTTTTCTAAGAATTCTGTTATGGATTCCACTACCATGGACCACAATAGAATTCTATAATGGCATGCACCACTGAAGCCTATAAGAGGCATTCCGTATTGCATTCTGTCATAATAGAAGTCTATGCTGGTCATAGACTTCTATTATGACGGAATGCAATACGGAATGCCTTTTATAGGCGTGCGTGGTGCATGCTGTCATAGAATTCCGTTATTGTCGGTGGTAGTGGAATCAACAGCGGGATTCTTAGATAACCCGGACCTGAACCTGCAGGCTGAACTTGAAAACACAAGTTCACTCAACACTAACAGTAAATGTTTCTCTACCAGAAATGACTAGGTATACATGTTGCTGCACTGCACAGTGATGTACACCAGGACAGATTCTCCCTAAAGTTTATCTGCAGGCTGGGATAGACCTGATTTATAGAGCTTTGTGACAAATTAATTCGGATTGAAGCAATTTTTGGGGAAAAATTTGGCGAAGTGAAAACAACAACTTTTTGAAAACTTTGCTCTAATCTTCAGCATACAAAGACATTTTGGATAATTGTATGCTTGGAACTTTGTTGGAACAGTTTAGAGAAGGTCCTTTTCTATTCCAGCAGTGCACAAGGCAAAGTTCATAAAGGCATGGTTGGGTGAGTTTGGTGTGGAAGAACTGACTGCTCCACACAAGGCCCTGACCTCAAGCCCATTGATTACCTTTGGGATGAACTAGAGCTACAATTGAAAGCGTAGGGCCTCTCATCCAACATCAGTGTCTGACCTCACAAGTACTGTTTCGGATGAATGGCCAAACATTCCACAGACACTGTCCAAAATACTGTAGAAAGCCTTCTCAGAAACTGGAAGCTCTAAATGGGGGACTACATCCCCAATATGCTATAGACCTGTGATGGCTAACCTCCGGCACTCCAGCTGTGGTAAAACTACAAATCCCAAGATGCACACTTGCTTGGCTGTTCTCTGGACTCAATAGAAACGAATTGAGCATGCTGGGAGTCGTAGTTTCACCACAGCTGGACTGTCAGAGGTTAGCCCTGCTATAGACAATATGCAGTAGATGGGAACATAAGTTTGAAATAAACCAGTATAACAGGCTAATCTAGAAAATATTTAGAAGTAGAAACATGAAATGCAAAAGGAAAATATAACGTCTAATTCTATTTTATACATAACTAACCTAAATGATCCCATATTACTACATTAATAAACCCCTGCACCTCTCATAAGATATCAATGGTCATAGGGTGTGAACATTGTGAATTACTATTGAACATTGTAAAATACTATTGTAAAGACACTACTCCATCTTTACTTTAGTTATGTGCTGTATATACTGTTTTATTAAATGTACAGTCGTGGCCAAAAGTTTTGAGAATGATACAAATATTAGTTTTCACAAAGTTTGCTGCTAAACTGCTTTTAGATCTTTGTTTCAGTTGTTTCTGTGATGTAGTGAAATATAATTACACGCATTTCATACGTTTCAAAGGCTTTTATCGACAATTACATGACATTTATGCAAAGAGTCAGTATTTGCAGTGTTGGCCCTTCTTTTTCAGGACCTCTGCAATTCGACTGGGCATGCTCTCAATCAACTTCTGGGCCAATTCCTGACTGATAGCAACCCATTCTTTCATAATCACTTCTTGGAGTTTGTCAGAATTAGTGGGTTTTTGTTTGTCCACCCGCCTCTTGAGGATTGACCACAAGTTCTCAATGGGATTAAGATCTGGAGAGTTTCCAGGCCATGGACCCAAAATGTCAACGCTTTGGTCCCCGAGCCACTTAGTTATCACTTTTGCCTTATGGCACGGTGCTCCATCGTGCTGGAAAATGCATTGTTCTTCACCAAACTGTTGTTGGATTGTTGGAAGAAGTTGCTGTTGGAGGGTGTTTTGGTACAATTCTTTATTCATGGCTGTGTTTTTGGGCAAAATTGTGAGTGAGCCCACTCCCTTGGATGAGAAGCAACCCCACACATGAATGGTCTCAGGATGCTTTACTGTTTGCATGACACAGGACTGATGGTAGCGCTCACCTTTTCTTCTCCGGACAAGCCTTTTTCCAGATGCCCCAAACAATCGGAAAGAGACTTCATCAGAGAATATGACTTTGCCCCAGTCCTCAGCAGTCCATTCACCATACTTCCTGCAGAAGAGCAATCTGTCCCTGATGTTTTTTTTGGAGAGAAGTGGCTTCTTTGCTGCCCTTCTTGACACCAGGCTATCTTCCAAAAGTCTTCGCCTCACTGTGCGTGCAGATGCGCTCACACCTGCGTGCTCCCATTCCTGAGGAAGCTCTGCACTGGTGGCACTCCTATCCCGCAGCTGAATCCTCTTTAGGAGACGATCCTGGCGCTTGCTGGACTTTCTTGGACGCCCTGAAGCCTTCTTAACAAGAATTGAACCTCTTTCCTTGAAGTTCTTGATGATCCTATAAATTGTTGATTGAGGTGCATTCTTAGTAGCCACAATATCCTTGCCTGTGAAGCCATTTTTATGCAACGCAATGATGGCTGCATGCGTTTCTTTGCAGGTCACCATGGTTAAGAATGGAAGAACAATGATTTCAAGCATCACCCTCCTTTTAACATGTCAAGTCTGCCATTTTAACCCAATCAGCCTGACATAATGATCTCCAGCCTTGTGCTCGTCAACATTCTCACCTGAGTTAACAAGACGATTACTGAAATGATCTCAGCAGGTCCTTTAATGACAGCAATGAAATGCAGTGGAAAGGTTTTTTGGGGATTAAGTTAATTTTCATGGCAAAGAAGGACTATGCAATTCATCTGATCACTCTTCATAACATTCTGGAGTATATGCAAATTGCTATTATAAAAACTTAAGCAGCAACTTTTTCAATTTCCAATATTTATGTAATTCTCTAAACTTTTGGCCACGACTGTATGTCCAGTAGTAAGCTCAAAAATGAAAACTCATGGGGTCATTTATCAAACTGCTGTAAAGTAGAACCAGCTTAGTTGCCCAACCAGCTTCCACCTTTCATTTTCCAAAGGAGCTGTCAAAAATGAAAGGTGTAATCTGATTGGTTGCTATGGGCAACTAAGCCAGTTCTACTTTACACCAGTTTGATAAATGAACCCAACAGCACCTCTTAATTTTCCTCTCTTCTTTCTGCTTGACTTATTACCTCAGCTCCATTAGGAGAGAGCTGGGATTTATGACTATAGTTTATCTGCAGTGTCTACAGGGAGTCTGAGGTAGTCTGAAATTTACCTCCTGCTTTACCATTGTTTCGGACATCATCTCCTTTTCATCCCACTGTAGTATTCCTTCTTTAGAGATGATATTCTATACAACAAGAGAAAAAATTATAAAGTACACAAGTAAAGCAAAAAATAGAAAAAAAAGAAAAGAATATCAGGTAAATACGACACATACACATGGCAAATAAACCTTAGTAAGTGTGAGGGGGGCGCTTTAACCTTCACTAACTCGGGGTGGAGTTGTCATCAAATGACAGGGTGGTAAAATTTTTAGGAAAGGCAAATATGTGTAAAAACTGCTACATAGTAGAAACCATATTGCACCAGTGAATATAGGTAGAACTAAACCTTTGTAGTAGGCTATCCCATCCAAAAAATATCAGACTAAAGTTACTTTCACACTAGCGTTTTTTGCGGATCCATCATGGATCTGCAAAAACGCTTCCGTTACAATAATACAACCGCATGAATCCGTCATGAACGGATCCAGTTGCATTATGTCTTCTATAGCCATGACGGATCCGTCATGAACAGCATTAAAAGTTAATGGGGGACAGATCTGTTTTTATTGTGTCAGAGAAAACGGATCCGTCTCCATTGACTTACATTGCGGACAGAAATGGTAACATAAGATATGGTAACATAAGTAATGATGATATTGATTTTGTGACATGGCAGCACTTACTGTTGCCAAAGTTAAAGTCATTTGATGCGATAAACACAAATACATATCATGTTGTTATTTCTTTTATTCATAATAGTTTCCCACTTTCTGAAGAAATATCTGCGATTCCTACGCATAAAGAAAACTGCTGTGTCTCTGCCTTTAAAAATCCAATCAATAAAGGAAATATACTGTAGTATCAGGAATCACAAAATGAGCAAAAACTGGCTGAGAGCAAATTAAAGCATGATAATGGCTCTTCATTGCAGATTCTTTTAGCATTACTCAGCAGGAGTGTGATTGCTGTCACATACAGTGGAACAGAGAGATGTCACATTGCACAGTAATCATGCTTGATGACCTACCAACATAATCATGTTAAGTTTTATTCACGCTGATGTGCCTATGGAAATCATCCTTCAAGCACAGGGAAAGTGTCTAAAACTTGACTGTCAAAACTTATTAGCACATCCTTTCTATCTGTGAATATAGCATTGATTATTTAAATGTCGAAAGCTCTTATTCCGCAGTATTTTCTTGTGTGACAAGAGAACCCTGTCTGAATTTAACAGTCCTAATGGAAAGCACATGAATACCAATATATAAAAGAGAAGGATCCTGAAAATATTCTATAATATCTTATAGAGGTTGTCAATAAATCAAATTGTGTTATTTACTGATAAAAATTATGGTCACAACTAGAGATGTCCCGAATAGTTCGCCGGCGAATAGTTCCCGGCGAACATAGCTTGTTCGCGTTCGCCGCCCCCTATTCGTCATCATTGAGTAAACTTTAACCCTGTACCTCACAGTCAGCAGACACATTCCAGCCAATCAGCAGCAGGCCCTCCCTCCCAGACCCTCCCACCTCCTGGACAGCATCCATTTCAGATTCATTCGGAAGCTGCATTCTTAGTGAGAGGAGGGACAGTGTAGCTGCTGCTGATTTAATAGGGAAATCGATAGCTAGGCTAGTGTATTCAGTGTCCACTACAGTCCTGAAGGACTCATCTGATCTCTGCTGTAAGGACAGCACCCCAAAAAGCCCTTTTCAGGGCTACAACATCAGTCTGCTTTTTTTTTTGTAGGTGAAGGCCTGCTGGTGAGCTGACCCTGTAAAACATTGTATGCGAGGGCCTGCTGGTGAGCTGACCCTCTAAAACATTATAAGCAATGACCTTCTGGTGAGCTGACCCTGTAAAAGATTTTAGGTGCGGGCCTGCAGGTGAGCTGGCCCTGTAAAAGATTTTAGGTGCAGGCCTGCAGCTGAGCTGACCCTCTAAAAAATTATATGCAAGGGCCTTCAGGTGAGCTGACCCTGTAAAAGATTGTAGGTGAAGGCCTGCTGGTGAGCTGACCCTGTAAAACATTATATGCGAGGGCCTGCTGGTGAGCTGACCCTGTAAAACATTATATGCGAGAGCCTGCTGGTGAGCTGACCCTCTAAAAATTATATGCGAGGGCCTGCTGGTGAGCTGACCCTGTAAAACATTGTAGGTGAGAGCCTGCTGGGGAGCTGACCCTGTAAAACATTATACACGAGGGCCTGCTGGTGAGCTGACCCTGTAAAACATTATATGCAAGGGCCTGCTGGTGAGCTGACCCTGTAAAACATTGTAGGTGAGGGCCTACTGGTGAGTTGACCCTGTAAATTATTATATGCGAGAGCCTGCTGGTGAGCTGACCCTCCAAAAAATTATATGCGAGAGCCTGCTGGTGAGCTGACCCTGTTAAACATTATAGGTGAGAGCCTGCTGGGGAGCTGACCCTGTAAAAAATTATATGCGAGGGCCTTCAGGTGAGCTGACCCTGTAAAAGATTTTAGGTGCGGGCCTGCAGGTGAGCTGGCCCTGTAAAAGATTTTAGGTGCAGGCCTGCAGCTGAGCTGACCCTCTAAAAAATTATATGCGAGGGCCTTCAGGTGAGCTGACCCTGTAAAAGATTGTAGGTGAAGGCCTGCTGGTGAGCTGACCCTGTAAAAAATTATATACGAGGGCCTGCTGGTGAGCTGACACTAAAACATTATATGCAAGGGCCTGCTGGTGAGCTGACCCTGTAAAACATTGTAGGTGAGGGCCTGCTGGTGAGCTGACACTGTAAATCATTATATGCGAGAGCCTGCTGGTGAGCTGACCCTGTTAAACATTATAGGTGAGAGCCTGCTGGGGAGCTGACCCTCTAAAAAATTATATGCGAGGGCCTTCAGGTGAGCTGACCCTGTAAAAGATTGTAGGTGAAGTCCTGCTGGTGAGCTGACCCTGTAAAACATTATATGCGAGGGCCTACTGGTGAGCTGACCCTGTAAAACATTATATGCGAGGGGCTGCTGGTGAGCTGACCCTCTAAAAAATTATATGCAAGGGCTTTCAGGTGAGCTGACCCTGTAAAAGATTGTAGGTGAAGGCCTGCTGGTCAGCTGACCCTGTAAAAAATTATATGCGAGGGCCTGCTAGTGAGCTGGCCCTGTAAAACATTATATGCGAGGGCTTGTTGGTGAGCTGACAGTGTAAAACATTGTAGGTGAGGGGCTGTTGGTGAGCTGACCCAGTAAATCATTATATGCGAGAGCCTGCTGGTGAGCTGACCGTCTGACCCAGTAAATCATTATATGCGAGGGCCTGCTGGTGAGATGACCCTGTAAAACATTGTAGGTGAGGACCTGCTGGTGAGCTGACCCTGTAAAACATTATATGCGAGGGCCTGCTGGTGAGCTGACCCTGTAAAACATTGTAGGTGAGGGCCTGCTGGTGAACTGACCCTCTAAAAAATTATATACGATTGCCTGCAGCTGAGCTGACCCTGTAAAACATTATATGTGAAGGGCATATATACGAGGGCATTATATGCGACTAATAAGCATGTTGATATGAATGAAGAGGAGAAGGAGGATGAGAAAAGGAAGATTCAACCATATACCCTTGTTTGTGGTGGAAGGGGTGCATGTTAATACATTGTATTCAGTACATTATAAATAACACATTTAAAGTGCCTTTATGTTCATCAGCTTTCCTCTGGTGGAGTCGAGAAGTCATGGTCAATTCAGGCCTTGTTCATTTTTATAAGAGACAACCTGTTAGCAGTTTCAGTTGACAGGCGGATACGCTTATCTGTTATAATGCCACCAGCAGCACTAAATACCCGTTTAGACAAAACACTGGCGGCAGGGCAGTCTACAAGGCGTAGAGTGCTAGTTTCCGTGACACCCAGTAGTTGTAAGGCACTGAGGGATCATTGAGGACGCTGATACGGTCTGCTATGTAGTCCTTCACCATCTTTTAAAGTATTTCCCTCCTTGTGACACTAGGCCCGGCATCAGGGTGAGGGTGCTGGCGGGGTGTCATGAAACTGTCTAAGGCTTTGGAGAGTGTTGCCCTGCCTCTGTTGGAACTGCTGTGTGTTCCCCTTGTCTCCCCTCCCCGGTTGGCCAAGGAACTACCAGCCAGCATTGTCAGATGGAATTTTTTTTAGCAATTTTTCAACAAGGATCTTCTGGTATTGCACTGTTTTGCTCGTCCTCTCCACCAGAGGGAGAAGTTCTCTTTGTAGCGGGGGTCGAGAAGGGTGAACAACCAGTAATCCGTGTTGGCCAAAATGCGTATAACACGCGGGTCGCTGGAAAGGCAGCCTAACATGAAGTCAGCCATGTGTGCCACAGGCAAGACTTCGCTGTCGTCATCAGGAGGATCACTCTAAATCTCCTTATCCTCTTCCGCCCACCCACGCTGAACAGATGGAATTAAACTTCTATGGGTACTACCCTCTGTAGAGAAGGTAACCGTCTCCTCCTCCTCCTCTTCATCGTCCAATTTGCACTGAGAAGACGAACTGAGGGTGGTCTGGCTATCACCCTGTGTAATGTCTTCCCCCATTTCCACCTCTTCCACATGCAAAGCGTCGTCCTTAATTGTGAGCAGCGAGCGTTTGAGTAGACACAGAAGTGGGAAGGTTACGCTGATAATAGCGGCATCGCCGCTCGCCATCTGTGTTGATTCCTCAAAGTTTCTTAAAACCTCACAGAGGTCAGACATCCATGCCCACTCCTCCCCTGGGAATAGCTGACTGAAAAGGCGACGACCATGTTGCAGCTGGTATTCCACTACTGCCCTCTCCTGCTCACAAAGCCTGGCCAACATGTGGTACTTTGAGTTCCAGTGCGTGCTCACATCGCACAACAGCCGGTGAGCTGGCAATTTCAAGCGCTGCTGCATCGTTGACAGACCATGTGAAGCTGTCGATGACTCGCGGAAATGTGCACACATACGGCGCACCTTCACCAGTAGCTCAGGCAAATTGGGGTAGGTTTTGAGAAACCGCTGAACCACTAAGTTTAAGACGTGTCATGTGTCTGAGCTTGCCGAGCTCCAAAGCCGCCACCAAGTTATGGCCATTATCAGACACAAAATATAGAGAAATCCACAGCACTCTTCAATTCAGGTGAAAAAAACTGTTACTTTATTAGTAACAGCAGCATACAGATAGCAACGTTTCAACTATCTCTGGTATTTCTCAAGCATTATCATACACAACCATGCCTGGTTCTAGGTTGAGTGGCGAGAGACACAGCTCAGTCTGGTCTCTTATCTCCTACCACAGCTCTGCGGCTGTGTGCTTTTTGTCCCCTAAGCATATCAGCTTCAGCACGGCCTATTGCCGCTTCCCCACTGCAGTGCTATAATGCTTCCAGCTACCGACTGATGACTGACTGGTGCTGCACGTGGATAATTCGGAGGTGGAAGGGGAGGAGGAGGCGGAGGAGGAGAACTGTGTGTTGGAGCCACTAACGTAGGTGCTGGCGGAAACCCTGATCGACGTATAGCTCGCAATCCTTGGCAACGGTAGCACCTGTGCCATCCCAAGGTATGACTCGCTCCCAGCCTCCACAACAATCACCCAGTGTGCTGTCAGGGAAATGTAGCGTCCCTGGCCGAATGCACTTGTCCATGTGTCAGTGGTTAAGTGGACCTTCCCAGTAACTGCGTTGGTCAGGGCACGTGTGATGTTAAGGGACACATGTTGGTGTAAGGCTGGCACGGCACACCTTGAAAAATAGTGGTGGCTGGGGACTGTGTAACACAAGACGGCTGCTGACATCAGGCTGCGGAAGACCTCAGTGTCAACAAGCCTAAATGGCAACATTTCCAGGGCCAGTAATTTGGAAAGCTGCGCATTTAG
Source organism: Bufo bufo (assembly GCF_905171765.1). Taxonomy (NCBI): domain Eukaryota; kingdom Metazoa; phylum Chordata; class Amphibia; order Anura; family Bufonidae; genus Bufo; species Bufo bufo. The sequence continues at coordinate 321,842,553 of NC_053390.1, forward strand.
TGCTATGGCCTGTGGGTGGGTGGCTGGGTGGCTGGGTATTTGAGCTTGCATTCAAATGCCTGGGGTAAGTACATTTGTACGGTGTGCTGGGACACGGAAGTGGATTTGGTCGCTGATGGTGCTTGCGAAGTTCCAGGTGCAGGGTGGGAGGCATCCGGGCCTGCATCTTGGACAGTGGATTGGCCAGCACGCAACACAGGGGAAGAGGTGGAAGTGGTGTGACCCGTAGACACAGATTGTGGACCCAGGCGTTCGGCCCACCTATTACGGTGCTTTGATGTCATGTGGTGGATCATGCTGGTGGTGGTGAGGTTGCTAGTGTTCACGCCCCTGCTCATTTTTGTATGATACAGGTTGCAAATTACAATTCTTCTGTTGTCCGCACTTTCCTCAAAAAAGCGCCAGACTGCGAAACACCTACCCCTTGGCAAGGGAGATTTCCGCAATGGTGTGCACCGGGGAACAGTTGCGGGCCTGTTTGGTGTGGCCCGCCTTCTCCCTTTTGCCACCCCACTGCCTCCTCCAGCCTGTTGCGGTGCAGCAGATCCCTCCCCCTCTGTACTGCTGTTCTCGCTAGGCTTTCCACCTTCCCAGGTTGGGTCAGTGACTTCATCCTCCACCACCTCCTCTTTCACTTCCTCACTCTGCTCATCCTCCTGACTAACCACTACCTCAGTGATTGACAACTGTGTCTCATCCTCTTCATCAACCTCTTGAGACAGTAATTGCCGTTGAGTTATTGGTAACTGTGTCTCATCATCATTCACCTCATTAAACAGCAATTGCCGTTCCCCACCGTCATCTTCTTGTGATTGTTTGGGAATCAGGGCACAAGATCTGTCCCTCTTCAAGCGTGCTTGGCTAGAGGGCTAAATCAAGGAATGGCGCTGAAAAGAGCTCCTCTGAATATCCGAGTGTGGGATCACTTGTTTGCCCAGACTCTCCATGGAGGGAGGAAGGAGGATCAGGGTGAGGATTGGGTTGAGCAGACTCTTGGCTACTGAATGCCACCATGTGCCGAGCATTGAGATGCTAGAGTCGAACAGGTGTTAGGCCGAGCATGCTCGATCATCACTAGTTTCTATTTTTTACTTTTATTCTCCTTCTTGTGTTGATCGTTTGATATACCCTGTACATATTTGAGATATGTAGAAGGTATTAAGGGGGTGATGACCAAATTAAGTAAAATTTGACAAGCCACAAGTTGTATCAGCCGAAGTTATGAGTAGGCTCTGTCCTTTACATAACCGGCAAATCCACCATAGGTCTAAATCTATGACAGCTTCCTTGCTGGCTTAAATTTAGACTATTTTCTAAGCCTAAGCCTTCCCTGCCTGCATCCCGCAGCCTTGTTTAGACCTGGCGAGAGTGGGGAAAAGTCACAGATTGTGACGCAAATAACCTGGTGAATTTCTGTTAGTAAATGACCCCCTAACTTTTATTTTTATTCTTTCTTTGATGTTTCTTCATGATCAATGAACCGCAATAACCTTTCGACACCTGTATGATAGTCGGGAACTCCACCGTACTGCTGATTACAATTATTGGACATAAAGCAAATATAAAGATCATTTTTTTCCCATTAACAGAACAATCAGCTGCTTTCTAAGCAATGTTTTACACCCTAATGAAGACTTTCATTCTGCTTGGAGGAGGAGGTAATGATGCACAAACTTCATTCACCTTGCATGCGTAAAAATAATAGACTGAAAGAAATGGACAGGCTGTCTTTCTAGCCACTATATTCACGAAGCAGGCAAACTTCTGTTTTATCTGCTCGAGTTATATATACTGTATATATACAGTTATATACAGTGGATATAAAAGGTCTACACACCCCTGTTAAAATGTCAGGTTTCTGTGATGTAAAAAAATGAGACAAAGATAAATCATTTCACCTTTAATGTGACCTATAAACTGTACCACTCAATTGAAAAACAAACTGAAGTCTTTTAGGTGGAGGGAAGAAAACTAAAAAAACTAATGTGGTTGCATACGTGTGCACACCCTCTTATAACTGGGGATGAAGCTGTGTTGAGAATTAAGCAATCACATTCAAAATCAAGTTAAATAGGAGTCAGCATACACCTGCCATAAATTAAAGTGCCTCTGATTAACCTCAGCTGCTCTAGTTGGTCTTTCCTGAAATTTTCTTAGTCGCCTCCCACAACAAAAGCCATGGTCCACAGAGAGCTTCCAAAGCATCAGAGGTATCTCATTGTTAAAAGGTATCAGTCAGGAGAAGGGTACCAAATAATTTCCATGGCATTAGATATACCATGGAACACAGTGAAAACCGTCATCATCAAGTGGAGAAAATATGGCACAACAGTGACATTACCAAGAACTGGACATCCCTCCAAAATTGATGAAAAGACGAGAAGAAAACTGGTCTGGGAGGCTACCAAGAGGCTTACAGCAACATTAAAGGAGCTGCGGGAATATCTGGCAAGTACTGGCTGTGTGGTACATGTGACAACAATCTCCCGTATTCTTCATATGTCTGGGCTATGGGGTAGAGTGGCAAGACGAAAGCCTTTTCTTACAAAGAAAAACATCCAAGCCAGGCTACATTTTGCAAAAACACATCTGAAGTCTCACAAAAGAATGTGGGAAAAGGTGTTAGGGTCTGATGAAACCAAGGTTGAACTTTTTGGCCAAAAACAACACTGCACATACCCACAGTGAAGCATGGTGGTGGCAGCCTCATGCTTTGGGGCTGTTTTTCTTCAGCTGGAACTGGGGCCTTAGTTAAGCTAGAGGGAATTATGAACAGTTCCAAATACCAGTCAATATTGGCACAAAACCTTCAGGCTTCTGCTAGAAAGCTGAACATGAAGAGGAACTTCATCTTTCAGCATGACAACGACCCAAAGCATACAGTACAGACCAAAAGTTTGGACACACCTTCTCATTCAAAGAGTTTTCTTTATTTTCATGACTATGAAAATTGTAGATTCACACTGAAGGCATCAAAACTATGAATTAACACATGTGTAATTATATACATAACAAACAAGTGTGAAACAACTGAAAATATATCATATTCTAGGTTCTTCAAAGTAGCCACCTTTTGCTTTGATTACTGCTTTGCACACTCTTGGCATTCTCTTGATGAGCTTCAAGAGGTAGTCCCCTGAAATGGTTTTCACTTCACAGGTGTGCCCTGTCAGGTTTAATAAGTGGGATTTCTTGCTTTATAAATGGGGTTGGGACCATCAGTGGCGTTGAGGAGAAGTCAGGTGGATACACAGCTGATAGTCCTACTGAATAGACTGTTAGAATTTGTATTATGGCAAGAAAAAAGCAGCTAAGTAAAGAAAAATGAGTGGCCATCATTACTTTGAGAAATGAAGGTCAGTCAGCCGAAAAATTGGGAAAACTATGAAAGTAAGGGCTATTAGACCATGAAGGAGAGTGATGGGGTGCTGCGCCAGATGACCTTGCCTCCACAGTCACCAGACCTGAACCCAATCAAGATGGTTTGGGGTGAGCTGGACCGCAGAGTGAAGGCAAAAGGGCCAACACGTGCTAAGCATCTCTGGGAACTCCTTCAAGACTGTTGGAAGACCATTTCAGGAGACTACCTCTTGAAGCTCATCAAGAGAATGCCAAGAGTGTGCAAAGCAGTAATCAAAGCAAAAGGTGGCTACTTTGAAGAACCTAGAATATGATATATTTTCAGTTGTTTCACACTTGTTTGTTATATATATAATTCCACATGTGTTAATTCATAGTTTTGATGCCTTCATAGTCATGAAAATAAAGAAAACTCTTTGAATGAGAAGGTGTGTCCAAACTTTTCGTCTGTACTGTATATATAACATATTCACAACACTTGTAAGTTATGTTTGAGGTGGGAGGCCAGGTAGTGACAGCCTGTCAATGCACACATGAGTTAGATTGATTCTATATGGAGAACGATACTTAAAATTTACTGATGTTTACTGATGTAATAACTCAAGCTGATAAATAATTTTGGGAGTTCTATTTGTTCCATAAGCTTGGGGTAATGTGAAAAGGCCACAATTGAAGAGAGACAAAATTTGCATCAAGGCTGTTAACATTTTCCAGCAATGTAAGGCTACTGTACATTCACATCTGCATACAGGATTCCAGTATTCTGTTCTGGATAAAGTAGTGACATTTTTCCAATAGAAACCAAACAGATCCGGTTATAAGGCAATTCCAGTATTCAGAATACTGGAATCTTGTATGCAGATGTGAACATAGCTTAATACATTGGATAATCTTTTCAGAGCATAATCTTTGACATTACTGATGCTATTTGATCTTTTGTTACCACTAGGGATGAGCGAACCCGAACTGTATAGTTCGGGTTCGTACCGAATTTTGGGGTGTCCGTGACACGGACCCGAACCCGAACATTTTCGTAAAAGTCCGGGTTCGGTGTTCGGCGCTTTCTTGGCGCTTTTTGAAAGGCTGCAAAGCAGCCAATCAACAAGCGTCATACTACTTGCCCCAAGAGGCCATCACAGCCATGCCTACTATTGGCATGGCTGTGATTGGCCAGTGCAGAATGTGACCCAGCCTCTATTTAAGCTGGAGTCACGTAGCGCCGCACGTCACTCTGCTATGATCAGTATAGGGAGAGGTTGCAGCTGCGACGTTAGGGCGAGATTAGGCAGATTAACTCCTCCAAAAGACTTCATTCTGTGATCGATCTGCAGCTGTGGATCATTGAAGTGCTATTATTGACTTGCTCACTTTTTTGAGGCTGCCCAGAGCGTTTTTAGATCACTTTTTTTCTGGGGTGATCGGCGGCCATTTTGTGACTTGTTGTGCGCCAGCACAAGCTATCACCAAGTGTATTTAACCATCGATAGTGTGGTTATTTTGTGCTATATCCTACATCAGCTGCAGGCTGAGCCTGTGTCACCGAAGTGCATTTAACCATCAACAGTCTGGTTATTTTTTGGCCATATACTACATCAGCTGCAGGCTGAGCCTGTGTCACCGAAGTGCATTTAACCATCGACAGTCTGATTATTTTTTGGCCATATACTACATCTGGTGCAGGCTGAGCCTGTGTCACCCAAGTGCATTTAACCATCAACAGTGTGGTTATTTTTTGGCCATATATTACATCAGGGGCAAGTTGAGCCTGTCACCCAGCGCCTAAAAAATAGACCTGACATTTCTATTCAACCAAATCTGTACTGTTTTAGCTGGTCAAGTTATTTGTAGTGACCGTAAAAGCACACTTTTTTTTCTGGGTTGAAAAACCATTCCCAAATTTGCCATTCTCAAAATAACTAGTTTCTGGTATTTGGGGCCTACTTGAAATCTATCCCAAAAAGAATATCTTACATTGAAGCTAGTGATAGTGTCATTCAGAAAAACCTAAGACACACGCTAGCGTGCTGATAGAAATCTGATTCTGTGATTAAACCTATACCTGTCACACAGCGCAAAAAAAAACAGGCCTCACATCTCTATTTAACCAAATCTGTACTGTTTTAGCTGGTCAAGTTATTTGTAGTGACCGTAAAAGCACACTTTTTTTTCTGGGTTGAAAAACCATTCCCAAATTTGCCATTCTCAAAATAACTAGTTTCTGGTATTTGAGGCCTACTTGAAATCTATCCCAAAAAGAATATCTTACATTGAAGCTAGTGATAGTGTCATTCAGAAAAACCTAAGACACACGCTAGCGTGCTGATAGAAATCTGATTCTGTGATTAAACCTATACCTGTCACACAGCGCAAAAAAAAACAGGCCTCACATCTCTATTTAACCAAATCTGTACTGTTTTAGCTGGTCAAGTTATTTGTAGTGACCGTAAAAGCACACTTTTTTTTCTGGGTTGAAAAACCATTCCCAAATTTGCCATTCTCAAAATAACTTGTTTCTGGTATTTGAGGCCTACTTGAAATCTATCCCAAAAAGAATATCTTTCATTGAAGGTATTGATAGTGTCATTCAGAAAAACCTAAGACACACGCTACCGTGCAGATAGAAGTCTGATTCTGAGATTAAACCTTAACCTGTCACACAGCGCAAAAAAAAACAGGTCTCACATTTCTATTCAAGCAAATCTGTACTGTTTTAGCTGCTCAAGTTATTTGTAGTGACCGTAAATCACACTTTTTTTTCTGGGTTGAAAAACTATTCCCAAATTTGCCATTCTCCAAATAACTAGTTTCTGGTATTTGAGGCCTACTTGAAATCTATCCCAAAAAGGATATCTTACATTGAAGGTATTGATAGTGTCATTCAGAAAAACCTAAGACACACGCTACCGTGCAGATAGAAGTCCTATTCTGAGATTAAACCTTAACCTGTCACACAGTGCAAAAAAAAACAGGTCTCACATTTCTATTCAAGCAAATCTGTACTGTTTTAGCTGGTCAAGTTATTTGTAGTGACCGTAAAAGCACACTTTTTTTTTCTGGGTTGAAAAACTATTCCCAAATTTGCCATTCTCCAAATAACTAGTTTCTGGTATTTGAGGCCTACTTGAAATCTATCCCAAAAAGGATATCTTACATTGAAGGTATTGATAGTGTCATTCAGAAAAACCTAAGACACACGCTACCGTGCAGATAGAAGTCTGATTCTGAGATTAAACCTTAACCTGTCACACAGTGCAAAAAAAAAACAGGTTTCACATTTCTATTCAATGGTCTGCCGGGTGTTCACTCCAAGGTCATGGAAGTCACGCCTGCGGCCACCCCGTTCTCCGAGGGATATGTCCTGAAATCCAGCTGAAAGCTGCAGAACATCAGTCGGAGGTCTCTCCACTACTGGCGGGCCTCTCTGGCGCCCTCTTCCCACAAGCAAAGGCTCGGCTGGTGGCTGCTGGGGTCTTTCAATGCGTCTAGGTTCTTGAGCCTCTTGCTCCTGTCCAGGCTGTCCTTGGCTGGGCTGCCCCCTGGCACGTGCTCTTCCGCTGGCTCTGGCTCGTCCACTCATCTTCTATTCCTGAGAGGATACAAACCGCTAATAAGGTCAATCTGCCGCCTAGCAGCTCCGCCGTGGCACAATCACCTCAGAACTCGCACACTGGTGACTTTAGGTATCTTCACTGGTCACTTTGAGCAGAATGATGACATCCGAGTCACGGCACCTTATGTAACCCTCTTTTCCTTGCATCATCTGCGACACCTCCAGCTTTCACACTCACTCGGTCACTAGCTCCTCCAGGCATAAACTCTAAGTGGACTCTAAGGGACGACACTCAGGTCTTCTGTGGTTTAAAGCTTTATTGAGGTGGAGTGCACTTGGCTGGAGCCTGTAATACAACAGGGAAACACTGCCACTATGTGGTATACAGCCAGGTCACCAGCCCACCTATATCATAACAGGCAGTCATTATATTACATTCCCACATACATGTTACAGGATATAACAAAGCATACAGAAAAATGAACAAGAGAAAATCATTTACAAAGATATTGCAGCAGGGTGACCTGGAATACAGCATGTCTTGCAGCCATTTTAGGAAGAACACATGGCTCTCTTACTGTACATCATCTACTCAGCCTAGCATGTGCTGCAGAGTTTAAAGGCTGCTAAAAAACATACAGTCACCTCTTTACATTCTACAGAACTATTATGGGTATATATTATAACTTTTTGCAATAGATAAATGAACTTTAGCTTTAGAGAACTTAGACAGAGATCCTACCTCCTTCACAGTAAATGTCTGCACTGAGGAGACCAAACCAAGTAGCAGAATACACAGGGGGCTTTCTGGAAGAGTCCACTGTAAAGACTCTGTCTGTTAAAACTTTCCTCAGTTATCTAATAGCACATTTGAAGAGGTTTATTTAGCATGTCCTGACTCTCTGCTAACAGCTTATGAATATATGGAACTATATTTAACAAGTGATCATTGCTGCAGCTCCTGTATATTGGTATGACCCTATTGCAAACCTGCAGACTGGATATTTGGTGAAACTTCATGTGGTTCATATCGACTGTACTACACCACTGACTTGGTGCCTGGGCCTAAATATGTGACAGTGGCCTGTTCCAGTGGTGGGTGACGTGATGCCTGATTCTCTGCTATTACATGAAGACAGATTCTGTGCTGACATAAGGCCAGATTCTCTGTTACGGGACCTCTCTCCTCTGCCTGGGCCTAAATGTGTGACAGTGGCCTGTTCCAGTGGTGGGTGACGTGATGCCTGATTCTCTGCTATGACATGAAGACAGATTCTGTGCTGACATAAGGCCAGATTCTCTGTTACGGGACCTCTCTCCTCTGCCTGGGCCTAAATGTGTGACACTGGCCTGTTCCAGTGGTGGGTGACGTGAAGCCTGATTCTCTGCTATGACATGGAGACAGATTTTGTGCTGACATAAGGCCAGATTCTCTGTTACGGGACCTCTCTCCTCTGCCTGGGTGCCTGGGCCTAAATGTGTGACAGTGGCCTGTTCCAGTGGTGGGTGACGTGAAGCCTAATTCTCTGCTATGACATGAAGACAGATTCGGCGCTGACATAAGGCCAGATTCTCTGTTACGGGACCTCTCTCCTCTGCCTGGGTGCCTGGGCCTAAATGTGTGACAGTGGCTTGTTCCAGTGGTGGGTGACGTGAAGCCTGATTCTCTGCTATGACATGAAGACAGATTCTGTGCTGACATAAGGCCAGATTCTCTGTTACGGGACCTCTCTCCTCTGCCTGGGCCTAAATGTGTGACAGTGGCCTGTTCCAGTGGTGGGTGACGTGATGCCTGATTCTCTGTTATGACATGAAGACAGATTCTGTGCTGACATAAGGCCAGATTCTCTGTTACGGGACCTCTCTCCTCTGCCTGGGCCTAAATGTGTGACAGTGGCCTGTTCCAGTGGTGGGTGACGTGATGCCTGATTCTCTGCTATGACATGAAGACAGATTCTGTGCTGACATAAGGCCAGATTCTCTGTTACGGGACCTCTCTCCTCTGCCTGGGCCTAAATGTGTGACAGTGGCCTGTTCCAGTGGTGGGTGATGTGAAGCCTGATTCTCTGCTATGACATGGAGACAGATTTTGTGCTGACATAAGGCCAGATTCTCTGTTACGGGACCTCTCTCCTCTGCCTGGGTGCCTGGGCCTAAATGTGTGACAGTGGCCTGTTCCAGTGGTGGGTGACGTGAAGCCTGATTCTCTGCTATGACATGAAGACAGATTCGGCGCTGACATAAGGCCAGATTCTCTGTTACGGGACCTCTCTCCTCTGCCTGGGTGCCTGGGCCTAAATGTGTGACAGTGGCTTGTTCCAGTGGTGGGTGACGTGAAGCCTGATTCTCTGCTATGACATGAAGACAGATTCTGTGCTGACATAAGGCCAGATTCTCTGTTACGGGACCTCTCTCCTCTGCCTGGGCCTAAATGTGTGACAGTGGCCTGTTCCAGTGGTGGGTGACGTGATGCCTGATTCTCTGTTATGACATGAAGACAGATTCTGTGCTGACATAAGGCCAGATTCTCTGTTACGGGACCTCTCTCCTCTGCCTGGGCCTAAATGTGTGACAGTGGCCTGTTCCAGTGGTGGGTGACGTGAAGCCTGATTCTCTGCTATGACATGAAGACTGATTCTGCGCTGACATAAGGCCAGATTCTCTGTTACGGGACCTCTCTCCTCTGCCTGGGTGCCTGGGCCTAAATGTGTGACAGTGGTCTGTTCCAGTGGTGGGTGACGTGATGCCTGATTCACTGCTATGACATGAAGACAGATTCTGTGCTGACATAAGGCCAGATTCTCTGTTACGGGACCTCTCTCCTCTGCCTGGGTGCCTGGGCCTAAATGTGTGACAGTGGCCTGTTCCAGTGGTGGGTGACGTGAAGCCTGATTCTCTGCTATGACATGAAGACAGATTCTGCGCTGACATAAGGCCATATTCTCTGTTACGGGACCTCTCTCCTCTGCCTGGGTGCCTGGGCCTAAATGTGTGACAGTGGCCTGTTCCAGTGGTGGGTGACGTGAAGCCTGATTCTCTGCTATGACATGAAGACTGATTCTGCGCTGACATAAGGCCAGATTCTCTGTTACGGGACCTCTCTCCTCTGCCTGGGTGCCTGGGCCTAAATGTGTGACAGTGGCCTGTTCCAGTGGTGGGTGACGTGATGCCTGATTCTCTGCTATGACATGAAGACAGATTCTGTGCTGACATAAGGCCAGATTCTCTGTTACGGGACCTCTCTCCTCTGCCTGGGCCTAAATGTGTGACAGTGGCCTGTTCCAGTGGTGGGTGACGTGAAGCCTGATTCTCTGCTATGACATGAAGACAGATTCTGCGCTGACATAAGGCCAGATTCTCTGTTACGGGACCTCTCTCCTCTGCCTGGGTGCCTGGGCCTAAATGTGTGACAGTGGCCTGTTCCAGTGGTGGGTGACGTGAAGCCTGATTCTCTGCTATGACATGAAGACTGATTCTGCGCTGACATAAGGCCAGATTCTCTGTTACGGGACCTCTCTCCTCTGCCTGGGTGCCTGGGCCTAAATGTGTGACAGTGGCCTGTTCCAGTGGTGGGTGACGTGATGCCTGATTCTCTGCTATGACATGAAGACAGATTCTGTGCTGACATAAGGCCAGATTCTCTGTTACGGGACCTCTCTCCTCTGCCTGGGCCTAAATGTGTGACAGTGGCCTGTTCCAGTGGTGGGTGACGTGATGCCTGATTCTCTGCTATGACATGAAGACAGATTCTGTGCTGACATAAGGCCAGATTCTCTGTTACGGGACCTCTCTCCTCTGCCTGGGTGCCTGGGCCTAAATGTGTGACAGTGGCCTGTTCCAGTGGTGGGTGACGTGAAGCCTGATTCTCTGCTATGACATGAAGACAGATTCTGCGCTGACATAAGGCCAGATTCTCTGTTACGGGACCGCTCTCCTCTGTCTGGGTGCCGGGGCCTAAATGTGTGACAGTGGCCTGTTCCAGTGGTGGGTGACGTGAAGCCTGATTCTCTGCTATGACATGAAGACAGATTCTGTGCTGACATCAGGCCAGATTCTCTGTTACGGGACCTCTCTCCTCTGCCTGGGTGCCAGGGCCTAAATGTGTGACAGTGGCCTGTTCCAGTGGTGGGTGACGTGAAGCCTGATTCTCTGCTATGACATGAAGACTGATTCTGCGCTGACATGAAGCCAGATTCTCTGCTATGGCATGAAGAGACTGATTCTCTGCTGACATGAAGCCAGATTCTTTGCTATGGCATGAAGAGACTGATTCTCTGCTGACGTGAAGCCAGATTCTCTGCTATGGGACCTCTGTCCAATTGATATTGGTTCATTTTTATTTTTTTAATTTTAATTTTAATTCATTTCCCTATCCACATTTGTTTGCAGGGGATTTACCTACATGTTGCTGCCTTTTGCAGCCCTCTAGCTCTTTCCTGGGCTGTTTTACAGCCTTTTTAGTGCCCAAAAGTTCGGGTCCCCATTGACTTCAATGGGGTTCGGGTTCGGGACGAAGTTCGGATCGGGTTCGGATCCCGAACCCGAACATTTCCGGGAAGTTCGGCCGAACTTCTCGAACCCGAACATCCAGGTGTTCGCTCAACTCTAGTTACCACCTTTGAAAGAGTAGGCTTAGACTACAATAGATAGACTGGTCTCACTGAGACCACATGTAAGGCTGCTGTTGTTGCAAGGAGATACATTTTCTACTGTCCTGACTGACTGACAATTTTATCCCATAAGTATGATACAAGACATCTAATTATAAGGTGAAGAGACCTTTACCTAACTCGATGCTGCTGTATACAATTTTTTTTATTGCAGGACTAGTTGTAACATCTATTAACGTAAAAAATTTGTGAAATTAACATTAGACTCCCCAAAGTCCAGTTCTAGCAATGACATTTGTGCAATTACACTCTATTTACTGCCCTAACACCACAAAGTTTGATGCAATACATTTTGATCTGACAGGATACAATGTTGTCTTGTAGTGTTAAACTAAAAGTATACAAGGAGATGCTAAATTTAACCCCTTCAGGACCCTGCCATTTTTCACCTTAAAGGGCTTCTACCACCAGAAATACTGTTATGTAGCTGACTGACATGAGCGATGTACTAATGTCAGCACTACATAACAGTATGTTTTTTTACATTTCTCCCTGCAGCCGTTTTGCTAAAATACACACTTTCACAATATGCTAATGAGCTTCTAGGTGCTATGTGGGCGTAGAGTCAGCACCTCACCCAGAGGCTCCGTCTACTAACCCTTTATCCCGCCCAGGTCCCCTGTTCTGCCCGCCCCGCTCCTCTTGATTGATGTCCAAGTTTCATGCACCGTTGATTAAATCCCGCGCCTGCACCGTTCACTTCTGTATTCGGCGCAGGCGCAGTGAGTGAAGGACGTGCTCCTGGTGCCGAATTCCTCATTGCGCCTGCGCCGACTACGACACAGTGAGGAAGCCGGCACCAGGATCGCGGCTGTCATTCACTGCGCCTGCGCCAAATACAGAAGTGAACGGCGCAGGCGCGGGATTTTCTTAACGATGCATGGAACTTGGACATCAATCAAGAGGAGCGGGGCTGGCAGAACGGAGGACCTGGGCGGGATAAAATGTGAGTAGACGGAGGCTCTAGGTGCTGAATCTACGCCCACATAGCACCTAGAGGCTCATTAGCATATTGTAAAAGTGTGAATTTTAGCTAAATGGCTGCAGGGAGAAATGTAAAAAACATACTGTTATGTAGCGCTGACATTAGTACATTGCTAATGTCAGTCAGCTACATAACAGTATTTCTGGTGGTAGAAACCCTTTAAGGACCAGGCCATTTTTTGCAAATCTGACATGTGTCACTTTTTGTGGTAAAAACTTTAAATCGCTTTTACTTATCCAGGCCATTCTGAGATTGTTTTCTCTTCACATATTGTACTTTATGACATTGGTAAATTTGAGTCAAAATATTTCACTTTTATTTATAAAATAATACCAAATTTGCCCAAAATCTAGAAAAATTTGCAATTTTAAAAATTGTATTTCCTCTGTTTTTAAAACAGATAGTGATACCTCCTAAAATTGTTATTACTTTAAACTTCCCATATCTCTACTTCATGTATGAATCATTTTGTAAATTACATATTCTTTTTTTTGGGACGTTAGAAGGCTTAGAAGTTTAGAAGCTAATCCTAAAAAATTTTAAGAAACTTTCCCAAACCCAATTTTTAAGGACCAGTTCAGGTCTGAAGTCACTTTGTGAGGCTTACATAATAGAAACCTCCCATAAATGGCCCCATTTTAGAAACTACACCCCTCAAGGTATTCAAAACAGATTTTACAAACTTTGTTAGCCCTTTAGGTGTTCCACAAGAATTAAAGGAAAATGGAGAAGAAATTTCTGAATTTAACTTTTTTGGCAGTTTTTCCATTTTAATCCATTTTTTTCCGCTAACAAAGCAAGGGTTAATGGCCAAACAAAACTCAATATTTATAAAATTTTAAATGTATTACCCTGATTCTGTGGTTTTCAGAAACACCCCATATGTGTTAGTAAACTGCTGTATGTGCACATGGAATGCGCAGAAGGAAATGAACTCCATATGGATTTTGGAAGGCAGATTTCACTGGGATAATTTTAAGTTGCCATGTCACATTTGATGACCCCCTCCAAAAAAATGACCCTATTTTGGAAACGACGGGATAAGGTGGCAGTTTTGTTGGTACTATTTTAGGGTACTTTTTGTGAGGCAAGGTAACAAAAAAAAGCAGTTTTGGCACCGTTTTTATTTTTTATTTACAATGTTTGTCTGACAGGTTAGATCATGTGATTTTTTTTATAGAGCAGGATGTTACGGATGCAACAATACCAAATATGACTACTTTTTTTGGTTGTTTGTTTCTATTTTACATAATAAAGCATTTTTGAAAAAACTGATTATTATGTGTCTCCATATTCTTGAAGCCATATTTTTTTTTATTTTTTGGGTGACTGTCTTATGTAGGGGCTCATTTTTTTTGTATGAGATGAAGGTTTGATTGGTACTATTTTAGGGTGCATATGACTTTCTGATCGCTTGGTATTACACTTTTTGTGATGTAAGGTGACAAAAAATGGCTTTTTTGACACAGTTTTTTTTTTTTTTTACGTTGTTCACCTGAGGGGTTAGGTCATGTGATATTTTTATACAGCAGGTTCTTACGAACGCAGCAATACCTAATATGTATACTTTTTTTTATTTATTTAAGTTTTACACAATAACAGCATTTTTTTTTTTTAAATCATATTTTAGTGTCTCCATATTCTGAGAGCCATATTATTATTATTTTTTTTCCCGATTGTTTTATGTAGGGGCTCATTTTTTGCGGGATGAGGTGATGGTTTTATTGGTACTATTTTGGGGGACATATGCCTTTTTGATCGCTTGGTGTTGCAATTTTTGTGCTGTAAGGTGACCAAAAAATAATTGTTTTAGCACAGTTTTTATTAAATTTTTTCTACAGAGTTCAGGTGAGAGGGTTGATCATGGTTTTTTTTACTTGAAACTTTATTTATTTTATTATGAAAAACACTTTTTTACAATTTTTTTTACTTTTTATTTTTGTCCCACTCTGGGACAACTTCTTGGGTCTGATCCCCTCTGCAATGCATGACAATACAAACTGTATTGTAATGCATTGGCTGTCAGCTTTTAGGCTGACAGACTGCCTGTGAGACCCAGCCTAAGGGCTGGATCTCACAGGCTTCTGTAGAAGGCAAGCTCCGATGCCTATGGAAGGCATCGGGCTTGCCTTCTCTGCCATCGGGTCCCTGCCACTGCAGCACAGGGACCAGATGGGGAAGCGGGGGGCACTCGTACCCTCCGCGTACCGCGATCAAAGCTTTGACCGCGGCATACAAGGAGTTAACACGCCGGGATCTGTGTTTTCACCGATGCTGGCGTATGCAGCAGTGGCCTGGCTGTCAGTGACTGCTGGGTCCGTGCCGCTGATCGAGCAAGCACAGCTCCTGCACTCACCGTATCTCAAGCCATTCGTGAGACAGAATTACTTCAGCCAGGTACATATGTTATTAAATGTGTCAGGCCATGAAGGTCCCACCTCTGGCCTATGCCCTTCTGTTTATGCCTCACTCACGTTTTACTAAAGTGGAAAAGGTGACAAACATCGAAAAAGCAGCAAATTTTGGTGCAAACCTGGACTTGCACTACAATATGCAACTTTTCTACACTAGAAAACTGGCATAGATGCTTAATGACTCTCTACCATAGTTTAGTATTGCAAATATTTTTCAGGGCATGCATTTCAAATTGTGCACTACCCCCTACCCTTTTAGCATATTTGGTGGCTGTGTTGTAACAGGCATGTAAGTACCTGAAAGCATGTTAAGATGATTGAACAAGTGATTTGGCTATTTGACAAAAGTAAGCAAAAGAAGGTCAAAGGATGCAAATCCAAGAAGAGCACCATTTTACCATTTTGAATCTGCATTATGTTCCAGAGCTGCATTCAGAATTCTGCAGTGGAAAAAGGCAATATGTCTATATATGTCTATATATACTTTTTCTACATCTGATCACTCTATCTAGCCTGATTTAAAGAGGACACTTTTAAAGCATGCAGAATTGTAAATGAAGCTTTAGCCTATAAAGCTGGCTGTAACTATAGATCAGCGCCATTTAAATAGTGTAATGTATTTTCAAAATTACTATTACTATGCTGTAAAATCGCATTCAAAGGTTAACATGCAGAGATGTTCAAATGATGAGAAGGCTTAGAGATGTTGTCCAGAATACTTTTGATGCTACTTTTCTTGTTCCAAAATAAACTACAAATGTGCATTATTCATAAATAGGCAGACACTTAGAGGATGCAAAACCCTTGAGTTAGAAAGTATGAATTAGGGCTCATGCACACGAATGTTGTTTGGGTCCGCATCTGAGCCTCATTTTTTGGAGCTCGGATGCGGACCCAATCACTTTAATGGGACCGCAACAGATGCGGACAGCACACGGAGTGCTTTCCACATCCGTACCTCCGTTCTGCGGCCACACACAAAAAATAGAAAATTTTCTTATTCTTGTCCATATCATGGACAAGGATAGGACTGGTATATTGAGGGCCAGATCTTCCATCCTGCAAAATGCGGAATGCACACGGCCGGTATCCATGTTTTGCAGGTCCACGATTTGGAGTCTGCAAAACACGGTACGGCCATGTGCATGAGGCCTTAGTCTTAACAGTAAATAGTTTTCCAGGAGTCCAACGTGACAGCACCACAGGAGGTTGTCCTTTCTCTGTAGGGACAGGAACACAGAGAAGTTAAGAGACCCGTTCCACCACCACCCACCAGTGGGATGGATGCAACCTTTTATTAATTTTTAGCAATGTTAAAAAAGCCAAATAATACAAACCATGGGAAGGGTAATTAGGGGTGCTGTCATGTAGTACTGCTTGAAAAACAATTATGTGTGGGACTAATTCCTACTTTCCAGGACGTCCTGCATGACACAACCACAGATGAAATACCAAATTAAATCATCAGCTAGGGTAGGACTACTGTTTGAAGGACTTTCTATCTAAATGCTAAGTTCTGATTGGAAAGAATGTCCAGTCTATAAAGTTCACAAAAGGTATTGAAACTGGACCAATTTGCTGCTCAGCAAATTTGTTCAATTGAAGCTTCTGCTCTCCAGCCAAGAGACTGACATAGCTCTTGTAGAGTGTACACTGATTTCCACTGGATTAGAATTTCCCTGGGATATACAGTATAGGCTTCTCGGATAGTGGTCTTGATCCCTCTTGCCATTGTGGTCACTGAAGTTCTCTTCCCTTTGTTCTTTCTGAGATACATGATAAACAGATTAAGATGCTTCCTCAAGCTTCCTGTGGCATCCAGGTATTTTAATACTATTCTCCATACGTTGAAAGAATGAAATCCTCATTAATGATCTTTTTTTGGAGATGCACAAAGAAAAGGAAGAACTATTTCCTGGTTTCTGTGGAATATAGAAGATACCTTAGGAAGAAAAGTTGGGTCCACTCTGAGTATGATTGTATCATCTAATACCTTCAGGTAGGGTTCTTTAATGGAAAGGGCCTCTAGCTCTCCTACCCTGCGAGCTGAGGTGATGGCTACTAAGAAGACAGTTTTCAGAGATATGAGTATTAGGGTACTTTCACACTAGCATTTTTGTTTTCTGGGATTGAGTTCTGTCACAGGAGCTCAATACCGGAAATAAACTGATCAGTTTTATCCTAATGCATCGTGAGTGGAGAGCATTCCGTTCAGTCCCTTTTAAGTTTTTTGGACAGAGAAAATACCGCAGCATGCTGCAGTTTTATCTCTGGGCAAAAATGCTGAACACTTGCCGGAATGATTTACATTGAAGTGTTTCTCTAGCATAATCATGTAACCATTTTCTGCACTTTATCTCCCTTTACATCGTTGATAATTCTTTGTTTCCATATCCACTGTGGCTCTATCACCTATGAGTTTCTCTTTTTAATAGATTGGCTGATGCTAGCCTGTACTCCTGTCACTACATACATATCCTGGTCATCCCTATGGGTATTAGAGCTAATCCCTGTTTTTAGATTTGCTGCCATAATCTACTCTATTACCCTAATGTGGGCATTCCTTACCGTATGCTTATGATCATAGTGCCAGGAGCTGACAGGTGGTGTTTGCCGCCCCCTGGCCCGATGATTCATCTGCATGGGATCCCCGCGTCACATAGAGGGAGGGACCTCGTCCTTAAAAAGAAGCGCGTTCGGCCGAACTAGCGCTGATGCTGTCACCACGCTGGTGGGACAGCTGATGCTTTGCATATTCCTAGGCAGAAGATATAGCTCCTGATGATCTTAGGCTACTTTCACACCTGCATTAGGTGCGGATCCGTCTGGTATCTGCGCAGACAGATCCGCACCTATAATGCAAACGCTTGTATCCGTTCAGAACGGATCCGTTTGCATTACCATGAACAATAAATAAATAAATAAATAAATTTTAGTTAGAAGAAACGCATCGAGCTAGGACGCGCTGCTGGATACTGATGAAGCTGAGCTATTGATGTAGTTTCTGAGCCCTATTAGTACAGAGGATCGGTCCTTTGATCTGTCATTCAAACCAGATACTATACAGATATATTGGGATTCCCTCCTTGTATTCCACATATAGGGTTATTTTTTAATCCCCTATTTTTTGCGGGGTACCCTTGTGGATCTATACTAGTTTGGATTGGTTCTTTTCACTGTGCCAGTTGAGCCTCAGGTGTATGTATTTACTTAAAGGGACACTGACAGGCGAAATCAGCATATATAGTTAGATATATCACATTACAGGTCTTATAGAGTCTTTTAAAAGCATATAACTATCCCCCCTGTCCACCTTATAAAGAGCGAAATATAAAGTTTTATAACCTGCATCTGCGGTCAGCAATCTGCCCAAGGGGCGGCGTTTCATGTGAAAATGCGCCCAGCCAGCCTTCCCAACTGCCGTTCTTAAGCCCCGCCCAGCTCATCATTATTCACTTCGCTGGGCGGGGCTAGAACTCTCCTCAGTCCCGATCCTGCGCCTGCGCAATTCAATCCTCCCGGCATCGTTCATGCCCAATCTTCTGCGCCTGCGCCCCGCCGTGCCGTCGGACGCACCGTCGGACCGCAGTGCCGCCATGCACTGTTCAGAGCAGCGCTTCAGAGCGCTGCTCACTCACATCATATAAGGGGTTAATTATAGTGCGTCCGACGGCACGGCGGGGCGCAGGCGCAGAAGATTGGGCATGAACGATGCCGGGAGGATTGAATTGCGCAGGCGCAGGATCGGGACTGGGGAGAGTTCTAGCCCCGCCCAGCGAAGTGAATAATGATGAGCTGGGCGGGGCTTAAGAACGGCAGTTGGGAAGGCTGGCTGGGCGCATTTTCACATGAAACGCCGCCCCTTGGGCAGATTGCTGAGCGGAGAAGCAGGTTATAAAACTTTATATTTCGCTCTTTATAAGGTGGACAGGGGGGATAGTTATATGCTTTTAAAAGACTCTATAAGACCTGTAATGTGATATATCTAACTATATATGCTGATTTCGCCTGTCAGTGTCCCTTTAAACACGGTTTTTCTTCTTTCCCCTGACATTAAGGGGCTTGATTTGGCCCTTGCTGCAGTGAATCCTCTCCATTTTATCTGGCTTATCGTTTTTCCATTCAATGGGTTCCCATGTGGGGTGTTTTATGTTTATGATACACTCTGGGCTCAGTGTAAAAAAACATCAATCAGCCAAGATATACACATTTTTCCCCCTTTGGCAGTAACAGGTGGGTGGTGGCGTATCAAGCATATACATTCCACCCCTGACACTCAAGACCTATATATTAAAGTCCTCTGAGTGCAGTTAGGTGTGTCTGCCACAGATTTTTTGCACGGGTTTTAAAGGGTTTGTGAATTCCTTCCCTTTCTTTTAGTGTATACTAATAAAAGTTTTATTTTTTAACGCCTCTATTTTTTTCCGTGATTTATCTCATTCCAGAGACGTAACACCTTTACTACCTATATTGTCCATGAATAAAAACCTGCCTGCAAGAACGCCATACTATCAGGGATATGGGGGAAGAACTATGCCAGATTTTTTTTAATGATACCATATACAGAACTTTTTTCATACTTTTTCATAGATTGCTGAGGTAACCTGATTCCTACTGTGTTGTAGTGTCTTAGTCACACTGTTTGAGAGGCCCCGGGCCTTTAAGAGTTCCCTAAAAGCTGTTTCAGTTTTTCCATCTGTGGATCTACAGTGGCATGCAAACGTTTGGACACCCCTGGTCAAAATTACTGTTACTGAGAACAGTTAAGCAAGTTAAAGATGAAATGATCTCCAAAAGGTATAAAGTTAAAGATGACACATTCCCTTTGTATTTTAAGAAAAATTATTATTATTAATTCACCGGGGCTGCAATTGGTTAGGGAGGGGGGTTAGGGTTGTAAGGTTGGCCACAGAATTATGATGGAGGGGGCACCCACTGCTGCCTACTACCTGGGAAAGGCGGGGTCGAGGGTTCTGATCTGCAACTGGCACTACAGGGGGGATAGAGGAGCATTATATACTGGCACTACAGGGGCATCATAAACATACTGGTTCTACAGAGCGGGGACAGAGGCACATTATATACTGGAACTCTGGGGTGATACCGCTGCATCCAGACACTTGGCCTTCCATGGTTACAGTCAACCAACTTCCACCATGCCAACTTATCTTACATCCTCCTGTTGACTTCTGTCTCCTCCCTTAATTTCACCTGGGAACTTGATCCATCTGGAGAGTTCCACAACATTCCCCAAGCTGCGCTGATGTTACAAGTCACTTCTGGACCCAAGTATCGGATCAAGAAGTAACAACAGATGTTCCACACCGCATTGTATGCCATCACCGTCTGTGCTCCTGGTGTGGGGTCCTGCTTGCAGCACGTGCCAAGAGGGGAGAGACCGAGTGTAGGGATGCGGCCAGATCACATGCTCTGGGTCTTACCAGCAATACTTGAACATACAAGTTGCTGCCTCAGGTAAGAATTGGGATCAGGAAAGGGAAGGGCAAATGGATGGGCCTCTTTAAAGGGGTATTTGCCCTGGTAGCCAGGCATGTCATTAGGCTTTCTCCTATTGCAAAAAATCTGTAGCACCTTAAATTTTGTGTCTCAGTAGAAAATATTACTCTCTGCATCTGTCCTCTGTAGGGACTGGAAAAACACTTGTGGGTGGTGGTGGGAGGAGTATTTTAACTTCTCTGTGATGGCCACATATTCATTATGCCTATTTGCCCTCCAGTACCAGTTTTTTTTTAGCTTGACAAAGGTTTTATGGCAGCACGGTGGCTCGCACTGGTGCATTGCAAGCACTAGGGTTCTGGGTTTGAAACGGACAAAAGACAACATCTGCATGGAGTTTGTATGGACCCGGAAGTGTGTATACAATGAAGGGAACACATGATGGCATGATTCCGTTCATTGTAACTGGCATGCGCAGTGACAGCCCAAAGGAAAACTTACCTTCAAAACAGAGTCGCTTGGAACCAAAGACCTTCTCTCCTCCACCTCCTCCCAAAAAAAAAAAGAAAAGAAGAGAAGACACTCACCTATTACTCCTTCGGTTCAGGGAGCAAGTGATACAGGGCTTCTGCATCCTTCCCTCGAGCCTTCTACAGCTGGACCTATTAACAAGGGTGAGATTAACAGTCAAAACAGTCAGGTTGGCACACAGATGCTGCACAATTTTATTAACCAAATACCGCAGAGTGACGATAAATTATATTTGCTTAATTAGTTTTTAAAGTTGCTATCAAACATAAATAAGGAGGATTCTCATTCCTTAACTCAAGTCTGGGTGGATAAGACATCTGTCAGTCCTCAATCAGGCAATGACAGATTTATGGGCATAAATAAAGATCTGGTCTCTGTTTTTAACCCTCAAACAAATAATTTAGAGGGTATAAATCAATCATGCCTTAAAGGGCTTCTGTCAGCCCACTAAACCGTTTTTTTTTTTTTGTTTAATAATAATAATCCCTACACTGCGATCTCTGCATACATAAATAAAAAAATTATTTTCGTTCAGTAGAATTTGATAAAACGCTATCTTTATAATATGTAAATTACCTTGCTACCAGCAAGTAGGGCGGCTACTTGCTGGTAGCAGCCGCATCCTCCGATCCTAATGACGCCCCCTCAGCATTGTAATTGACAGGGCCAGGGAACGGAATTGTTCTCTGCTGGCCCTGCCTGTTTTCATTCAATATCTGGCGCCTGCGCCGCGGCCGTACCTATCTTCAATCTGCGCAGGCGCACTGAGAGGCGATTTGATACATATGCAAATTAACATAAGAGTCATATCTTACTTATGTGACCAGAGAAGAGTCATATTTTCAAGCTCTGACTCATCTCAGGGGACTGGGTATTGCGGATGTGCTAGCGGCCATCTAGCAACCCATGTCCTCAGCTCTATACCCAAAATCCTGGTGACAGGTTCCCTTTAAATATTCAAACTTCTTCCTAATTATCCTAAAGGATTTAATTCACTTGGATTTCAATTCGAGGGCCATTATTTTTTTTGACAAGACTCTTCCAATGGGTTTTACCCTCTCATGTTTTTACTTTGAAGCCTTCTTATCTTGTCTACAATGGGTTATTGAACAATTTCAGATAGACATACATATATTACATTACTTAGACGACTTCCTATTCATAAAAAGAGGAGATTCCAACAACTGTCTATTGCTGGAATTTTTTTTCCAAATAACTAACGTTTTCAATATCCCATTAGCAGAAGAGAAAACTGTATTTCCAACTAACAAATTAATATTTCTAGGTATAACTATTGATACTTCCAAAATGGAATTCAGTATTCCTGAAGAAAAAATAGACATCAAAATTTCTATCAATTTGTTATTGGCTAGAAGAAAATGCACTTTAAAAGAACTACATTTATTATTGGTTTCTTTAAACTTCATTTCTCGGGTCATACCCATGGGTAGAGTTTTCTCTAAAAGATTATATAATTCTACAAAACGCATTCCCTCACCTTTCTCACATATTAGATTAACAAAAGAGTTAAGAGAAGATTTACATATATGGCTAATCTAATTTCAATGGCAAGACAATATGACAGCAGGAATTCATAGATTCTGACGCATTACAATTGTACAGAGACGCAGCAGTATCCATAGGTTATGGTGCGTTTTTTAATTCTTTTTGGTCTGCGGAAATATGGCCTCAAAAATGGAAGGATACAGGTATAGTAAAAAATATAGTCTTTATTGAACTGTTTCATGTCTTAGTGACATTGCATATTTGGAGGTCGAATTTTGCTAACAAAAGAAATCTATTATTAGTTAACATGGGTGTAGTTTTCGTTATTAATTGTCTTGCGTCAAAATCTATCCTAATTACTTCGCGAGCTAGTTTTGTTCTGTCTGATTAATAATATTTGGCCAAAAGCAAAATTTGTTCCTGGAAAGTCTAACTTAATAGCAGATGCTTTATCTCGCCAGAATCTCACACTCTTCAAAGAACTAGTGCCAGAAGCGTCAACCTGCAACTCTCCCTGCCCGACTCATCTTTGGAAAATAATTTAGGAGTTCTGCGGGACTTAATATGGAAATCTCTTTCCCCAAATACATGGTCTTCTTAAGTATCTGCTTGGAAAATATGGACGTAATTTGGTGACTTCAAAAATTTAGATAAGTTTTCCAATGATCCTTTACCTTTAATCGAATTTTTAAATAATTTACTGGTAAATAAAAACTCTTTCCATACTATAAACAAAATTTTTATCGGTATCTCATTCTTTTTCAAAATTTTAGGTCTGCAACCAGTAAAAAGTAATTTCATTTTGAATCAGGCCTTAAAAGGTCTGAATAGATGTACTGTAAAGAAAGAAAAAAAACAGACCAATGTCCAAGAAAATTTTATTACAATTATATGACATTTTACCCTCAATATGTTCTTCGGATCTAGAAATTCTGCTTTTCCATTCTGTTTTTCGTTCGGCCTCCTTCGCTTCTCTCCAGATCAGCGAATTCACAGCTGTGAATAAACACAGTACATCACCAATTAATATTTCTGATTTGGTTTGCGATAATATAGTTTTAAAACTTTACATACAAAAGTCAAAAACAGAACAACTACAAAAAGGTCATTGGATAACTTTACACACCCTTCATAACACCCGATTATACCCTAATATGGCTATGCAAAATTGGTTGAACAGTAGGCCAAAGGTGAATGGTCCTTTATTCATACACCGGGACCATTCTCCCCTTACTAGATTTAATTTTAACGCAATTTAAAAAAAAAGTTAGGTTATCAAGACTATAATATTTCTGCTCATTCATTAAGAATAGGAGCAGCAACCTTGGCTGCGCAACAAGGATTATCTTCATTCTTAATAAAAAATCGAAGTAGATGGAAATCTGATAAATTCAAGATCTATATCAGACCAGAATAGTTATTAGAATAGTTTAATTTGACTTACAGGTAATTGCAAGATTTAGATTGTAGGAAACCACATCGTTAATGGAGTATTGAAGAGAGCTTCTCAAAGAAAATATTTACACAAACTTGGTTTAAAATTTTATATATACATTTATTGGTCTGCATAATCCGATTTAAAATTGAGAGATGTTTGGTTTTTGTATAACTCCCTAGCATTCTACTTACCTTGTCAATCGTCAGATGATTTTTTTTTTTACCTCAGTTTAATGGTTTCTCATACAGACACATGGAATTTGAATGATTTACGGAAGGTCTTTACATTTCTGACTATTGGCGTTTGTCTGATATAGGCAATGATATTCTTAATGTGGGTTTCCAAAACATGATAGAAGGTCTGCGATGTTTGGGGGGTGCCATGTGATACATGGCTTGTGGGTGAAGTCGCTCATTATTTGAGTGGACGTGTTGTTTATTATTATATTTGTTTAACAGTTTATTAGTTAAAGAATTAACATCGCAGCCTTTACCTCCACATACAGTACAGACCAAGAGTTTGGACACACCTTCTCATTCAAAGAGTTTTCTTTATTTTCATGACTATGAAGGCATCAAAACTATGAATTAACATATGTGGAATTATATACATAACAAACAAGTGTGAAACAACTGAAAATATGTCATATTCTAGGTTCTTCAAAGTAGCCACCTTTTGCTTTGATTACTGCTTTGCACACTCTTGGCATTCTCTTGATGAGCTTCAAGAGGTAGTCCCCTGAAATGGTCTTCCAACAGTCTTGAAAGAGTTCCCAGAGATGCTTAGCACTTGTTGGCCCTTTTGCCTTCACTCTGCGGTCCAGCTCACCCCAAACCATCTCGATTGGGTTCAGGTCCGGTGACTGTGGAGGCCAGGTCATCTGGCGCAGCACCCCATCACTCTCCTTCATGGTCAAATAGCCCTTACTTTCAAAGTTTTCCCAATTTTTCGGCTGACTGACTAACCTACATTTTTTAAAGTACAGGGAGTGCAGAATTATTAGGCAAGTTGTATTTTTGAGGATTAATTTTATTATTGAACAACAACCATGTTCTCAATGAACCCAAAAAACTCATTAATATCAAAGCTGAATATTTTTGGAAGTAGTTTTTAGTTTGTTTTTAGTTTTAGCTATTTTAGGGGGATATCTGTGTGTGCAGGTGACTATTACTGTGCATAATTATTAGGCAACTGGACAAAAAACAAATATATACCCATTTCAATTATTTATTTTTACCAGTGAAACCAATATAACATTTCAACATTCACAAATATACATTTCTGACATTCAAAAACAAAACAAAAACAAATCAGTGCCCAATATAGCCACCTTTCTTTGCAAGGACACTCAAAAGCCTGCCACTGTCAGTGTTTTGATCTGTTCACCATCAACATTGCGTGCAGCAGCAACAACAGCCTCCCAGACACTGTTCAGAGAGGTGTACTGTTTTCCCTCCTTGTAAATCTCACATTTGATGATGGACCACAGGTTCTCAATGGGGTTCAGATCAGGTGAAGAAGGAGGCCATGTCATTAGAGTTTCTTCTTTTATACCCTTTCTTGCCAGCCACGCTGTGGAGTACTTGGACGCGTGTGATGGAGCATTGTCCTGCATGAAAATCATGTTTTTCTTGAAGGATGCAGACTTCTTCCTGTACCACTGCTTGAAGAAGGTGTCTTCCAGAAACTGGCAGTAGGACTGGGAGTTGAGCTTGACTCCATCCTCAACCCGAAAAGGCCCCACAAGCTCATCTTTGATGATACCAGCCCAAACCAGTACTCCACCTCCACCTTGCTGGCGTCTGAGTCGGACTGGAGCTCTCTGCCCTTTACCAATCCAGCCACGGGCCCATCCATCTGGCCCATCAAGACTCACTCTCACTTCATCAGTCCATAAAACCTTAGAAAAATCAGTCTTGAGATATTTCTTGGCCCAGTCTTGACGTTTCAGCTTGTGTGTCTTGTTCAGTGGTGGTCGTCTTTCAGCCTTTCTTACCTTGGCCATGTCTCTGAGTATTGCACACCTTGTGCTTTTGGGCACTCCAGTGATGTTGCAGCTCTGAAATATGGCCAAACTGGTGGCAAGTGGCATCTTGGCAGCTGCACGCTTGACTTTTCTCAGTTCATGGGCAGTTATTTTGCGCCTTGGTTTTTCCACACGCTTCTTGCGACCCTGTTGACTATTTTGAATGAAACGCTTGATTGTTCGATGATCACGCTTCAGAAGCTTTGCAATTTTAAGAGTGCTGCATCCCTCTGCAAGATATCTCACTATTTTTGACTTTTCTGAGCCTGTCAAGTCCTTCTTTTGACCCATTTTGCCAAAGGAAAGGAAGTTGCCTAATAATTATGCACACCTAATATAGGGTGTTGATGTCATTAGACCACACCCCTTCTCATTACAGAGATGCACATCACCTAATATGCTTAATTGGTAGTAGGCTTTCGAGCCTATACAGCTTGGAGTAAGACAACATGCATAAAGAGGATGATGTGGTCAAAATACTCATTTGCCTAATAATTCTGCACGCAGTGTAATGATGGCCACTCGTTTTTCTTTACTTAGCTGCTTTTTTCTTGCCATAATACAAATTCTAACAGTCTATTCAGTAGGACTATCAGCTGTGTATCCACCTGACTTCTCCTCAACGCCACTGATGGTCCCAACCCCATTTATAAGGCAAGAAATCCCTCTTATTAAACCTGACAGGGCACACCTGTGAAGTGAAAACCATTTCAGGGGACTACCTCTTGAAGCTCATCAAGAGAATGCCAAGAGTGTGCAAAGCAGTAATCAAAGCAAAAGGTGGATACTTTGAAGAACCTAGAATATTACATATTTTCAGTTGTTTCACACTTGTTTGTTATGTATATAATTCCACATGTGTTAATTCATAGTTTTGATGCCTTCAGTGTGAATCTACAATTTTCATAGTCATGAAAATAAAGAAAACTCTTTGAATAAGAAGGTGTGTCCAAACTTTTGGTCTGTACTGTATATTATTAAGGTGCACCAGTCCATAAATTTGGTGCAAGCACACAAAGCAAAGTCATACTTAAAACTGACATAAAAACAATCTTAACCCCTTAGTGACCACCCATACGCCTTTTTACGGTGGTCACTAAGGGACCTTAGGCTGGGCCGCCGCTTTTTTACTGCTGCCCAGTCTAAGCGCTGCACAGGTCCCCCGGGCAGCGGGGAGTGGTGAGCTGGATCTCACATGAGAGGAGTGCTGATCCGGGCTGTTTAACACTTTACATGCCACAGGCAATGGCGCCCGCTGCATGTAAAGTGCTAACAGGGGGAGCGGACTCCCTCTGTCTCCCATCGGCACCCCGCAAATGTGATCGAAGGGTGCCGATGTGTGTGCAGGCTGGCAGGGGTCTGATGTAGGCCAAAGACCAGCCTTCATTAATTTCCAGCAGGCTGTGCCTCTCTGCGCCTCCATAGAAAGAAAAATAAAAAAGTTATGGGTCTTGGGAAGCGGCAATGCAAAATAATTTTAAAAAGTAGATTTCACCAGAGCACAGGGCTGGCAGACAGATGCGAGTGCTGCCTGGCCCTGTCAATCAGGACTTGGAGGGAGGCGACAAAGGTGGGAGAACGGAGCCTCTAGGAGCAGGAACACCCCCCCCCTGCTCCTAGAGGCTAATTAGCATATTATAAAAGTTAGATTTCTGGCGTAACGGTGGCATAGATAAAAGTAGGAATAGGCTAGTTAGGTTTAGCTTACATTAGCACATCGCTAATGTCAGCTAGCTTAATAGGGTTAAATTTGGTGACAGAAACCCTTTAATTGGGAGCAGTACAGTGTGGATGTGGAAAGGGTACAGTACGAATATAGTGGCATGCGGCCGCAATAGTAGCAGGAGCAGCACAGCATGGAACATACAAGACTGTCTATAGTTAGTAGTAGCAGCAATAATAGTAGCAGTAGTAATGATAGTGGTGGCAGATGCTTTCCGTTAATGGTGATGGTAGTAGGGAATTAGCAGCGAGAAGCAGCAGCAGCCATATGGTACATGTTAGCGGAAAGCCTGCAGCATAATAGAGGCAGCTGCAGCCTTAAGGAAGAATGTTAGTCGGCAGGTCATAGCAGTGGCATGATGGTGTCAGTGGCATGAAGAAGACACCAGAAGCAGCCGTATAAAATGTAATGGTTGGCAGGTCAGAGCATTTGCAAGATGGCAGCGTCAGCAGCAGCAGGACAGATCATGATGGTAGGCAGGTCTCAGCAATGGCACAATGCAGGCGGCAGCAGTAGCCATGCAGTACATGATGGTTGGCAGATTCCATTAGTGGTGGCAGTGGCATGATGGAGGTAGTAGCCTTACGGAAGATGATAGTTGGCAGGCAGCAGTAGCATGGTGGAGGCAGGTAGGTAGGCAGACAGCAACAGTGGCACGATAGGGCACTGCCAGCATGGCCAGATCTATTCATCGGCCTCAGCTAGAGAAGTGTGAAAATCCTCCCCAAACCAGGCTTGGTTCATTTAGACAAAAGAAATGTTTTGGACATTGGCGGAGTATGACTTGGTCCGTTTGGGTATCACCATGCTCCCCACCCCCCTTCCTCTACCATGGTGTTAAAAACCCTCCTGGAGATTATACTATAGGCTGGGCAGGAAAGTAGAAAGAGAGAGTGCTGTGCCAGTTATGGCCACTGTTCAAGTTTACCTGCCCTGCCTGTATTTAAATGGAGTCAAGGAACAGAGTAGGTGCCAGAGACTGACCAGAGTTTAGGTAGGCCTGAACCTGAACGTTGAGGCGGGAGCAATCAGCTTGCTGACTGTCCTCAGCCTGGCACAGCACATGGAAGAATTGCTCCATCACGTTGAGGAGACTGAAATCGCTACGGCTGCTACTGCTGCTTCACCTTCTGCTGCTCGTGGCGGTGGGAGGGGGTGACTCTGCAGGGGACATAGAGGGGCTTCCCTTTCAGACATGTTGGTGGCAGGCATCTGCTTGCTGTAAGCTGCAACAAGCTGCGTACACAGTGTTTCCTGGTAGTAAAGTAATTTGTCCTCCTTTTCTATAAGAGGAAAAAATTTGATAGTGGGGGTCTAAAAGCATGGCTATTCAGTAATTATCAGACTGCTTGATGTCACCGAACAGCGACTCACTGCATAAGAAAGCAAGTCTTCAGGTCGGTCGCCATTCTGGCCAGCGTGTCCAAGGAGTCTGTTTTTTCCACCTCCGCCCCCCACTGAGACATTTGAGTTTTGTGGCCGGTGTCACGGTCATCATCATCATCCTCTTTCTCCTTCAATTCCTCTTTCTCCTCCTCAAGTGGCAGCACCTCCTCTTCCTCCCCCATGGGAGTTTCTCAGTGTGGGTCACTAACAGCTATAGGGCCACTTGGTGCATAAGTGTCAGTGTCTCTTCAAAAATACATCTGGGGATGAGGGACAACTGCAGCATGAAAGGCATGAGCTACCACTGCCTGACCTGGAAACAATACATGCTCCCTGCTGAGGTGGTCTGGTGCATGACCAAATCGTTCACGGCTTTCCGCTGCTCATACAAACGCTCGACCATGTGCAATGTTAAATTCCAGCAAGTTGGAACAGCGCAGATTAAGAGGTGTA
Organism: Bufo bufo; assembly: GCF_905171765.1. NCBI lineage: Eukaryota > Metazoa > Chordata > Amphibia > Anura > Bufonidae > Bufo > Bufo bufo. Next base: position 321,872,052 of record NC_053390.1, read on the forward strand.
GCTTTATAGCACTCTGACGCTGCAAGTCCTGGAGAGCGTTCCTCACCAGGTGAGAATGGCTGAAATTTGGGCCAGTCTCCTAGATATTGCCATCAACTTGGCAGACTAGTGCATTTTTAAGAAAGGTCATATAGGGAGCATGAGTTTTTACCCCAGTTTCATGGCAGCCAGGATGTTCTGCCCACTGTCACTCAGCTGGAGTCAGTGGGATAATAGCCAGAGGGATGTTTGCTGCTTGATGTACTTTATCTGCAACTGCTCTCCGGTGTGGCTACTGTCGCCTAGGCCGATCAACTCCAACATGGTGTGGCAATGCTTGTTTTGACACATCTGAAAGTTAGGAGGAGTAGTGTGAGTGACGATGTTCACTGCTGCTGTTGGGGACAGGACCATGTCCATGGAGAAGGAGGTGGAGGAGGCAGATAAATGCCTACAGTGGGAGACAGCCCCATGATATGGTGGGAGGGGGTCAAAAGGACCTGGCCATGTTGCTGTGGTGCTGCCTCTACCCTGATGCAAAGTACATTGACCCAGTGGGCTGTGAAAGACATGTACTGTCCCTGCCTGTAACAGCTGGGAGTGTGCCCTATGGAGTTCAGCTTGCCGCACAGCAAGATTTGCAAGCAGTGGCCCGCATTCTCCATGATGTGAGAGCATAAGGCACTACTATAATGGTACTACAGCGAATGCATCACCAGCAATGTGGACAAGTGGGGGTTAAGCTTGCAGACAAGCTAATTGCTGGTGTAGAAATGTTTTTTCATGGCCAAACTTTCTGTTATACCTGTAGATGTCTCACGAGTAAGTCGAGTCTTAGCAGAAGAAGAAGGTGATGATGATGACAAAGATATCATATTGTTTGGAGATGATGGGTTGGTTAGAAGAAGGACAGACGTGATTGGGAATACTGGTCAGTCGCAGTTCCCCAAAGAATCCAGGGATTCCACTTCATGTGCTGCAATAGACCTCTGGTACCTATAATTGTGTTTGAATCGCCAATGCTTATTTTAATCCTGCAGATTTTGCACACAGCTGTGGTTTTGTGTGCCTGCCTTGAGGAGAAAAAGCGCAATACAGGAATTGCTCGCACAAAGCCAAAGGCAGCCAAGCTGGGCTTAGCTCTGCAACATTTTGGGCGTAACTCACCCACAGTGTCAGAAGAATCAACAGATTCTGAACCAGATGTAGCCCTTGCTGATCTTTGGGCGGTAAGTGGCCTTTATTGATGTGGCCAACGCCCTTTTGCACGGATGTTGCCTCCTCCTCAGCAACTTGATCTGGCTCCTAAGTCCTGTCCAGCACACAATCGTCATCAGAGTCCTCATCCTCCCTGCCGCTTTTATCAGACTGTGAGATATCATGGTGGGCTCCTGGGCCACCCTCCCCTGCTCTGTGTTTTCCCTGACTCTCACTGTCGCTGCCCCCACCATCAATGTCGTGGCTATGGGTGCACTATTACCAGCACCATGAACACAGGTATGCATGGGGTCACCAGCCTCCTCCCCAACCTTCTCCTCAGAGCAGCTCAAATGGTGAGGGCTCACATAAAAGTTGTCAACAGGTAGACTCTCTTGACTGTCTACCATAGGATGTTCTGGGGTTTTCTTACCACTTCTCAGGAAAAAGGAAAGCGCCCCACTAGAAAGGGGCAATGAAGACTGAGAGGACTCCACTGAAAGCCTTCTTTGGGGCTATAAGGAGGACAAGCAGGTGGAACACTGTGACCCCTGGCTCCACAGCATGATGTCAGACTCTGAAGTCGACTCCATGTCACCCTGCTGCGACTGAGAGGAGGAGTGAGCTATCCAATTCACAATCTCATCCTCTGTCTCCTCAACTATAATGTTGTGCCTTTTTGAAGCCAGCAGGGACAACTGCGGTCTACTAATACTATTACTACTTCTACTTCTGGCTGGATAGTTGGTGCTGCTATTACCCACATTTTGGCTCTGACACTTTTGTTTGTAACCTTTCGTAGCCCGGACATTTTTAGGCCTCTCAGATAATGTTGTATACTACCCTGTGTATTGGTGTAGTAATCGTGTATATATGCTGCTAGTTTGAACTTAACCAACAACCCCTCCAAAATATGAATTAAAAACGTGTGAAGACTGAAATAAATGGAAATGGATGTAGGCCTAAATTTGTTATAACTCTCAGATACTTTTGTGTGCTACCCTGTCTATTGGTGTAGTAATCACATATGTCTGTTGCAAGTTTGAATATAATCAACAACCCCAATATAATTATTGTAGACATGTTTGTCAACACAGAAATAAAGGGAAATGGATTTAGGCCTACATTCATTATCCCGCACAGATACTTTTGTGAGCTGACCTGTGTATTAGAGTTGATCATCTATATGCTGGTTTAATGAAATTGAATAAGTAAAAAATAAAATTTCAACCGTGTGGAAAAATAAATAAACTTTAACAGGTGATTAAAGGCCAAGTCTCATGCCCAAATTCACGTTAACACTCGGAGATAAAAAGCCCTAGGCTGTGCATTGTTATATTATTCATGTATATATGCTGGTTTCATTGAGTTGAAAAATCCCCCCAAAAATTTGATTCCAACCCTGTGGAATTCAAATTCACAGAAACATGCAATTGAGGCCTAATGCTCAATTAACGCCTACACTCACAGGTAAATTGCTGCACTACCCTTTAGTAATAATGTAGATATGCTGGTTAAATTAAAGTGAACAATCCCCCAAAAAATGTAATTCTAACTGTGTGAATATAGAACAGAAGGCTTGTGGCCTGACACTCAAATTTATGCTATTGCCAGCCTTTTCCCCCCACAACTGATAGGTCTTGGACATATACTAACAGACCTACCACTGGAGTCCTAGGGATCACAATGTTATACATGGTATCCAATATGTCAAACACTGAGGTCCATATAGTACTCAACCCCCCACATAACCACATCATATGAATAAGACTTGCCTCCACTTCTGTATATAAAGGACACTGAGATTGTGGATCGACCCTCATCCTATAAAGCAGTTGGGGAGTTTTGTAGACCCTATGCAACAAAAGCAATTGCGAGTAGCATTGAGCCGCACTAAGAGATAACAGGAGTATTCTCCAGGATTGACTGCCACTGGGTAGAGGTCAAAGGTCCCATGTCAGCTTACCACTTCTCCTTTAATCCAGCCATTGGATCTCCCAAACATCTCTCCAGAAGGAACCCGTAAGCAAAGGAGATAAGTTTATAAGAGGCAGACATTTGTACTACATGGTCAAACAGTACAGTAGGGGCAATAACGGTAGAAACCACCTTCTCCTAATATTGCATAGCATGTCTTAGTTGTAGATTAGCATAAAAGTCTGACCTCTGTAGGCCATACTCCATCTGAAGTTGCTGAAAGGTTTTAAATGCATCAATATAAAAAACCTGCTGCACATATCAAATGCCCTGCTGCTCCCATCCCCCAAATCCCTCCAATGTATACAATTTCCACAGGTAAGCATTATGCTACAGCTGAGTGCATTTAGTGCAACACTTGATGTCCAGTAAGTATCTATCAGTCCACCAGACCTTGTGCATAAGTAGGAAAATGGGCAAACAAGGGGAGTACGGTTTAAATGCGTGCACCTCCAACACCCCAAGCGGGGTATGGTCTACTATAAGAGACTTTATGATTGATCTCTTAAAGTCTTACACCACCTGCAGGTTTCATCCCTGCATGTGCTGAAGCTGCGTCGCTAAAACGTCCAAGGGTATGGCAGTGCCACTTCCACACTTACTTTAGCCAACTGTAGCTTAGCCAGTTTGATCCTGGGCGCACCTTTTTTCCTACTATAGCTCTAAATAACCCATCAATCCTCTGAAAGTAGTGTTGGGGGATCCATATGGGGGAATTATGGAGAACATATAGCAGTTGGGGCATTAATATAATTTTGACTAAGTTTGCTCTACCTATCACTGACAACAGTAACTTAACCCAGGCCTCAATTTTATGTTTCATTTTATCCAATAAGGGCAATAGATTCAGTCCTATATATTCTCTAACATCTCTTGTAATCCACACTCCCAAATATTTAAATTTGGACATCCACGGTATTGGTATTCCCACCATACTATCTGGAACCACTTGGGCAGCTAGGGGTAACAGTGTCAATTTGGACCAGTTTATAGACAGTCCAGAGAAGTCCCCAAATGTATCAATAGTTCTCATTATCTTAGGTAGGGATTCTATTACATTATCCACAAACAGGAGTAGGTCATCAGGATATAAAGCCAACTGCTCCTCCCATTGCCTATATTTGAAACCCTTAATCTCCGGAGAACCTTGCAGGATGGCAGCTAATGGTTCTCCACTGAGAATAACAGTGAAGACAATGGGAACCCTTGCCTAGTACCTCGCCCTAAACAGAAACTATCCGACAACTCATTGTTAACGCTAATTCTGGCCCTAGGGGCAGCGTACAGTAGCCGAACCAGAGCAATGAAGGATGGACAGAACCCCATTTTCTTCAGGAAAGCCCACAAGTACCTCTATTCCATATTAATGAATGCCATGGCGGCATCCAGCGAGAGAATAGCATTATGAACAGGATCTCCCTGAGCCACTTGAAGATTTAAAAACAATCTCCGTAGATTAATAGCAGTAGATTTTGCCAGGATTGATCAGGATGCTCCACTATCGTAACAACCGTGGCCAACCGCAACACCAATACTTTCGCCAAAATCTTGATATCTAATGTGAGGAGAGAGATCTGCCGGTACAACTCAGGTAGCGTGTAATCCTTCTACGGCTTAGGGAGGATCACCACTGTGGCTTCATACATGGATGGAGGCAGCCTACCTGTCTCATAGGCATGATTGTAAACCTCCAATAGTTTAGGTAACAGATCTTCCACAAACTCCTTATACATCTCCATAGGCAACCCGTGAGGTCCGGGAGCTTTCTCTTTGGACATTGTGCTCACTGCCTGTTTTCGTTCTTTCAATGTAAGGGGAGCCTCCAGGCAACCTCTTTCCTCCAGAGATGAGGTTGGCAATTTCACAGAGTACAAGTACTTCCCCAATTCCTGTTCTACATATGAGACCTTAGTTTGAAATGAATTATCATAAAACTGTCTAAAGAAACGTAAAATACCAGGCGTATCATCCATCACCCCCCCCATCCGGAGTTTGAACACGTTGCACATACGTAGACTCTTGTTGGGCCTTTGCTACACTTGCTAATACGTGCCCTGCTTTCTCCCCCTCCTCAAAATATTACTGTTTCAAGAAGTATCTCTTATTAGAAGCCTGTTCCAGACTTTAGGAATTTAGGGGTCATTTACTAATCTTAAATATGTCTACATTAGGCTTATGTCAGGTGAAGATGGCAGCGCAACAGGTAGTTGAAATGCAATCTGCAACTTTTACCTGCTCACGTCAGTTCTAAAAAAGTGGGCATGATGTGGGCGGGGAAGGGGACGGGCCGGCAGGCTCATCTCATTCATTCATTTTCTATGCCTTTTTCAGGTGTAGAAAATGGTCTAAATATAAGACAGTGAGGAAGCGTCTTACATTTAGAACTGGTTCTGCATGCGTCAAACTTATGGAGAGGCCTGTGCCTCTTCATAATTTTGGCGGATCCACTCCCAGCACAGGGCCTTATTAAGACCGATGTCTAAAATGCTGGTCTTAATAAATGAACCGTCAGAGCTGCCTTCCATGCCCTCAGAGTGTCCCCTGATGGATCAGCAATGTACGCCGCCTCCTTGGAAGTTTGTCAAGTTCGCAGTTCCTCCCCCATTACCCAACTACTGGTTTTGCCAATGTTAATATTCTTACTTAATATACCTCAAACACCTTCATTGAGTTCCACACCATTCCTACAAAGGCTGAACCCTCATTAAAATGATAAAACTCCCTAACTTGAATCCTAGCATCATTGAAATCTATTCTCTTCAGCCAGAATGGATTCTGACACCACATCCTAGGGCCCCTACAACTGATATGCCTCATTTGTAAGGTTACATTCAATAAGCAGTGATTCGATATCGTTCTAGGGGAGAAGTTAGAACCAGACACATTGGGCAATAGACTGTCATTACCAAGTGCGAGATCTATCTTGGACAAGGAAGTGTATGGGGTGGTCGCACAGGAATACTCCTGGACTGTTGGGTTTTTAATGCGCCATACATAAGTAAGACCCAATTTCCCTATTAAACTACCAAATGGTGTGACAGTAGGTAATAGAAGTGGGGATCTGATAGGGAATTTTTCTAATGCTATATTTATGTAACTAAAATCTCCCATAACTAACAAGGGTAAGTGCAGGCACTCCACCGAAAAGCTCAATGCCAAGTGCAGTATAGAGCTAGAGAAAGGTGGCAGTATATACAGTACACCACTATAATAATAAACTCCACATTGTATACTAAGTACTGTACCACCACATAGCATCCCTCCTTTTCTATCTTAACCTTAATCCTTAGGCCTCATGCACACGACCGTTGTGTGCATCCGCGGCCGTTGTTCCGTTTTCCGTTTTTTTTCGCGGACCCATTGACTTTCAATGGGTCCGTGGAAAAATCGTAAAATGCACCGTTTGGCTTCCGCGTCCGTGATCCGTTTTTCCAGTCCGTTAAAAAAAATATGACCTGTCCTATTTTTTTCACGGACAACGGTTCACGGACCCATTAGAGTCAATGGGTCCGTGCTAAATCACGGATGCACACAAGATAGTCATCCGCGTCCGTGATCCGTGTCCGTTTTTCCTATCATTTTCAATGCAAACTTGACTTAGTTTTTTTTTTCACTTTTCATGTCCGTGGATCCTCCAAAAATCAAGGAAGACCCACGGAAGAAAAAACGGTCACAGATCACGGAACAACGGAAATCCGATTTGCGGACCGCAAAAAAAAACGGTCGTGTGCATGAGGCCTAAATAGAGAAAAAGGCACATTTTTGTGTACAAACAGGCTCACCCCCCTGGAGTATGCAAAATATACAGAGTGATACTCCCAGCCCATCCACGACTTATGGAGCCACTGCACAGTATCCGCTGACATGTGTATCCATGGAATGCGTTCGCTGAGCCATAAGCTTGCGCATGCGCCGTGGATACACATGTCAGCGCCTGGAATCGGCGTCACAGGACGCACTGCACATGCACCAGCCGGCAATGAGGAGTGAATAAATTAGCAGTGGGGCGGTGCTGGGCTCCAGGAGAAGGGGCCCGTCTGGGCTCCAACGGCTGGAGGGACAACCCCTTGGGCTCCTTACTCAGGTAATTACCATATTAACAAAAGCGATTTTCTAGACAAATGACAACACTTAGGGTAGTAATACTAGTATATTTTAATACAAAACGAGCAGACTGATGTGATGATGTTAAAAGCTCTGTCACGAAAATCCAGGTGACAGAATCTCTTTAATGGCAAAATGGCTTGAGAGAGATCAATAAAAACTGAAATAAATGAAACAGAACATAAAGCTCTGTATGCAAAGAAGATAAAATATAGTAATAGTCCTTCTGTCAGCCCCTTTGAAGGGTCTCTAACATTTAAAAAACACATTAGTAGGTGTCTAGGTTCTAAAATACCAATCACAAGAATGCAAGGGTTGTTGTGCCACTTCAGCTCCTATCAGCAACAATTATTCAAATCTCTCTGGAGTTGAAGGGCGCACATTTAGATTTAGCAAGACAGGGGTCAGAATCTGGTAGTCTCTTAGAGTCTCTATGAATTGTCAGATTTTTTTGGGATTTTTTTTAGATTGATATGATATTGCCACAGTAAAAAATGAGCTTAAAGTACAGATTAAAGTTAACTTATTTTGCTAAAGAGAAAGTCACCATAATGTCATATACCTAGATTATAACGTGTGATCCAGAGTTAGGATGCATTTTCACTTCTATTTGTTTTCTTACTGGCTAAAAATGTAATACATTTCAGAACAGCTAATGAAAGCTATACGCATTCTCATCAAGCATAAAGCACAACTAGAAAGGTATTATATTTAACCACAAATGAGAGGTTCACTTTGAAATTTCCATATTATAGATATGTGTAAGCAACATGTAAAATAAGCTGTATTTATTCTTTTTTGTGAGTTCAGTTTAAGAAGCTTTCTTACATTCCCTCTCTTTGATCAGTGCAATATGCTGCCAAAGCAAGAGCTTGAGTGAACTGTGTTGGCCCATGCTAAGTTCTATTAAGCTACAATGACAGAACAGGAATTTTTATGCTTCATGGATGTAAATCACATTTAATATGCTTGGTTTTTTTTTCTTAGAAGAGGATTCATATGAAAATTTTGCATTACTTACAGGAAATATATTTTATTATATGGGGGATTCAGTCAGCACAACCCTGTATGCAGGTGGACATCGCTATGGCGAAATTCACATACAAACGTAAAAACACAAATGCAATAGCACTCTGCAACCAACACTCTGCCCTGCCTCTATGCTGGATGTTGAATGAGGCATTGGTGTACATTTTGCAGAAAAATATTTGTAAACTGGGATTCAATAAAACGTAACCTTTACTAGGTCAATTAAAATAATTGTCACACTGGGTGAGAGACGACATAGACAACACTTACAACAGTAAATTCCTCCACTGCATCAATTTATATTCATATTCCATTTGGAAATAATAAAAAAGAGAAAAAGATGGGTGGATCTCACCTCGTCTGGGCGGGGTCCAACTGTGGAAGATGGTCCTGGCAATGGTCTTACCTTGGACCTGTGTGACCAGGTGCTGGTGTGGTGTTGGCACGATGTTATATCCTGCAAGGCCCTATTATGGCTTTCCTGCCTGCCTAGGGGGATAGGGACTCATAACAAGCCTGCCTACCACAATGGAGCACCCGCCCCGACAGGGGCGACCCCACACCGAGCCTTTCCCTCAGTATGGGTCTTAATCCTATCAAGCCCTAACTACAACGCCCTACATGCCATGTTTCTGTCACTTCTGGACATCATCAGGGGACTTCATATGTATATTCCAGGGCAACTACAAATAGAAGTTATAAACAAACACTCAATATAGATCACCAGTATTTGAGCACCGCACGCAACGAATATGAATATGAATTGATGCAGTGGAGGAATTTACTGTTGTAAGTGTTGTCTATGTCGTCTCTCACCCAGTGTGACAATTATTTTAATTGACCTAGTAAAGGTTACGTTTTATTGAATCCCAGTTTACAAATATTTTTCTGCATTATTTGGGTGTAATTACATACCACTTACAGCAACTAGTAAGAGTGGTATACATAAATTGTTTTATCTTAATTGGTGTACATTTTGGCCAAAGCGTAATAAGCCACTCACCACGTCAAGTTCGCCTCTATGAGTGGTCCCCAACACTAGTTCCTACCTGTTTATGGGCCATGATAGCCACACAAAGTCCAGGGAGCGCAGGTACAGCATGCACGCCAGGCACACTCTGCTTTTAACCCCGTCCGGTGCCGTGACAGCTTTCATCGGATCCAGGGATGCAAGTACCAACATGCATGCTGAGCCCACTATATACTTCTCCTGGAGCCAAATGGCTACTGTTAGGCGCTGTAAAAGTAGACTCAGTTTTATACTGCCTTTAAAACCAGCCTCCAGGGCAGACTAACTGGTCAGGTGTGCGTGACTGCATGGAGATCGCCACGCCTCCAATATATACTACAAAGAAAAAATGTGGGGGATTCAGTCAGCACAACCGTGTATGCAGGTGCACATCGCTATGGCAAAATACACATACAAACGTAAAAACACATAGAGGCAGGGCAGAGTGCTGGTTGCAGAGTGCTATTGAATTTGTGTTTTTACGTTTGTATGTGTATTTTGCCATAGTGATGTGCACCTGCATACAGGGTTGTGCTGACTGAATCCCCCACATTTTTTCTTTGTAGTATATATTGGAGGCGTGGTGATCTCCATGCAGTCACGCACACCTGACCAGTTAGTCTGCCCTGGAGGCTGGTTTTAAAGGCAGTATAAAACTGAGTCTACTTTTACAGCGCCTACCAGTAGCCATTTGGCTCCAGGAGAAGTATATAGTGGGCTGTAGTGCCCTAGAGCAAAGATACTTTGTAGTCTGGACATTTGTGTACATTTTCCCCTATTTCCCCTATGCAAAGTCATCAACTCCTCAATTTGTTTCACTTTAAAGGGTTAACTTGCACTGACGTGTACTGTTTAATATTGTGTAACTGCATTTTATATGTTTGTTGTGATATATATCCTGTTCATTTGCACAGCACTGTGTAAAGGGTTAATAAATACTGAGAGACTTTTGGGACTTTCTAGCTAATAATGAGAAGCTGGTAATTTCCACAGCTACCATAAGGTTTAAAGAAGAGCATGTTTTGGAGGTAAAAATACAGACTGAACTTTTGGATGTCTGGTTTAGTTATATCATTATGTCTAAAAACCTGTTTTGTCTGGAAAAACTGCTGTGTCATTGAGATTCATTGAACTTCCAAAGCAAGTCTATGAGAGACCAGAAACGTAACATTGTAACTGTTTGTGCTGATTTTCTCCTCTCCACCCCTCCCACTAGAAGGATCTAGGTTATCCCTAAACTGTATATAAGGATAGCAGTCAGAGCCCCTAGTGTTCTTCAGTTAGGGATCAGTGCAGAGAAGAAGAGACTCATGAGTGATCAGAAGAAGACGCTGAGATGAGGATGCTGATGTCATGGCGGGGAGTGGGGGAAACCCCCCACCGTGCGATATCAAAGGAATAACGGGTAGCTGCTAGGCCAGGATGCCGGGATCAGGGAGCAGGTCACCTCCTAATGCATCCCTAATTCTGACCCTGACTCCTAACCGTATGAGCCAACCCAGATGGTAGGAGGGCTCATACTCCGGAACCTCGGGGCCTACTAACCCTCAGGAAATTCCTTAACATCTACTATCTTCTATGACCACAAGGGTGGCCCTCACTGGACAGATGGAATATGAAGACCAGGAGGATAACTCCAGCATACACCATGGCTGGAGTACCCCCCAGCTTCAGGCATCCAGCAGAGGCTAAATAGCCCAAGCAGCCACACCCACACACACATAAACCCAGTGTTAACAAAACACTAGGAAGGGAGTTAACCCTTCCAACACCAGACAAGGAAAGGAAGCCACTTAAAAGGGGAAGTGCACACACAAGCATAGAAAGCTACACATTGCTGCAGGCAACAACATGCATGGCAACCATGTCACGGCAATCACCCAGAAGGCCGAGAAACTGCCACCGCATGCACACACAGCAACACATTGCCGCGGGCAACCGCAACTGTAGCAACAGTGTCACAGCGCACACACTAGGCCGTGACAGCTGAGCCACAGACACACAGGTCACCAGCCTGCGACCAAGCACACAGTTGGACAACTAAGCAATCGACTGTGGGTCTTCAGCCTTTGGCTAGGATTCCAGCCTTCTGAGAGAGAGGGACAACTAGCTCAGGCCTCGCCTGTATTTTTTTTGCATTTAAGTGCACTTCCAGTAAAGAAGGACACTGGTTAATTGCAGACCCTGAATTTCTAGACCTTTTTCCTATTGATGTGCACCACGCGTTACCACCCTTTCCACAGACCAGCAACACATAGTGACACCTCAACCATGTTTGGGGGACCCAGGGTAGCGTTGTGGGCACCCCAAACCCAGCCACTACACTGTCAACCTTTGCCACCCTTTCCTTGCTGATAGCAATGGCCAGAAAACAAACAATATAATACAATACACAATTTTTATGCAATTTGTAGAACCCCCTTGTCTGAGATACTACACACCCCCTTGTTGAAAGCCAGGCTATCCTCCGGCTGTGCTTGTTGTCCCTCCTGGTAGTCTTGTATCTGATGTCCAAGCCTTAGTTCTCGCTGACCCCCTCCCTTGCATTGCTGTGAAGAGACCAGGTTAAGGACATAAGAGCTTATACAACAGACAATGCCTAGACTAAAAATGTCTAACTTCAGACACTGCTTTGAGGTGAGAGGTAACAGCAAAGCCACCCATCACCAAATAGCCACTAGGCCAGTTTCAACTAAGTTCTGAATTACCACTAGCCAACCTGCTGCTATATCTTTGCTGGTGCTATAGAAGAAATACACTAAAGTCTGCTGCTACTATATGTATTTCAAGTTCTAAGTTGCACTTAGTAAAATAGATTTTGTTATGTTTAACTATGGCCTCATTCTTCAGTACTATTATTCCACTGCACCAATCCCCAGGGAACAACGGCCTGAGGGAGTGCCCTGTGACAGAACACTTTATCAGGCCACTACCACTCCTATCCTCTACACTGGCATCTCAGGGGGTATCTACATCGAACTTGGTGTTACAGACAGAATTGTACCTTCGTGCCTTACTGTCATTGGCCTAATTGCGTTTGGACTAAGAGAGACTTTGTTGCCTTGCTGGAATAAAAATCAGTGGAAGCTACAGCCATATAGTGTTAACAACACTCCGTGTGTGTTTCACATTCACCATTACTTGCTACAAAGACCCAGAAACACTCCATTCTCAGTGCACCAGCACAGAAGGGGTTAATGTGCCATATTGGCTCAAAGAACAGCCCATTCAGAGCTGGAAACCAGAGAGATAGCCCAACGGAAGTGCGGGAATCCAACGGCCCGCCTTCACAGAGAAACTATCTGTTCAGCAGGAGGAACTAAAGTGCTTTGGTTAAGTTCCCGTGGGTACGACAAAAATAACTGTATCCCACCAAAATTAAAGGTCACAGCCATCTTGGAAAAGATGCCGTGATACAGTTCCAGCTTCATCAGACTTTGAAATTCAATGCACAAAAAGTCTGAGTGAGCACCGCTTGGGAAACTCAACTTGCTAGAGACTGTCTGGGTCTAGAATCAGCATTACAAAGCACTATTTTTCCCTATCTTGGGCTGCAACTCTTAAAAGGGCCACTCACTTATTCTGCTGCTGTTGCCCATAGCAACCGTCTCCCAAATTGTAGCATTGCCTCCCGCTGACCTAACCAATCAGAAGAGCTCATCTAAAACCATGTCTGAAAATAACATCCAGATTGCCTGCAGCAACACAACACCTGCAGCTGCAGCTACCTGCATCATGCCTCTAACCCTGCAATACTACTTTGGGGTCCCCTGGCTCCCACTCTTTACAGGAGAGCCTCAAGAGACTTCTGTGATAAAATGTTGGCTACCTTTAAGCTGTACCCGGTAGCTCAGGACCAAAAAGTGGAGATCTTATTCGTCCAGAGCCGAAGACAGCAGAGCAGATCCTATACAGACCAAGTAACGCCTTTGAAACCAGGACTGCCTCTGAACTCAATACATGTTCATTTGGGAAGTGACAGCACCCTCAGGAGTCTTTAAAAGACTTTGCATGAGGGCTGTTGTCCATGTATACCCCTGCGAGGCTGAGAGTAAGAATCAAACCCTGAAAGAGTATTTTATCGAAGGTGTCACTAATGAAAAGCTAAAGAGTCAGATAAAGATGCTATTAGCTAAGCATCCAGATACTCCTTTATTGGATTTTAAAGAACTTGCCATTGGTATCTTGGGGAGGGACCGTAAGTCATAAATAGGCGAGAACAGTAAACTTGCTGTCCATTCTTCTGCCCACAGACCACAGCCGTACTGCCAAGCATGGAGCCCAAGCTTCTGTTCTGGATGCAGTTGCTGCTTTAACCTACCAAGTCTCCTTCCTAGCTGAAAGCAGAAATAAGATGAAGAAACAACTGGAGCAGCGTCCCAAGACAGAGAAAATAACTCCCCAATCTGGGAATTGACTTCCTTCTGGTCCCAAAGAGAATCAACACTGAAGCACACTGAAGGAACCTGCTGGCAGTTAAACAGGCATCCCCGAGGCCAAGGATCGCCCTTTGAGAGGAAGAGTACTAGGTCCCGAAGATCCAGCTTGGATGCCTAAGTATGTGGGATCCTGACCTAAAGTTGTGAGTCCCTTTACAGCCTTAATAGACACTGTGTCCCAAGTGACCACTATTTGACAAGCGGCATTTGAACATTGCTGTAACAGGACACAGCTGACCCAGCTCCCCAAATCCTGGCTAGATATCATTGCCAGCAATGGGAAACCTGAACCTGTGCATGGGTACTGGGAGATTACCCTGCAGATTAGAGACAGTGACTGGGCTCCCATGGGAAACAGTTATTGTTATCCTTGTGCAGGACAACGAAAACCTCCTATTTGTCCTTGGTATGAATTTGCTTTGCAACTGCTACAGTGAAGTGCTGGAAGCCTTGAAGAGAACTATCCCAACAGCACCCCGATCAACTCAGAGGGCCATTTATCAAGGTGTCTTCCACCCAATAGATATTCATCAATCAGAAAGGGGAAATACAGTATGTCGTTCTCAGCATCAACGATGTTCAGCCAGTCAAGCTGCAGCCTGGAGCAGAGACCTTGTTATGGTGCCATAGCTGCAGAAGTATACAAGGCCAGGACTATCATGCCTTAGTGGATCCTATGCAACTGACCATCCCCTCATCCTTGCAGTCAGAAGTCTGGTCACCATGTTACAAGGGAGAGTGCCTATACGCCTGGCTAACTTATGTGACCAACCAGTGGAATTGAAGAACCACTACCCAGTTTGCCATCTGTTTTTTGCCACAAACTATAAACTTATTAATAGGTTATTTGATAATCAAAAATTACTCTATATGTTAGAGATGAGTGAACTTCTTGAAACTTGATTTGTCTAATTGTTCAACATGTTCAATTTGTGGCCAAATCGATTCCACAAAAATCAAACGTGCTTCAATTGAACTGAAATTGGTATTTGGTAACCAAGATAGTATATGACACTCTGAGGTCTCCTAGCACTCTTGTTCTCAATTTAAAAAAAAAATTATTTAATTTTTGCTTCCCCTCCCCTTTAAGCTCTTTAACGCAATTACAGCAATAGCAAATGATGTCATAGTGACACTGACATATATAGCTATGGGTAAATGCACTGTTGATGGTGTTAACAAACTGTGCTTAAAAATTGTACAGACACATTTTGTATCCTTTTTAATATTAGAAAGCTTCCAAAAATTGTCCCTTTTTGGGAGCAGATGGATTTAAACACAGTGTTATTGGAATAAATAATGGCTTGTTGGGACCAAGAATCTAACAATTATGCCTTAACAGAGGCAGACCCTGACCCTGTTTATCCTCACATATGTTAATGTCATGAGAAACAGTGTCTTGTTCTTTACAAGTATTCAAAAAGTATTCATTAACAGGGGCAGATTGCCTGCCTGAATTTATAAACACACAGGAGTTAATTGTCAGAGGAATCAGTGGCTTGTTTTGAAGTTGAATAAGCTTAGAAAAAAAAACATTTTATTTGTTAGAAGCAGCAGCAGCACAGTGTGGTTGTAGAAAGGGTTAGTTATGTAGGGACAATAAATGGTAGTAAACTAGTAATGGGAGTTAGAGCAGTAGCAGCACAGTTGCGCAGCTGTGTTGGGATAGTGGTAATAATAGTGGCTTTTGTGTAGGGCTAATGGTAGTGGCAGTAGAGGTAATGGAAGTGGAAGTAGGGGGATAAGCAGCAGTGAGAAGCAGAGTAGCATGGTAGGCAGGCAGACAGTAGTAGTGGCGTGATGGGGCTGGCAATAAATAGCCACTGTCATCAATGGCAAATCTATTCATCGGCCTCAACTGGGGGTCTGAAAATACTCATAAATCCATTCGTTGTTCATTTTGATAAAAGTGATTTTTTTTTGTACTCTGGAAATGGACAATTGTGTCCTTTTTCATGTGGCACCTCCTATAGTGCAGAAAACTTTCTCTGAGATGAGAATGGATGCTGGACAAGACAGTACAGAGAGAACAAACTGGGCCAGTTCTGGCCACTGTTCCAATCTGGCTGCCCAGAAGTCCATGGGGTCAAGGAAAATTATATACACTGTTCAAAGACTATAGTCCATGTAGAACTGTACATGATTGTTCAGGCGGTATGTCTGTGTTTGTTGATTTCCATCAGTGTGGCGAAGCAGATAAAAAACTGCTCCATCCTGTTCATGAAACTGAACTGGCTGCTGCGGATTCTGCTGCTTGTGTATTCCACCATACTCCGGATTAATCCTCTGGCACTCGTGTTAAAACTCCATATTTTCTTTATTAGAAACGCATTAGAAACATCCACATTGAACAAAATAAAAAAATAGAAGCAGACAGTAATGCTATGCATTTTGGATGTATAGACACATCCTTCCTCCTTTCCCGTTCCCGTTCCCCCCCCACTCCCACATAGCGACGATTGCTCATTATAGCTAGTCGGCTCACAAGTAATCAATACAATATTTATTACTAACACTAAATTCACATAAACACTTGTATAAAAATGTATAAATTAAGTCACGGTCCCTCATGTACTATAAGTTGCGGAGCTCACACAACCTACAATTCATATGCTATATTCATATGCTGCGATTTTTTCATATCCCACTGCTGATTTATCAGGTAAATAAATATTCAATCCTGGATTCATCCATTTATTGTAGAGCGTACTTGTGGTATGTTCAAAGTGTCCTGCGTTAGTGCGCTTTTTATCAAACTCCAATGTAATTATATATAGAATAATGTGTACAAGAACCCTGAGATGGGCTTATGTGAAATGTCCTGCGCTGCTGCATTTGTTTAACGAAGCTCCGGTATACCTGCGTGTGAAGCAGTACACATAGAAAGCCTTGGGAATGGGCTTAGTCTTCTTATTGCACGTTCTCACAGAATGTTATGCGCTAAAGCGCCTCTTACCGATCTCCGGTGTGGTTGCGTGTAAGATAATACATACGTTGCTTCGAAGGTTTTGCTGTATGCTGGCTGTTCACCAACGGCCTCCCGGATCTCCAGGCAGCCTCTGCTTTCGTGCCGGCACATTGCGCATGCGTATAAGGAGTATCCAGACGCCAAGTTGTTACTTTTGTATTGCTCTAAAAGCGGGAATATATTTATCAGAAAATCGCAGCTTTATTGTGCCTGGAAATCCGGGAGGCCATTGGTGAACAGCCAGCATACAGCATACAACAAAACCTTCGAAGCAACGTATGTATTATCTCACACGCTGTGTCTCCACTGCTGAGAAAGACAGTCTCTTCCCATAACAGCTGCTCTAGGTGGTCATGGTGGTGTGTAGAGATTTCTCAAAAATTCGATTTGGTCGGTTCACTGAATTTTCCGAAAAGATCCGATTCGATCTAAATTTATTTGTGGCGAATTACGTTAAAAAAACAGCTAGTTCCTCCCTGCAGAGAGCCTGTAAAGTGGTGTAGAAGACTGTGTCTTGCAGTAACACGCATAGGGAGTCTGCTGTGGTAGTAAAACAATACTGTGAGTCAGTATGACACGCACATGACAGGCGTTGCTCTTAGATACACTTCACACTTCACTTATTTGGTCAATTACAGGGCCAAAACTGACCAAATAACTCAAATGTGAACTCAGCCTTACAGGTCAATGTTAGAGCCAGGTATAAAGAACCGTGCTGAGGCCCAAGATCCTACTATAGCGTGAAAGAATGCACTCCTTTTACACCGTCGCCAGCTTATTCCACATAGATGTCTACAGAACCTGTTCTATTTAACGCTTATACAAGTAGAGCCCACCTGACAGAGTGGAGAGGGTGTCAGCAGTAAGTTTGTGTTGACGTCACTGATTATTTTGCCCTTCCTCTGATCCGTCAAAACAATAACCCCCAAAAGATGGATTCTGTCTGTTGAGCGTCTGCCTTCACTCAGTCAGTATTTGGTAAATAATCCATAAGAATTGCTAAAGTTAAGAAAAAACAGGAGTGGATCCAAAACAGAGATGATACTTAAATGGAATCTTTGCATGTCTTCTGTGTTTTGTACCCACTCCAGCTTTTGGCTACCAAATCATAAGCCAATTCTGATGCAAAATATGGACCATGTCATACAGGCCTTACAGCTGCTACATAGACAGGATCCGCTGTGAGTTTCATTTTTCCTTCCTTCTGACAGATCAGAAGAAGGGTCAAATAAATGATGATGTCAACCAGGCCAAAAAGGCAAAATAGTGGCCCAGTCATGTAGTAGGGATGATGGGAACAACATGAGAAGGCCACAGAGTGGCCCAATGACAGATTGGTGAGGTGGCAGCAGCATGAGGAGACCATAGAGTGGCCCAGTTACATAGTGGTGAGGTGGCAGCAGCATGAGGAGACCACAGAGTCGCTCAGTGACATAGTGGTGAGGTGGCAGCAGCATGAGACCACAGAGTGGCCTATTGACATAGCGGTGAGGTGGCAGCAGCATGTGGAGATCACGGAGTGGTGAGGTAGCAGCAGCATGAGGAGACCACAGAGTGGTGATGTGGCAGCAGCATGAGGAGACCACAGAGTGGTGATGTGGCAGCAGCATGAGGAGACCACAGAGTGGTGAGGTGGCAGCAGCATAAGGAGACCACAGAGTGGCCCAGTGACATAGTGCTGAGGTGACAGCAGCATGAGGATACAACAGAGTGGCCCAGTGACATAGTGTTGAGGTGGCAGTAGCATGAAGAGACCACAGAGTGGCCCAGTAACATAGTGGTGAGGTGACAGCAGCATGATGAGACCACAGAGTGGCCCAGTAACATAGTGGTGAGGTGGCAGCAGCATGAAGAGACCACAGAGTGGCCCAGTGACACAGTGGTAAGGAGGCAGCAGCATGAGGACACCACAGAGTGGCCCATTGACATAGAGTTGAGCTGACAGCAGCATAAGGAGACCACAGAGTGGTGAGGTGGCAGCACCATGAGGGGACCACAGAGTGGCCTAGTGACATAGTGGGAAGGTGGGGGGGCAATACCAGTACCAGCTGAAGATGGTGGGTGGATGTAGGAGCACCTGGAAGCAGGTGTGGTATCAGGCGGGTGGCAGCATCAGAAAAGTAGCTGAAGCAGATAGCCAGAAGAAACATGTCTCTTTTGTCAAAGTGTAGGTGTGGCACCATGGATGATCTAGTCTAATGCATCAGGCACTAGTGTTTGAAAATCCTGGCTGATCCACACCTGATTCATCTTCACAAAGGTCAGTTTCTCCACATTTTGTGTGGACAGGCGAGTTCTCCTTGGGGTAACTATGGGCCCCGCCGCACTAAACACCCTCTCTGATGCCACACTGCTGGCCGGGCAGGAAGGCTTGTCCAGGGCAAACTCAGCAAGTTGCGGACAAAAATCGAGTTTGGCTGCCCAGTAGTCCAGCGGATTTCTGATGGAGCTGGTACTGCTCCTGCCCGCTTCAATCCCACCAGCAGCCATGGCAGTGGAACGTGAGTGCAGAGGCCCCCCGGTCAGACCTGCATGAGGATGGGCGATGGCGCACATAGGCAGCGGCCAACTGACTGCATAGGATGTCTCGATAGTAGTTCAGTTTGTCCTCCCTCTCAGAGGGTGTAAAAAAGGCCCCCATTTTGGACCGGTAGTTAGGGTCTAACATGGTGGAGAGGCAGTAGTCATCCTTCTGCCGAATGGTGACAGCTGTCACTACGCAAGCAACTGAGCATGCATCAGGCCATTTGCGCAAGTGACTCTGAGGCATTCCCTGCCTCCATCTCCACTGCATACTGCCACAGTGTTTCTGGGTCACTTGCCTCATCTTCCTCATCGCTCGTGTGTGGGAGGAAAACACTACACTGAGCATAGGAGGGAAAGGGGATACTGGAATAAGGCTTGGAAACTAGGGAAGGAAGATGGACACCTCCTACAGAAAACCCTAACTCCAGTCCTGACAGACTACCAGTATGAACAGGCCCCAAGGGTAGGCAAGTTCATACACCTGTTCCTCCAAAGGGAAGGACGAACAGGAGTCTCCCTCAGGCCTAATGACAAACAACAGGGAAAGGCAACACACACGTATATATAAACAAAATACAAAAGGGAAAGGAATCACTTATCTTCAATGAAGCTTTGGTAGCACCAGGAACTCAGCCGAGAACCAAACACAAGCTAACCACAAGTCCAACAGAAGCTATAAAGAGCATAGCATAGTGGGAGAAACAACAATAACTAGAGAAGGTTAAATGACCACAATAGCCACACCTGGGGAAAGAAGATGTGGCAAGCAGCAGAAACAACACAGACGGCATTTGATCCAAAAGGAAAACATGTCTGATCAAACCACGTGTTGCTAGTCTCACAGATCTCCTGCCACCTGTCGGGGGAACGTCCGTATTTCTCGGTATGTCCGTGACATCCTGCTTCTCCTCTCCTGTCACCTGTGTAGGAAAACCAGCCATTTTTCTACGCATTGCTTGTGCTGGAATGTCCTCCTCCTCCTCTAGTTCAGCCCCCACAGGGCTAACGTGGCCGTGAGATGTAGTCACCATGTCTCCTGTCCCTTTACCAGCCAGATTGAGCAGCATCTGTTCCAGGACATGAATCAGTGGAATTTCGTTGTTCATCCTGTAGTCCTGGCGACTGACAAATAAAGTTACACAGGGGAGTACTCCTGTCCGCTTGGATCATCAGGAAATCGTTGATGGCCTTTCTCTGTTCGTACAGTCAGACCAACATATGGAGGGAGGAATTCCAACGGGTGGAAACGTCGCATATCAGATTATTTTGGGGGATGCCGTTCTGCCGCGGCAGCTCAAGGAGGGCGTGCTTTGCGGTGTACGAGTGGCTGAAGTGCATGCAAAGTTGGCCATTTTTAGGATGTCTTGCAGATGGGTGGAAGACTTCTGGAACTGCTTGACAACCAGATTGAACACGTGTGCCATGTAGGGCGCATGGATCAGCCCTCCTTGACGCAGCGCTGACACAATGTTCTTCCCGTTGTCGGTCACCATGGTTCCGATTTTCAGTTGTCACGGAGAAAGCCAGGATTCAATTTCTTGATGAAGGACACGGAGCAGTTCCTCCCCTGTGTGACTCCATTCGCCCAGGAAAACTAGGTGCAGAACAGCGTGACACCACCGTGCCCTGCACATGTGGTATGCTGGAGGAGCACTGTGAATTGTCCCTGCAGTGGAGGCTGAGGACACAGTGGAGGATGAGGAGGCAAAGGCGGACATTGTCGCAGGACCAGCGGCGTGAGAACGTGAAGACAGAAGCATTTTCACCTGGACAAGTTGCTGGTATGGCTGTGCAGGAACCGCATTTACCCAGTGGGTCATAAAGGACATATATTGTCCTTGACCATAGTTATAGCTCCACACGTCGGCGCTGTCGTGCACTTTGGCAGACACTGACAGGCTCAAGGACTGGCCCACCTTCTGTTCTACATATGTGTGCAGGGCTGGTACTGCCTTTTTTGCAAAGAAATGACAGATTGTGGCTCTCCACCTCCGCTCAGCACAAGCCATCACCTCTCTGAAAGGTGCAGAGTCCACCACTTGGAAAGAGAGGGACTGCAGCACCAGCAACTTGACCAGGAGCACGTTCAGCTTCTGCGCTGTTGGATGAGTGCACGCATACTGTTGTCTCTTGGCAATCGCTTTGGTGATCGATTGCTGATGGAATGACTGACGAGGAGTAGGAGGACGAGGAACAGGAGTATCAGGACCAGCAGACAGACAGCTCTCTTCAGCTGAGGTGGTGGAGCCTTGACTGCATGAAATTGGGTGTGTGCCACTGGGTGATGCAGTGGTTGCAGGCTGAACCACCACATTGTAGCCAGACGCAGAGCCATGGTGCCAACATTGGCACCCTGGCCACGCTTGACCTTCTGCCCACAAATTCTGCAAATGGCCATGTTCACCTCCTCCGGCGGGCTAACAAAAAATTGCACACCGCCGAGTATGGCATTTTCCCCCCAACACTCTGCGCTGACTGCCTGCTACCGCTGCCTCCGTGAACCCCTGCACCGCTAGTTTCTGGGCCAGTAGGCTCCTGCGAAGCGGTTGGTCTACCCCAGGCATGTTTGGCTTCCGACCTCCCACTGCTGCCACCCTGCTGACTGACAGTCCCGCTACCACCCTGCTGGCTCATCCGCTGCCTCCCTCTTCTTCTGATGATGATGATGATGAAGCCCCTTCTTCACCCGGCTCCCAAGTGCGATCGGCTACATCATCATCATCCTCTACTGTCTGCACTGATGTCCCCCTTAACCGTCTCAGGGCCAGGAGCCTGACCGCTCGAAACACCTTCTCCCACGCGACTCTCATCATCACCATTTTTTCCCCACCTACCGGAGGAAGCGGCTGATGTTTTCTCCAGATGGCTGGGCAGTAGCTGCTGACTGTCCTCTAGTAGCTCGTCCTCGCTGAAAAGTGGAGCAGAGCCGACGGCATATAATACTTCTCGTGCTGAGGAATCTGAAATTCACAGAGGAAGGTTCAGAACAGCTGGGGGCACAGGGTCTGCTCTCGGGCCATGCCAACTAAGCGTGGTGTCAGAGGAACCCACTGACTCTTGGTTGGGGGTGTCTGATGTCACTTGCAATGAAGTTGAAGACCGAGTCAACCATTCAAGTACTGTTGGGTTTCTGGTAAAGACATGACCGCTAGATGACACTGAGAGCACAGGCCTCTCGCTGCGACTCTTGCTGCCACTAACCTCCCCTTCTTCTGCTGCCTGCGACAAAAACATTTTGGCCACAGCCCGTTCTCTTTGAAGGGTCTGTCACCTGTCTGTCTGACATACTGTATACTAAAATAATTAAATAAAAATTAAAATACCCCCCAAAAAAGGCTGTAGTACAATGTTATTTCACCGCTGAATGGCAATCAAGACATATTTTTTCTTTTGATTAATGAACTCCCCCCTCCAAAAAAATAAAAATAACAATCGCAATTCACTGCAGAAGGTCAATTAAGATGTATTCTTTTTCCTATAACTACACCCCAAAAATATATATATAACTCACAATTCACCGCAGAGCTAATGGGACGTACGTACATTTCCTTTTAATACACCACGGAAATGGCTGTAGTACAATGTGACTTCATTGCTGAATGGCAATTAAGACATTTTTTTTTTCTAATTAATAAACTCCCCACCCCCCCAAAAAAAAAATAACAATCACAATTCACCGCAGAACATATAATAGGTAGTAGGACATATAATAGGAAGTAGGTTTATTTCCCTTCAATATGCCCCGTAAATGGCTGTAGTACAATGTAACTTCAATTAAGACACTCTTTTTCCTATTTCTACACCCCAAAAAAAGGAATGTAACAATAACAATTGACCTCAGAACGGCTAATGGGACGTACATATATTTCCTTTTAATACACCGCGTAAATGTTACTTCACCGCTGAATGGCAATTAAGGCTACTTTCACACTTGCGTTCGGAGCGGATCCGTCTGGTGTCTGCACAGACGGATCCGCTCCTATAATGCAAACGATGGTATCCATTCAGAACGGATCCGTCTGCATTATATTTCAGAAAAAAATCTAAGTGTAAAAGTTAGTCAGACGGATCCGTCCTGACTTTGCATTGAAAATCAATGGGGGACGGATCCGTTTGAAATTGCACCATATTGTGTCAACTTCAAACGGATCTGTCCCCATTGACTTACATTGTAAGTCTGGACGGATCCGTTTGGCTCCGCACGGCCAGGCGGACACCCGAAAGCTGCAAGCTGCATTCGGGTGTCCGCCTGCTGAGCGGAACGGAGGCGAAACGGAGCCATACTGATGCATTCTGAGCGGATCCACAACCACTCAGAATGCATTGGGGCTCTACAGATCCGTTCGGGGCCGCTTGTGAGAGCCTTCAAACGGAGCTCACAAGTGGAACCCCGAACGCAAGTGTGAAAGTAGCCTAAGACACATATATATATTTTTTCTGATTAATGAACTTCCACCACCAAAAAAAAATAACAATCACAATTCACCACAGGAGGTCAATTAAGACGTATTCTTTTTCCTATTTCTACACCTCAAAAAAAGAAATTAACAATCACAATTCACCGCGGAACAGCTAATTGAATGTACGTATATTTCCTTTTTATACACCACATAAATGGCTGTAGTACAATGTTACTTCACCGCTGAATGGCAATTAAGACATATAATATTTTTCTGATTAATAAACTGCCCCCCCCAAAGAATAATAATCACAATTCACAACAGAACGGCAATTAAGACGTATTCTTTTTCCTATTACTACACCCCCCAAAAAGAAATATAACAATCACAATTCACCACAGAACGGCTAATGGGACGTACGTATATTTCCTTTTAATACACCATGGAAATGGCTGTAATACAAAGTTACTTTAGCGCGGAACGGCACTTATGACATATATCTTTTTCTCCTTTTTTTTCTATTAATACACCCCCCAAAAAAACATAAAACAATGTAAAATCAATGCAGAACGGCTAATGGGAAGTAAGTATCTATCCTATTAATACACCCCGTAAATAGCTATAGTACAATGTAACTTCACTGCTGAACAGCAATTCTGACATATTTTTTCCTTTTTTTTTCCCTATTACTACACCCCCCAAAAAAAGTAAAACAATGTAAACTCAATGCAGAACGGCTAATAGGATGTAGGTATCTTTCCTATTAATACACCCAATAAATGGCTGTATCACGCAGAATTTGCACCCTAATCACAAGCAATTTTTGCTGGAATTAGTGATGTATCATATAGTGCAAACAACCTAAAAGCAGCAGTATAACTGCAATTTGGATCCCCAATTAGTGCAGCAAGGTGTAATAGAATCGCTCTTATTACCAGGCTGTACTCTCCCCTATTGCACCCTGTTCTCCTTTTAGGCCTCTCCTTTTAGGCCTTTTTCCGTTTACGTTCCGTTTTTTTGCGTTCTGTATACAGACCGTATACAGAACCATTAATTTCAATGCCTTCCATTTCCATATTTCCATTTTTCCGTTCCGTTTAAAGATAGAACATGTCCTATTATTGTCCGCATAACAGACAAGGATAGTACTGTTCTATCAGGGGCCAGCTTGAATAATCTTTACCTGAACTTGTAAATCGTTTTTTCAGCACAATGAAGTCTTTCCTAGCACTGTCCCTAGCGCTTGCTGACGTCTCTCCCTGCACTAAGCAGACTGTAAAATGGCAGAATCCAAAATGCCTGAGGCTATTAATAGGGCTGTGACATCACAGGGCTGGCTGCTGATTGGCTGCATGCATGGCATTGTGGGTGATCCCTCATTCCCAGAGTTCTTTGCTCCGTGTCCTAAGACGTGCAGCAAACATTTTAGGAAAAAATGCAATTCGTTACTACGAAGCGTGAGGAGATCGCATTTGGTGTGAATCGAATTTTTTCTGAAATTCGGATCGAATTCCACTTTGTCAACTTCGATTCACTCATCTTTAGTGTTGTACATCTGCACAATGATGACAATTGCAAAAAGCAGAAATTGTGTTTTTGGAGACATAATGGTGGCTTGGCATCTTCCAATGAGGCTATACATGTGTAGTATAGTTCATGGAGGCCAGGCAGGGAGCAGAGATAAGCGATTTAATTATATCTGATTAGAATTCAGCCTGAATTTCTTGTTATTCATTCAAGGTAAATCACAGAGGGAAAGACACAGAGAGCGATATGCAGTCAGTTGTTCTTCCGAAAGCACAGGCGTAGAGGGTGTCTCCAGAGGAAATTGCCCTGGTTAGCTAAGGCTTCTTTCACACTGCCATTAGGTTTGTCGGGCAGAGGAACAGCCTGCCGGATCCATACTAACATTTGCACATGTGCTGCTGGAAGTCCTCTCCGGCCCCATTAACTATAATGGGGATGGGCCTGAGATACGTCCGCAGCACAACAAACATGCTGAGAGGTGGCCGGACAAATACCGCAGTGTGCTCTTTCTCAGTAGGGAGACCACCATCGCCAGGCATCAGATGGGCTTAGTGTTCTTTTATTTTTAAATGGAAAGCTAATTTAAATTAGCATTCCTTCCAAAAAGAAAAGAACACTAAGCCTATATGATGCTTGCAGATGAAAGAAATCTTAATTTGTATATATGTTTTCCAGAAACGCAGAGCAGCATTGGCTAAGGACCTGATATTGATGATCTATTCTGACAATAGGTCATCAGTATCTTTGCACTGCACAATCCCCCCTTTAACTCCTTCAGGATTATTTTTCTCACCCTCTTTAGGCTACTTTCACACTAGCGTTCGGGGCTCCGCTTGTGAGCTCCGTTTGAAGGCTCTCACAAGCGGCCCCGAACGGATCCGTACTGCCCCAATGCATTCTGAGTGGATGCGGATCCGCTCAGAATGCATCAGTTTGGCACCGTTTGTCCTCCGCTCCGCTCAGCAGACGGACACCCGAACGCTGCTTGCAGCGTTTTCGTGTCCGCCTGGCCGTGCGGAGCCAAACGGATCCGTCCAGACTTACAATGCAAGTCAATGGGGACGGATCCGTTTGACATTGACACAATATGGTGCAATTTCAAACGGATCCGTCCCCCATTGACTTTCAATGTAAAGTCAGGATTATACCATCAGATCGGAGTTTTCTCCAATCCGATGGTATATTTTAACTTGAAGCGTCCCCATCACCATGGGAACGCCTCTATGTTAGAATATACCATCGGATTTGAGTTACATCGTGAAACTCAAATCCGACATTATATTCTAACACAGAGGCGTTCCCATGGTGATGGGGACGCTTCAAGTTAGAATATACTGAGAACTGTGCACATGACTGCCCCCTGCTGCCTGGCAGGTGCTGCCAGGCAGCAGGGGGCAGACCCCCCCCCCCCCCTCCTGTATTTAACTTATTGGTGGCCAGTGCGGCCCCCCTCCCTCCCCAGTATTAATTGTAACCAGTGCGGCCCCCCTCCCTCTATATTCATCGGTGGCCAGTGCGGATATTAAATATGAGCAGTGCGGTCTCCCCCTCCCTCCCTCCCCAGTATTAAATATGAGCAGTGCGGTCTCCCCCTCCCTCCCTCCCTCCCCAGTATTAAATATGAGCAGTGCGGTCTCCCCCTCCCTCCCTCCCCAGTATTAAATATGAGCAGTGCGGCCTCCCCCTCCCTCTATTCATTGGTGGCCAGTGCGGATTCAAAGTATTGTGATCAGTGCGGCCTCCCATCTCTCCCCCCCCCCCCCATCATTGGTGGCAGCGGAGAGTACCGATCGGAGTCCCAGTTTAAATCGCTGGGGCTCCGATCGGTTACCATGGCAGCCAAGACGCTATTGCAGTCTTGGCTGCCATGGTTACTTAGCAACAAATAGCAGCATTATACTTACCTGAAGAGCTGCGATCTATGTGACCGGCCGGGAGCTCCTCCTACTGGTAAGTGACAGGTCTATAGGCAATGCGCCGCACAGACCTGTCACTTTACCAGTAGGAGGAGCTCCCGGCCGGTCACATAGATCGCAGCTCTTCAGGTAAGTATAATGATTCTATTTGTTGCTAAGTAACCATGGCAGCCAAGACTGCAATAGCGTCTTGGCTGCCATGGTAACCGCACTGCTCATATTTAATACTGGGGAGGGAGGGAGGGGGAGACCGCACTGCTCATATTTAATACTGGGGAGGGAGGGAGGGGGAGACCGCACTGCTCATATTTAATACTGGGGAGGGAGGGAGGGGGAGACCGCACTGCTCATATTTAATACTGGGGAGGGAGGGAGGGGGAGACCGCACTGCTCATATTTAATACTGGGGAGGGAGGGAGGGGGAGACCGCACTGCTCATATTTAATATCCGCACTGGCCACCGATGAATATAGAGGGAGGGGGGCCGCACTGGTTACAATTAATACTGGGGAGGGAGGGGGGGCCGCACTGGCCACCAATAAGTTAAATACAGGAGGGGGGGGGGGGGTCTGCCCCCTGCTGCCTGGCAGCACCTGCCAGGCAGCAGGGGGCAGTCATGTGCACAGTTCTCAGTATATTCTAACTTGAAGCGTCCCCATCACCATGGGAACGCTTCTGTGTTTAGAATATACTGTCGGATCTGAGTTTTCCGAAGTGAAAAATCAGATCTGAAATAAACTGTTATGCAAACGGATCCGTTCTGAACGGATGCAAGCGTTTGCATTATAGGAGCGGATCCGTCTGATGAAACATCAGACGGACCCGCTCGAACGCTAGTGTGAAAGTAGCCTAACCTGTACTCATTTCAGCCTTGGAGATCCTTACCATAATTTTATTTAGCTCATTTTGGCCTCAGAGTCACCCAAATATTATTGATCTTATTTGCTGCACTTAAAATTTCCACCAACAGGACTTTCAATTAACATCTCTTGAAGAGCCATACTTAAAGGAGTTGTCTACCCTCCTAAAAAATGAGTGAGGGACAGGAAACTGCTTTTGACACCCCTCTATTCCAACACTAAGGCTCTCATTACCACTGGTGGGCCAGAAGTGATAAAGTTGTGACTTCTGCAGCCATTTACTGGCCTCAGTAGTGAGTTTTCCTGAAGCAGCACACGGTAACACCAGGCACAGGATACTTGATGCTGGAATGGAGGGTCTTTCAAAATTTGAGAGATACTTCTTTTTGTTTTAAGCCGTTTGCTTTTTTAAGAGGTTGGATTTAAGCTTTACATTTTTTATGTTCTATGCCTCAGAAGTTGCACCTGCTTTCTTGCGTATTGTCACCATTATTTTCCCTTGTGTCAGTGAAATTTCTGACAGCCGCTGGTAAGCTTAAATACTTTTCCATTGGGAAGGCCATTGTTTCAGAGCACTGCTTTAATGTACTGCCCCCTCATACCCTCTTGCCAATCCAAAAGAGTCACAGTGTGGGCCGGAATTAGTGACTTTTACTCACTTGCCCTCTCAAATATGCACCCCATGTTCAAAGTACTTATAAGCATGTGCTCTTTAGACAAACCGTTTGTGCATAGTGTTGGGCGCAAATATTCAAATAGCGAATATCGGCACTTCGAAAATTCACGAATATTTAGAATATAGTGATATATACTCGTAATTTAGAATATTCTAGATTCTTTTTCATCAGTAACCTCCCTTCCTGCTTGTGGGCCAATGAGAAGGCTGCAATGTCTTTGTCTGAGCTTAGCAACATCCCTAGCAACCAATAGGAACGTTGCCTACCCCTTACTATATAAGAACCAGCAGCCCTTGTATGCAGTATTTTGCCGATCTGAGAGACAGCAGTGTTATTGCTGTGCTCTCTGCTTTCCTGTGTCATTACATTAGATAGTTAGTTAGCTTATATATATAATACAGATAGTTAGTGGGAGATAGTCAGTGTAGGTTAGATAGTGATATAGTGTAGCTGATTGTTCTGCTGTCCATACATACATGCTACATACATAGTGCTGTATGTATGTATATATGTATGTATATATGTATGCTACATACATATATACATAGTGCTGTGATGTCACAAGTTCACGACAATACCTATTGCACCAATCACTAATAAGTAGACAGATCTGTTAAAATGTGAAGTTGCACGTATTGCGCCAAAATATTCGCATCAAATATTGGAACACTCTATCTGAATATAAAGCTATTGTAATATTCTGCCATGCCAACCATTTTCTCCAGTCTCATGAAAATTCTAGCTTGAAAAATGTAGCTATAATGACCCACGCCTGTATTTCGCGCGCATTATGTGAAAATGACATTGCCAATTTTTTGCGATCAAGAAAATAATTTTTAATTCGCAAATTCTCGTATATATGACGAATATTCTACCAAATATTCGCTCACTATTGCGAATTCGAATATTGCCCCTGCCGCTCATCACTATTTGTGCATTATTTTAGGTATCTTTTCACATAGACTACCTGGATATATGTACATGGGGTGAAAAATTAAGTGATAAATTAGCAGCTGAATTTGGATGATCTACATGCAAACTTTGCTGTGGATTTTATCCTTTGCATGACAAAAGGTGAATTTTGTGGTGGGAATTTTAACCACCAACTGAAATGCAGCTTTAAAATCCCCACTACAGATTTTTTCACAGTGTGCATTTTTCTTAAAATCTTATCCACATGGTGAGTAAAACTCTGTGTCCCACGGGATTGTAGCCTAAGTGTTATAGCATTAAAAGTCTTTGTAATATTATAAGGCACATTACATAGCCGAAATTCAGTATGTACAGCAGAGAGGTCATCTGTACATTATGTATCAATCCACAGAAGTGCCAACCTATCAACACTGAATATTATAATTTACAGAGTTATGGCAATACCGTAAAGTACACTGCACAACAACTGCAGTGATATAGAAAAGCATGGCATTTTCTCTACAGTTTTCTTCAATTTTAGCTTAGCAGAGCCCTCTGCTTTACAGTGACAGAGGGTATAATATAAAATTATCTTTAGGGGATAGATTAAGTCTTAATAAATGTCTCTCCTAATGTCTGCATTCTTGGTATGCATGCTCTTATCACCATGCAACATGTTATCTTCTCTGTCAGACAATCCCTTTAAGATAATTGCTACTAAAATAATTTGACTTAAAGGGACTGTTCAAGATTACAAAAAAGGGTTTGCTTTTTTTACAGAAAAAACAATACTCATCCCAACCAGGAGCGTAAATAGAAAATGCTGGGCCACAAAATTTTGAATGGACCCCCTCAAGGTAAACTTCCCTCCAACACCCCCTCCTGTGGCTAGTCAAGAACTCACATGCTCTCCAAACAACCTCCCACTCACTAGTGCTAGACAGGAGGAGGAGTCAAGAGTTTACTTTACACTTTTTACCTTTATGCCTCCTTATTACCCCACACAGTAGTTTTCCCTCCTCGTGCCCTCTTAATTGTAGAATGCTACCTTAGTGCTCCTTTCATGTGCCCCTTCACAGTAGTGATAGCTTCTTAGTTCCCCTACACATTAGTCATGCCCCCTTAGTAAACCCTTACAGTACTGCTGCTCCCTTAGTGCTCATCTACAATAGTGAAGCCCCTGTAGTGTTAATAAAATAAAAAAGTAATTCTCACTTAGCCCCATTCCCCAGATGAACAGAGCACATCATCCTCTGCCCAGTAGCAAGTGTGATGCAGTAATGACATCATGGCTGGTGAGCTGAGCAGGAGAGCACACAGACCAGAGATGTTCCCAGCCTGTGGGCTCTCCTACTCAGCCCAGCAGATTCAATGAGGGCAATGCATCTCTCCTACTGCTGGGGAGAGCACAGACCAAGGAATTAAGCCCAGGATGACACAACAGCCAGACTCCGGACCAAATTTCAGGCCTGAGTCTAGTAGCCGCTGTGTCTGTCCAAGTGAATTGAGCTGGACCACACAAGAAACAAACCATAGACAAGAGGGGGATTTTCTATGGAAAAAGCAGACCCTTTTTTCTAATCCTAATTAACCAGCTGAATAAACTTTCACACATAATAAGTAATGCTCACTTAGCCCCATTCCCCAGATGAACAGAGCACATCATCCTCTCCCCAGTAGAAGGTGTGATGCAGTGATGACATCATGCCTGCTGAGCTAAGCAGGAGAGCACACAGACCGGGGGATGTTCCCAGCCTGTGGGTTCACCTATTTAGCCCAGCAAATTCGATGAGGTCACCCTTTGTTTTCTAATTCTCATTAACCAGGCTTAATTAGGCTTTCTCAATTTCTCGGCCGTATCATTATCATCATTCTTTCAAAATCCTTTATACTATACTATACCTTAATGTATTCTTCTCTCAGGTAACACATTAAGACACTTACTAAGTAATATACATACTTTTAAGACCTTATGCTTTGCAAGCTATATGACTGATGCAGAAAGCCTACTGGAACATTATGATATTGAGAATCATATCACTTTTTTTCACGGACAACACTGACAGCATAAAGAGACAAAATGCAAACAAAAAGGCTGTTCATTTTTTTTTTGTCTATCGTGTCTATACTGAAAGCAAACACATTTATATGCAAAGCAGGAGATTTTCTTAAGAGTGCATAATTCAGAAAGCAGGTGGGGTTTGTAAGAAAACACCTGTGCAAGTAATGATGCAAGGCTTCTCAAACAAACTAAGCTGAAATTGTACAAAGATAATGCCAGTCTTCTTCCTTCTGGTGCATGAGATAAAATAATTCCAGGATGTTAAGAGAAACCAGAAAATAAAACATTTCTCTTTTTTCAGCTTAGTTTATGTAACTTTTCATCCATAGCTGAGGAGCAACTGATTTCAAATATATCACATAAGAAAGATTATCTAATGATAAAGACATTTTCACAATAGTGCACTTATTTCTTCACAGAATATGAACAACCAATATATACGTGTAGAAATTTTTGCTTTGGAAACTTGTGAACTTAAAAATGCTTGGGAAGAGAGGATTCAAAAACAAAATGAAGAACGACAAATTGAAGCAGCTAGACAGCAAAGGAGTGCTCTAAAAAGGTAAGTGTGACTAGTAGGCTAGAACTCCACAATCTCGGTAGCATGTGCTTCTCTGTTTAAATGCATGATGGTTTAACAAGGATTTTGGACCACTTTTGTCACAAATAAAATATTTTTAGTTTTAGGCGTATTTGATGAACCTCGTAAGCTTCAAGTTGCACTTTGTTGTTATCTGATTTCTGTATGGCTTATTTTATTTTTAAGAACTGCTTTCTCTGACATACCTACCTACAAGTTCACAGCTCAGTAGGTGTTCCCTGTGAAGTGTGCTCTCTGTTCCCTCCTTTCTCTCAACGCTCTCACCTGTGACTCTGTGCCTCCTCACAGCTTCCTTCTTACACTGACATAGCTGTGTTCCGTGTGATTTATGTAAGAAATTGTAGCTTAAAAGTCTCAGAATAGATAAGATGTAACATGCTGGGTCTACACATGTCTCTACTGTGCTTAGAAGTAGGCTAGAAAAAGATGAGTAATACTTAGAGATGAGCAAAGTTTAGAAAAATTCGATTTGGCAACTTCGCCAAAGTAAACCAAGAAATTCAATTTGTTATGAATTAATTAGTCACAAATTGCTATAAATCAGATATACCCACGCCACTCTGCCTTAGTGTATGGCCACACGGAGCAGTAAACACTGAATATTAATCAGCTCTTGTATAACCACTTCTCCAACCCCAGTGCACTCCTGCCCTATGGGTGGGAGCCCTTCTTCTGCCATATGCTTTTCCTCCTTTTCCACATCATCTAATATTGATGAGAATATGTCATCAGGAACATTCAGCTCTTCTTTGCATCTTGCTGACTTTTCTAGGACATGGAAACTTTGAAGATGATTTGGGAAAAATAAAGTCAGCAAAAGATGAGGATGGTCATCATTAAGACCTGGCCCCCCTAAGGGGTGCAGACTGGATGGTATTGGTTGGCATGCTGGCACTGGAATAATAAAGGCTTCCTTCTTATTGGTATTGAATTACATATCTTAGATTACCGCTAATGTAGGAATAAGAAAATGTAGGAATAAATAAAGTAAAACTGACACAGAATGTCTCCCTGCACTCTCCTTGCAGTCTCCCCTCACACTCCCTTTCCAATATTCTTCTATGAATCATTTTCAGCAAAACTGTCCCTAGCGCATCTGCGCTTTTCAAGTCTCTCCCTATGTGTGTGGCTATGTGGAAAAGCAGGGGTGGCCTAATATGCAATATTTTACCCTAAAATTGTGCCACATTTCGAAGATGTCGGAATGCAAAGAGATCCACCGGCTGTGCTGAGACAGCCTGATGCGAAACTAGCCTCAGTCAAAGTATAAGTGGTAAAGAGTTAGACAAAAATATCTGTCTAGTCCTGCGTCACATTTATCATCCAGCCGTGGCCACTGTGATAAATCAGATGCAGGTCTATACTGCCCAAGTTCACGCCATCTGTAAAATTAGTAAATCTGCCCTTATGGGTGGTTGGCAAATGCGGTACAGCTGGTAAAAGTTTTTGGTAACCTAATACTATGTAAGCAGACTCCATTATTATATACCTAGCTCTCTTTGCTCAGCAGCAGACACTACTAGTGTAGTGTAAAGTGTTAAATATGTGTGAGAGCACTGGTTGCTTAAAATAAGTATTACAGCCATGGCACTTAGTCTACAGACCCTGCTTAACACATTCTATAAATATCATGATACAAATTGAATATCATCCTGCTAATCCTCATTTTGAAGTGGAATATTATATCCCACGGATCACATTAATGAGACAAAAGACCCGGTGAGATCACTGGATGTTTATTACACCCTTGTGTCATCATCCCAAACATGTAACGCTGAAAGCAGATGATCAAAGGCACTCGGTTACAGTTACTTATGCTGAAGTAAGATCAGTACTTTCCCCAGAGGAAAGAGAAACCTCTCAGGCCATAGCTACTTTTAAATTCTATGTCTATTCAATGCGAGTAGGAAACATTGTTCAGTATAGAGTCAGTGTCAATATTAGCTATAGAGAGGAACTGTTCTGTCAAAATGAATAAGTTGGTGACATCTTTTTACTGTCACGCACCTTCTTACCTCACTCCTCCATTCTGACCTGGAGTCTCTCTGAGTATGTGTGATTTTGAATATATGTTTCCAGTTTTCCGGAGGGCTGCGTGCACATTTTTAACCCTTGTCATTAGAAACATGTTAATAGGTCTGCACATAACCTGCAACATTAACAAGCCAACCTGCATCAACATAATGGGGAAAATTTATCAAAGACCAGCGTTCTACAGCGGTCAATGATATCCTCTGCACTAACAAAGGATGCTCCTAATTTAAGTCTGTGTGCGAGCTCTGAGATGGCATAGATTTCAGTGGTGTTGATCCAAGATCCGATGTCGATTCGTTCAAAGCTTCCGTCTCCAAACAGCATTCAAAAGTATAGGCTCTGGGGAAGGAAATTCATTATTACTGAAGTCTCGCGGGACTTCAGTGAACAACTTCAGGCTTCGATTTTTAAACTTGAAAACCATTTTAAAACTTGGATCTGAAGCCGGCTAGATCCCCTCCTCCTCTCTGTACCTCATGTCTCCTCATGAACTACATTCCTACAGAGATTCAGCTGAAGATCATATTAAACTGTATTCAGGACCATAATCCCTGACAAGCAGAGCGGAGAGGAGGATGAGGCAGCTCTTTACCTCACTGCTGTGAAGTAACTTATCCTCCTCTGTGATTAGGACAGGTTTTGTGCATACTAATAGGACGGTGGCCATTTTTATTTCTCCTAATAATTGCTCCCCAGAGAAAATGAGCCATTATAACTAATGAAAGATATTTGGGAATATATTTATAATAAAGTAATATTTAGGCATTTTCATTTTCTTAATCCCGGAGAACCCCTTTAATAGGTTCACATTTAAAAATAATTCATAATAAAAAGTATTAGGCCATGATTATCAGGTATCTTATAGTATGATTGTATACAAAGCATAAAATTAATATAAGTTGTGCAACACTGTGCAGTGCCAAATGAAAAAATGATGTAAAAAAATGCTAGTGCAATTATTAATACATAAGACTAAACAATGAAAAATATCAAAAATGTTCTTCTACAACAGATAAATATAAGCTATTGTATACAAACTTCAAGTGAAGTGCATATGCTATATTAAATTCAAAGTATACCAGGCTGAGACATATTAAATATTACTGTGGACCCAAGAGACCTCAATGTGTTTCGCTCATGCTTCATCGGGAGATATCCAGACTGTCCAGATCTCTACTCGCCGGCTAATAAAAGCAAATCACGTTAACCTGACAACTTCTATCCTTGGTAAACCCATGCTGGTTATCACTTTTGATATTATTAACAGGCACATACTCCTGTATATAGTACTTTATGAGTACTTCAAACATTTGCCCACAACAGAAGTTAAGCTTACTGTTCTATATTTTCTTGGGGAAGACCTAGAGCCCTTTTTGAATGTGGGCACCACTTTTGCATTGTGCCGTTAACTTGGCACTTTGCCACTTACCAGAGAATCTGTAAAAATTATAAATAAGAGCAATAACTGAGTTATTTAAGAACTCTTGAGTGTAGTTTATCTGGACCTGGAGCCGTGTTCACATTTGCCTTATTTAACTTAGAGTGGACTATATCTATATTTAACCAATTTAACATATTACTGGATGTACAAACAGTCCCAGCACCTTTCTCTGCTAAAAAACCCATTTAGTAGCATTGCCTTTTCATGACCTTTAGTGACCATCTCCCCATTACCATTATTTATGAAACCTGCCTGATCTGACCTTGGTTTTTTAGCATTTATATATTTAAAAATTTTTGGGGATTTGCTTTGCCACCCATTTTGTATTGTTGCATATTTTATCTATTTTTTACAGATTTTATTAAGCGTAAATTTCAAAGGCTACAGCTGAGCCCTCAGATTTGTTTTTTAAATGTCCCTTTTGTAATTTATTGCAGTTTTTTTTTACAGTAGCTGTAAGCCATGTGGTGTTTAATTTTAGCCGTTTATAGGGACAAATTTTGCAGTATAATTACCCAAGGTAGATTTAAAGCTCTCCAATTAATCCTCTGTATTATTATGTGACAATAGCCCCCAGTCTATGCCCTTAAGTACTGCTCTCAACCCAGGGAAATTGGCCTTTTTAAAATCTTATTGCAGCGTAGGAAGGAATTTAAGACTGGCTTGAAAAGCCGGTTTTAGTAAATGACCCCCAATGTATGCATTGAAAAAAAACACAAAAATGGCACTTAAAAAAAAAAAAACACTGAAAAACATGGCAGCACTCTGTCCAGAGTGAAGGAAGGAAGCATAATTGAGAGCTCCTTCTCCAAGGGACCGTATCCTAGTCTCCTGTGAGACCCTTATTTCATGGAAATTGCCAGAATCAAGAACACTGCTTCCAAAAAGCTTCAGTGTGCCTAGAAAGCAGACTGATCAGTTAAATCACAGCTTTACAGACCCTGCTGCAGGTAAGAGACAACAGCTCAGACATCCATCACCTAGACCTTTCTATTCCAGTCAAATATGAAGCCTGTAGCTCTGGGCGGACACCTATATCCACAAGTGCCTGCTAGTGCTATTTGATTGCGATATAACCACCCACCATACCTCCTCATCTGGTGCCAGAAACTGCACTTTGTACTTAATACTGATGGATGTGCCACAAGTTATATTTTGCACTAAGTAAAGAGAGAATTTAATACTTTCACTTCTGGCTTGATTCTTCAAACCACTTTTTCACTGCACCGATCCCCAAGAAACAACAGTCCTAAGGGAGTACACAGTGACAAAACATCTTATCAGGGCCACTATTACACCCATCCTCTGCACTGGCTCCTCATGGTCTCACTGTAGATGGAGCTAGCTGTTCCTGGGATCTCTTAACAACTTTATTCACAGCAATAAAAATTCAAAAACACAATAAAAATTCAGGGGAAGATTTATCTGAGGGGAATTTTTAAAGTCAATGTTACAGGAGTCTGCATTGCCGTTCTTCGCTCCAAATGTTGCAGGATGTTTTATAATTTTGGTGCCTGTTTAAGGCTTCATGCACACGGCCGTTGCTGGCCGTAGACGGTATTTCGGCCCGCAGTGGATCCCCAATATGCGGGCACAGCCTGTGTGCACCCCGCATCATGGATGCAGACCCATTCACTTAAATGGGTCATAAATCCAAAGCTGCGTTGCGGATCAGAGGCACGGAACCCCACGGAAGCACTCCGTAGTTTCTGTCCGTGCCTCCGCACCACAAAAATATAGAACTTGTTCTACTTTTTTTTGTGGTGCGGACGGATCACAGACCCATTCAAGTTGAATGGGTCTGGATCTGTCGCAGCTGCCGCATGGATGTGGCCCGTATATTAGACACCACAAATTGCAGTCCCCAATGCATGGAACGGCTGCACAATGGCCGTGTGCAAGAGGCCTTAGTCTAAAACTTCTGTCTTGAGATATTACTCACCTTTCTACACCACCTCTTTACTGGAGTAAGACTATAGGTAATCAGTATTGTATAGGTGGGGGTTCACACTCCACAACCCCAGATTCAGCTATAAGGAGTGGAAGCATAAGGCTCTGTACACTGCGTAGTTTCTGGCGCTGAAATATTGAACCTCTGCAGTATCCCACCATGTCTACGACACAGTGTACAGAGTTGTCTAATGTATGGTGCCTGGTGCCACAGCAGCCCAAGGCAGCTGATCAGTTGGGATACAGCAAATATGTGGCCACAGAATGAGAGAGGCGCTCATAGGGTAAATAAGTAAAGGTGAAACAGCGTCCTTCAAATTAAGATGAATATGTGATGCTCACCTGTTCAGGGTGCACCGAATTGGGTGCAACCGTAATGAGGGTCCACTGGATGAACTAGGTATCTGGTTGGAGCTGCCGTGTCCAGAAGAACCTAGGGCGAGGGCCAAGTCACCACTTGGTTGAGTACTAGAAATAACGGGCACCGTTATTATTTCTAGATCAGTTGGGATGTCAGGTATCAGACACTTACTGATTTGATGACCTATTCTGGACCAGAGAAAAACTATTTAAATCATCTCGACAGGTTAACCCATGCCAATTTTTCAAAACTGGAGTAAGTGATATAAAACTACAAAATAGTGCAACATTTCTGTGTAAATCAGACCAAAAAGTCACAAAGTCCAATTTCGCAATGATTTAAAGCCATATTTCAGTTTTTATAAAATATAGCCTTCTTCAAATCTTAGAGATCCTATATGGAGTATAGGTCTGTAAAAAAGAATATGTGATGGTAGCATGCTTTAAATGAAATGAGTTCGTTAAGTATATTTTCCAACTGTGCTGTGCAATAATCCTAATTAACTACATGATTAGTCAACACATTTGGGATTAGATAAAAGGTATCGTGTTTCTTTTTAGTCAAATGGAAAACATTTCTGTTAAATATAGATTACCAGTTGTTGCTCAGAAATAATTAATGACAGACATACTAGCTTGTTTGAGGTTTTCTGGGTAGACGTCAGACACATCAGGCCTTATTATTCTGATCAAAATCCTCACTGATATTCAATGTGGTGATGCATTTCTGATAAGAGGTTAAATGAAAAAAAAAAATGAAAGTATTATTAAGTTAAAGAGGTTATACACTTTTTTCTTATTGATCATCTATCCTCTATCCTTTGGATAGGTCATTAACATCTGATCGGTGGAGGTCCGACACTGGGGACCCTCGCCGTTCAGCTGTTTAAAAATGCAGTGGCGCTAGCAGTGCCTGTTACAGAATAATGCTCAATGGCATATCTACCATAGAGGCAGACCATCTGACTGGGGGGGTCTGGCGCTGAACAGCTTCACTTGTTCCTGAAATAGATTCACGGCATTTTCCATGAACTGCCACCAGGGGGAGCTCAGTGAAAAGAGCATATTTACAGCTGACATAGAAATCAATGGTAACTGTATAAACTCCTGTGCACTGAGCTCTCCTAGTGGTGACTGTGGGCAGACAGTTTTATTATACATTGTATGAAGGAAGCATTAGGTTTATCAATGTACAAAGAAGATTGATAAAGTGGGTGAGGCAGAAATCGCAAATGGATGAGGCAAAAAAATTGCTATTCATCAGAAATCTGGAGAGTCAAGCTTTACATTCTGTGTTTCCTGGGGGTGTTTGTCATAAGGCCTATGAGATCTGTTTATGTCTCTGGTAAGAATGCAGGTGGATGGCGAACACAACACTGAGACAAGTGGTGCAAAGACAGTTACATTTCTTTACTGCAGAACAGTATAATACAACAAATAGTGTGACAGGTGCAATCAGCATATTGAATGTCTCAAACGAATTATATAAGTTAACGGTTTATAGAAACTACGGGGGGAATTTATCATAGACCAGCATTTTACACCAGTCTATGATATTCCCTGCACAGCTGAGGATGTACCTAATTTATGATGAGATGCAGGCCTCATCATAAGTTAGGCACATTCTCCAGCAGTTAATCTGAGCTGCCAAAGATTTCTGTCTTCATTCAAGGCAGAAATCTGGCATACATGAAGATAAATGTGGCAGGCCTGGCATGATTTCTGTTGACAAATCACTCCTGGGGACAGTAATAAAGGTCTTGAATTTATTCCATGGTTATGTAATCTGTCTTAGGGTACTTTCACACTTGCGATTTTCTTTTCCGGCATAGAGTTCCGTCACAGGGGCTCTATACCGGAAAAGAACAGATCAGTTTTATCCCTATGCATTCTGAATGGAGAGTAATCCGTTCAGTTTGCATCAGGATGTCTTCAGTTCAGTCGTTTTGACTGATCAGGCAAAAGAGAAAACCGCAGCATGCTACGGTTTTATCTCCGGCGAAAAAAACTGAAGACTTGCCTGAATGCGGGACTCCCTACCTCACTGAAAGTCCCGTTCACACACGGGAAGAACATGCGGCTTTTCCCAGCCTAACAATCCAGCACTTCCAGGCTGTAACAAAGTCCAGTACCTTTTGGGGGATTGTGGCCCAGAAGTCCTCCTGACTCTGGCCTAGCGACTGTCGATTCCAAGACCTCGCGGAGTCCCCCAAAGTTCAGGCTAACACCTAGCCCCGTGGCCCTTCAGCCAGCTCGGCTGAGCCCACTTGTACAGAGCCTTGCCAGGCCTCTGTTGCTCACAGACTCTTCCTTCATCCTAACAGTCTGGACTGGGCTTTTATCCAAGACTGATTGTTCCACCTGGTGCGGCCTCTGACCTGCTGATTGACAGTGAAGAAATGGAAACTCCTGCCATATCTCTTCTCTCCCCTAGCAGCCGTGAGGCCTGTCACTGCCTCACATATCCCCCCCCCTTTGTTCAAGCCCATAGGGGTGAACACTAGCACCAAACCCAGATGCTTGTGAGAGGGCATCTACCTGGCCTACAGTCTTCCCTTTATTCTGCCAGACCCAGGACAACAGCGCTTTGTTTGTCACGAACACGAGTTTATTATGGAGTAGATCATATATATGGGACTTTCTTCCCCATCTCCTGAGCAGGTACTCTCTTTCACGAGCGAGGATGTTACACCTTCGCACCCATGGCCTCTCTTTTTTCTTTCTTTTTCTTTCCACATTTGGCCTGTTTTTATATGATCAGCAAGCTCTCTTTTTTGATTCTTGGGCTTCTGTACATGCTCCTCATGTCCTTTCTTGGACTGCTGCAACGCTTGACTGAACGGTTCCAGTTCATGGTTGTGTCTCGACCCTTTCTCCTTCAGCAGAGCAGGCTTGTCCCCGCACGCTTTTTTAAAGTGCCTCCGGTGCACATCTTCCATCTTCCCAGCTGTGGTTTCCCCCACTTTGGCAGCAGTTTCAGAGACCTCTGCTTCTTTAGTGGCTTTTTCCACATCAGTAGCCACTCCTTCGGTCTCTGCAACACCTGAGGACTTCACGTCCCCCAACACCTCGGCCTTAACTTCAGCCTTTGTTTCCTTGGACCCGGCATCATATACTTGCCCTTTTAAGTCCTTCTCCTCTTTCTCCAGAGGCTCACCAGGACACTGTTCTCCTTTTGGGAGGAATTTGGGAGAGCCAGCCCACAGTAGTAGACAGGATCTGCATACTGGTCGTCCATATCCTCATATTTCTTCCCCAGCAGGCTGCTGGCTACTTGGAAGACATTGTAGGCGGAGGGGACGTCTTTTGCGACCTGGTCCTGGTTACACACTGTCATGAAACTCTTGGCCTCTGCATCCACATCAGCCCCATCAATGGGTTCAGCAGAAAGACCTTCCATCTTCTCTGCCTCGGGCGGTACTACAGCGCCATCATCTCCAGACGGTCTCTTAACAGGCTCCTGCTTAGACCTCTTGACATCCTTCAGAGGACTCTCCTCTACAGGTTTCTTTTTTTCCACCTGCTGCTCGAGAGCATGCTTAGACTTCTCCAACTCATAGACGTTCTTCCCGACGTCATCTTTTGAGCTCATGAAATCTTCCATCTCTGCTCTGAGTTGCCTGTTCAG
Organism: Bufo bufo; assembly: GCF_905171765.1. Lineage (NCBI taxonomy): Eukaryota > Metazoa > Chordata > Amphibia > Anura > Bufonidae > Bufo > Bufo bufo. The sequence goes on from NC_053390.1 coordinate 321,913,648, forward strand.
CCTCTCAAATTCATCTCGCTCCTCAAGTACTTCTTCAAGAGCTCTGGCCAAGGAGAGGGCCTTGGTCGCCTTCTCTCGAGCATCAGTCTCCGCTTGGTCACGTTCTTCTGGCCGAGGTGGTTTTCTCTTCAACCAGGAGCTTGTCCAACATCTTCTGTTTCTTCTCCAATTTAGACACATTTTGTTTCTGGTGGTCCAGGTCTACCATCCGATCACGCAACTCTTGATCAAGTTGAGCCATCCTGGCTTCCAAATGTTTTTTCTCCTCCAAGAGAGCAGATTTTTCTGAGGTGCTGTTTAGAACCTCATCAGCCAGCTCATCTCTTTCCTTCTCTGCATGAAGTCTGAATCGCTCAGAAGCTGCAAGTTCCTCTTGAAGTTGGAGAATTTCTGCTTCTATTAGTGACTCTAGTTCCTTCAGTTCATTCATCTCTTTCTGTGACTCCTCTGGAGATTCCTGCAGTTGCTCTGCGAGAACCGCTAGCCCCATCTCTAGTGTATCTAGGGACTGTGCAGAGCGAGCAAAAACATCTTCAAGTTTGTAGCTGTACTGTCCTGTCAGGTCATCTACAACTGTCTGGATATGAGCTTCAGACACTAGGCTGTCACCCGACTAAACTCTCGTCTCGTCAGATATAACTGTCATCTGGTCGCTACTAGTAACCACTTTAGTTTTGCTGGGTCTTGACATGGTAGCCTCACTCTCGGAATTGCTAACTGTCATGGCACATACGCCATTTATACTGCTCGTGTCATTATTAACTCTGACCTCTAGGGGCACCCATGAGTCAATCCCCACCTGGGACATTTTATTAATCATAGAACCTTGTGGAGACTGCATATCCACTTCTGGTACGTGTGGTACAAACTCTAGCCCTGCCACATTGTCTACAATGGGGTCTCCTAGCGGTGTTTCTTCAACATTTATCAACACTTTTATATCAGACACATGTTTACCAACAGGGGGAGTTTTTTCCCCAATCACAGCCTGCAAAGGAAAAGGCATGTCATTCTTATCACATATTTCACATGACATCACATTTCCATTATGCATTTCGGCAAACATGGTACAATCACTTTGCACCTTGTCTGCACCCTTGTTCTCAATGTGCAGCTCCTTCACATTATCATTTAAAGGGACAGGTACAGGTTCTGCAGGAGTTTTGTCACTCTCTGCAGAAGTGTCTCCATTACTTAAAACCTCCAAGCATAAGGGGAAATTACGGCCCATTATTCCCTCATGTATGAGCGTATTTGTAATATCAGGTTCACAAGTCCCAGTTCTCACCGGAGACTTTCCCTCAGTGACAACCACCTGATAGTCCGTATTATCCACATAATTGTCCCGAACATGTAACACTCTATCAGTCTCTGGGGCGGCCATCATGCTACCTCTTACCTGGCTAGCATGGGATCTCTGACTTTCACTACCCCAAATCTAGCTTTGATCACAGGCTCTTGGGGCGACCCAGAAACCTTATCCCCTGCAGGTTCCTGCGAGGGAGTATCCGCAATAGGCTTACCCGCCTGTTCAGACACTGCGATTTTCCCAATGTCATACACTTCCGAGACGGTTTTTCGCCTTAGTGATTTTTTCGTCACTGACCCAGCCGGTTTCCACGGTTGGCTCGCGGTCACTGGATCTGCCACACAACTATTAACAGGAACAGTCTTACCGCCTGATGTCGTGAATTCAGGAGACGACGATATTCCCAGGACATCTCTACCAAGATCACCATCCTTCTCTTGGTTCCTGGTATTCCGAACACCCGCAGACTTCTTACTGCAAACGTTGCCACCGAAAACAGCATGGCCTGGAGTCCCGACTTTTCCTGTGCGGTAACTCCAGCCGCACCCTTTAGGACTTTGCGCACACGTGCAGGAAACATAGGATCTCCTAAGAGCCGCACCGCTCTCCAACTCCTTTTCTTCCCGACGGTTGCCCTTGGCAACGGCACACATCTTTTCCTCTGGAACTCCAGCCGCACAACTTGAAGCCTTTTTTCCGCGCCATAGCTGCCAGAAGAACGGAAAGTCTTTGCCAAGCACAAACTCCACTTCCAGGGTCTCACATTTTAAGAGCTGCCATTGCACAGGGCCATAGTCCGTGATAAAGGTCAGAGACCCTGTGACATCTGTCTCTGGCCCCCTCTTTAGAAAGATCAGTACTTCGGGCTTAACCCAGGACACGCGTTAGCGGGAATCTAAAGTGACCCACAGCGGGATTCACCCAATCACCAACTCGCAGGATCTTTCTGTATCAGATCGTCTGACCTCACAATCATCCACTGCATAGTCCTGCTGCAGGTGGGTCTGCACAGACCTCATAGTGACAACAACAAAAAAAAATGTTTTTTTTTTTTCAGTCAGTTTCTTCTCTGGGCTTCTGGCCCTTTAAATCTCTGCACCACAGCAAAAATAGTCCACAATAGCACGAGCAGCACCTGCTCCACCGAACAAACAGGCTTCCGGCCCTTTAACTCCACACACTGCAAAACAGCTTTCAGCAGCACCTGCTGTCTCGTTGTTGCCCCTAGCAACCGACCGTTGCCCTTCTCACATAGACAACTTGCCCGCATCCGACACCAATTGTAAGGGATCGTCTCATATTCGGGGGTCATTCTCACAATGATCTTCATCGACCACAGGGTTAGGGGCCAAACATTGCTTTTATTTGGCACCTCAGCAAAACCAAAAAACAAACAATACAAATAAAACACCTGCCCGGCTGGGCTCTAACTAAACATGAGGACTCCCTACCTCACTGAAAGCCCCATTCACACACGGGAAGAACATGCGGCTTTTCTCAGCCTAACAATCCAGCACTTCCAGGCTGTAATAAAGTCCAGTACCTTTTGGGGGATTGTGGCCCAAAAGTCCTCCTGACTCTGGCCTAGCGACTGTCGATTCCAAGATCTCGCGGAGTCCCCCAAAGTTCAGGCTAACACCTAGCCCCGTGACCCCTCAGCCAGCTCGGCTGAGCCCACTTGTACAGAGCCTTCGCAGGCCTCTAGTGCACACAGACTCTTCCTTCCTCCTAACAGTCTGGACTGGGCTCTTATCCCAGACTGACTGTTCCACCTGGTGCGGCCTCTGACCTGCTGATTGACAGCGAAGAAATGGAAACTCCTGCCATATCTCTCCCCTAGCAGCCGTGAGGCCTGTCACTGCCTCACAATATATATACACACACTGCATTTATTACACAGTTTTATAGATGCAATATGTACAGATATATAGTATATACAGCTGTGTACTGATATATGAGGTATGAGGTATAATAGATGCAGTGTGTACAGGTATATAGTATATACAGCAGTGTACTTATATGTGAGGTATGAGGTATAATAGATGAAGTGTGTACAGATATATTGTATATACAGCAGTGTACTAATATGTGAGGAACGAGCTGTAAATACACTGCTGTATTCACTATATACCTGTACACACTGCATCTATTATACAGTACCTCGTACCTCACATGTCAGTACAGGCTGTATCTACAATATATCTGTACTCACTGCATATATTATACCCCGTACCTCACTTATCAGTACACTGCTGTATATACTATATACAGTCAGGTCCATAAATATTGGGACATCGACACAATTCGAACATTTTTGGCTCTATACACTACCACAATGGATTTGAAATGAAACAAACAAGAGGTGCTTTAACTGCAGACTGTCAGCTTTAATTTGAGGGTATTTACATCCAAATCAGGTGAACGGTGTAGGAATTACAACAGTTTGCATATGTGCCTCCCACTTGTTAAGGGACCAAAAGTAATGGGACAATAGGATTCTCAGCTGTTCCATGGTCAGGTGTGTGTTATTCCATCATTATCCCAATTACAATGAGCAGATAAAAGGTCCAGAGGTCATTTCAAGTGTGCTATTTGAATGTGGAATCTGTTGCTGTCAACTCTCAAGATGAGATCCAAAGAGCTGTCACTATCAGCGAAGTAAGCCATCATTAGGCTGAAAAAACAAAACAAACCCATCAGAGAGATAGCAAAAACATTACGCATGGCCAAAACAACAGTTTGGAACATTCTTAAAAAGAAGGAACGCACCGGTGAGCTCAGCAACACCAAAAGACCCGGAAGACCACAGAAAACAACTGTGGTGGATGACCGAAGAATTCTTTCCTTGGTGAAGAAAACACCCTTCACAACAGTTGGCCAGATCAAGAACACTCTCCAGGAGGTAGATGTATGTGTGTCAAAGTCAACAATCAAGAGAAGACTTCACCAGAGTGAATACAGAGGGTTCACCACAAGATGTAAACCATTGGTGAGCCTCTAAAACAGGAAGGCCAGATTAGAGTTTGCCAAACAACATCTAAAAAAGCCTTCACAGTTCTGGAACAACATCCTATAGACAGATGAGACCAAGATCAACTTGTACCAGAGTTATGGGAAGAGAAGAGTATGGAGAAGGAAAGGAACTGCTCATGATCCTAAGCATACCACCTCATCAGTGAAGCATGGTGGTGGTAGTGTCATGGCGTGGGCATGTATGAATGCCAATGGAACTGGTTCTCTTGTATTTATTGATGATGTGATTGCTGACAAAAGCAGCAGGATGAATTCTGAAGTGTTTCGGACAATATTATCTGCTCATATTCAGCCAAATGCTTCAGAACTCATTGGACGGCGCTTCACAGTGCAGATAGACAATGACCCAAAGCATACTGCAAAAGCAACCAAAGAGTTTTTTAAGGGAAAGAAGTGGAATGTTATGCAATGGTCAAGTCAATCACCTGACCTGAATCCGATTGAGCATGCATTTTACTTGCTGAAGACAAAATTGAAGGGAAAATGCCCCAAGAAAAAGCAGGAACTGAAGACAGTTGCAGTAGAGCCCTGGCAGAGCATCACCAGGGATGAAACCCAGCGTCTGGTGATGTCTATGCATTCCAGACTTCAGGCTGTAATTGACTGCAAAGGATTTGCAACCAAGTATTAAAAAGTGAAAGTTCGATTTATGATTAATATTATGTCCCATTACTTTTGGTCCCTTAACAAGTGGGAGGCACATATGCAAACTGTTGTAATTTCTACACCGTTCACCTGATTTGGATGTAAATACCTAAAATTAAAGCTGACAGTCTGCAGTTAAAGCACATCTTGTTAGTTTAATTTCAAATCTATTGTCGGTGGTGTATAGAGCCGAAAATGTTAGAATTGTGTCGAGGTCCCAATATTTATGGACCTGACTGTACCTGTACACACTGCATATATTATACCCTGTACCTCACATATCAGTACACTACGGAATATACTATATACCTGTACACACTGCATATATTATACCCCGTACCTCACTTATCAGTACACTGCTGTATATACTATATACCTGTACACACTGCATATATTATACCCTGTACCTCACATATCAGTACACTAGGGAATATACTATATATCTGTACACACTGCATGTGTTATACCTCGTACCTCACATAACAGTACACTGCTGTATATACTATACATCTGTACACACTGCATCTATTATAGCTCTTTTGTGTGCCAGGGCTGTTTTGTAATCCCAATCCGTCCCTGATGGCATAAATTATAAAACGCAGCAGCAAGAATAGTTTATGGAACAAAGGGAGAGGCCTGAAATGGGTAGTGGGAGGCTATAAAAGGGGAATGGGGGCCCAATTTAGATTTTTGCTATGGGGCCCAGTGATTTCTATATACGCCCCATATCCTATTATTTGAGATTTTGCCTGGTTTAATAGCCTTGATCATAATGACAGATGTTCTTTTAGCATAGCATCATTCAACCATTTGAGAGATGATAGATCTTCTGTCTTTTCAAGCATTGTATCAAAGGGAGAACAGTAGTCTTCTATAAGTTAAAAGATTCTATTCAAGTGATATTACAGCTTGTACAGCTTCGTAGACTCTGACAGACCATCAAGTTGACACACAACACCCCTAGTTTAAAAAGAGAATAAGCTGACTGGTACTAGTTACAATATTCACACTTTTGACATGTACAAGTACATTGTAGACTCTTGGCACATTTTTGAAATGCCACTCAGCCTTTATGCACACAGACACCTTTATTTTGCTTAAAACTGCAATTTTTCACGAAACTAGGATGCTTCACATAGAAAAGTGGAAGTACCTAAATATTTTCTGACCTGATTATTGTAGTTGTCTTGACATGTGGTTTCCACCTTCATGTAACTTTTTGGCAAACTGGATTTTCATTTTCAAGATTAACGCTGAAACAGAGGCTGTTCAATATTTGGCCTTTATCCGCAAATATGACAAAAATGTATATAGTTTATGTCTACCATACACAATTTCACAAAACAACATCAGGGTTGCAAGTCTATGCAGCTTCCACTTTAGCGTGCACTAGCTCAGGTTAAATTATGACTAGTAGAGTTTTAAAACTAGGCCTGAGATCACAACTCAATGTACAAACTTGGCCAAGCTACCACCTTTTGCTGCAAGAACAGAAAAGATGAATCCTTGGATTTCTGTGTGCTTCCCTACCTGGGCATATGAGATACAAAATTAAAAATAGGGGGTAACGTTCAACACTTAGAGGCTCTACCTAACCCTATCCACAGGGAACCATCTTAAAGGTGGGTGAACCCTACTACCACTGAGGCACCCTAGTACACACTACAGTGTCCCAACCCATTTTCCCCACTTGAGTTCCCTAGAATAAGGGAATTAATGTTGTATAGTAGGTCCTGTTACTCCTGTACTTATACACAGTATGGGAAGCAATGCCCAAAATCTATACCAAAATGGAATGTGCCTAGAGTATGAGACCAACTAATAAGGTAATGTTACAATTCCAAATACAGACTACAGGAAGTCTACAGGAAGTCATACCTGGAACAAAGTCAACTAGAAATGCCCAAAATTTAAGATCACAATTATTATGATAGTGATGCAGTGTAACCAACTGGCTCATTATAAAGCCACTCACTGTGTCCAATGGCCAGAATAGTGGGATTGCCGGTATGTACATAATGAAAGCCTATTATACTGACATTGACCCCTTAAGAACAAGACTTTTTGTTGCTTGCATTTATGTTTTTTTCTTCCCCTTCTTCCAAGAACCTCACGTTTTTAACTTTTCCATTCATATGGTCATATCAAAGCTTATTTTTGCATTTGTATTTTTTAATGCACCATTTTTACAGTGTTCACAATGTGTCAAAAATTATATGACAACATTTTTTCTGCTGGTCAGTAAAATTGCGTGATAATAAATTTATATACTTTTTATTTTGTTTTGCTACTTTTAAAGAAAGAAACTTTTGAAAAAAAAGAATTTTTTTACATCACCATATTCTGGCAGCCATGACCTTTTTTATATTTTATCTACAGAACTGTTGCGGGCTTGTTTTTTGTGGGGCAAGCTTAGTTTTCAAGAATGCCATTTTAGAGTACATTACAATTTTGAAAATGTTTTCTTCAATTTAATATTTTTTTTTAGGTGGGGCAAGGGGATTAAAATAGAGCAAATCAGTCATTTTTTTATTATAAATATTAATATATAATATTTTTTTGTAGTTCAGATATTTTTGGACACAGCAATATCATTCATATTTATTTTATATAATTTATTTTTATATGTTAAATTACAAAAGGGGAGTTATTAGAATTTATCATATTTTTGTTATAATTTTTTAAAAACCTTTTTATTCTAACTGGAATTTTTAGGCAAGAGCTACACGGCGACAACTGTCGCGGCCAGGATCGCTGAGTAGCGGTGATCCCATAGAAATGCATGGGATCGCTGCGGCAGTCGCATGAAATCCAACACGGCTGGATTTATTGCAACTGCCGTGGCAATCCCATTAATTTCTATGGGATCACCGCTACTCTGCGATCCTGGCCACAACAGGTGTCCAGTGACCAGTGTCGCTGTATAGCCCTTTCCTAAGTCCATTTAGGGGACTCACCCCTCTCTCTGTCTAATCTCTCAGATGCCGCGGTCGCTATTGTGGCACCTGAGGGGCTAAGTGACCAGAATCAGAGTTTTCTCTCGTCCTGGTCATTGTGGCCAGGTGTCAGTGCATTTCACAGCTGGCACCAACCCTGTGCATCTATGATGGATATATGTCATGAATCATTAAGAAGTTAACCTGTTCAGTGTCCTAGAGTACACAGCTGAACTTTTGTACTAGGGCTCATTAACTTTTAGTTATTGATTTTCTAAATGACTGGCTGATCCTTCTAAAACATATCATACTCTCAGGGACTCAAACATTAAGGCAATTTAAGCTACTTAATGCACCCATCACTCTAAGTTTAGCAAGGTCATCTAAAACTATAATACATGAGTCAGATTTAAAATGCACAGGAACTGTGACTCATCTGGAGCCAGAATTGTGGTACACAGGTCATGTACCATGTTTAAGCTTTAAAGGGGTTGTCTCACTTCAACAAATTGCATTTATCATGTAGATAAAGTTAATAAAAGGCAATTACTAATGTATTGTGATTGTTCATATTGCCTCCTTTTACTGGCTTGATTAATTTTTCCATCACATTATACACTGCATGTTTCCAAAATTATGACCACCCTGTAATCCAGCAGTGGTGGTCGTGCTTGCACATTATAGGAAAAAATGCAAATCTCTCTTGGTGACTGGGACAGTAGGATCGCACATAGGCTGGTGCTTTTTCCTATAGTGCACAAGCACGGCCACTGCTGCTTGATTTAAGGGTGGTTGTAACCATGGAAACGAGCAGTTATAATGTGATGGAAAAATTAATCCAGCCAGTAAAGGAGACAATATGGACAATCTCAATACATTAGTAACTTTGTCTATATGATAAATGCCATTTGTTGAAGTGAGACAACCCCTTTGAGGAACTTTTTGCTCCTCACTGGACAAGAAGTATGGCTTAGAGGAAAAGGGGGTAGGGTTAAGATATGACAGTATTGCACCAAAATTTGCTGACTCATGTTTAGAATGTCTAACTATAGCTATAAACGCATAAACATTTAAAAATGTTTTTGTAAATGTGCCCATTGTTTTTTTAGAAGGATCATAATAGTATTTAGTGGAAGTCTACTTTCTACATAACAATTCCAGACCATACAGTCAGGCATATAGCGTTGTAGTTTTTTTTAACAGTACAAAGTTAGCATAAGATTATAATTTAAAAGGTTTAAAGTTAAACTTTATTTTTCTCCCACAAATATTTTAACATATGTTTCCTACCTGTAGGCTTCGAACTGAATGGGCTGAAAGGCTGGAGAAAAGGATTGATATGATAAGAACCCAGAATCAAAACAAGAAGGCGAATGTGTGAAAATTCCTCTCCTTCCATTCTCCCTTGTCTTCAGAATACTGTCAGAATCACAACAGTTTGAGCATCATATATTCTTAATAACCCATTGTTTAGTGACTAATGGGATGATTAGTTGAAGGCCAGTATACTACTCTGCATATGCATTTAACATGAAAGTATTGTTAGTACTCTAACATCATAATCTTTAATGGGTTGTCTGGTTTTATTAGTATTCTTTAAATAGTTAGAAATACTGTAGATACTTAGAAATAATGATTGTTTTAAATGAGTACTTTTATGTTACCTTTTATTCATCTGTATGTTTAGCATCAATATCAATGGCGTAGGACTCTAATGAATCCAATGAGTACGCCAAAGCTTAAACAAACTTGGTGGGCTTTCTTGAGTCTCTCTACCCATATATACAATGTAAGAAAAAGAGGATGAATATGAAAAAACCTGATGTTTCTTTTAAGGTCGTCCTCGAGCCACCTGGTAAAACCAAGACATTGGGCAGCAGTGTGGGTACAGTTAGGAAATACATTGACTATACATTTGATAAAACATTAATGCAGTATGCCAGGATCAATTCAGCTGAATGTTTTACTTGACACCATCTGCACTGGTACCACTTGTGTTCCTAAAACTGGCCATTTTCTTTTCCAAGAAAATACATTGCGTAATGCAGCAGAATGAAGAACTGGCATAGCTGTACTTTCCTAGTGAAGAACAGTAGTGATCATCTATGGAAAGAAACCCAAAAACTTAAAATGCAGGTATGATATAGAAAGGCCCATGTATTTGATAACTGCACCCACAGCTCTGCCTTATTATTACCAGTGGACGAGAGGTTATAGACAAATTCAGCTCCGATATACAGTATATGGGCCCTTAAATGACAGAATCGGCGAGCTCCTGATTACTTTACCTTTAGCTTCTTAATCTTTAAACTGATAATCTATAGTCCCCACCTCACAAGACCAATAGACGCTGGCATTTGCCCAGATTTGCCTGGTACTGATGCCAGCCCTGGTAAAATAAAAAGTATGTTTTATTAATTATGTACGGTATATTAACATGTTAGAATTATACATTTTCTTAGACTTTTAGATTTTTTTAATAAAAAAAATGTAATGCACTGTGTGATTACCTATGTGCACTTCACTTTAATGGATGGATTGGGATATGATTTATGGTATATGATGTGGTACAGATGGTAAAATGTATTGAAATTTGCCTAAACAATTACCAATTGTATTGTTATTTCTACTTTAAACAGATAACCTAAAAAAATTGGTAGGCCAAATGTGGTTTTAATTAAAAATGGTGTTAAAGTAACAAACATATGCCTAAAATCATAGCACACCCTTTTATTACGGAGGCTATTGTTCCAAATAGTGGATGGAATGCTTTAATTATAAGATCATGTACACAAAGTTTTCACCGTCGTCGCTGTGTTATGTTTCAGAAAAAAAATCATGGCATTTTGCTTTATACCTCTCCCCCTTGATTGTTGCCTTCATAAATCATGTATAATAAGGCTCGGGACAGCATATTATTTGCTGCTAGAATAGCAATGGGAATTTTGCAGGTCGACTGAGTAAGGGCATGGCTTGCATGCAACGAGGTCACCCAACAGCCCTCACAACACATAAAACACAGAGCAAGCAATATATTTGTAGCACACATTTTAATGAGCTTAATAGACAGGAAACAACGCTGCATAAATACATTTAATGAAAAGAGAGAAACCTGTTGTGAAGCAGTAGATAGATCCATCTGTTCTTTTGCTGTAGAACAATGAAATTATTAAATTCTCCATAATTAAATGAACTGATTCCCGAGTTTTCTTTTACAACTCAATTTCCTAACAACATTTTCTTTCTGTAGCCGCAGTCCAATCCTAAAACTTTAATACTGCTGAAAGAGCTGACAGGGTTAACTGTCAAGGTTTTCTAAGCTGTTGTCCCTCATAGCCTCATACCTGGATATATCATATGCTAGGACTAGGTGGTCTACTCCTATTCGTGTAAATAATATATCAATAAGGCAGGCAAGACACAGCATCACGATTATGTTGGGGGAAAAGACATATGAGCAACTTTCAGAAAGTTTTGATATCTTATTTATTTATCTATTTTATGCACTTATATAGTGCTATTATATTCCGCATCGCTCTACAGACATTAGCATCCTTATAAAGACATATCAAAAGTGTTCTTGGTGGGGTCTGAGTGCAGAGACCCCCAACGATCGTTAGAACGAGGAGAGACAAGCTCACACATATTATGCCCTCTTACCTCGCTGCAGGAGAGGAAGCAAGTTGGACTCAATAGAAAGTCTATGGGCCGTGTCGACGCAGTGTCCTGCAGGATAATAGAGAGTTCAATATGAGAGTACTTGTCTCTCCTCATTCAGACCCCCAGGGATCAAAAATGTTGATATGTCTCTATGACGTATCAAAAGTTTTTTTTGAAAACTCAATGACTCTATAAGAAAAAAAAAAGTTATTATTTTATATAATGTTGTTAAATCTTGTAAATTTAAGTTTTATTGAAAAAAATTTTTTTTCAAAGAAAAAAATGTTATAATAACACAACAATGGAAAAGCATGTCATCAAAACAAAGATTACAAGATGATTTTCATTCAAATATTCTAAAGTACTTTAACCCCTTAAGGACACAGCCTTTTTACACCTTAGGACCAGGCCATTTTTTGAAAATCTGACCAGAGTCCCTTTAAGTGCTGATAACTTTAAAACGCTTTGACTTATCCAGGCCGTTCTGAGATTGTTTTTTCGTCACATATTGTACTTCATGACACTGGTAAAATGGAGTCAAAAAAATAATTTTTTTTGCACCAAAAAATACCTAATTTAACAAAAATATGGAAAAATTTGCAAATTTCAAAGTTTCAGTTTCTCTACTTCTGTAATACATAGTAATACCCCCAAAAATTGTGATGACTTTACATTCCCCATATGTCTACTTCATGTTTGAATTGTTTTGGGAATGATATTTTATTTTTTGGGGATGTTATAAGGCTTAGAAGTTTAGAAGCAAATCTTGAAATTTTTCAGAAATTTACAAAAACTCAATTTTTAGGGACCAGTTCAGGTCTCAAGTCACTTTGCGAGGCTTACATTATAGAAACCACCCAAAAATGACCCCATCTAAGAAACTACACCCCTCAAGGTATTCAAAACTGATTTTGCATACATTGTTAACCCTTTAGGTGTTGCACAAGAGTTATTGGCAAATGGGGAGGAAATTTGAGAATTTCATTTTTTTGTCTAATTTTTCATTTTAACCCATTTTTTCCACTAACAAACCAAGGGTTAACAGCCAAACAAGACTGTATCTTTATTGCCCTGACTCTGCCGTTTACAGAAACACTCAATATGTGGCCGTAAACTACTGTACGGCCACACAGCGGGGCGTAGAGGGAAAGGTGCGCCGTATGGTTTTTGGAAGGCTGATTTTTATGGACTGGTTCATTTACACCATGTCCCATTTGAAGCCCCCCTGATGCACCCCTAGAGGAGAAACTCCCTAAAAGTGACCCCATCTAAGAAACTACACCCCTCAAGGTATTCAAAACTGATTTTACATACGTTGTTAACCCTTTAGGTGTTGCACAAGAGTTATTGGCAAATGGCGATGAAATTTGAGAATTTCATTTTTTTGCCTAATTTTCCATTTTAACCCATTTTTTCCACTAACAAAGCAAGGGTTAACAGCCAAACAAGACTGTATCTTTATTGCCCTGACTCTGCAGTTTACAGAAACACCCCATATGTGGCCGTAAACTACTGTACGGGCACACAGCGGGGCGTAGAGTGAAAGGTGCGCCGTTTGGTTTTTGGAGGGCTGATTTTGCTGGACTGTTTTTTTGGCACCATGTCCCAATTGAAGCCCCCCTGATGCACCCCTAGATTATAAACTCCATAAAAGTGACCCCATCTAAGAAACTACACCCCTCAAGGTATTCAAAACTAATTTTACAAACTTTGTTAACCCTTTAGGTGTTGCACAAGATTTATTGGAAAATAGAGATACAATTTCAAAATTTCACTTTTTTGGCAGATTTTCCATTTTAATATTTTTTTTCCAGTTACAAAGCAAGGGTTAACAGCCAAAAAAAACTCATTATTTATGGCCCTAATTCTGTAGTTTACAGAAACACCCCATATGTGGTCGTAAACCGCTGTACGGGCACACGGCAGGGCGCAGAAGGAAAGGAACACCATATGGTTTTTGGAAGGCAGGTTTTGCTGGACTGGTTTTTTTTTACACCATGTCCCATTTGAAGCCCCCCTGATGCACCCCTAGAGTAGAAACTCCAAAAAAGTGACCCCATTTTAGAAACTATGGGATAGGGTGGCAGTTTTGTTGGTACTAGTTTAGGGTACATATGATTTTTGGTTGCTCTATATTACACTTTTTGTGCGGCAAGGTAACAAGAAATAGCTTTTTTGGCACCGTTTTTTTTTTTGTTATTTACAACATTCATCTGACAGGTTAGATCATGTGGTAATTTTATAGAGCAGGTTGTCACGGACGCGGAGATACCTAATATGTATACAATTTTTTTTATTTATGTAAGTTTTACACAATGATTTCATTTTTAAAACCAAAAAAATGTTTTAGTGTCTCCATAGTCTAAGAGCCATCGTTTTTTCAGTTTTTGGGCGATTATCTTAAGTAGGGTCTCATTTTTTGCGGGATGAGATGACGGTTTGATTGGCATCTATTTTGGGGTGCATATGACTTTTTGATTGCTTGTTATTACACTTTTTGTGACGTAAATATTTTTATAGAGCCGGGCGATACGGACGCGGCGATACCTAATATGTATACTTTTTTTTATTTATGTAAGTTTTACACAATGATTTCATTTTTGAAACAAAAAAAATCATGTTTTAGTGTTTCCATAGTCTAAGAGCCATAGTTTTTTCAGTTTTTGGGCGATTATCTTGGGTAGGGTATGATTTTTGCGGGATGAGATGACGGTTTGATTGTTACAATTTTGGCGTACATGCGACTTTTTTGATCACTTTTATTACCTTTTTTGGGAAGTAAGGTGGGCAAAATTTCAATTTCATCATAGTTTTTTATTTTTTATTTTTTATTTTTATGGTGTTCACCGTTCGGGTAAAGTAACATGACCGTTTTATAGACGGACGCGGCGATACCAAACATGTGTAGGGAATTTTATTTTTTTCATTTTTTATCAGTGATAAATGTGTTTTTTGATTTTTACTTATTTTTCACTTTTATTCACTTTTTTTTGACCCAGACCCACTTGGTTCTTGAAGATCCAGTGGGTCTGATGTCTGTATAATACAGTACAGAACAATATATATTGTACTGCACTGTATTTTACTAACACTGAACAGATCTATGCCTTTCAGCACAGATCTGTTCAGCACCATGGACAGCAGGACGCCTGAGAGGCGTCCTGTTGCCATGGGAACCTTCCCCGTCTGCTCAGTACTGCTCAGAACTTCGCAGACGGGGAAGGGTAAGGAGGGGATCTCTCGGGGGGCTGTCTGGGAGCTCTCTCCCTCTCCATCGGGGGGCTGCAAAGGCACAGCAGCCCCCCGATGGGAGAGGGAGGGAGCTCCCTGCGCTGTTAACCTTTTCCATACAGCGGTCCGTACGGACCGCTGTATGGAAAGGGTTAAACGGCTGACATCGCATCGCAGATGTCAGCCGTTTATACCAGGGTGCCAGCAATTTGCTGGCACCCTGGTATCCCTACTAGACACCAACGATTATACAAGGGGAGGCGGGCGGGGGATCGCGATCCCGCCTGCCGCACCGCCCAAACCGCCCGCAACCCTCCCCCTGCACCTCCCGCCACCATAAAAATCATTCGGGGGTGCAGGGGGGGGGTGAATAAAACTTTTTTTAGGCATATAAAGTTTCTGATCCCCGCGGTCAGGGACCGCGGGGACCAGAAACTGCAGAAATCGCAGCAAACCACAGGTCTGAATTGACCTGCGGTTTGCCGCGATCGCCGACATGGGGGGGTCACGGGACCCCCCCGCGCATTTAGCCTAGGTGCCTGCTCAATGATTTGAGCAGGCACCGGGTTCCGATCACTGCCAGCCGCACGGCAGTGATCGAAAATACACAGGGCGTACATGTACGCCCTGTGTCCTTAAGTACCAGGGCACAAGGGCGTACCTGTACGCCCTATGTCCTTAAGAGGTTAAACTGCTAGGCAGAATTAAGGCGAGATGAACAGATAAAATGCAAAGGAGGATTTTAATACTAATAGGCTTGTTAGCTAATCTTCTTGTTTCCTCCGTCTACCAGTATAATGACGGGTAATATCTGCTTATCCAGAGTGGGAAGAGAGGGAAGGGAGGGGAGGACGAGGATGGGGGTAGGGAGGGGAGGAGGAGGATGGGGGTAGGGAGGGGAGGGGGAAAGGAAGAACAGGTTAACAAACATAAACAAAAAACAGAAAACAGAAGATAATGTCACATGTATGTCAATTTCTAGTTGCAAGAAACCCTTACCAACGGGAACCCCGTCAGTCTAAGTATACACTAATTTTCTCTGAAGAAATGAAGTTGTTACATTTTTACCAGATTTCGAGGTATTTTTTGTAATTACCTATAGAAGACCATTTAATTTTTTCAAAGCTATTTATGAGGTTAATTTCTGAAAGCCATTCTTTAATAGACGGGGTGTCGGTACTCATCCAGTATTGTGGTATTAGGGATTTAAGGGTAATAATTAGAAAGGGGAAAAGTCTATCTCTCATTAACCGGTTGTCTTGCTTAGCCAGGAAATCTGTTATTTATTTTATTCACTTCTATAGCACTGACATATTCCACAGAGCTTTACAGACATTAGCATCAAACCCAATGGGGCTCACAATCTAAGTTCCCTATCAGTATGTCTATGGGGTGTGGGAAGAAACTAGAGCACCTGAGGAAACCCACGTAAACATAGGGAGAACATACAAACTCTGTTAGGAACTGATTCATTCACAACTTCAACATCAAATATTTCCACTCCTTCCTCTCCTTCAGCTTTGATTTAACAAAAATACATCATATTCCACCATCAGAAATACAATATCCTCCCTGCAGCCTGCTATGAAACCAACCACCATCCCACCAATCTATCCTCAGTTATGATGCTTAAGGAGGACCTGTCACCTCTCTTGACATGGCTGTTGTAGTAATTACTTGCATTCCTCATGTAATAATAATTCTGGAGCATCTATTCTCATGACTTTGTGTCAGGGATGGCCAACCTGAGGCTCTCCAGCTGTTTAAAAACTACAACTCCCAGCATGCCCAGACTGCCTAGAGCTATCAGCCTACAGCAGGGTATAGTGGGAGTTGTAGTTTTACAACAGCTGGAGAGTCAAGGGTGGCCCCCCCTACTCTATGTTGTCCATTTTCTGTATTATTCCTGCTAAAAGTATACAAATAATCTGCAGTAAAGGTACTGCTGGGTGATAAAAGTAGCGAATGTGTCTGATTCTTTACAATCAAAGCTGCTGTGCAGGGACACCACCCACCTGGTAACACCCATCTGTACCTTTACTGCAAACTACTGGCTATTCCTTAATAACTACTAGTAGAGATAATAAAATAATGGTACAACATAGAGTCATAAGAATAGATGCTCCAGAATTGGCATTACATGGGGAATACACTAGTTACTACAACATACATGTCTGGAGAGGAGACAGGTCCTCTTTAACATTCATATAAACATACAAAATTCTCTCCAGCCTGCATCCTCAGTACATTCCTCCCGAATCTTCAGATGCCAACTCAAATACAGTACCGCCTCCACTCTGCACATACCTTTATCCTCCCCTTTCCTAATAGCTACAGGATTTCTCTTGAGCTACTCTTTTTCTCAATAATTCCTTCCTGCGAGTCATTTGTTCCCTCTTTACTCTTTAAGCTTTCAAGTTCAACTCTTTATTCAAGCCTATAGGGAGGAATTTATCATGAGGTGCTGATTTAAAGTCAGTTTTGCATAAGTCTGCGTTGCCATTGATTGCACCAAATTTATCAAATGTCAGAAGTTGCTTGAGAAGTTTGGTGCATCTTTACAAGGGGTTTTCTGAGATTTAAATACTGATGACCTATCCTCTGAATAGGTCATTATTATCTGTCCGATACCTGGGACCCCTGTTGATCAGCTATTGGAGAAGGCACTGGCACTCGCAGTAGCGCCGCAGCCTTCCCACAGCTTTTCTCGACAACACGTTCATTGGTCACATGGCCTAGGCGCAGCTTAGCCCCATAGAAGTGAATAGGGCTGAGCAGTGATGCCAAGCACAGCCGCTATACAATGTACGGCTCTCTGCTTTGTAAGCATGGAGAAGACCTCTGCACTCCGAGGAGCACCAGTGCCTTCTCAAACTGCTGTTCGGCAGGAGTCCTAGCTGTCGGGACCCCATAGATCAGATACTGATGACCAATCCAGAGGATTGGCCATCAGTATTAAAATCTCAGAAACCCTTTTAAATATATCTAGTAAGTCCCCTTTACACAAGTAGATAATTGATTAGATCAAGTGACAAACATATCATTACTTGAGTCATCAACATTCAAATAACAACCCTTTAGATGCACAGAGTATTGTGTAAGTGTTATCATGTAATAGCCCATTTGTCACTCATCTTGGAATCATCTGTGTTGTAAATGATAGCTGTTTACACTCATGGAAGTCTGAATGACAAATGATGATTTAGGCGTCTGCATCAGCTAGTGCAAGAAGGACAAACTAAACAATTATGACTGGTTGGTCGATCGTTCAGTTTGATAAATCCCGCTATATATACAGTGGATATAAAAAGTCTACACGCCTCTGTTAAAATGTCAGGATTTTGTTATGTAAAAAAATGAGACAAAGATAAATCATTTAAGAACTTTTTCCACCTTTAATGTGACCTATAAACTGTACAACTCAATTAAAAAACAAACTGAAATCTTTTAGGTGGAGAGAAGAAAACAAAGAAAGCTAAATTAATGTGGTTGCATAAGTGTGCACACCCTCTTATAACTGGGGATGTAGCTGTGTTCAGAATTAAGCAATCACATTCAAAATCATGTTAAATAGGAGTCAGCATACAGTACAACTGCCATCATTTAAGGTGCCTCTGATTAACCCCAAATAAAGTTCAGCTGCTCTAGTTGGTCTTTCCTGAAATTTTCTTAGTCGCATCCCACAGCAAAAGCCATGGTCCACAGAGAGCTTCCAAAGCATCAGAGAAATCTCAATGTTACAAGGTATCAGTCAGGAGAAGGGTACAAAAGAATTTCCAAGGCATTAGATATACCATGGAACACAGTGAAGACAGTCATCATCAAGTGGAGAAAATATGGCACAACAGTGACATTACCAAGAACTGAACGTCCCTCCAAAATTGATGAAAAGACGGGAATAAAACTGGTCTGGGAGGCTACCAAGAGGCCTACAGCAACATTAATAGAGCTGCAGGAATATCTGGCAAGTACTGGCTGTATGGTACATGTGACAATAATCTCCCGTATTCTTCATATGTTTAGCCTATGGGGTAGAGTGGCAAGACAAAAGCCTTTTCTTATGAATAAAAACATCCAAGTCAGGCTACATTTTGCAAAAACACATCTGAAGTCTCCCAAAAGCATGTGGGAAAAGGTGTTATGGTCTGATGAAACCAAGGTGTCACGAGGGTGTCAAGAACCACGCCTGACTCCGTTATACCCGGGGTCAGGAAGTCGCAGCGGTTGGCTGCGCGCTCTATGTAAGATAGGGCTGTTTCCTTATGGTAGCTTTCTGGGTTTGCTTTGCAAACCCTTTTGGCTCACTCAGGGATCCGTAGCTCCTTCTCCTCAGCTGTTCCTTGTCCAGCACTCCCAACCTCCTTATATTCCCCTCTCACACTTCTCTGGTTGCCAGATATAGAGCTTCCTGCCTGGACATCTATTCTGACCTTCTGGAGCTGTGTTGCTGCGTTCTCTGGTTGTTGGTCCAGAACGCTACCCTCCGGATCCCTGCTGGACCTTTGTGGTCTGCTGTGGTCGCCCACCTGGGTGTATGTGTTTGTCTGTATTGTCTGTCCTTTCCCTGGTGTTTCCCTCTTCGTGTCAGTGGTGCGGACTAGCGATCCCACCGGCCCGTTCACTATCTAGGGCTCATTTTAGGGAAAGCCAGGGTTTAGGCACGTGATCGCCGCACGGGTGAGGAACCCGTCTAGGGACGTCAGGGCAGTCAGGTGCCAGCCGCAAGGTGAGTCAGGGGTCACCACCTTTCCCTCTCCCTTGGGCAGGGCTTTCCCTTTTCCCTCCCTGTGCGTGACGCCGGTCATTACATTATATCTGGCCCTTATTTTGTGTAGGTAAAAAATAAAATAAAAAAAACAAACATTTTTTTTTACCTACTTAGAATCCAGTATGGATCAAATTGCTGCTCTGTCCAAACAGTTTCATGGCCTGTCTTTGGAGGTGGCAGGATTGAAGGCGTCGGTCCTCCAGCAACAGCAGCAATTACAACTGACCGCAAGCCCAGCGGTTGCTACTGGTAACCAGGTTGTTGCGGAACCCAAGGTCCCTCTCCCTGACAGATTTTCTGAGGGAAGGGACAAGTTTTTGACATTCTGTGAGGCCTGTAAATTATATTTTAAACTGCGCCCTTACTCCTCTGGTAATGAAGAACAGCGGGTGGGGGTTGTTATTTCCCTGCTGCAGGGGGACCCGCAGTCCTGGGCATTCTCTTTATCCACTGATTCCCAGGCTCTTCGGTCAGTGGATGAGTTTTTCGGGGCCTTGGGTCTCATATATGACGACCCTGACCGAGTCGCACTGGCTGAATCAAGATTACGGAGACTCCTACAAGGAGAGCGGCCGGTAGAGGAGTATTGCTCTGACTTCCGTAGGTGGGCTACGGATACCCAATGGAACGACCTGGCTCTCAGGAGTCAGTTCTGCTCTGGGTTATCCGAAAGGGTTAAGGATGCGCTTGCATTATATGAGACCCCCTTTTCCCTTGATGCGGTTATGTCCTTTTCTATCCGAATAGATAGACGCCTTAGGGACAGGTTTAAAAAACCAGAGCCATTGGTAACCCCTCCCAAGCAGCAGTTAGTCTGTACGGACTTAGACGAGCCTATGCAGCTAGGAGGAACTACTCGTCAGGCCCGTCCTCCTGAGGCTCGCCGTAGGCGTGGGGTTTGTTTTTTTTGTGGGGAGAGGGGTCATTTCATTAATGTCTGTCCTTCTTTTGTCAGAAACAAAAGACCGTCGGAAAACTACTAACCCCAGGCTGTGTGGAGGATGTCAGCCGGGGGGTATACGTTTCCTCCATACGTACATCGCAATTTGTGTTACCAGCGGTTATTGTTTTTGGTGATAAGACGGAGACTATTTCTTTCTTTCTAGACAGTGGAGCAGGGGTAAATTTGATAGATGCCCATTTTGCCCACACTATGTGTTTGTCTCTCTGTACGCTACAGAGACCTATTCCCATATTCGCCATTGATTTTGCTCCTCTGTCTCAGAGAAACCTCACCCACATTGTTCATAATTTACACCTTCGGGTAGGGGACCACCATAACGAGATGCTTTCATGTTATGTTCTGGAGGGGCTTCTCACTCCGGTAGTGCTGGGTCTTCCCTGGTTGGTAGCGCACAATCCAGTGGTGGATTGGCAGGCCAGGGAGATATTGGAGTGGAGTGAGCAGTGCAGAGAAAATTGCTTAAATAGCAATTGCTTAGTCGCCTCCATAACTACCCTACCTACATTTATTTCGGATTTTGAGGAAGTTTTTTCTGAAAAGGGTTGTCAGAAGCTACCACCTCATCATCCTTATGATTGCCCGGTTAACCTTATTCCCGGCGCAAAATTACCCAAGACCAGGTTATATAATCTTTCAGGTCCAGAGAGACAAGCCATGAAAGATTATATCTCCGAGAGCTTGGCTAAGGGACACATCAGACCCTCATCTTCACCCGTGGCTGCAGGGTTTTTCTTCGTTAAAAAGAAAAATGGGGGCCTGCGTCCTTGCCTAGATTTTCGCGAACTAAATCGGATAACCATCCGAGACCCATACCCTCTTCCTCTCATTCCTGACCTGTTTAACCAGATTGCGGGTGCTAGGTGGTTCTCCAAACTTGATCTTAGGGGGGCCTACAATCTGATTCGTATTAAGGAGGGGGATGAGTGGAAGACAGCTTTTAACACCCCTGAGGGGCATTATGAAAATCTAGTTATGCCTTTCGGTCTGACCAATGCTCCTGCCGTCTTTCAACATTTCATTAATGACATTTTTAGTCATCTAATCGGCAGGTTTGTGGTAATATACCTAGATGATATTTTAATTTATTCGTCTGATCTGAGAACACATGAGGTGCATGTCAGACAAGTACTGCAGGTCCTACGGAAGAATAAATTATATGCTAAAATTGAAAAATGTGTCTTCGCTGTTCAGGAGATACAATTCCTAGGTTATTTTTTATCTGCTTCAGGTTTCCGTATGGATCCTAGGAAGTTCCAGGCATTTTTAGATTGGGATCTTCCTGAGAACCTCAAAGCACTGCAACGGTTCTTGGGCTTCGCAAATTTCTATAGGAAATTCTTTAAAAATTATTCACTTATTGTTAAACCCCTTACTGACATGACTAAGAAGGGGACTGATTTTTCAAAATGGTCTGACGCCGCTAAAGTTGCTTTTTCCTCTCTAAAAGAGAGGTTTACCTCAGCACCTGTACTAGTCCAACCTGATGTCTCTCAGCCTTTTATTGTTGAAGTCGATGCGTCAGAGGTGGGAGTGGGGGCGGTGCTGTCTCAGGGTCCGTCTCCTGGAAAATGGCGTCCTTGTGCTTTCTTTTCTAAAAAACTATCTGCAGCAGAAAAGAACTACGATATTGGCAATAGGGAACTATTAGCTATTAAACTAGCGTTTGAAGAATGGCGTCACTTTTTTGAGGGGCAGTCCACCCCGTCACTGTGATTACGGACCACAAAAATCTTCTGTCCCTCGAATCAGCTAAGCGTCTCACCTTTAGACAGGCTAGGTGGTCGCTATTTTTTACCAAGTTTAACTTTGTGATTACCTATCATCCTGGGGCAAAGAATACCAAGGCTGATGCACTATCTCGTTGTTTCCCTGGAGGGGGTAATGTGAGTGATCCGGTGCCCATTCTTCAAAGAGGAGTGGTTGTTTCTGCGGTACACTCTGTTCTGGAGGGGAAGGTGTTAGAGGCCCAGGGGGACGCCCCGGTCTCTTGCCCCTCAGAGAAATTGTTTGTACCGTTGAACCTGCGTTTCGAATTATTAAAGGAACATTATAATTCGGCACTTGCTGGGCACCCGGGTAGTAAAGCAACCTTGGAGCTATTGTCTCGTCGTTTTTGGTGGCCAAGGTTGCGTCAGGATGTATTGGATTTTGTGTCTTCTTGTTCTACCTGTGCGCGCGCAAAAGTTTCACATACACGTCCTGCAGGGTCTCTATTACCACTCGTCATTCCCAATAGACCATGGACACATCTGTCAATGGATTTTATCACTGACTTACCTTTGTCTGCAGGTAAAACAGTTATTTTGGTAGTAGTGGACCGGTTTAGCAAAATGGTACACTTCATTGCGTTACCCGCACTACCTAATGCTAAGACTCTTGCTCAGGTATTCGTCAGTGAAATCGTGAAGCTTCACGGGGTCCCCTCCGATGTTGTTTCGGATCGGGGTACCCAGTTTATTTCTAAATTTTGGAAAGCTTTTTGTTCCCGTTTGGGGGTACACTTGTCCTTTTCCTCAGCTTTCCATCCTCAGTCGAATGGACAGACTGAGCGTACCAACCAAAACCTGGAGACATATCTAAGATGTTTTGTGTCTGAAAACCAAGAGTTGTGGTCATCATATTTACCGTTAGCTGAGTTTGCCATAAATAATCGTCGTCAGGAATCCACTGGCAAGTCACCATTTCTTGGTGCATATGGTTTTCATCCCCAATTCTGTACTTTCAAAGAGGGGGGGGTCTTCTGGGGTTCCCGAAGAGGAACGGTTTTCGTCATCTCTTTCATCGGTATGGCAGAAGGTGCAAATAACTTGAAAAATATGGGAGGTAAATACAAATGCATGGCTGATAAGAGACGGTCGCCAGGTCCGGACCTAGGAGTGAATGACTATGTGTGGTTGTCTACTAGGAATCTTAAATTAAAGGTTCCCTTTTGGAAACTGGGTCCTAGGTTTATTGGTCCTTACAAAATTGTAGCCATCGTCAACCCCGTGACTTTTCGCCTGGAGTTACCTCAGACTTTTAAAATCCATAATGTCTTTCATAAGTCGTTACTCAAAAAATATGTTCCACCTCTAGAACCGTCACAGCTGCCACCCCCTCCTGTTGTTGTGGATGGTAATCTACAGTCGTGGCCAAAAGTTTTGAGAATTACATAAATTTTGGAAATTGGAAAAGTTGCTGCTTAAGTTTTTATAATAGCAATTTGCATATACTCCAGAATGTTATGAAGAGTGATCAGATGAATTGTATAGTCCTTCTTTGCCATGAAAATTAACTTAATCCCAAAAAAAACTTTCCACTGCATTTCATTGCTCTCATTAAAGGACCAGCTGAGATCATTTCAGTAATCGTCTTGTTAACTCAGGTGAGAATGTTGACGAGCACAAGGCTGGAGATCATTATGTCAAGCTGATTGGGTTAAAATGGCAGACTTGACATGTTAAAAGGAGGGTGATGCTTGAAATCATTGTTCTTCCATTGTTAACCACGGTGACCTGCAAAGAAACGCGTGCAGCCATCATTGCGTTGCATAAAAATGGCTTCACAGGCAAGGATATTGTGGCTACTAAGAATGCACCTCAATCAACAATTTATAGGATCATCAAGAACTTCAAGGAAAGAGGTTCAATTCTTGTTAAGAAGGCTTCAGGGCGTCCAAGAAAGTCCAGCAAGCGCCAGGATCGTCTCCTAAAGAGGATTCAGCTGCGGGATCGGAGTGCCACCAGTGCAGAGCTTGCTCAGGAATGGCAGCAGGCAGGTGTGAGCGCATCTGCACGCACAGTGAGGCGAAGACTTTTGGAAGATGGCCTGGTGTCAAGAAGGGCAGCAAAGAAGCCACTTCTCTCCAAAAAAAAACATCAGGGACAGATTGATCTTCTGCAGAAAGTATGGTGAATGGACTGCTGAGGACTGGGGCAAAGTAATATTCTCCGATGAAGCCTCTTTCCGATTGTTTGGGGCATCTGGAAAAAGGCTTGTCCAACAGCAGCTTCTTCCAACAATCCAACAACAGTTTGGTGAAGAACAATGCATTTTCCAGCACGATGGAGCACCGTGCCATAAGGCAAAAGTGATAACTAAGTGGCTCGGGGACCAAAACATTGACATTTTGGGTCCATGGCCTGGAAACTCCCCAGATCTTAATCCCATTGAGAACTTGTGGTCAATCCTCAAGAGGCGGGTGGACAAAAAAAAACCCCACTAATTCTGACAAACTCCAAGAAGTGATTATGAAAGAATGGGTTGCTATCAGTCAGGAATTGGCCCAAAAGTTGATTGAGAGCATGCCCAGTCGAATTGCAGAGATCCTGAAAAAGAAGAGCCAACACTGAAAATACTGACTCTTTGCATAAATGTCATGTAATTGTCGATAAAAGCCTTTGAAAAGTATGAAGTGCGTGTAATTATATTTCACTACATCACAGAAACAACTGAAACAAAGATCTAAAAGCAGTTTGGCAGCAAACTTTGTGAAAACTAATATTTGTATCATTCTCAAAACTTTTGGCCACGACTGTAGAATTTCAGATATCCAAAATTGTTAATTCTCGTCGGGTCCGCCGCTCTCTTCAATATCTTGTGCATTGGAGAGGTTACGGTCCCGAGGAAAGAATGTGGGTTCCTGCGTCTGAGGTAAACGCCGACAGGCTAGTTCGGGTTTTTCATGCCTCTCATTCTGAGAGACCTGGTCCTGAGTGTCCGGAGGCCCCTCGTAGAGAGGGGGGTAGTGTCACGAGGGTGTCAAGAACCACGCCTGACTCCGTTATACCCGGGGTCAGGAAGTCGCAGCGGTTGGCTGTGTGCTCTATGTAAGATAGGGCTGTTTCCTTATGGTAGCTTTCTGGGTTTGCTTTGCAAACCCTTTTGGCTCACTTAGGGATCCGTGGCTCCTTCTCCTCAGCTGCTCCTTGTCCAGCACTCCCAACCTCCTTATATTCCCCTCTCACACTTCTCTGGTTGCCAGATATAGAGCTTCCTGCCTGGACATCTATTCTGACCTTCTGGAGCTGTGTTGCTGCGTTCTCTGGTTGTTGGTCCAGAACGCTACCCTCCGGATCTCTGCTGGACCTTTGTGGTCTGCTGTGGTCGCCCACCTGGGTGTATGTGTTTGTCTGTATTGTCTGTCCTCTCCCTGGTGTTTCCTTCTTAGTGTCAGTGGTGCGGACTAGCAATCCCACCGGCCCGTTCACTATCTAGGGCTCATTTTAGGGAAAGCCAGGGTTTAGGCACGTGATCGCCGCACGGGTGAGGAACCCGTCTAGGGACGTCAGGGCAGTCAGGTGCCAGCCGCAAGGTGAGTCAGGGGTCACCACCTTTCCCTCTCCCTTGGGCAGGGCTTTCCCTTTTCCCTCCCTGTGCGTGACGCTGGTCATTACACAAGGTTGAACTTTTTGGCCATAATTCCAAAAGATATGTTTGGCGCAAAAACAACACTGGACGTCACCAAAAGAACACCATACCCACAGTGAAGCATGGTGGTGGCAGCATCATGCTTTGGGGCTGTTTTTCTTCAGCTGGAACTGGGGCCTTAGTTAGGCTAGAGGGAATTATGAACAGTTCCAAATACCAGTCAATATTAGCACAAAACCTTCAGGCTTCTGCTAGAAAGCTGAACATGAGGGGGACTTCATCTTTCAGCATACATCCAAATCAACAAAGGAATGGCTTCACCAGAAGAAGATTAACATTTTGGAATGGCCCAGCCAGAGCCCAGACCTGAATCTGATTGAAAATCTGCGGGGTGATCTGAAGAGGGCTGTGCACAGGAGATGCCCTTGCAATCTGACAGATTTGGAGTGTTTTTGCAAAGAAGAGTGGGCAAATCTTGCCAAGTCAAAATGTGCCATGCTGATAGACTCATACCCAAAAAGATTGAGTGCTGTAATAAAATCAAAAGGTGCTTCAACAAAGTATTAGTTTAAAGGGACACTGACAGGCCCAAAAAGCATATTTAGGTATATATATGACAGTACATGGTATATATATGACAGTACAAAGTGTATTAGAATCATCTAAGTATCCCCCCTGTCCACCTTATAAATACAGTAAAATGAAGTTTTATAACCTGCTTGAATCGTGTTCAATCTGCCCAAGGGGCGGCGTTTCATCTTAACTTGCGCCCAGCCAGCCTTGCCACAACTGCCATTTGAAGCGCCGCCCAGCTCATCAATATTCACTTCGCTGGGCGGCTACTAGTGTCCCTGGCCATCTTCAGCGCATGCGCCCGGCACCCTCACTGGCCGGGATTGCATCACGCCTGCGCACAGTCTAATTCTCAGAGGCCGATGCAGCCTCTGCTTTATGCGCATGCGCCGGGCACAGTTTAGAGCAGCGCTTCAGAGTAGCCGCCCAGCGAAGTGAATATTGATGGCAGTTGGGGCGAGGCTGGCTGGGCGCAAGTTGAGATGAAACGCCGCCCCTTGGGCAGATTGAACACGATTCAAACAGGTTATAAAACTTCATTTTACTGTATTTATAAAGGTGGACAGGGGGGATACTTAGATGATTCTAATACACTTCATAAGACCTGTACTGGCATATATATACCTAAATATGCTTTTTGGGCCTGTCAGTGTCCCTTTAAGGGTGTGTACACTTATGCAACCATATTATTTTATTTTATATTTTTTCTTCTTTCTACCTAAAAGATTTCAGTTTGTTTTTCAATTGAGTTGTACAGTTTATAGGTCACATTAAAGGTGGAAAAAGTTCGGAAATGATTTATCTTTGTATCATTTTTTTACATCACAGAAACCTGACATTTTAACAGGGGTGTGTAGATTTTTTATATCCACTGTATATATACAGTTGCAAGAAAAGGTATGTGAACCCTTTGGAATTATATGGATTTCTGCACAAATTAGTCATAAAATGTGATCTGATCTTCATCTAAGTCACAACAATAGACAATCACAGTCTGCTTAAACTAACACACAAAGAATTAAATGTTACCATGTTTTTATTAAACACACCATGTAAACATTCACAGTGCAGGTAGAAAAAGTATGTGAACCCCTAGACTAATGACATCTTCAAGAGCTAATTGGAGTGAGATGTCAGCGAACTGGAGTCCATTCAATGAGATGAGATTGGAGGTATTGGTTACAGCTGCCCTGCAATATAAAAAAAAACACACACACACAAGTTCTGGGTTTGCTTTTCACAAGAAGCATTACCTGATGTGAATGATGCCTCGCACAATAGAGCTCTCAGAAGACCTACGATTAAAAATTGTTGACTTGTATAAAGCTGGAAAAAGTTAAAAAAAGTATCTCCAAAAGCCTTGCTGTTCATCAGTCCACAGTAAGACAAATTGTCTATAAATGGAGAAAGTTCAGCACTGCTGCTACTCTCCCTAGGAGTGGCCATCCTTTAAAGATGACTGCAAGAGCACAGCACAGACTGCTCAATGAGGTGAAGAAGAATCCTACAGTGTCAGCTAAAGACTTACAAAAGTCTCTGGCATATGCTAACATCACTAAACAAGAATGGATTTCATAGGAAGATACCACAGAGTAAGCCACTACTGTCCGAAAAAAAACTTTTCTGCACGTTTACAGTTTGCACAAGAGCACCTGGATGTTCCACAGCAGTACTGGCAAAATATTCTGTGGACAGATGAAACCAAAGTTGAGTTGTTTGGAAGAAACACACAACACTATGTGTGGAGAAAAAGAGGCACAGCACACCAACATCAAAACCTCATCCCAACTGTGAAGTATGGTGGTGGGAGCATCATGGTTTGGGGCTGCTTTACTGCGTCAGGGCCTGGACGGATTTCTATCATCGAAGGAAAAATTAATTCCCAAGTTTATCAAGACATTTTGCAGGAGAACTTAAGGCCGTCTGTCCACCAGCTGAAGCTCAACAGAAGATGGGTGTTGCAACAGGACAACGACCCAAAGCATAGAAGTAAATCAACAACAGAATGGCTTAAACAGAAGAAAATACGCCTTCTGGAGTGGCCCAGTCAGAGTCTTGACCTCAACCCGATTGAGATGCTGTGGCATGACCTCAAGAAAGCGATTCACACCAGACATCACAAGAATATTGCTGAACTGAAACAGTTCTGTAAAGAGGAATGGTCAAAAATTACTCCTGACCGTTGTGTACGTCTGATCTGCAACAACAGGAAACGTTTGGTTGAAACTATTGCTGCCAAAGGAGGTTATAACAGTTATTAAATCCAAGGGTTCACATACTTTTTCCACCTGCACTGTGAATGTTTACATGGTGTGTTCAATAAAAACATGGTAACATTTAATTATTTGTGTATTTATAGTTTAAGCAGACTGTGATTGTCTATTGTTGTGACTCAGATGAAGATCAGATCACATTTTATGCCTGCTTAATACCCATCTATGACAACATAATGCAAATTTGATATTTTATGAAGAATTTTATCTATTGTGGGGATTCGCTCTGGTAGACAGGGTATGCGGATGCAGTACAGAGGCAAATTGCCAGTTCTTAAATCAAACTTCCGTGTTTATTCACACATAAGGCAAAAACAAGACGTCACTTTGCAGTCTTGGCGTTAGTTCACACACAATGGAAAGTCCACATAGCAAAAATCACCTTGTTGGCAGTTCTATCTCCAGCAGTCCATAGCAGGCTTTTAGGGGGCCTGTTTCCCCTAAACATGGGTCTCAGCCCGCCAGCATGGCACAAGCCTCAGATCCCAGCACACACACTGTGCTGCTGAGCCCAGCTGTCTTTTAACCCCTTAGTGACCAAGCCTGTTTGGGCCTTTATGACCAAGCGTTTTTCTTCCTTTTTTTATGGTCTCGTTCCAAGAGCTATAACTTTTTTATTTTTTCATCTATATAGCTTTATGAGGGCTTGTTTTTTACGGGACAAGTTGTAGTTTTTAATGGCGCCATTTTGGGGTACACATAACTTTCTGATTAACTTTTATTAACTCTTTCTGGGAGGGAGATGGGGAAAAATAGCAATACTGCCACTGCGTTTTTACATTATACATTTTTTGGCGTTCATTTTTCGGTACAAATAACATAATATCTTTATTCTCTGGGTCAGTACGATTACAGTGATACTAAATACTTATAATTTTGTTTACATTTTACAACTTTTTTTGCAATAAAACACCTTTTATTAACCCAAAAAATTATTTTGCATTGCCACTTAACAAGACCCATAACTTTTTTTTATTTTTTTAGATGGAATTGTGTGAGGGCTTGATTTTTGAAAGACAACTTGTATTTTTCATTGGTATGATTTTGGAGTAAATGCCGCTTTTTGATCGCTTGTTATTACGTTTTTTTTCGGTGGAAACTAAGAATAAATTCGAAATTCTGTCTTTTTTTATTTTTTATTTTTTACGGCGTTCACCATAGGGGATAATTTATGTAATATTTATGTAGTCCCGGTCGTTACGGACGCGGCAATACCAAACATATGGGGGATATTTTCTTTTTGCAATTTTTTTCATTGAAAAGCGTATTTTCAATGGAAAAAAAGGCATATTTTTTTATTTTATGGAATTTTTTTTATTTAATAAATGTGTATTTTTTTTCTATTTTTTTTACTACTTAATAGTCCCACAAGGGGACTATAATATACAGTATTTTGATTGCTTTTAAAATGTAATGCATTATCTCTATAATGCATTGCATTTCAATAGCAATGCTATTCGAACATTGACCAGCAGGCTGCGCCAGAGAGGCACAGCCTGCTGGAAGTAACTGAAGACAGGCTCGGGCCCTCATCGGAAGCAAGGTAAGCTTCCCAGCACATCAGCACCCCGCGATCGCATTTTCGGGGTGCTGATGGGAGACAGAGGGAGTCCGCTCCCTCTGTCACCACTTTACATGCAGCGGGCGCCATTGCGCCCGGCATGTAAAGGGTTAAACAGCCCGGATCGGCACTCCTGCCGTTCCGGGCTGTTAGAGCAGGGCCCCGGCTCTCATGTGAGAGCCAGGTCCACGCTCCCCGCTGCACGGGGGAGCCGCGCGGCGCTTAAACTGGGCCGCCGTAAAAACGCGGCGGCCCAGCCTAAGGCCCCTTAGTGACCGCCGTAAAAACACGTATGGGTGGTCACTAAGGGGTTAAGGACAGCTAGGTGCTGTCAAAACCCGGACCGGCACTTAAAATCCAGTCCGGGGTTTGACCCCACCTGGCTGCAAATCAGCCCAGTAGCACACGCTGGGAGAAAATGAACTGTTTTCCCAGACCATACCCTTCACTGTGTCACACTATCTAATATTTTATCTAATTCACAAGCTCTAAATTCTTGGATAAAAAAAGGAAACAGCTGAATCATGTTGGTCAAAATGGTTTGTTACACTGATTGATAAACTGCCTAGCAATTACATTCTGTAGATTAGGTTGTTAGGCAACATGTTTCTAGCAATTAACTTGTCTGTGATTTCTAAATCTTTACCTAGAAGTCAAAATGGAATAGAGAAAAAAATATAAGGGACACTGAGGTTTTCCATGACAAAAACCACCACACCTTACTCAATATTGTCAATATACAGTAGATATCCATTTTTATACCTAGGCTTATAACTAGGGGAAAGAAGGTTTTACCAACAGCATTCTTTACTGTAAGAGCAGTGGGACTATGGAACTCTTTAATACATGATGTTTTAGTAGTTGATTCATTAAATGTCTTTAAATACTTGACATCCATCCTCCATATATATACATGGTGGGCAGATTAGGATCTTCAGACCCGTGCATCATATATTATGTGGATTTATAGCTGTTGCCCAGGTGATTGAGCAGCTGGATTCTGAATGCCCACCAGACTACCAAGGATCCTAGAGAGAAAATAGAGGTAGTTTTCACAGCTTCTGTTGCCTCTGATCATTGTTTATGAAATAGAGGCAGCATCAACACTAACCTGTACCTGAATCGTGGGATCTAGAAGTTTTTGGGGGTTATTTATCTAGACTGGTGCACACCTTGTCCTAAATTAAGTACATTCAGCAGTCTGTGCTGCTAATATAAGATTTTGACAAATATAAGAAATGGCAAATCTGGCAGCCCAACAATCCTGTCCACACCATGCCCATGATGCTTCCACTTTTCAGAAAGTGTTGAGGGTGGCTTAAAAAGTTGCAAACTCCTGTTTTTCAACTTTTCTATATTGGGATATGGGCTTGATAAATTGTCTCCATATGGTGAGTTGCTTTCAATGGATTGCTGGACATACTGTGTTTCCCCGAAAATAAGACATACCCATAAAATAAGCCGTAGCAGAATTTCTAAGCATTTGCGCAATATAACCCATACCCCGAAAATAAGACATAGTGATAGGCGTGGCCATGCAGCGGAGCGGTAAAGAAGACGGGCAGCCCTTCTCATCTGCCCCATCGTGACAGCTGCTATCTCGGAGGTGACCAGAGAGGTGCGGGCAGCCCCATCAACAAGGTTGGCTCCCCCTGTCAGGTACCGGTCGTTCTGTGCGTGCTGCAAGCTGAGGCATAGAGGGAGACATAGAAAGTGAAAGTAAAAGTCTCCTCAGTGAAGTGAGGAGCAGGACGCTCTGCTTTAGGTATTGTGTGTCCTCAGGGGAAGGAGTAAAGCTGTGGCTGCCGTTTTACTCAGCACTGTGAGTCTCTCTCCCCCAGCACCAACCAGCAACAGTCTGTGGGTCTTTCTCATCCCACACAAACACCAGGGGATAGGGGAAAAGCTTCAGCTTTTGTAGATTGTTGTACCATACGTAATAAAATAAGACATCCCCTGAAAATAAGCCATAGTGTGTCTTCTTGAGGAAAAATAAATATAAGACAGTGTCTTATTTTCGGGGAAACACGGGTAGGTCTTTGATCCAAATAGGGCAATTAATACATTTCTCATAAAATGAACTCAATGGAGCTTGAAGAACTTTATTAAAGTGTTATTGATATTGTTACTTTTTATGTGTAGGAGAATAGATTAGAAGGTTATTTTTGTAATATTAGGGGATTTTGTTCACTTTTATTAAAAAAAATAAGCTGTGCCTAACTGTATTGCTGTTTATTGTTTCCATGACTATTTAAAAACCAATAAAAATAACTTTGAAAGTAAAAGAAAAAAAACAGGCTAAGAAGTTTTCCATTAGCATTGCACTAAAAATCTGTCTTCAGCATGAAATGGATACTTGAACATGACTCACTGTTAAATGCAGAAGCAGGCTCGTTAGCCTGCCTCTAGTCTCCCTGCTGCTGCCTATTTACCTATATGTAACTGTCTCTATGTACAGGAAAGCACTTTCTCTCTGTCTCCCTATTCTGCTGTCTGCACTGGTCAGTGGTCACTGACAGTTCTTCTTTTCCAGGCTCGGACTGGCCCACAGAGGTACAGGTGAATCCCCTGGTGGGCTCCTGAGCAAGTGACATATTACCCAGTACACTGACTGCACTACATAAAGAGAGGTAGCATACAATTGTCAGGAAGGAACGCTTCCTTCCCAATTGTCTGCTCATCGACGCAGTGTACGGTAAATATGCCTTTATACTTCAACTTACATGTTACTGACAATAGTCTGCAACTGTAATAAAACGTCTACTGACGACGCAATCACAGTTTTTTTTCATACTTTTCATACGTACTACAAAGAAAGAAGAGCTGAATTTGTCATTGAACAGTTTCTTTTAGTCATTGTGCTAAAAGTTTTAGTCAAGTCAATACATTTGCCTGACCATACACTTTAGAGATAGCCAAATTATGATTGATATCTGGCATTAATCAAAATTCAGGAAATACAAATTGTGTCAGGATCTGTTTCTTGATCTGTTCGTTCAGTGTGTGGGTTTTTCCCTCTGGATTGTGTCCGGATTGCTTGCGTTTTTTACTGCGTGAAGAATAACAATCTACATCTTCCAGTGAAAAATGCATTTCATCCAGATTGTATCCCGATGCCTTCCATTTTTCACGCAAGTTTAATTCATACTATGGAGCCCGGGCTGTGTGAAAAATGCACAATATAGAAGCGTTTTTTCCTGAACACAGAGATGATCGGTGATAAGCAACGCTCATGTACACAGGCCTATTGAAATAAATGGGTCATGATTCAGTCCGGATGCTATGTGTTCACTACACAAAGCAACCGTTGTGTTAGGCTTCTTTCACATGAGCGAGTTTAACAATTATTTGGTCAAATGGTCTCCATGACCATGTATAATGGCCACCTTTTCCTACATACCTGTGGATAATCTCAGATAAGACATTCCAATATCGTGATGCATTGAGATAAATGAACAAACTCAACTTTGCTGCGTCTGTATTTTGTAATCACGGAACTTATTATTTTCCAAATATTTCAATATAGTGTAAAACGTGAATGAACAAGATGTAACATACATTCAGAAGAGAGCAGTTCTAGGCTATCCCATGTTATTCAAACAATGCATTGTAGTAAACTGTATCCTTTCAGTGTAACTTATACAAGGTGACATTTATAAACTTCAGTCTCGCTTTATGGTAGCAGTTATGTGCTACAAACAAACCAAAGTAATATTTTACTTGGACTAATGACCCTTCTATTTCATGAGAAGCAGCTGTCAACTTTGAGTAATGAATCTGTCATAAAGCAAACACACTGCAACCCACTCTGCCTGTATATGGAATGTTTTATATTGTTTTGTTACAGTTGCTGGCAAAGAACTCTGAATAGATTAATAGTTTCCTGTCCTGGATATACCAAAGAAAAGTGACAGCAACAGTTAGGCAATTTTGCTTATATCAAAGAAATTATTTACAAAAATGCTAAACTTTCTGACTTACAAAACAAGTGCTTTGTAAAAGGAGAAGGGGTTTCATCTTCTGCCAAACACTGGCTGTCATGTTAGTAAATGAACAGTGTCCATTAGTGTTGGGGGCGAGCATGCTCGGCTGAACACCATTTTGACTAGAGCATCGCGATGCTCGGCACATCGTGGTGTTCAGCTGAACACTGCGTGTGCTCGAGCGAGATGCTCGAGTCTCCTTCCCGCACGTTTGTTGGTTGCTACGCAGCCAATAAACGTGCAAGGTAGTACTGGCACTCACTGTAATGCCGTAGCCATGTTGGTTAATGGCATTACAGTGATTGGCTGGCCGGAACGCGTCAACGGATGCTATATAGCACCCGATGACGCGTGGTTCGGCTCAGTCTTAGTCAGGGCGAGCTGCAGCAGAAGGGACAGACATTGTAGGTACAGGAATTGTTTTTTTTTTTAGCAGGGTTTAGTGTTGAAAGGTGTTAAGAGACCCAAAAGTCCTTTTAAAGACTATTGTTTTATCTGGCTGCAATATATATTATTAGTGCAACCTGCGCTAAATTGCATGCAATTGTTTGGCCGCTGCTGACAGTGACGCAACCTCTGCTACATCTGTTGTGTTACATTTGCGCATCCTAAATATCTGTGACACTTAGCGCAATTTCTTGGCCGCTGCTGACAGCATCATTACCTGCACTACATCTCCTGTATAACGTTTGCACATTCAGTGAAATCTTTTCTTAGCCGCTGGTGACAGTGACATTACCTGCGTTATATCTCCTGTATAACGTTTGCGCATCCTAAATATCTGTGAGGTTTTTGTTAGGTCAGCAAGTCAGGAGGATGACCAGAGTGAGGAAGTGGAAGAGGAGGTGGTGGACGATTAAATCACTAACCGAACCTGGGAAGGTGGCAAGCCGATGGAGGACAGCAGTACAGAGGGAGAGGGATCCGCAGCACTGCAATAGGCTAGAAGAGGCAGTGGGGTGGCAAAAGGGAGAAGGCGGGCCACACCAAACAGGCCCGCACCTTTTCCCTTAGCACCCCCTTGTGGTAATCTCCCTTGCCAAGGGCTAGGTGTTCCGCAGTCTGGTGCTTTTTTGAGGAAAGCGTGGACGATAAAAGAATGGTTATTTGCAACCGTGCCGTACCAAAAAGAGCAGGGGCACTAGCAACCTCACCACCACCAGCATAATCCGCCACATGGCATCAAAGCACCGTAATAGGTGGGTCGAACCCCTGGGTCCACAATAAGTGTCTGCGGGTCACACCACTGCCTCCTCTTCCCCTGTGTTACGTGCTGGCCAATCCCCTGTCCAAAATGCAGGCACAGATGCCTCCCGCCCTGCACCTGGACCTTCGCAAGCACCATCAGCTAGTAAATCCATTTCTGTGTCCCAGCGCAGTGTACAGATGTCCATACCCCAGGCCTTTGAATGAAAGCGCAAATACCCAACCACCCACCCACAGGCCTTAGCACTAAATGCGCAACTTTCCAAATTGTTGGCCCTGGAAATGTTGTCATTTATGCTTGTGGACACTGAGGCTTTCCGCAGTCTGATGGCAGCAGCCGTCCCTCGTTACTCAGTCCCCACCCGCCCCTATTCTTCCCAGTGTGCCGTCCCCGCCTTACACCAGCATGTGTCCCGTAACATTGTCCTGACCAACGCAGTTATTCGGAAGGTCCACTTAACGACTGACACATGCACAAGTGCTTTTGGCCATGGACACTACATTTTCCTGACGGCACACTGGGTGAATGTTGTGGAGGCCGGGAGCGAGTCGTACCCTGGGATGGCACAAGTGCTATCGACGACAAGGATTGCTGGCCCTACTTCCATCAGGATTTCCGCCACCACCTACATTAGTGGCTGCAACCCCTCCTTCTCCTCCTCCACCTCCTTCTCCACTTCCACCTCTGAATTGTCATCTTGCAGCACCAGTCAGCCATCAGTCAGTAGCTGGAAGCAGTGTAGCACTGCAGTGGGGAAGTGGCAACAGGCCGTGTTGAAACTATTTTGCTTAGGTAACAAATGGCACACCACCGCAGAGCTGTAACAGGGTATAAGGGACCAGACTGAGCTGTGAGTCTTACCACTTAACCTACAATCAGGCATGGTTGTGTCTGATAATGGCCGTAACTTGGTGGTGGCTTTGGAGCTCGGCAAGCTCACACACTTACCATGCCTAGCCCACGTGTTCAACTTAGTGGTTCAGTGGTTTCTCAAAACTTATCCCAATTTGCCTGAGCTACTGGTGAAGGTGCGCCGCGTGTGTGCCTATTTCGGAAAGTCATCTACAGCAGCCGCCGGTCTGGCAGCGCTGCAGCAGCGCTTGCAATTTCCAGCTCACCGACTGTTGTGTAACGTGAGAACGCGCTGGAACTCCATGTTCCGCATGTTGGCCAGGCTTTGTGAGCAGCAGAGGGCAGTAGTGGAATACCAGCTGCAACATGGTTGTCGTCTTTCCAGTCAGCTTCCGTTCTTCACAACCGGCGAGTGGGCATGGATGTCTTACCTCTGTGAGGTTTTACGCAACTTTGAGGAATCAACACAGATGGTGAGTGGCGATGCTGCTATTATCAGCGTAACCATCCCACTACTGTGTCTACTAAAACGTTCGCTGCTCACAATAAAGGTGAATGCTTTGCATATGGAAGAGGTGGAAATGGGGGAAGACAGTACACAGGGTGATAGCCAGACCACCCTCCATTCATCTTCTCAGCGCAAATTGGATGATGATGAGGAGGAGGAGCAGGAGACGGTTGTCTCTGCTACATTGGGTAGTACCCATAGCAGGTTTATTCCATCTGTTAAGCGTAGATGGGCCAAAGAGGAGGAAGAGAATGAGGAGATTGAGAGTTATCCTCCTGATGAGGACAGCAAAGTCTTGTCTGTTGGGACTCTGGCACACATGGCTGACTTTATGTTATGCTGCCTTTCCCGTGTCCCTCGCATTATACGCATTTTGGCCAACACCAATTACTGGTTGTTCACGCTTCTCGATCCCCGATCCCCTCTACAAAGAGAACTTCTCATCTCTCATTCCTGTGGTTGAGAGGACTAGCAAAATGGTGCATTACTAGAAGGTCCTTGTGGAAAAATTGCTCCAAAAATTTCCAGCTGACAATGCTGGCGGCAGAGTACGTAGTTCCTTGGGCAACCAAAAAGGGGAGATGAGGGGAACACACAGCAGTTCCAACAGAGGCAGGGCAACACTCTCCAAGGCCTGGGACAGTTTCATGAAATCATGCCAGCACCCTCACCCTGATGAAAGGCATAATTGAAGTAGAAGATGGTGAAGCAGTATGTAGCAGACCGTGTCAGCATCCTCATTGATCCCTCTGGGCCTTAAAACCATTGGGTGTCCAGGCTGGACACATGGCACGAACTGGAGCTCTACGCCTTGGAGGTGCTGGCCTACCCTGCCGACAGCGTTTTGTCTGAGCGGGTATTTAGTGCTGCTGGTGGCATTATAACAGATAAGTGCATCCGCCTGTCAATTGAAAATGCTAGCAGGTTGACTCTTATCAAAATGAACAAGGCTTGGATTGCCCCTGACTTCTCTACTCCACCAGAGGAAAGTGGCTGAACATAAAGTCACTTTAAATGTGGCTTTTATGGTGTATTGAATACACTGTATTCCCATGCACCCCTTTCACCACAAAAAAGGGTATATGGTTCAATCTTCCTTTTCTCGTCCTCGTCCTCCTCCATCATATCAACATGCTTATTAGGCTGCCCTCGCTCTTAATGTATTAGAGGGTCAGCTCAGCAGCAGATCCTCACCCCTAATGTTTTAGAGGGTCACCAGCAGGCCCTCACCCCTAAAGTTTTAGAGGGTCAGCTCAGCAGTAGGCCCTCTCCCCTAATGTTTTAGAAGGTCAGATCAGCAGCAGGCACTCGCCACTAATGTTTTAGAGGGTCAGCTCAGCAGCAGACCCTCACCCCTAATGTTTTAGACGGTCACATCAGCAGCAGGCCCCGCCCCTGATGTTTTAGATGGTCAGATCAGCAGGCCCTTGCTCCTAATGTTTTTGAGGGTCACCAGCAGGCCATCAATCAATTTTTCAAGGGTGTGTAGGATGCCCTCCTTTATGTGTAATAAAGGGTGTATTGGAGTGCCGGTTCCTTGTACTTTTTGGCAGCCCTTTCACTTAGTGCATAGGCTTTATGAGTGTAGGAGTCCCACTACCTGAACAATTGTATCACAATGTTAATGAGGCCCTCCTTTATGTGATATACAGGTAAATATACAGGAAAAAATGTTTCCTAACAATTTTTCCTCTAAAATCGATTTTATCTTTGGTTTTGTGCGTATTATTGTAAGTGGCATACTACTCGGACAACATCGTTCCCAGCAGCGACCTGGGAGTCCAAGATGCATCCAGACATCCTCCCCATGCTGTTCCCGAACCATTTCAGTGGTGTTTCCATCAATTTCTGACCTTTTCCTGTGAACCAAACACACTCCACTCTTCAGAGCAGGGGGTGTCTGGTTTAATGCTCTGATTTTCCCAATGACTTATATTGTTCTCTGGTGCTCTGTAGAGCACCTGAGCATCCCAAAGTGTTCTACTTGAGCACCCGAGCACGTTGGTGCTCGATCAACACTAGTGTCTGAATCATCTTTACATAGAGAAAATAAGAGGCATTTAATAAGGTCTTTACACCAATATTGTGACGTCAAAAGGTCACACTTTATGGTTTACTCCATATTTGCACCATAATGTGCAGACTTTTTGAAGTACTCGCCAGTCTTAGTTACATAGTTAATATGGTTGAAAAAAGACATAAGTCCATCAAGTTCAACCAAGGGTTAGGTGGGGATGTGAATCGCAGAAGGAAGTGAGACTCAGATTTTTACACATTTTCATAAGCATTATTGATGTTTACTTTTAAGAATTAATCTAAACCCTTTTTAAAACTGTCCACTGTTCCTGCTGTGACCACGTCCTGAGGAAGTCTATTCCACAGCGTCACAGTTCTTATAGTAAAGAGGTTTTGAGTCTTTTGGAGACTGAACTTTTTCTTCTCCAGTCGGAGGCCGTGCCCCCTTGTCTTTTGAGGGCATTTTACATGGAACAGTTTTTCACCGTATTTTTTGTATGGCCCATTTATATATTTGTATAAGTTAATTGTGTCCCCCCTTAGACGTCTCTTCTCAAGACTAAATAAACGTAATTATTTTAATCTTTCTTCATAACTAAGACCCTCCATGCCCCTTATCATTTAGTCGCTCTCCTCTGTACTTTTACCAGCTGTAGTAAGTCCTTTCTATGGATTGGTGCCCAGAACTGAACTGCATATTCCAGATGAGGACGCACCAACGCTTTGTAAAGTGGTAGTATTACATCCCTGCCCCGCGAGTCAATGCCTCGTTTAATGCATGACAATATCCTGGTGGCCTTAGAAGCAGCTGATTGACATTGTATGCTGTTATTTAATCTACCATCTTGATAAATATCCCTCACTATTTCCAATATTGGACTATCCACTATACAGTAAACAATGCTAGGTCATTCTCTTTCCTAAACACTTGTGAGATAAAGCTCCTTATGAGGAAAGGCTTGCCCAGAATCAGGGTAGAGGCTTGGAATGGATGGTGGATAAGCCACTGTAAAATTTGGGCATTCAAAAGGTATAAGATTCTTTCATTTGTCCCGTATAAAAACAGAAAATTGACTATAAGTTATATCAGTGGAAATCTGCTTCAATGGCCATTTTTAAAATCCAATCTATTGCACCATTTGGTGTTAGGACAGCTGCCCATAGCTGCTGCTGCCTTGCACTCCCCTTTGGGCATGGACACCATGCTGCTGTCTCCATGCTTGTTGCTAGTGCTCCAGCCTATGTCACCTTATGGCATATGTGCAATCACCTCTGGCCTCTTAAAGGGCCAATAAGTGCACTTCCAAATTCCAAATCCTTTCCCAGCCAACGGCTCTTGGTCCTCTTCATGCAGAGGGTGCCCGAGCTTTATGATGATCAGCAAAGGTGCTGAAGTCTAGTGCTTCTGTGATTCTCCTGAATTTATCCTGCATTTGTTCTTGTCTGTGCTCCAGCTCTGTACCCGCCCTACCTGTGTGTTCCTGCCAGGGGCGTTGCTAGGGTCTCAAAAGATCCGAGGCCCAAGCCCCAATGAATATGGCCCCATTCTTTAAGCCTTCTTCCCTCCCCTTACACACCGCATTTTGCTGTACTTGCTATACAGCAGCACATACCTATCACATCCAGTGCCTCCCAGCTGACATCTCCTCCGATGTAGATCATCTCTGCCATCATCTTTTCCATTTGGTCCGTACAACTTTTTTCAGCCGCGCCTCGTCTCTGCAGAGTGTGACACACAGACATCTTAGCTTCCTCACTTTTCTATCATCATCTCCCAACCTGGAGTCCCCACAGTGTTATCCTGCTGCTCGCTGTGCTCCCCAATCCCCCCAAATACTATAGTGAAGAAAAATTTGTGCCCTCATAGTAATAGTGCTCCTCAAAGTCCCACCAATAGTAATTTCCTTCTAGAATTCCCTCATTAGTAATACTGCCCCCTACAGTGCCCCCAACCATAATAACGCTCCCCAAGAATGCCCCCATTAGTAGAAGAGCCCTCCAGTATTAATAATACCCTCACAGAGCCCCCAGTAGAAATAAGGCCCCGCATTATTCCCCCAGTGGTAATACAGCTCTCTACAGACCCCTCAGTAGTAATAAGGCCCCCATAGTGCTCTTAGTAGAAATAAGGCGGATATATAAGTCCCTCCTATAGAGCTTCCAGTAGTAATAAGAATGCCTATAATGTCCCCTGGATTTGCAGTGCCCCCTGTAGTTATATTCCTCCCTCCACCATACAGTCCCATGTAAATAACATCACACCTTCTCTCCTGCCCCCTCCAAAATACAGTTCTATGTAAATAACATCACTCCTCTCCCTTCAGACCCTCCAAGACACAGTCCCATGTAAATAACACTATTTCCCTCCCTCCGCCATAGAGTCCCATGTAAATAACATTACACCGTCTCTCCATTCACTTCCAATATACAGTCGTGGCCAAAAGTTTTGAGAATGACAAAAATATTAGTTTTCACAAAGTTTGCTGCTAAACTGCTTTTAGATCTTTGTTTCAGTTGTTTCTGTGATATAGTGAAATATAATTAGACGCACTTCATACGTTTCAAAGGCTTTTATCGACAATTACATGACATTTATGCAAAGAGTCAGTATTTGCAGTGTTGGCCCTTCTTTTTCAGGACCTCTGCAATTCGACTGGGCATGCTCTCAATCAACTTCTGGGCTAATTCCTGACTGATAGCAACCCATTCTTTCATAATCACTTCTTGGAGTTTGTCAGAATTAGTGGGTTTTTGTTTGTCCACCCGCCTCTTGAGGATTGACCACAAGTTCTCAATGGGATTAAGATCTGGGGAGTTTCCAGGCCATGGACCCAAAATGTCAACGTTTTGGTCCCCGAGCCACTTAGTTATCACTTTTGCCTTATGGCACGGTGCTCCATCGTGCTGGAAAATGCATTGTTCTTCACCAAACTGTTGTTGGATTGTTGGAAGAAGTTGCTGTTGGAGGGTGCTTTGGTACCATTCTTTATTCATGGCTGTGTTTTTGGGCAAAATTGTGAGTGAGCCCACTCCCTTGGATGATGGTCTCAGGATGCTTTACTGTTGGCATGACACAGGACTGATGATAGCGCTCACCTTTTCTTCTCTGGACAAGCCTTTTTCCAGATGCCCCAAACAATCGGAAAGAGGCTTCATCGGAGAATATGAATTTGCCCCAGTCCTCAGCAGTCCATTCACCATACTTTCTGCAGAAGATCAATCTGTCCCTGATGTTTTTTCTGTGTCTGAGGAAGGTGCGGCAGCACCGAAACGCACGCGTCACTTATTGCCTGTACATGTGACTGAATAAATACAAAGAAAGAATTATTAACAGCGAGTGCCGGTCTTTTTCATTGATTATATATATATATATATATATATATATATAGCAAACAAAAAACAGTAGCAGCACACCACTTTATGCGCTAAGACTAAGTGAACAGGTGAATGTGTGAACAGGGTCAAATACATGACGCCATATAGTTACTGCAAAGCAGTGAAGAAGCTCTTAGCGCATATTATTGATCAAAAATATGTCGAGCCCACCTACCAGACAACAAGGTAGCTTCTCATCAGGTGGGACCTACTCTAACACGGAATGTCCAGCTCCATTGTTTCTCTGATTAAAAACACCAAGGGGTGGGGGATGGGCAGGGAGTGCTAAGTTCCAAAGAGGATGCCTAGTCCTCTATACTATATATATAGTGGTGTGCTGCTACTGTTTTTTGTTTGCTGTATTATTGCCGGGTAGCTTGCACCTGCGATTTGTCTCAGGAGGTGCTGTTCCGT
This sequence comes from Bufo bufo, assembly GCF_905171765.1. Classification (NCBI taxonomy): domain Eukaryota; kingdom Metazoa; phylum Chordata; class Amphibia; order Anura; family Bufonidae; genus Bufo; species Bufo bufo. The sequence continues at coordinate 321,956,305 of NC_053390.1, forward strand.
TTTTTGGATATATATATAGTATAGAAAACTAGGCATCCTCTTTGGAACTTAGCACTCCCTGCCCATCCCCCACCCCTTGGTGTTTTTAATCAGAGAAACAATGGAGCTGGACATTCCGTGTTAGAGTAGGTCCCACCTGATAAGAAGCTACCTTGTTGTCTGGTAGGTGGGCTCGACATATTTTTGATCAATAATATGCGCTAAGAGCTTCTTCACTGCTTTGCAGTAACTATATGGCGTCATGTATTTGACCCTGTTCACACATTCACCTGTTCACTTAGTCTTAGCGCATATAGTGGTGTGCTGCTACTGTTTTTTGTTTGCTGTATTATTGCCGGGTAGCTTGCACCTGCGATTTGTCTCAGGAGGTGCTGTTCCGTTTTTTGGATATATATATATATATATATATATACAGTACAGACCAAAAGTTTGGACACACCTTATCATTCAAAGAGTTTTCTTTATTTTCATGACTATGAAAATTGTAGATTCACACTGAAGGCATCAAAACTATGAATTAACACATGTGGAATTATATACATAACAAACAAGTGTGAAACAACAGAAAATATGTCATATTCTAGGTTCTTCAAAGTAGCCACTAGTGTTGATCACGAATATTCAAATTTCGAATTTTTATCGCGAATATAGGTACTTAAAATATTCGGATTTTTTCCGATTTATTTTTTTCGATATCTTTTTTTTTTTTTTTTTTATCAGTACACATGATCCCTCACTGCTTCTAGCTTGTGGGCCAATAAGAAGGCTGCAATATACTTGACTTTAGGAGTAGTAGTGTTTGCGAATTTTGCTCTATATTCGTTTTTTTTTTAAATTCGCTATATTGCTATATATTCTTGTTTTAGAATATTATGAATATTCGAAAAAACGAAGTTATAGCAATATAGAGAATATTCAAAAAAAATCGAATAGAGCAATTTAGCTAATATAGTGATATAATCTTCTTTGTCTAATATTTGTAAGTTGAAAAATTCGCAATAAAAAATTAGAATCCGTAAATTTGAATTCCGAAAATTCGCATATTACACAATCATTACCTTTCCGATTTTTTGAGTAAAAAAAAAATCGTGAATTTTCGAATTTGCAAATTTTCGACGAATATTCTACAAAATATTCGCAAAATATCGCGAATTCGAATATGACCCCTGCCGCTCATCACTAGTAGCCACCTTTTGCTTTGATTACTGCTTTGCACACTCTTGGCATTCTCTTGATGAGCTTCAAGAGGTAGTCCCCTGAAATGGTTTTCACTTCACAGGTGTGCCCTGTCAGGTTTAATAAGTGGGATTTCTTGCAAACTTTGAAAGTAAGGGCTATTTGACCATGAAGGAGAGTGATGGGGTGCTGCGCCAGATGACCTGGCCTCCACAGTCACCGGACCTGAACCCAATCGAGATGGTTTGGGGTGAGCTGGACCGCAGAGGGAAGGCAAAAGGGCCAACAAGTGCTAAGCATCTCTGGGAACTCCTTCAAGACTGTTGGAAGACCATTTCAGGGGACTACCTCTTGAAGCTCATCAAGAGAATGCCAAGAGTGTGCAAAGCAGTAATCAAAGCAAAAAGTGGCTACTTTGAAGAACCTAGAATATGACATATTTTCTGTTGTTTCACACTTGTTTGTTATGTATATAATTCCACATGTGTTAATTCATAGTTTTGATGCCTTCATAGTCATGAAAATAAAGAAAACTCTTTGAATGAGAAGGTGTGTCCAAACTTTTGGTCTGTACTGTATATATATATTTATATATATATATAGTTTTTTGTACTGAATTTAAAAAGCAATAATACTTTGTTTCTTACTAATACATAATCGTGGGTTAACCCCTTGAGCTATCATCACTATCATCAGATAAATCCTGCTCATCATTAGAATTGTTAAACAACATACGTCAAGTAGAACATCTTCTCTGTCAAATACATTTTCATTTATTGTAGAGAAATTTCCAAAGGTGTCAATTACCCGTACAGAACGTTTGTAAAAAGAAAAACACTAATATCACCAAGGTTCTGTCCACTACATGCTAAGGCCTCCTGCACACGAACGTGTGCTGCCCGTTGCCGTATTGCGGACCTGCATTTGCGGATCTGCAATACACGGGTGCCGTTCTGTGGGCATTCCGCATCACGGATGCCGACCCATTCACTTCAATGGGTCCACAAATCCGGAGATGCGGAATGGTGCGGAATGGAAGCACGGAACGAAAACCCACGGAAGCACTACGGAGTGCTTCCGTGGAGTTTCGTCCCGTACTTCCGTTCTGCAAAAAGATAGAACATGTCCTATCTTTTTTAGGAACGAGCGGATCGCTGACCCATTAAAGTGAACGGGTCCGTGATCTGTTGCGGCTGCCTCACGGTCGGTGTTCATGCATTGCGGCCCGAATTTTCAAATTTTTCCGAAAGTTCGTGTGAAGGAGGACTAACAGTTCAGGTGCTGTTTTATCCAGTGAAATCTTTTATAAAGAAACTAACTGACTTATTATAAGTCAATGACATCCATCAGAATCATAATCAATCCATCACATCTGTAATGGCTCCTGTAAAATAAAAGACATGACCCAGTGTGAACAAAAGCATTACATTATTTGTTAATAAGGTTAAAGGGGTTGTGTCACTTCAGCAAGTGGCATTTATCATGTAGAGAAAGTTAATACAAGGCACTTACTAATGTATTGTTATTATCCATATTGCTTCCTTTGCTGGCTGGATTAATTTTTCCATCACATTATACACTGCTCGTTTCCATGGTTATGACCACCATGCAATCCATCAGTGGTGGTCGTGCTTGCACATTATAGGAAAAACACTAGCCTCTCTGGTGACTGAGACCATGGGACTGCATATACAGTAGACTGGTGCTTTTTTCATGGAAATGAGCAGTGTATAATGTGATGGAAAAATGAATCCAGCCAGCAAAGGAGGCAATATGGACAATCACAATACATTAGTAAGTGTCTTGTATTGACTTTCTCAACATGATAAATGCCGCTTGCTGAAGTGAGACAACCCCTTTAAGTGTAGATAAACTTGCTCTACCCCATCACTCCTACAGACCACTATGCTGCTTGGGCACATACTCATAACTTCTGTGTAAATATTAGTGAATCTAACACAGACTTTGGATTTTTTTTTATTCCATAATTATTGAAAAATATTGTTTGTTAGAATTTTTGCCTATTTTTCTTTCTTGTTTTGGCATTGCTATACCACTGAAAATTAGTTACAAAATATTAGTTGTAGTCAGTGCAGAGAGATAAAACTCCTATACAGAACCTAACCTACTGTCAGTTTACTCCTGCTGCGAGAGGAATATGTATCTGCTAGTAAACTAGTAGGTGTAGAAATGGGATTATGACATCAAAGCTCTATTGTTCTCTTGATAGCCTTAGATAAAGATGCCCAAAGAAGAGCCTTGCACTTATCAGTCTAATGTGTGATGCTGTAATTGAGTCACTCACCCCCCCCCCCTTCCCTGTCTATACAGAGTGAATGGTCTGATGGAGAAAGGCGTGAGGCTGTTTGCCATCCAAAAAGTCCAAATAAAGTCGAGAGCCAGAACAAGAAAGTAGAATACATGGAGTAACTTCAAATAAGTTAGTTACATAGATGTGACATACATAATTTGTGATTAAAAAAATTGCTGGTATTATCCCTTTAATGATTATTTTATATTTCATATACAACTCCAAAATATTCTGTGATGCCATCAACTCTCACAACAGTCCTTGTTCTCAATGGGGCTCACAAGCCACATTGCTTATCTTAAAGGAGTTTGCCGAGACTTTATAACTGATTATCTATCCTCAGGATAGGTTATTACTATTAGTATCTGACTGGTGGGGGTCCAACCTCCTGAACCCCTGACGATCAGCTGTTTGAGAAGGCACCAGTGCTCCTGTGATCGCGTCGGCCTTCTCCGTGCCCACTAAGCACAGCGTCATACATTGCACAGTGGTTGCTTTCACTTCTATGGGGCTGAGCTGCGCCTAGGCCACGTCACTGATGAACATGTCATCACTGGCCTAGGAAAAGCTGAGAGAAGGATAAGGTGCTACTACGAGTGCCGCTGGCTTCCCAAACAGCTGATCGGCAGAGGGTCCCGGGTGTCGGACCACCACTAATCATATACTGATGACCTATCCTGAGTATAGGTCATGTTATAAAGGCTCGGAAAACTCCTTTAAACAATAAAAAAAATGTAAAGGAACATTCATTCCCAATCATTGCCCCAGGTGAATATGCCCAGTGAACATGCAACAAATGTCGAAGATATTGACTGGACCTAGTGAACAAAGACTTTTAGTGTCAATATGAAGAAAGTGAAACCTCAAAGGGATCTCAACCCTGTTATTCAGTAAAATATAAAATAAGCACAGAATGGAGGGGTTTTCCAGGTCTGCTACACCAGTGACATTTCTCATATTCTTAATAACTAGCTGTATCTATACCTCATGGTAATCCTGTTTCAGAGTTCTTAAATGTCAGAGAGCATCAGTTTAAGGCTTTTGAGATTTTGTCCAGCTGTCTAAGACATTTGGTCTGGTGCTTCCCTGAAGAGAAGAAGTGCCATCCATACATTCAGCCTGAGTAAAACTTTTGTCAGGGAACTGTTAGAGCGTATAAAAGGAAAATTGCACTGATAGATCATTTTTTTCTGACAAAGGATGAATTGGCATCATTAGGTGGTAAATGAACTATTGAAAGAAAAGACCATTCTGACATTATTAAACCTAAAAGAAAAATTTTACAGACTCGTGGCCTTATCACAGCTAGCTATATTTCTTTGTCTACAGTTTGTTCTCTCTAAACAGTTATTTAGCAATAAAAGCAAAGTGCCCTCATTTTACCTGTCCATATCATCAGAAAAATGCACATTTATGGAATAAAAGACAGATGGAGAAGATAAGTCCTGAGAAATAGATTTTATACAATAGTTATCTATAAATCTTGAAGCCTACTAAAACCTGATAAAAGCCAATTGTCTTTCTCTCAGCTTCTAGTTTTAGTAAAATGAAATTTTTGGGGAATTGATAAGCATTTTGTATTAATGGCTGGGGTCTTAATGAGGTTACATGAATTTTCTCAGATTGATTCTCTGTAATCTTTAAAAGCAGTCTAGCAAAGTCATGGAAGAGGTTAGAATATATATAAAGCAGAGAAGGTATAAAAATCACCTTGTACTGTTGACTCGTGATTTTTAATACACTGCTCAAAAAAATAAAGGGAACACAAAAATAACACATCCTAGATCTGAATTAATTAAATATTCTTCTGAAATACTTTGTTCTTTACATAGTTGAATGTGCTGACAACAAAATCACACAAAAATAAAAAAATGGAAATCACATTTTTTAACCCATGGAGGTCTGGATTTGGAGTCACACTCAAAATTAAAGTGGAAAAACACACTACAGGCTGATCCAACTTTGATGTAATGTCCTTAAAACAAGTCAAAATGAGGCTCAGTAGTGTGTGTGGCCTCCACGTGCCTGTATGGCCTCCCTACAATGCCTGTGCATGCTCCTGATGAGGTGGCGGACGGTCTCCTGAGGGATCTCCTCCCAGACCTGGACTAAAGCATCTGCCAACTCCTGGACAGTCTGTGGTGCAACATGACGTTGGTGGATAGAGCGAGACATGATGTCCCAGATGTGCTCAATTGGATTCAGGTCTGGGGAACGGGCGGGCCAGTCCATAGCATCAATGCCTTCGTCTTGCAGGAACTGCTGACACACTCCAGCCACATGAGGTCTAGCATTGTCTTGCATTAGGAGGAACCCAGGGCCAACCGCACCAGCATATGGTCTCACAAGGGGTCTGAGGATCTCATCTCGGTACCTAATGGCAGTCAGGCTACCTCTGGCGAGCACATGGAGGGCTGTGCGGCCCTCCAAAGAAATGCCACCCCACACCATTACTGACCCAATGCCAAACCGGTCATGCTGGAGGATGTTTCAGGCAGCAGAACGTTCTTCATGGCGTCTCCAGACTCTGTCACGTCTGTCACATGTGCTCAGTGTGAACCTGCTTTCATCTGTGAAGAGCACAGGGCGCCAGTGACGAATTTGCCAATCTTGGTGTTCTCTGGCAAATGCCAAACGTCCTGCACGGTGTTGGGCTGTAAGCACAACCCCCACCTGTGGACGTCGGGCCCTCATATCACCCTCATGGAGTCTGTTTCTGACCGTTTGAGCAGACACATGCACATTTGTGGCCTGCTGGAGGTCATTTTGCAGGGCTCTGGCAGTGCTCCTCCTGTTCCTCCTTGCACAAAGGCGGAGGTAGCGGTCCTGCTGCTGGGTTGTTGCCCTCCTACGGCCTCCTCCACGTCTCCTGATGTACTGGCCTGTCTCCTGGTAGCGCCTCCATGCTCTGGACACTACGCTGACAGACACAGCAAACCTTCTTGCCACAGCTCACATTGATGTGCCATCCTGGATTAGCTGCACTACCTGAGCCACTTGTGTGGGTTGTAGACTCCGTCTCATGCTACCACTAGAGTGAAAGCACCGCCAGCATTCAAAAGTGACCAAAACATCAGCCAGGAAGCATAGGAACTGAGAAGTGGTCTGTGGTTACCACCTGCAGAACCACTCCTTTATTGGGGGTGTCTTGCTAATTGCCTATCATTTCCACCTGTTGTCTATCCCATTTGCTCAACAGCATGTGAAATTGATTGTCACTCAGTGTTGCTTCCTAAGTGGACAGTTTGATTTCACAGAAGTGTGATTGACTTGGAGTTACATTGTGTTGTTTAAGTGTTCCCTTTATTTTTTTGAGCAGTGTACATCTGTACACAGTTGGCAGTGGCAGTCTGTGGCAGACATATACAACTGAATTTATATACTTTGGGGGTCATTTATTAAGACCAATGTTTTAGACGCTGGTCTTAATATCCCCTATAGCTGGAGGTAGATCCGCTGGGGTTCTGTAGAGGCACCAGCCCCTACATAACTTTGGTGGATCGACTGCCACTTCTAAATAGCTAGCTGTCTTACATTTGAGATGGGCCTGCTGGCTCGTCCCCTTTCCATGCCATGCTCACTTTTTTAGACCTGGCGAGAGCGGTAAAAAGTTGCAGATTGCAGATCAAAGGCCCTTTGTTCCACAATCTGCGCACGAAATACGCCTAATATAGGTATATACTGGCAATTCCTACATGGAAGATTGTATAGCAGAGGAGTCTGAGGATAGTCCAGGGGTCTTGCATTTGCTCCTGTTCCATCAAATTAAAGCCAGTATTACACCTGCCGATTTTTCGGCAGATGATCGCTAATAAGTGTTCATATGAATCCTCGTTAGTGATCATCTTGTAGTGTAATACTGCCGCCAACTGCCCTATGAACGAACAAATGCTCGTTCATCAGGCAATTTAAATCTTTTGACATGTTAAAAAATGATTGTTTGCAGGGGGCAGATCGTGGTGTCTAATCACAATCTGATGCTAGCAAACCACTATACAGCATGAGGACGAGTGATGGCATAGCGATTGCTCCTCCCCATGCTGCAGAGGAGATTGCTGCATGTAATACCAGTGGTCTTCTCCGCTAACAAACAGGCGATTGCCAGGAGGGAACATTTCCCTCCCAACAATCATCTGCCACATCGAATTGTGTAATGCAGCCTTAAGACTAGCCATGCAAATAATATAGCTGTCAGCCGAATGCTTATTTGGCAGTCAACTATCTCTCCCTATCCCCTCACACACATTCCTGCTTGGCTTAGCCAAGAAAGCATGTGTTCTCCGTAGATTTATTTAGCAACAGCTTATCTTTCAGAAATCAAAAGCATCAGATAGTTGAAATCCAACTTGCCTAATCCTTATCTCACTCAACATCTGGGGAGATTCGGCATGGGCCCCATAACCATTAGCTGGTCATCCAGTCAAGCTGAAATATGATTTTGACACACCGACCTGTTAGATCGTACTCCCCCTCCTGGTGCCCCAACAGTGTTATCTTGATACTGCTCCCAATACTGTGTGATTCATATATTCCCCCATAGTAACAGTGCTCCCAAAAGTCCCACCAATAGTAATTCTCTCCCAGAATGCCCCCATCACTAGTAATGTCCTCCATATTATGTCCAAACGAATGCCCCCCCCCACTGTAATAATGCCCCCCTAAAGTGCTACCAGTGGTAATAAGGCCTCTTTATAGTGGCCCAGTAGTTATCATAGGCCTCACTATAGTCCCCTCAGTAGTTACCATAGGGCCCTCTATGTTTCCCCCATTAGTTATTACAGCACCTTCTATAGGGCTCTCAGTAGTTATTATATGCTCCTCTACAGTGCTCCCAGTAGTTATTATAGGCCCTTTATAGTACGCCCAATAGTTATTACAGGCCCCTTCATAGACAAAAACCCAAAATACTCACCTGAAACTTGCTCCTTGCTTCAATATGTGAAACAGGCTTCAGGCCTCTTCCAACCTGCAGCCTGGGTTCTAACTCCCCCTCGTCCCAGCACAGGTGATCGCTCTAAAGATATTGTGCCGTCTATGCCCTGGAGCAATCGTTATCGCAGCCACCTGAGACCGCCATGATGTCATTATTTGTGACTGCCTGTGCTTCCTCATCGCATCAGGCCTGTGGGAGTGAAAGGTGGGACTAGGAACCATTGGTTCCCAAGCCCTGACACACTATTCAACTGTATCACTGTCCTGAGGATGGCTATACAGTAGTTATCATAGGCCTCACTATAGTCCCCTCAGTAGTTACCATAGGGCCCTCTATGTTTCCCCCATTAGTTATTACAGCACCTTCTATAGGGCTCTCAGTAGTTATTATATGCTCCTCTACAGTGCTCCCAGTAGTTATTATAGGCCCTTTATAGTACGCCCAATAGTTATTACAGGCCCCTTCATAGACAAAAACCCAAAATACTCACCTGAAACTTGCTCCTTGCTTCAATATGTGAAACAGGCTTCAGGCCTCTTCCAACCTGCAGCCTGGGTTCTAACTCCCCCTCGTCCCAGCACAGGTGATCGCTCTAAAGATATTGTGCCGTCTATGCCCTGGAGCAATCGTTATCGCAGCCACCTGAGACCGCCATGATGTCATTATTTGTGACTGCCTGTGTTTCCTCATCGCATCAGGCCTGTGGGAGTGAAAGGTGGGACTAGGAACCATTGGTTCCCAAGCCCTGACACACTATTCAACTGTATTACTGTCCTGAGGATGGCTATACAATTGTATTTGCGGCAACTACTTTTGGAGGCCCAAGGCAGATCACCCCGGCAACGGCCCATCTAGTATTTATCAGAATTGCCAGATGGGAAGTCAGGCTCTGAGGATAGATATATTAAAAGTCTTCATGAAGTTTGAATATACATGATTGATTTTGCCAAACATTACAATCCTGCCTTTCATCGACCACATATATGTAGGTGGTCATTTCTTGCTCTTGTTTGGTCTAGCTTGGTCTAGAGATCCTTTGTGCTGAACTCATTGAAGTTATGGGTATGTATGTCAAAATGAAAAGTATCTTTGCAGTGAAATATACACTACTCACAAAACGTTTGGGATATTTGGCTTTCGGGTCAAATTTATGGAAAACGTGAAAAGTTCCTGCTACAGTGATATTATATCTTGAAAGTAGGACATTTAAGTAGAAGCATGCAATGGTGATTTCCTTATCTCAAATAATTTATTGAAACAAAAACCAAAAAATGTCAATGTCTCAAAAACTTGTCATGTAGCCTGGAGCATCAATTATAGCTTGATAACAACATCTCATGCTGTTCACAAGTTGACTTATTGTCTGCTGAGGCGAAGCATTCACTCTTCTTGAATGGTGGCCCTCAGGTCTGGAGAAAATGCAGACCACTCCATTTGAGGTACCCTAGTCTCCAGCAGCCGTTCCCTAATGATGCAACCTCGATGAGCTGGTGCATTGTCGTCCATAAAAATGAAATTAGGCCTGTGTTGTTCATGCAGAAGCACAATGACTGGATTAATGATGTTATTCAAGTAGTATGAACTTGTCACTGTACCATTTGCATATTGTAGGGCAGTTCTGTATTGACTAGACACACCTGTCCACATTGTAACACCACCACCAAAGGCAAACAATGGCTGATGCATAGCGCTCTGCTTGACATCTCCAACATCGTTGGTCGCCATAATTTCTGATCATCATGGATTGACTTTCATCAGTGAACACCACTGATGCCCACTGGTCCCTTGTCCAACTTATATGCTCCCTGGCCCATGCAGGACGATGACGCCTGTGGTCAGGTTTCCTTGCAGGTCATCTAGCATGCAGTCCATGCTAATGTAAATGGTTTTGAAAGGTCATAGCCAGGGGCGGACTGACCGGTCGGGCATTTTGGACGTGGTCCGAGGGCCCGGCCAGGATAGGGGCCCGCCGCAGCTGTGCTAAAGAGTTTTTTTTCACCGCCTATTTCGCGTCCCCTCGTCACGTGACCTATTCCTCCCAGTAGCCCATACATTACAGGCTTTTTCTAGTTGGAGGAGGCTAAAAGACTTTTCATTATGTCACGACCACGTGATCCTGTGTGGGCGGAGTCAGTCTCCTGGGCTGGCTGTTCAGCGTGAGGAGGTAAAGGACCTGTGATGATGTCAAGACCATGTGATCCTGTGTGGGAGGAGTCAGGCTCACAGGCTGTGCAACTGGAGGAGGTAAAGGACCTGTGATGCTGTCGCTACCCTGTGATGCTGTATGGGCGAAGTCAAGTGAGATTCCCTAGGTAAAGTCTGTGACCAGGGCCCCACCTATGTTGCAGATCTACAACTTTCAGAATTTCTTGCCCACCAAAGACTGCCAGGACATGCTCAGAGTTTTAGCAGCAGCCTCAGAGCCACAGGTTGGAAAATATTGGTCTACAGAATTATTTATATATCTTAAGGCCTCTTTCACACTTGCGTTGTCCGGATCCGTCGTGCACTCCATTTGCCGGAATTACACGCCGGATCCGGAAAAACGCAAGTGAACTGAAAGCATTTGAAGACGGATCCGTCTTCAAAATGCGTTCAGTGTTACTATGGCAGCCAGGACGCTATTAACCCCTTAAGGACACAGCCTTTTTACACCTTAGGACCAGGCCATTTTTTGAAAATCTGACCAGAGTCCCTTTAAGTGCTGATAACTTTAAAACGCTTTGACTTATCCAGGCCGTTCTGAGATTGTTTTTTCGTCACATATTGTACTTCATGACACTGGTAAAATGGAGTCAAAAAAATAATTTTTTTTGCACCAAAAAATACCTAATTTAACAAAAATTTGGAAAAATTTGCAAATTTCAAAGTTTCAGTTTCTCTACTTCTGTAATACATAGTAATACCCCCAAAAATTGTGATGACTTTACATTCCCCATATGTCTACTTCATGTTTGAATTGTTTTGGGAATGATATTTTATTTTTTGGGGATGTTATAAGGCTTAGAAGTTTAGAAGCAAATCTTGACATTTTTCAGAAATTTACAAAAACTCAATTTTTAGGGACCAGTTCAGGTCTCAAGTCACTTTGCGAGGCTTACATTATAGAAACCACCCAAAAATGACCCCATCTAAGAAACTACACCCCTCAAGGTATTCAAAACTGATTTTGCATACGTTGTTAACCCTTTAGGTGTTGCACAAGAGTTATTGGCAAATGGGGAGGAAATTTGAGAATTTCATTTTTTTGTCTAATTTTTCATTTTAACCCATTTTTTCCACTAACAAACCAAGGGTTAACAGCCAAACAAGACTGTATCTTTATTGCCCTGACTCTGCCGTTTACAGAAACACCCAATATGTGGCCGTAAACTACTGTACGGCCACACAGCGGGGCGTAGAGGGAAAGGTGCGCCGTATGGTTTTTGGAAGGCTGATTTTTATGGACCGGTTTATTTACACCATGTCCCATTTGAAGCCCCCTGATGCACCCCTAGAGGAGAAACTCCCTAAAAGTGACCCCATCTAAGAAACTACACCCCTCAAGGTATTCAAAACTGATTTTACATACGTCGTTAACCCTTTAGGTGTTGCACAAGAGTTATTGGCAAATGGCGATGAAATTTGAGAATTTCATTTTTTTGCCTAATTTTCCATTTTAACCCATTTTTTCCACTAACAAAGCAAGGGTTAACAGCCAAACAAGACTGTATCTTTATTGCCCTGACTCTGCTGTTTACAGAAACACCCAATATGTGGCCGTAAACTACTGTACGGGCACACAGCGGGGCGTAGAGTGAAAGGTGCGCCGTTTGGTTTTTGGAGGGCTGATTTTGCTGGACTGTTTTTTTGGCACCATGTCCCATTTGAAGCCCCCCTGATGCACCCCTAGATTATAAACTCCATAAAAGTGACCCCATCTAAGAAACTACACCCCTCAAGGTATTCAAAACTGATTTTACAAACTTTGTTAACCCTTTAGGTGTTGCACAAGATTTAATGGAAAATAGAGATACAATTTCAAAATTTCATTTTTTTGGCAGATTTTCCATTTTAATATTTTTTTTCCAGTTACAAAGCAAGGGTTAACAGCCAAACAAAACTCATTATTTATGGCCCTAATTCTGTAGTTTACAGAAACACCCCATATGTGGTCGTAAACCGCCGTACGGGCACACGGCAGGGCGCAGAAGGAAAGGAATGCCATACGGTTTTTGGAAGGCAGATTTTGCTGGACAGTTTTTTTTTACACCATGTCCCATTTGAAGCCCCCCTGATGCACCCCTAGAGTAGAAACTCCAAAAAAGTGACCCCATTTTAGAAACTACGGGATAGGGTGGCAGTTTTGTTGGTACTAGTTTAGGGTACATATGATTTTTGGTTGCTCTATATTACACTTTTTGTGCGGCAAGGTAACAAGAAATAGCTTTTTTGGCACCGTTTTTTTTTTTGTTATTTACAACATTCATCTGACAGGTTAGATCATGTGGTAATTTTATAGAGCAGGTTGTCACGGACGCGGCGATACCTAATATGTATACAATTTTTTTTATTTATGTAAGTTTTACACAATGATTTCATTTTTAAAACCAAAAAAATGTTTTAGTGTCTCCATAGTCTAAGAGCCATAGTTTTTTCAGTTTTTGGGCGATTATCTTAAGTAGGGTCTCATTTTTTGCGGGATGAGATGACGGTTTGATTGGCATCTATTTTGGGGTGCATATGACTTTTTGATTGCTTGCTATTACACTTTTTGTGACGTAAGATGACAAAAAATGGCTTTTTTTACACCGTTTTTATTTTTATTTTTTTACGGTGGTCATCTGAGGGGTTAGATCATGTGATATTTTTATAGAGCCGGGCGATACGGACGCGGCGATACCTAATATGTATACTTTTTTTTTATTTATGTAAGTTTTACACAATGATTTCATTTTTGAAACAAAAAAAATGATGTTTTAGTGTCTCCATAGTCTAAGAGCCATAGTTTTTTCAGTTTTTGGGCGATTATCTTGGGTAGGGTATGATTTTTGCGGGATGAGATGACGGTTTGATTGTTACAATTTTGGCGTACATGCGACTTTTTTGATCACTTTTATTACCTTTTTTGGGAAGTAAGGTGGGCAAAATTTTAATTTCATCATAGTTTTTTATTTTTTATTTTTATGGTGTTCACCGTTCGGGTAAAGTAACATGACCGTTTTATAGATCAGGTCGTTACGGACGCGGCGATACCAAACGTGTAGGGAATTTTATTTTTTTCATTTTTTATCAGTGATAAATGTGTTTTTTGATTTTTACTTTTTTTTCACTTTTATTCACTTTTTTTTGACCCAGACCCACTTGGTTCTTGAAGATCCAGTGGGTCTGATGTCTGTATAATACAGTACAGAACAATATATATTGTACTGCACTGTATTTTACTTACACTGAACAGATCTATGCCTTTCAGCACAGATCTGTTCAGCACCATGGACAGCAGGACGCCTGAGAGGCGTCCTGTTGCCATGGGAACCTTCCCCGTCTGCTCAGAACTTCGCAGACGGGGAAGGGTAAGGAGGGGATCTCTCGGGGGGCTGTCTGGGGGCTCTCTCCCTCTCCATCGGGGGGCTGCAAAGGCACAGCAGCCCCCCGATGGGAGAGGGAGGGAGCTCCCTGCGCTGTTAACTTTTTCCATACAGCGGTCCGTACGGACCGCTGTATGGAAAGGGTTAAACGGCTGACATCGCATCGCAGATGTCAGCCGTTTATACCAGGGTGCCAGCAATGTGCTGGCACCCTGGTATACCCACTGAACACCAATGAATTTTCAAGGGGAGGCGGGCGGGGGATCGCGATCCCGCCTGCCGCACCGCCCGCCTCCCGCACCGCCCACACCGCCCGCAACCCTCCCCCTGCACCTCCCGCCACCATAAAAATCATTCGGGGGTGCAGGGGGGGGTGAATAAAACTTTTTTTAGGCATAAAAAGTTTCTGATCCCCGCGGTCAGAAACTGCAGAAACTGCAGAAATCGCAGCAAACCGCAGGTCTGAATTGACCTGCGGTTTGCCGCGATCGCCGACATGGGGGGGTCACGGGACCCCCCCGCAGCCTAGGTGCCTGCTCAATGATTTGAGCAGGCACCGGGTTCCGATTACTGCCGGCTGGGCGGCAGTGATCGGAACAACACATGACGTACCGGTACGTCATGTGTCCTTAAGTACCGGGACATCATGACGTACCGGTACGTCATGTGTCCTTAAGAGGTTAAAGTCCTGGTTGCCATAGTAGTAGTGGGGAGCGGGAGAGCAGTATACTTACAGTCCGTGCGGCTCCCGGGGCGCCCCATGCGCATGGATGACGTGCCATGCGATCACATCATCCATGCGCGTGGGGCGCCCTGACGTCACTCTGGAGCGCCCCAGGAGCCGCACGGACGGTAAGTATGCTGCTCCCCCGCTCCTCACTACACTTTACCATGGCTGCCAGGACTTTAGCGTCCCGGCAGCCATGGTAACCATTCCGAAAAAGCTAAACGTCGGATCCGGTAATGCGCCGAAACGACGTTTAGCTTAAGGCCGGATCTGGATCAATGCCTTTTCAATGGGCATTAATTCCGGATCCGGCCTTGCGGCAAGTGTTCAGGATTTTTGGCCGGAGCAAAAAGCGCAGCATGCTGAGGTATTTTCTCCGGCCAAAAAACGTTCCGGTCCGGAACTGAAGACATCCTGATGCATCCTGAACAGATTTCTCTCCATTCAGAATGCATTGGGATAATCCTGATCAGGATTCTTCCGGCATAGAGCCCCGACGACGGAACTCTATGCCGGAAGAAAAGAACGCAAGTGTGAAAGAGCCCTAACTTGAACAAGTAATAGTTCATTTGGCTTCATTTGTGTCATCCTCTAGGCTCAAACTTGCTTGTCTAAAATAAATATTTTCTTTCCTTCTTGGTCTATAGTTTCTGAGTTTCTTTGTGAATGTACACTACTTGAAATATATCAAATTCCCTTTTGTCCTCTTAGTGAAATTGGCACCTCCTAACCTCCAATGGCATCAGGGATCCAACAACTTTTATATTTTAAGGGGTTGTCAATTATCCTATTAGGGTATCCTAGATTGGTCCTAGAAGGGGCCTATGTTTTGTATGTTCATTAATTAGCACAACTGTGTGTGTCCTCCTGCCCCTTACCTCATCCTAGTGGTGGTCCCAGCCCTTCTGTACCTTGGTGCCTCCATTACAGCACCTGTGTTACAGTGTGTCAGCCCACAGAGAGCCCTGCATACAACCTGCTGACTGTCTCCATCTAACATGAGCTTTTCCAGGGTGAGATCCACCTGAAGCTGCTCGGTTCTTTCTTTCAGCCAGATGTTCTCTGTGATTTCTGGGATCTGTCTACAGTACTCTGTGAGAGTCTGTCCCTGTGTGTGTGTGTGTGTCTCTCCCTGTGTGTGTGTGTCTCTCCGTGTGTGTGTGTCTGTGTCTCTCCGTGTGTGTGTGTCTGTGTCTCTCCGTGTGTGTGTGTCTGTGGCTCTCCGTGTGTGTGTGTGTCTGTGGCTCTCCGTGTGTGTGTGTGTCTGTGGCTCTCCGTGTGTGTGTGTGTCTGTGGCTCTCCGTGTGTGTGTGTGTCTGTGTCTCTCCATGTGTGTGTGTGTGTCTGTGGCTCTCCGTGTGTGTGTGTGTCTGTGGCTCTCCGTGTGTGTGTGTCTGTGGCTCTCTGTCCCTGTGTGTCACCATCACCATGCCCACAGTGTTCCTATGTCTTGACGCAGATGCATCAAGACATTCTGTGCGGGGCAAGAAGAAAAGAAGGAGGCAGCGCCGCCAGCATGGAGTCCGTGGGAGAGACATAGGGAAGTGTGTTGAGCGAACTTGTGTTTTAAGTTCGGCATCTACACTGCGTGCAGAATTATTAGGCAAATGAGTATTTTGACCACATCATCCTCTTTATGCATATTGTCTTTCTCCAAGCTGTATAGGCTCGAAAGCCTACTACCAATTAAGCATATTAGGTGATGTGCATCTCTGTAATGAGAAGGGGTGTGGTCTAATGACATCAACACCCTATATCAGGTGTGCATAATTATTAGGCAACTTCCTTTCCTTTGACAAAATGGGTCAAAAGAAGGACTTGACAGGCTCAGAAAAGTCAAAAATAGTGAGATATCTTGCAGAGGGATGCAGCACTCTTAAAATTGCAAAGCTTCTGAAGCGTGATCATCGAACAATCAAGTGTTTCATTCAAAATAGTCAACAGGGTCGCAAGAAGCGTGTGGAAAAACCAAGGCGCAAAATAACTGCCCATGAACTGAGAAAAGTCAAGCGTGCAGCTGCCAAGATGCCACTTGCCACCAGTTTGGCCATATTTCAGAGCTGCAACATCACTGGAGTGCCCAAAAGCACAAGGTGTGCAATACTCAGAGACATGGCCAAGGTAAGAAAGGCTGAAAGACGACCACCACTGAACAAGACACACAAGCTGAAACGTCAAGACTGGGCCAAGAAATATCTCAAGACGAAATGAAATGAGAGTGAGTCTTGATGGGCCAGATGGATGGGCCCGTGGCTGGATTGGTAAAGGGCAGAGAGCTCCAGTCCGACTCAGACGCCAGCAAGGTGGAGGTGGAGTACTGGTTTGGGCTGGTATCATCAAAGATGAGCTTGTGGGGCTTTTTCGGGTTGAGGATGGAGTCAAGCTCAACTCCCAGTCCTACTGCCAGTTTCTGGAAGACACCTTTTTCAAGCAGTGGTACAGGAAGAAGTCTGCATCCTTCAAGAAAAACATGATTTTCATGCAGGACAATGCTCCATCACACGCGTCCAAGTACTCCACAGCGTGGCTGGCAAGAAAGGGTATAAAAGAAGAAAATCTAATGACATGGCCTCCTTGTTCACCTGATCTGAACCCCATTGAGAACCTGTGGTCCATCATCAAATGTGAGATTTACAAGGAGGGAAAACAGTACACCTCTCTGAACAGTGTCTGGGAGGCTGTGGTTGCTGCTGCACGCAATGTTGATGGTGAACAGATCAAAACACTGACAGAATCCATGGATGGCAGGCTTTTGAGTTTCCTTGCAAAGAAAGGTGGCTATATTGGTCACTGATTTGTTTTTGTTTTGTTTTTGAATGTCAGAAATGTATATGTGTGAATGTTGAGATGTTATATTGGTTTCACTGGTAAAAATAAATAATTGAAATGGTTATATATTTGTTTTTTGTTAAGTTGCCTAATAATTATGCACAGTAATAGTCACCTGCACACACAGATATCCCCCTAAAATAGCTAAAACTAAAAACAAACTAAAAACTACTTCCAAAAATATTCAGCTTTGATATTAATGAGTTTTTTGGGTTCATTGAGAACATGGTTGTTGTTCAATAATAAAATTAATCCTCAAAAATACAACTTGCCTAATAATTCTGCACTCCCTGTAAAGTTCGGGTTCGGATTATCAAAGTATCCCGTTATGGATTCTGCTCCCACGGACCATAACGGAATTTAGAATCCATAACGGGATACTTTGATAACCTGAACCCGAACTTTAGACGCCGAACTTAAAACACAAGTTCGCTCAACACTAATAGGGAGGCACCCTAAGGACGTAGGTAACACTACCACATTATCAGCACTAGTGTTATCTGTAGTTTTACATAGGACTGCAGGTAACACTACTACAATTTCTGTACTCAGATAGCCATCACTGTGTTATCTGTGGTGTTACATAGGACTGCAGGGGACATCTACTATATTTTCTGTACTCAGAGAAATATCACTGTATAGGGGGACCCACTGAGACTTTATCGCCCAAGGGCCCACATGAGCCTGAAGCCGACACGGTGCGATGTGGGTGGGGCTGTGTGTGGGTGTGGATTGAGGGTGGGCGGGGACACAGGGGCCCCATAATCTCCTATTGCCCAGGGGCTCTATGAGTTGTCAGTCCGCCCCTGGTCATAGCCCAGTGGAAAGTCATATCGGGGACAGTATGGAATGTTTGAGCATTCAGTACTGCAAGGAGCTGTAGTTTGGTCAGTGTGGGTTGTGAGAGACTGGCGAATTGCGTAAGAGAGTTAGTGACCAGCTGAAAAGCAGAGATTGGCTGCCCTGTGGTCTGTTGTACCAATTCTGATAAACCAGTAGACTAGTGGGGCTTAGGTTACATCCACATATAGAAGAATTGCTGTGAAAAATGTATGCAGCAATTCTGCAAAAATCTGCAGGAGCAAATCTGAACTAAATTCAATTGGTGCAGATTTGCTTGCAGATTTTACTGGCAGAAAACAGCCAAGCTCTCAAAATTAAAAAACATACCTCCTCTGGCACTCTCATACCAGCACATCGCTGGTCATGCACTAGTCTCTGTTATCTCATTCCATGTCACTGCTGTATTTTGTGATTGGCTGCAGTGGTCACGTGTGTTAAAACATCATATCTATGCCTGGAAAACGGAGCATAGTGTTGTTTTGTTCTTTTTTTATTTAATACTTGGACAGGTTTTGCTGTGGATTCACAGGTAATCCACAGCAAAATCCACAACACAAAAGTTTAACTGTAGTTCTGCTGCAGATTTATCACCCACAAATCTGAATGGAAAATTCTCAGCAATTCTGTTACATATGAACAAGCCCTAAAGGGTGTATTAGACTGGCAGATTTTCTGCCTGATAATCGCTAACGAGCGTTCATAGTAACGCTTGTTAGCAATCATCTGACAGTCTAATACTGCCTCTGATTGCCTGATGAACAGGCAAACATTGGGCTCACTCATTGGGCAATTCAGATCTTTCAGCATGCTGAAAGATCTCGATTTGCCGGCGGCAGATTGTGCTGTGTAATCACGATCTGCCGCCAGCACAATGCTGTCCTGTATGGCGACGAGCGATGGCATAGTGATCGCTCCTCTCCATGCTGCAGACAACATCTCTGCATGTTATAGCAGCAGTGACCTCTGCTAGCTATCTGGTGACTGCAGGGAGGGAACGCTTCCCTCCCAACAATCTCTTGCGACATTGGGGGTCTAATGCACCCTTAAAATATAGAGTATCATCCCAGAGGGTTCTTAGGAGATAAGCCAAGTGATTAGACAGTATCCCTTCTCCTGTGTAATGAGAAAATTTCAAGTGCTGTACACTGCACTGCAGATTAGAGTTGATCTGTAACAAGTGGTCGGTGTGAAGATAAAGTTAATCTGTGTGGAGTACACATGTTCTACTGTATTGATGTCATTGCAAGTTAAAGGTGAGTGATCCTTTAAAAATCACTACCATTTTACTTACAAGGACCTGGACTGAAACGGTGTGATTTCTCAATGGTCCGCACTCTGCCCATATATTGTGCGGTTAGCCAACATGCACATTTGCATTCTTACAGCTGAGGGTGGTTGGGAAGTAAATTCTAAAAGGAATAGCAGTAGTATGGACTCACAGTGCTGCTGCGGGTCTCTGGGAGGCTATCCGCTGGCACAACCTACCCTGGTCTGGGCATTTGTCTAGGGATTACACTAGTCTTGTAGTTCAAAGCAGATCTACATAAAGTGGCTAGTGCAAACCCTTGAGAAATGCCTAGGCCAGTGCAGGTTATGCCTGCGGATAGCCTCCCAGAGACCCACAGCAGTACTGTAGGACAGGAGGAAAGCGGTCAGTCACTTCAGGAACAACCTGATTCTTGTGGAGTATCTTATGGTCCGCTGGCTCAAAAATTAAAAAAATTCTGCAACTTTCAAATATTTTTTATCACCAAGTGTGACCTGTAACCATAATGCATTAGGACAACTGTTGTAAACATAAAATAAACT
Source organism: Bufo bufo (assembly GCF_905171765.1). NCBI lineage: Eukaryota > Metazoa > Chordata > Amphibia > Anura > Bufonidae > Bufo > Bufo bufo. The sequence continues at coordinate 321,976,500 of NC_053390.1, forward strand.
TATCTGTTCAACAGTTAATGTTCAGGTTTTCTTAAAGAAGAAAATGACTCCTTATAAACTGCTGCCAGGTCCCCCCCTTGCAAATTAGAGCAGATCACTGGTGGTCCCAGCAGTGGAACCTATGGAGAGCTTATTATTTCATATGAGTAGGGATCTCTCACTGTATCTTATATGTATCAATATTTTTGATACTGTGCTTTGACTATTGCATTTTTATGATGATTAAATGATCACTGTACTTTTAGACATATTTGTCTGTACTATTGATTTATTCAAAGCTAAGAAACTTTGTAATATTATCTTTTCAACGGAAAATGTCATGTTACCATCAGTTTTATTTCCTCCCCATGCTTTCTAAACTAACTTTCTCTCTGAAATTTATGAGAAGCTCTCTGGTTAGACCAAGACAGTCTGCCTGCTCAGTGAAGGATCAGATTACATCATCCCATAGAAGTATATTGAGAGGTGAGGAGGAGGGTGGAAGTGGTGAGACCAGCACAACACAAGAATGATTCAGCAGATTAAACAGCTAATATTAAGTGTTCTATATTATGCCAAGTGCTTTATTCACATCCTGACTGCTTAGTACTTCAACCACCAGCTCAGAGATAGCCGAGAATTATAGCTGCAGTCTGCAAAGAAAAGAACTGTTTAAATGTGCCAGATGTAAGTCATCTAATGGTCACATATAGTGCTATCACTCATGTACACACACGGCAGCTCATTCTAAAAAGTTATTTCAAAGTTTATGTATGCTATAATAATAAAAAATAAGATTAAATACACTGACATTTTTGTGCAGGATAGAATAATTGATGCTTCACTAGACATCATACATACTGATCTTACTTGGTTTAGTGCAATATTTGTCTAAGTCATAAACATTAGAAAGACACAAATCTTCAAGAAAACAAAAATAAAAAAGCTAAGAAATTAAATTAAAGCTAAGAAATTAACCTAGGAAAATATCTTAATTACTATGTAATTATAGCAAGAGCTCTGATACAATAAAAGTCAAGGAATCACTGACAAATGAAATAATAAAATAATAAGTTATGTGTGACCATGCATCCTGAATTTATGATTCTTTACATTCATGAAACTCTGGAGATCACACTGTAATAGAATGTCTTGGACAAGTTTAGCTCATATCCATGGCTTTATTGACTAAGTGACCTATTACCGTTTTTTCTGCAGTTAAACTTATTTATGTGCGAACCTTTCTGACCTTTTCACAGGATGTCCATAAATTTCCAATATTACCTGCTACTTTCTTTTTCTTACCTCCTGAAGATTTAAGTTAACAGACTTGGGTAGGGTGACAGAAAAATGTACTTGTCTTGAATTGATGATAATTAATCTAGACGTGGATGACTGCAGTGGTAACAAGTAGAAAGAAGCCACACCATTCACTGTCACATTATTCAGTGAAAATTCAGCATGACATTGCTGTGCATCAACGGTGAAGGGGATGTTCTAATTTGTCTGCATTGTTTAAATCTTTTCCTTAGAATGGACTTCTAGAAATACTCTAATACTGTGGTGAACAAAGAAAATGTTTCAGACTCTGGGCTTCTTACATACAGTGGGATGCGAAAGTTTGGGCAACCTTGTTAATTGTCATGATTTTCCTGTATAAATCGTTGGTTGTTAAGATAAAGAATGTCAGTTAAATATATCGTATAGGAGACACACACACTGATATTTGAGAAGTGAAATGAAGTTTATTGGATTTACAGAAAGTGTGCTATAATTGTTTAAACAAAATTAGGCAGGTGCATAAATTTGGGCACCACAAAAAAGAAATGAAATCAATATTTAGTAGATCCCCCTTTTGCAGAAATTACAGCCTCTAAACTCTTCCTGTAGGTTCCAATGAGAGTCTGGATTCTGGTTGAAGGTATTTTGGACCATTCCTCTTTACAAAACATCTTTAGTTCATTCAGGTTTGATGGCTTCCGAGCATGGACAGCTCTCTTTAAGTCACACCACAGATTTTCAATTATATTCAGGTCTGGGGACTGAGATGGCCATTTCAGAACGCTGTACTTGTTCCTCTGCATAAATGCCTTAGTGGATTTTGAGCAGTGTTTAGGGTTGTTGTCTTGTTGAAAGATCCAGCTCCAGCGCAGCTTCAGCTTTGTCACGGATTCCTGGACATTGGTCTCCAGAATCTGCTGATACTGAGTGGAATCCATACGTCCCTCAACTTTGACAAGATTCCCAGTCCCTGCACTGGCCACACAGCCCCACAGCATGATGGAACCACCATCATATTTTACTGTAGGTAGCAGGTGTTTTTCTTGGAATGCTGTGTTCTTTTTCCTCCATGCATAACGCCCCTTGTTATGGCCAAATAACTCAATTTTAGTTTCATTAGTCCACAGCACCTTATTCCAAAATGAAGCTGGCTTGTCCAAATGTGCTTTAGCCCACCTCAAGCGGCACTTTTTGTGCTGTGGTTGGAGAAAAGGCTTCCTCTGCATCACTCTCGCATCCAGCATCTCCTTGTGTAAAGTGCGCCGAATGGTTGAACGATGCACAGTGACTCCATCTGCAGCAAGATGATGTTGTAGGTCTTTGCTGCTGGTCTGTGGGTTGACTCTGACTGTTCTCACCATTCGTCGCTTCTGTCTATCCGAGATTTTTCTTGGTCTGCCACTTCAAGCCTTAACTTGAACTGAGCCTGTGGTCTTCCATTTCATCAATATGTTCCTAACTGTGGAAACAGACAGCTAAAATCTCTGAGACAGCTTTCTGTATCCTTCCCCTAAACCATGATGGTGAACAATCTTTGTCTTCAGGTCATTTGAGAGTTGTTTTGAGACCTCCATGTTGCTACTCTTCAGAGAAAATTTAAAGAGGAGGGAAACTTACAATTGACCCCCTTAAATACTCTTTCTCATAATTGAATTTCCCCGTGTATGTAGGTCAGTGGTCACTGAGCTTACCAAGCCAATTTGAGTTCCAATAATTAGTTCTAAAGGTTTTGGAATCAATAAAATGACAACAGTGCCCAAATTTATGCACCTGCCTAATTTTGTTTAAACAATTATAGCACACTTTCTGTAAATCCAATAAACTTCATTTCACTTCTCAAATATCACTGTGTGTGTCTCCTATATGATATATTTAACTGACATTTTTTATCGTAGCAACCAACGATTTATACAGGAAAATTATGACGATTAACAAGGTTGCCCAAACTTTCGCATACCACTGTATTTTATCAAATTTCAAAAAAGACTGAGACATAGATCTCTACATTCCATCAGTTATTCTTTGTAGCAATACCAGGGTAATTTTGTACCTACCATGATCAAAAAAGCAACTGAATGTTTAAAAGCTCAAGAGTTTTCAGGTATGTAGTGACTCAATAAGCTGCAGAGACCCCAATATATAAGCTGCAGAGAAACCGTACACACCAACAGAGAATTACCTATAACTGTGAGATAGGAGATGGAGCATTCATTATTGCAAGACAGGATCGCTCTCGTCCATGGGCTGGGTCTGGAATTATATTTTACCCACTCTCAAGTGAATGCTGCAATACCATACACATCCAATGGACAAGTGTGAGGCTATTTATGGATGAAAGCAACCATGCTTTTCTATCCTTATAAACTGCGAGTAAACCCCAACAAGGGAATAGGAATTTTACAGGTGTCTAGCATGAACTTTATCTTAGCATCATACGTGATGATAACTAATAGTGAGAAATGGGAATTGTGCAATTGGATTAGTTTTTGAGTTAGGAACTACATTTTAATACAGTCTAATACAAAGGGATTTTCATAATCCATGATTGTAACATTTTTAATTCTGGAATAGCTGATCCTCCCTCAGCTTCTGAAAAAAAAAGATGTTCCATCTCACCTCTTTGGAAAATAACTACCACTGTAGCAGCCGTACCAGCTGCTATTGGGCCCACAACCGCTGTAGCAGCTGCTATGGTGCTTGTACCAGCAGGAGACCCTGGCCACTGGCCTGGGATAACAGGCATGGCAAGAGGACTGTACTACATAGCCAGCCTATCCAGGCTTGGACTGACCCACCGGAGAGACAGTGAATTCCCTGGTGGGCCCCTTGCCTGCATGTTTAGGTCACTTTTATATGACAGTCTCTGTCTTGCGGACTGCAAAGTGTAGATCCGCCAAACACGGACACTGGCCATGTGCACCCCATATTGTGGTGGGGCCCTCAATCTGCAAGATGCAGCAAAATTAGGATACTTCGTCGTGTACCTTCCACAGAGACCGACCACAAGAATGCTCTGAAACCTGGGCGAAGAGGCCCAACACTGAACTTTTATTTCTGTTCCCAACATGAAAACATTGCATTTCCATGCAGCTGCCACTAGGGGGAAGTCACTGCCCCCCCCCCCAGTCATTTATACCCTAAGATACCGCGTTCAATGCTGATTGCAGCATCTGAAAGTCACAATCAGCCTATCAGGGGGTTAATCAAGGGTTAAAACAAAAAAATACATAGTCACCTCATCCATATGATCATGGAGCGGCCATCACAGTCATCTTGATTGAAGAAAACATGCCAATTGTCGCACGCGCTGCCGTGTGACGTCATCACACTGGGCAGGCGTGGTAAAATCATGACTGACCACCATTTCAGGAAAAATGTATTTGTTACCATAAAGCGCCAAGAAATTCTGATCCTTGACAGTTTTAATTTTTCCTGAAATTCGGATCAAATTATACTATGTTAACTTCAATTCGCTCAACATTAGCTATATTCTATGGAATATTTTTGTGGTATTCTATGGGCACACATACATGTGGACTGCATTCTCAGTCGATTTGGGTATGAATACATCCTTGCCGATAAAGTACACCCATAAATGTTGATTGTCTCCACTGGGGTGGATAGGATGTTCCATGAAGAGAATGAGACATGATACACCGCTAGAAATGTCCAACACTGGTTGGAAGAGCATGACCAAGACTTCCAAGTACTACCCTGGCCCCCTAATTCTGCAGACCTGAACCCAATTGAGCATCTGTGGGACCACCTCAATCATCATGTTTGCTATATGGATCCTCCACCATGCACCCTGAAGCAGCTGAGGGCTGCACTGCAGTCAGCATGGCTCCAGATACCAGTGAAAACCTAGCAGGACCATATTGAGTCACTTCCAGCCCATCTAGATGCTGTCCGTGCTGCACACAGCGGTTACTCTGGATATTAGCGTGTGGTCATAATAAAGTGACTCAACTGTGTATAAAAATGTAATTCTTCCGTAAACCCATGATATGTAGAGATGGCCTTGCTGTTCGCCCGGCGGTCGTTTTGCGGCGAACTTTGCTCAGTCACGGTTCGCCGAACATGCGAACATATGGCGATGTCTGCTGGCACCATATTCTTTTGCATTGTACCGAACTTTGACCCATGACACATCCATCAGGTGGGACAGGACAGCCAATTAAAATATTTCAGCACATGGACACACACCCTACCCTATAAATAAACCCGATCTGGCCGCCATTTTACATTCAGTCTTTTGCAGTGTAGGGAGAGGATGCTGTGTGGAGCAGGGACAGACTGTTAGAGACATCAAACGCTAGCTAAAAGGGCCACAAAAGTCTTTTTAAGGACTGGTATTGTTGTGCAATCGATAGCTGTGACAAACTGAGGGGTGTGGTATACTTATAAAATACTTTCTAACATAGAAAGTATATTATAGTGCATTTGTATTGTGCAGCAGTTGTGTGCGGTTCTGCTGAGATACCGTAGCTATACAGAGGGACAAACGCTATTGGAACAACTAATTGCAACTGGTGTGATATACCAGTCGCCCCCCAAAAAAGTGATTGAGACAGAGGTGTGATGTACCTATAATATAATTTCAATATAGTGCATTTGTATTGTGCAGCATTTGTGTGCAGTTCTTCTGAGATACAAAGGTAGAAACGCTATTGGAACAACTAATTGCAACTAATGTGAGCAGTTGCGCAGTTGCCCCCAAAAAAACTGATTGAGGAAGGGGTGTGATATACCTATAATATACTTTCTATATAGGGTATTTGCATTTTGTAGCATCTGTGTGTGGGTCTGCTGAGATACAGCAGCTATAATGAGGGACAAACGCTACTGGAACAACGAATTGCAACTGGTGTGATATACCAGTTGCCCCCCAAAAACTGATTGAGGCAGGGGTGTGGCATACATATAATATAATTTCTATATAGTGCATTTGTATTGTGCAGCATTTGTGTGCGGTTCTGCTGAGATACTGCAGCTATACAGAGGGACTAACGCTGTTGGAACAACTAATTGCAACTGTTGTGATATTCCAGTTGCCCCCAATAAATATCTGATTGAGGCAGGGGTGTGATATACCTAGAATATAATTTCTATACAGTACATTTGTATTGTGCAGCATTTGTGTGCGGTTCTGCTGAGATACTGCAGCTATACAGAGGGAAAAACGCTGTTGGAACAACTAATTGCAACTGGTGTGATATACCAGTTGCCCCCCAAAAAAACAGATTTAGGAAGGGGTGTGATATACCAATATTATAACTTCTATATAGTGCATTTGTATTGTGCAGCATTTGTGTGCGGTACTGCTGAGATACTGCAGCTATATAAAGGGACTAACGCTAAAGGAACTACTAATTGCAACTGGTGTGATATTCCAGTTGCCCCCCAAAATATCTGATTGAGGCAGGGGTGTGATATTCCTATAATATAATTAATATTTTTTGCATTTGTATTGTGCAGCATTTGTGTGCGGTTCTGCTGAGATACCGTAGCTATACAGAGGGACAAACACAATTGGAATATCTAATTGCAACTGGTGTGATATACCTGTTGCCAAAAAATAAACTGATTAAGGGGTTTGATATACCTGCTTCCAGCAAATACTCATTAAAGGTTTCTATATACCTGCTTTAACAAATACTGCTTTTCTATTGGGACTTTGTCACAGGGTCATTTTGAAAATTACAGGCAGAGGTAGAGGCAGGCCATTCCACAGGGGTGGTAGGGGTCGGGCAGGTGCACCAGGCTGGAGTCTAAGTGGTGAGTTAGAGAAAGTGCCTGCGATTACGTCAAAGGACGCACCAGAGTTGGTTCAGTGGCTTACTCAGCCTTCCGCTTCTGCATCCTCCTCATCCTCTGTATCAGCACCCTTCTCACTCTCTGCTGTGTGCACCCCCAAAGACACCACCACCACCACCACCACCATAGCCCCTCCACTCGAGTCAGAGGAATTATTTTCCCATCCATTCCCAGACCTTACAGATGCACAGCTATTCTTGGCATCGGATGAGGAAGAGGAGGTAGCAACGGCCGCCACCCAGTGGTCTGACAACAGTACCCAGATCAGCCCAAGGAGGTTGGTCCCCACTGTTGCTGCCTACTCCAATATCTCTAATGTCAGTAGTGGTGAAGGTGACGATGATGACGTGTAGATGGATGTCACGTGGCGATGGACGTCACGTGGATTCCCGCAAGAGATGAAGAGGAGTGGAGTTCAGAGGGAGAGACGGAGCAGCAGATAGGGAGGAGAAGGAGGAGAAGCAGGCAGAACTCGCAGTGCAGAGGAGGCAAAAAGCAGACTGCAAATGTATCTGGAGTGAGCCATCCACCATGCACGGTCACATCTGGCGCTCCCAGGATGCCAACACATGGCTCCGCAGTGTGGGCCTTTTTTAACGTGTCCGCTGCTGACAATAGTGTTGCCATCTGCAGCCTGTGCTGTCAACGCATAAGTCGCAGTAAGCCCAACACTAACCTAGGGACGACTGCCTTAAGAAGGCACCTGGCCTCCCATCACCGAGCCCAGTGGGAGCAACACTGTTAGAACCCACAAGACCACACTCCTGGCACTCCATGTCCTGCCTCTTATTCTTCTCCTCTCTCCTCCTATTTGTCCTCCATGCCGTTGTCGTGTTCATCTGGCAAAAGGCAGGCTTCCGTGGCCCAAATATTTGAACATAAAAAGTTGATGACGCCAGATAACCCTCTTGTCCAACGGCTAGCCCACCAACTGCTGCCATATAAACTGTTGGACTCGGAGGCCTTTAGAAAATTTGTGGCCATTGGCACACCGCATTGGAAGGTCCCCAGAAGGAAATATTTCTCCCAGAAAGGCATCCCAGAGCTATATGACCATGTTCAGCGGCAAGTGAATGTATCTCTGGCACACAGTGTCGGTGCCAAGATACATCTCACCACAGACACGTGGTCTAGCAAACACGCGCAGGGAAGGTACATAACTTTTACTTCCCACTGGGTGAACCTTCTGACGGCTGTCAAGCATGCAACCCGTGGCACCCATGTGGATTTGGTGCTACCGCCATGGATTGCATGCAGGCCTGCCTCTTCTTCTCCTCCTCCTACTCCATCTTCCATCTCCTCCTCGACTGAATCCACCTTTTCCACTGCTACTACCTCTTCTACTGCACCCTCCCCCAGCTCCCCAGAACCTATTCGACATGCCAGGTGAGATGTTGCCATGCTGTGCTGCGGCTGTTGTGCCTGGAAGCCAAGAGCCACACCGGTACTGCTTTCAGCTCTGCAGTCACAGGCTGATTAGTGGCTAACCCCGCTCAATTTGACAGTTGGTAAAGTGGTGTACAACAACGGTGCCAATCTGCTGAGCATGCTGAAACATGGCACACGTTCGGTGCATGGCACATGTTCTGAACTTAGTCGTGCAGCGATTCATTGCCAAATACCCCAGGGTCCAGGATGTCTTGTGACAGGCCAGGAAAATCTCTGGCCATTTTAGAAGATCTTACACGGCCATGGCTCTCCTTGCTGAAGTTCAGTGGCGATACCATTTTCCCGTCAGACGTCTGATTTGTGACTGCCCGACGCGCTGGAACTCCTCCTTGTATATGCTTGATAGGCTGCTCCAGCAAAAACGTGCCGTTAACGACTACCTGTACAAACTCTCTGCAAGGACAGGTTCTGGGGAGCTTGGGTTTTTTCATCATACCAGTGGCTGCTCATGCGCGACGCTTGCAGACTTCTGCGGCCATTTGATGAGATCACCAAACTGGTCATTCACAGCCAGGGCGCCATCAGTGACATCGTACCTTACACCCGCCTTCTTTCTGGAGCATGCATTGTGTTGTGTCATTGATCAAGCCATCAAGGAGCAGGAGCAGGAAGATGAGGAAGTCGCAATGCTGAATGAATTACCAGGGGGGCTATTCCATCTGATACAAGTCAGCAAGAGTCTGAAGAGGAGTCAGAGGAGGATGGTGCCTAGGGAAGGAGGAGGAGCAAGAAATGTAGGCTTTAAACTTTTCTGGGATCCCTGGTGTTGTCTGTGGATGGGGGAGGAGATCGAGGATGACATTCTCCTGGGCGATGAGCAGGAGCCAGGCTGCTCCACCACTTCCAATTTAGTGCAATAGGGGGCCTTCATGCTCCAGTGTTTGAAGAGTGTCCCCTGTATAAAAAGCATAAAGGGCAAGGACCAGTACTGGGTGGAAACGTACTTAGACCCCTGGTACAAACTCAAAATGGTGGACATGTTACCAGCATCACAGAGGCCTGGAAGAATGCAGCATTTCCAGGCCTCTCTTCGAGAGATGCTGCATTCTGCTGTTGAGGGGGCTGGCAGAGGAATTTCCACCCACAGAGAAACAGTTGCGAGTACCAATCCTACAGTGCATGCAAGAAGAGGGCGGTTTGAAGATGTGTTGCTCACTTCGGATATGAGATCATTCTTGCAGCCAATCCATCGACAGCCACCCTCTGGTTCCAGCCTCAGGGAACGCCTAGACCGACAGGTGTCCGACTAAATTGGGTTAACGGCCGATGTGGATGCTCTGAGAAGCGAGGAACCCCTTGACTACTGGGTGTGCAGGCTTGACCTGTGGCCAGAGCTGGCACAATTTGCCATGGAACTCTTGGCTTGCCCCTCGTCGAGTGTCCTGTCCGAAAGGATGTTCAGCGCAGCAGGGGGGATCGTGACCGATAAGCGCACTCGCCTAGCTCACGACAGTGTGGACTAACTCATATTTCTAAAAATGAATGAGGCATGGATCTCGGAGGAATTCAACACCTTTGACGACAGTGTTTAATTGAATTTCCTCATGCCAGCCCACACATATCCGCCACCACAGAAAACAAATAATGGTCCCTGTCTTAGGTAAATACAGCCGCATAAAAGGCCTTTTCTGTCCAGTGAATGCCTAATGTTTGGGACCTTGGAGGAATTGAACACCTGTGACGACCACGTGTTATCGAATTTCAACTATTATCATTTGTTTTTTTTTAAAGATGGGGGATTTTGTTTACAGTCTATTATACCTTCAGCCACATAATCACTTGATATTTTCTGTCCAGTGAATTAATAGTTTTTAGGGCCTATAGACTACTGGCCTGCAGTAAAATTGATATCCAATGACCATCTAATATACCTCCAGCCACATAATCACTTGATCTTTTATGTACGGTGAACGCATAATTTTTAGGGCCTGTAGACTACTGGCCTGCAGTAAAACTGATATTCAAAGACCATCTAATATACCTCTGGCCACATAATCACTTGATGTTTTCTGTCCAGTGAGTTAATAATTTTTTGGACCTATAGTCCCGTGGCCTGCAGTAAAATTGATATCCATTGACTGTCTAATATACCTCTGGCCACATAATCACTTGATCTTTTATTTACGGTGAATGCATAATTTTTGGGGCCTGTAATCTAAGTGGCCAACAGTAAAATTGTTATACGGTGACCGCCTAATGTACCTCCAGCTACATTATCAATTGTTCTTGTCTGTATGGTGAATGAATAATTTTTGGGGCCTGTAGTCCACTGGCCTGCAGTAAAATTGATATCCATTGACCGTCAAATATACCTCCAGCCACATAATCACTAGATTTTTTTCTGTACGGTGAATGCCTAATTTTTGGGGCCTCGGAGGAATTCAACAACTGTGATGACCACGTGTTATCGAATTTCACCTATTATTATTTGGGGTTTATTCAAGAGGGGGGATTTTGTTAGCCATGTTTTTAATCAAATTTTATATTTTTAGTTCTTTTAAACATATGCATTTGATATTTATTTGCACTGGCCTGCAGTAAAATTGATATCCAATGACCGTCTAATATATCTCCAGCCACATAATTACTTGTTCTTTTCTGTACATTGAATGAATAATTTTTAGGGCCTGTACTCCCCTGGCCTGAAGTAAAATTGTTATCCAATGACCGTCTAATATACCTCCAGCCACATAATCACTTGATATTTTCTGTCTGGTGAATGCCTAATGTTTGGGGCCTGTACTCCCGTGGCCTAAAATAACATTTTTCTAGTCTCCAGCAGGCCACATTTTTGACAGTTTCCCTTCAAAACGCTTTAAAATGGCCCCTGATTAAAATACAATTTTTTTGTCTGAATTTTTGCCATTGATCCCCCTCTGGTATGTCACTGCCCATGTTGTGGGACGATTTGTGCACTTCTTGTAAGTATTTGGTGGCTGCAATAATGACCTGAAGGTTTTTCAGGTTTGTCTGCCATTAAAGTGAATAGGGCCTGCCGCGAACTTGCGGTTCGCGAACATTTGATTGCTTTTGCGTGTTTGCGTGTTCGCGAATCGTCCCGGCCGATGTTCGTCCATCACTAATTATATGTAATACACTTCTAAAATGAAGATTGTCTGGTTCACATGATAGCAATGACAATGAACTACAGAAAAAGGTTTCAAGAAGTAAAAGTTGAGATAAAACGCAGCGTAGGATCAATCAGTTGTATATATTTATACCTGAGTGTGTAGATTGTATGTTCTTTTTCTACTAATTAAAACATAAGGATTTGAGAACATTTCTTTGTGGATTATGTCTCATGAATTCTAGAATCCTCATGGGATTTTCTGTTAAAGTCTTTCACTTACAACTTTAGCTGAGAAATTTCACAGGATTAGAACCTTTTTATTCGTTCAAAATGTCAGTCACTTTTTGTGTTCTTTTGTTCTTGTCTTAAAAGGGTATTCCAGTTACAAGTTAAAGGGGTTGGCCCATCTTGGACATTGGAGGCATATCGCTAGGATATGCTCCCAATTTGTGATAGGTGTGGGTCACACCTCTGGGACCCGCACCTATATTTAGAAGCGCAGCCACTTCTCCATTAAATTCTATGAGGCTTTTGGAAATAGCCAAGCCAGCGCTCGGCTATTTTGGGCAGTCCCATAAAAATGAATGGAGGGTGACCATGTATATATGGTGCACCCTCTGACACTTTGCAGGCTCTGTTCTAAGTATAAGTGCAGGTCGCAGACGTGGGACCCACACCTATTAGACATTGGGGGCATTTACTATCGATATGTCCCCAATGTCCAAGAGGGGAATTCCACTTTAAACCCTATTAGCTGCATTGGGGATAACTGTTAGATCAGTAGGGATGCAAAAGTTGGGACTCTCACAGATCACAAGAGTGGGTGCCTTGCCTTCAATATTGGAGAAGCAATCAAACATGCATAGTGCCACACACTTTATCTCCATAGGACTAGAGAGAGCCAACTACTGCTGGTCACACAGAGTATGAATGGAGTAGCAGTGCATATGCCAGTCCAGGCAAACTAGGACACGCGTCTCATTAATTGGACTCCCACCAATCTGCCTTCTCTATCCATTGGATCTGGTAAAAACCTGTTGTATCTGCAATAACCCTTTAAATAAGCAAAAAGGCCATAATTAAAAATTAGGCACTCCCTTTGTAAGTATTTCAGTATCTGGATCATCCATTCCATATATAGATTCAACAATGAAATAGTGTACCATATCACCTATGTGGGAAAAGTCCTGCTTGTCTTTTTAGGTTAGAGACAGCCCATACAAGATGCAGAAGGAGCCCCGGTGGTTAAAGTTGTCTGACCACTTTGTATATTTATTGCTGGAAAAAGTCCTGTTGGCATCACCAGAGTCAGAAGAGACAGAGACATACAGTCAGTGGCGTAACTAGAGTGTTATGGGCCCCAGTGCAAACTTTGTATCGGGGCCCCCCTACCCCCCGATTTTTATAAAGAAGCGGCAGATTTTCTTACTAATGGCTTTCCCGTGTGGCTAGTCCGCTGCGTGAATGAGGGCCAAGCCCCATTCCGGACAGCAGAGACACGGAGCAGTAACGCGATTGATAATGCTCCGTGCCTCTCTGTGACCTTTTTACTAAAAAATCACAGGGAGATAAAGTGGTCACCGTGATTTTGTAGCAAAACGATCATAGAGAGGCATGGAGCATTATCAATCATGTTACTGCTCGGTGTCTCTGCTGTCCGGAGCGGGGCTTGGCACTCTTTCACACAGCAGATTAGCCACACGGGATCCGCTCGTGTGAAAGAGCCCAATGCATGGCTACACTCACCCAATCCTAATAAAATCTGGTCCTACCTCATCCAGGGTGTCGCTGGCGTCGGTGTGATGTCCGCTGGATCCAGAACAAGGTCCCTTAGGAGAGAAATATTAGACAGATGAGGTCCAATGATGCGATCATGATTACAACACGTTTGGTCTGTACATACAAAGACACTCTCCATACAAGTCTTTTGAAAATTGAGAAATAGCTAAGTGAGGGCACTCAGCTGTTTCCATATCTAAAAGTAGGGTTTGATTTTAATATGTTTTCCATTCCATTCCTCTCTTCTTGTGTGGGCTCAGGGAAAATGGAGGTAGCGAATGTAAATCAATATCTTTCTGTCTGCTTGTTAGTTTGTCTGTCCGCCTGGCCATCCATCTGTGGAAAAACTAAGAGCTATCCTAAGTTTCCTTATTGCAACCCCCTGAGAAAATTAAACAAGGTGTAAGCATTTAGATTGTTAAAATGCACTTGTGTCACTCCCTAATGTGGTTGTTTGATATATCATTGAACACATTTACCGTCTGTCCTAATAACACTGACCACTGCATAACATATGTGCTGTAAATTGGGTTTTTCCTCATGGGGACATTTTTCTTCTTGGTTGCTTAAAAGCTGATTTTGGAACAGTTCCAGCAAACCTGCACAAACCTTGTTCAAACAACCTCTTGAAGTTTTCCTTATGTAATGCAGCCACCATCTGTTTCAAGTTTACTATTACAAAAAAACTTTATTTTTTGCTTTATTCTGTCTCAGATGCCTATTTTTCAGAGATAATCAAATCACTCATAGGGACTATTTGAAGGTTTGGTGTTCTGGAGACTAAAAGAATTCTTGGATTTATGAGGTTTCTTTTAATTAAAAAGGAAAAAAATTAAATAAAAAATGATGAATTGGAGCCAAGGTTTCTTCTTCTGTAAAGTCTTGGTAAATCTAGGACAAACCCTGCTTGAGTCTGGGTCCCCCCTAGTGGGATACACGCTGATTTAATTCATAGTCCTATGGTGTACTATGTATTTTTTGCTCACTTTAATCTAATCTTGTATTGAAAGATAATGCCCAATAATATTTGCTAAAGAACACAGCATCCTGCTGCAAAAATGTTTTTTTTTATCTTACAGCCAATTAAATCTTTTTTATGAGTTTGCATAAAAATGATTTGGTTAAAAAAAGGAAACAACAGGAGAGATTTATTAGAATAGTCATTTGTTATGACAGTCTAAATTAATACACGAATGTTAGAAAATTAAGACGCACATGCCTCTTAATAACTTTTCACTGCAAAAAATGCACCAAAATGATACGCAACTGACAATACTAGCTTATTCCTCAGGCTGATGTTAAAAGCTGAAAACTTTGCCAATATCTTCCAGTTAGGAACATATCGGAGCCCCTCATGCACCACGTCACGGTGTGTCTCAGCACTTTACCACATCTTTGGGAGGTCCATGAAATACCTGAAATATAAAATGAAGCCACCCTCACCTGGTGTCCAAAGAAGCGTCATATCCTGGCACAGATAAAAGGCAGTACAGAACATGTAGCAGTGCACAGGAGAGGAGAGAGACGCTGCTTATAATAGTTGGTAATAAATACATGTCTTAAATACTGTAGTAGTGTGATTGTCAAAAGTAATATAAACAGGTTGCGCCAACCAGAACTTATTGACACATTTTCTTGCCACACTTAAAAGTTGCAAGAACAAATTATCAAAAAAGTGCCAGAAAAGTAGTGTTATATGCCCCAAAAATTGCCCATAAAGTAGACAAAACTTTGTCCCAATTTATTATGGTTGTTTGCCTATATTTGGCTTGCAATATTTGTATATATGTACACATTTGGAAAGATTTGTGACATTCTTTAACATTATTGATAAATGTGCATCTCTGTCTGTAGTTAACTTGCTTAGGAGTGGATCTAAGAATAAAAGGTATAGCCTTGAGTTCCTCCTTTTAGGATATCCATAATCATATTGTTTCCAACAGCCCTATGCACTGGTCAAGACTAGGGTTGAGCGAACCGAACTTTAAGATTTTCTGTAAAAGTTCGGGTTAGGCGATTTCTTGGCACGTTTTGAAAGGCTGCAGAGCAGCCAATCAACAAGCGTTTAACTGTGTGCCCTTAGAAGCCATCACAGCCATGCCTAGTAACGGCATGGTTGTGATTGGCCAGTGCAGCATGTGACCCAGCCTCTATATAAGCTGGAGTCACGTAGTGCTGCATGTCACTCTTCTGTGCTTAGTGTAGGGATAGGATGCTACTGCTGTGAGGGAGAGAATAGGACAGAATCTTTAATCAGAACTCCAATTGAACTCAGCGATCTACATAGATTTTGTTGTGTGGGTGTAGTGCACAAACTTTTTACCCTGCCCTGAGCCCAGTGACAGAGAAAAATAACTTTTATCTGTCTGTTAGTTGTGGGCGGCAGCGGCCATTTTATGCAAGCTCAGTGCACCAACACTGCATATGTGCTTTTGTGACATTCAAATCCAAGCTTGAAATACTGCATTGATAATCTGGTTTTAAAAAAACACCCTTTTTTGGCAATATCCTACATCTGGTGCCTTTGCAGCATTAGTCAGTGTGCAATTTAAGCTAGAAATACAGCTATAATTTCTGGGTTTTAAAAAACACCCTTTTTGGGTAAAATCATCTGCATGTGTGAAATTCAAGTGTTATATACTGCTGTCATATTCTGTTAGTAAAAAAACACACTTTTTGGGCAAAATACTCTCTCCTGTTGCAGGGAGAGGACGTGGTCGATATGTGCCAGCTACACGCACAAGTGAAACACCTTCCTCGGGTGCGAGTAGGCGACAGAACCTGCAGCGGTATTTGGTCGGGCCTAATGTGGCTCTATGAATGGTGAGGCCAGAACAAGTACAGGCGATAGTAGATTGGGTTGCTGACAGTGCCTCCAGTTCCTTCACATTGTCTCCCACCCAGTCTCCTGCGGATAGATCAGAGTTGGCACCTGCAGCCAATGTCCATCAATCTTTCACCTCACCCCCTTGCAAATCAGCCAAGCAGTCTGAGCCCCAAGTCATGCAGCAGTCTCTTCTGCTTTTTGATTACTCTGTTAGCAGGGTTTCCCAGAGCCATCCACCTAGCCCTGTCCCAGAAGTGGAAGAGATTGAGTGCACCAATGCCCAACCACTTATGTTTCAAGATGAGTACATGGAAGGACCATCGCAGCACATCTCGGATGATGACGAAACACAGGTGCCAACTGCTGGGGCTTTCGAAACTGTACAGACCGACAAGGAGGGCAGGGGTGAAGACTGGGTGGAAGATGATGTGGAGGACGATGAGGTCCTCGACCCCACATGGAATCAAGGTCATGCGAGTGACCTGTGTAGTTCGGAGGAAGAGGCGGTGGTCGCACAGAGCCACCAGCACAGCAGTAGAGAGAGCAGGGTGCAAAAGCGGAGCGGGCGTTCTCTAGACAGTAGGCCTGCTACTGCCCACCGCACAAAGAGTCCGAGCACACCAAAGCCAGCTCCAAGGAGTTCCCTGGCGTGGAAGTTCTTCAGACAATGTGCTGATGACAAGACACAAGTGGTTTGCACGCTGTGCAATCAGAGCCTGAAGCGAGGCATAAATGTTCTCAACCTGAGCACAACCTGCATGATCAGGCATCTAAGTGCAAAGCACGAGCAGCAGTGGAGTAGACACCTCAAAAACTCAGAAAGGTCTCTTCATCCTTCCTCTTCTGCTGCAGTCTCGGCCTCTTCATCCACCTCTGGAGTGACAGTGCCACCTGCCACCCCGCAAACAGAGGATCTGCCAGCAACATTACCAATTGGGTCACCAAGCATCTCTACAATGTCCCACGGAAGCATTCAGCTCTCCATCTCCCAAACACTGAATCGGAAGAGGAAGTACCCCCCTACCCAACTGCGATCCCTGGCTCTGAATGCCAGCATTTCAAAATTACTGGCCTTTGAAATTCTGTAATTCCGTCTGGTGGAGACAGAGAGTTTTAAAAGCCTTATGGCGGTGGCTGTCCCACAGTACGTCATGCACAGCCGCCACTATTTTTCTAGGCGTGCCATCCCTTCCCTGCACAACCAAGTGGGGGACAAAATCAGGTGTGCACTGCGCAACGCCATCTGTGGCAAGGTGCACCTCACTACGGATATGTGGACCAGTAAGCACGGTCCGGGACGTTATATCTCCATAACAGCACACTGAGTAAATGCAGTGGCGACTGGGCCTGAGGCGGATAGCAGTTTGGCACATGTCCTTTTACCACCAAGGATTGCAGGGCGCTTCAGTTTGCCTCCTGTTGCTTCCTCCTCCTACTCCGCTTCCTCATCCTCTACCGGCTCCTCATCCAGTCAGCGTAACACCTTCACCACCAACTTCAGCACAGCCAGGGGTAAACGACAGCAGGCGGTTTTAAAACTTATCTGTTTGGGGGACAAACCCCACACCGCGCAGGAGCTGTGGACGGGCCTTGAACAACAGACCGATGAGTGGTTGGTGCCAGTGAGCCTCAAGCCCGGCCTGGTGGTGTGCGATAATGGGCGAAATCTCGTAGCAGCTCTGGGACTGGTCGGTTTGACGCACATCCCTTGCCTGGCGCATGTGCTAAATTTGCTGGTGCAGAGATTCCTTAAAAATTACCCCGATATGTCAGAGCTGCTGCATAAAGTGCGGGCTGTCTGTACGCACTTTTGGCGTTCTCACCCCGCTGCTGCTCGCCTGTCAGCGCTGCAGCGTAACTTCGGCCTTCCCTCTCACCGCCTCATATGCGACGTGCCCACAAGGTGGAACTCCACATTGCACATGCTGGCCAGACTGTGCGAGCAGCAGCAGGCGATAGTGGAGTTTCAGCTGCAGCACGCACGGGTGAATCGCTTTGCGGAACAGCATCACTTTACCACCAATGACTGGGCCTCCATGCGAGACCTGTGTTCTTTGTTGCGCTGTTTCGAGTACTCCGCCAACATGGCCAGTGCCGATAACGCTGTTCTCAGCGTTACTATCCCACTTTTATGCCTCCTTGAAAAAGTGCTGCTGGCGATGATGGAAGAGGATGTGGCACAAGAGGAGGAGGAGGAGGAGGAAGAAGGATAATTTCATAGGGTTTCCGGACAGTCATTCACAAGTGGCTCCGAGGGTGGGTTTCTGCACCCACAAACACCAGGTACACAATTGTCCAGCCAGGGCACAGTTCTGGAGGATGAGGAGGTGGAGGATGAGGAGGAGGAGATGGAGGAGGAGGAACCATGTTCACAGCAAGGTGGCACCCAGAGCAGCTCATGGCCATCACTGGTGCGTGGCTGGGAGATACAGAGGACACAGACGATACACCTCCCACAGAGGACAGCTTGTCGTTGCCTCTGGGCAGCCTGGCACACATGAGCGATTACATGCTGCAGTGTCTCCGCAACGACCACCAAGTTGCCCACATTCTAACTTGTGCTGAATACTGGGTGGCCACGCTGCTGGATCCACGTTACAAGGACAACGTACTGTCCTTAATTCCCTCACTGGAGCGTGATCGTAAGATGCGCGAGTACAAGCGCACGCTGGTAGACACGTTTCTGGTGGCATTCCCACCTGACAGCGGGGGCACAGTAGAAGCATAAGACGAAGGCAGAGGAGGAGGAAGAGGTCGCCAACACAGCTGGGGCCGTGCCAGTACCTCAGAAGGCAGGGTTAGCATGGCCGAAATGTGGAAAAGTTTTGTCAGCACGCCACAACAACCAGCACCACCAGCCGATATGGAACGTCTTAGCAGGAGGCAACATTTCACCAACATGGTGGAGCAGTATGTGTGCACACGCCTACATGTACTGAATGACGGGTCTGCCCCCTTCAACTTCTGGGTCTCCAAATTGGGTACATGGCCTGAGCTTGCCCTTTACGCCTTGGAGGTGCTGGCCTGCCCTCCAGCCAGTGTATTATCTGAACATGTGTTTAGCACGGCAGGGGGCGTTATCACAGACAAGCGCAGCTGCCTGTCCACAGCCAATGTGGACAAGCTCATGTTCATTAAAATGAACCAGGCATGGATCCCACAGGACTTGTCCGTACCTTGTGCATAATAGACATGTATACCGGCCTTAACCAGTCATTGTTATACTACAGCGCAATTGCTCATACTTGTATTATGGATATTTCACACTCTTTTGGAGTGCACCTTAATAAAAAATAAAAAAAATTAAAACCAGTGTTGGCTATCTCGTCCTCCTCCACCGCTGCTTTCACCTACACCGCTACGTCCACTGCCTCCTCAAACTCCTTCTCCATATGGACCTTCTCCTCATAAATAAAGTTATTTTATGTCATTTCAATAATTTGTCTGTTACATTTTCGAGTGAAATTCACCCATTTTTGAGTGTCATATACCACTGCTATACATAGTAGACATGTAAAAAAATATATACTAATTTGTCTGTTTCACTTTCGGGTGAAATTCACCAATTTTTGGATTTGATATACTACTGCTCTACCTAGTAGACAGGTAAAAAACATTCACTAATTTGTCTGTTACATTTTCTGGTGAAATTCACCAATTTTTGGCTGTGATATACCCCTGCTCTACCTAGTTGACAGCTTTACATTCTTGGGTTGACATTTTACAATTTTTGCCGTGAATAAACCCCTGCTCTGCATAGGTGACAGGGACCGAAATTTTTTAAAATAATCTGTTCCATTGGTTGGTGACATTAACCCATTTCTGGCGATGAAAACCCCCTGCTTTGCATAGGTGACAAGGACTTAAACTTCAAAAATTCGTCTTTAATTGGTCCTTTCATTCGATCCTTCAGCTTTAATAACTTGTCCCATATTTCTGCTTCATCCCATTGCAGCCATTGACCTCCCTTGGATGAGGTCTCCCTTTCTCGTGCTCCCTCTCCGGCGTGGAACCCTGATTCGCCGATAACCGACATCAACATGGTAGGCTCAGAAAAGAACATCGAAAGTTGATAGAGAAGATATCCAAATGGATCGTGGACGTCACAGGGACGTGCGATCAGGCAGCAGTTATCTAGAGTCAACAAAGCGGCAGCAGGGGCGCTCCTGTCTAACGTTTCCAAATCCAAAATACCCCAGTGACATTCCATATAATTTTTTTTAATCATTCAAATAACAGGGCATCTTAAGAGTCCTGTATTGTTATTTATCGTCACTACCTCCACGAGTCGGGAGTGTGTAATTGCCGCGCGCCCCCTCCTTTCCTTCAATTCTTCAGCTTTAATAATTTGTCCAACATTTAAGCTCAATCACAATTAAATTTCATCCATTAATCTCCCTTGGATGTCTATCTTTCTCACGCTCCCTCTCTGGCATAGAACCCTGATTCGCCGCTAACCGTGATCAACATGGTAGGCGCATAAAAGAACATAGAAAGTTGATAGAGCAGATATCTAATTGGATCGTGAACATCACGGGGACGTGCGACATGGTGGGGCAGTATGTTTGCACACACCTACACGAACTGACTGATGGGTCTGCCCCCTGCAACTTCTAGTTCTCCAAATTCGGCACATGGCCTGAGCTTGCCCTTTACGCCTTGGGGTGTATTGTCTGAACATGTGTTTAGCACGACTGGAGGGGGTTATCACAGGTTATATTTCCCAATGTTTTGGGGTGTACCCTAATTTAAAAAACTAAAAATAAATTTAAAACCAAAAAGCAGTGTAGGCTACCTCCTCCTCCTCCATCGCCGCTTCCACCGATACCGCCACATCCACCGCCTCCTCAGCCTCCTACTACATATGGACCTCGTCCTCCTAGATCAAGATTATTATTTTTTATTTTTACGTATTTTATGTTATTTAAAGTCATTTCCCTATCCACATTTGTTTGCAGAGCACTTACCATGCTCTTAACCACATTTTGATGCCATTTGCAGACCTCTTGCCCTTTCCATTACATTTTTACAGCCATTTTAGTGCTCAAAAGTTCGGGTCCCCATTGACTTCAATGGGGTTCGGGTTCGGGGTCAAGTTCGGGTCCCGAACTTAAACTTTTTTGTGAAGTTCGGCCGAACCCGTCGAACCCTAGTCAAGACTAAATCTATTGAAAGAAAGTGATTGGACATTATATCATTTAGGAACATAATCATCAAAAAGCAATGCTTCATCTGTGACTGCTATCTGTGGAGGTCCCCTGGGGTATCTCCAAAGATAGGCCCCAAAAGGCTTGAATGTCTAGGCAACTTTTTGTCATTTTGTGCACATGGTGGTTTAGTGACCGTAGCTTTTTTATTTGTTTGACTACGGAAATCATTTTTGCGATTTTTTTTTACTTGACACTAAGGACTTTTTATTAGAATGTTTTTATATATATATTTTTCTTTTTTTAGGTTTAACTTGGAGGAAAACCGCTAATTATTAATAAAAAGTAATTTTTGTTTTAATTATAGCTTTTAATTTCTTAAATATTAAAACTGAAAGAAAAATGTATTATTGCAATGGTTTCCCTATTTTGTGACGATCGTTTTCATATACAACATGTATAGGTTTGAGAGAACGGGGCGACTATTTCTGTTAGCGACTGCATTTTTTTATTTCTTTATTTTTCCATTATTTTTATTTGTATTTTTTATTTATTTATTAATTTTTTACTTATATTTTACATTTTTTTGGCACATGATGCAGTTGCAAGAAAAAGTATGTGAACCCTTTGGAATTATATGGATTTCTGCACAAATTGGTCATAAAATGTGATCTGATCTTCATCTAAGCCACAACAATAGACAATCACAGTCTGCTTAAACTAATAACACACAAAGAATTAAATGTTACCATGTTTTTATTGAATACACCATGTAAACATTCACAGTGCAGGTGGAAAAAGTATGTGACCCCCTAGACTAATGACATCTCCAAGAGCTAATTGGAGTGAGGGGTCAGCCAACTGGGGTCCAATCAATGAGATGAGATTGGAGGTGTTGGTTACAGCTGCCCTGCCCTATAAAAAAAAACACACACCAGTTTTGGGTTTGCTTTTCACAAGAAGCATTGCCTGATGTGAATGATACCTCGCACAAAAGAGCTCTCAGAAGACCTACGATTAAGAATTGTTGAATTGCATAAAGCTGGAAAGGGTTATAAAAGTATCTCCAAAAGCCTTGCTGTTCATCAGTCCACGGTAAGACAAATTGTCTATAAATGGAGAAAGTTCAGCACTGCTGCTACTCTCCCTAGGAGTGACCGTCCTGTAAAGAGGACTGCAAGAGCACAGCGCAGACTGCTCAATGAGGTAAAGAAGAATCCTAGAGTGTCAGCTAAAGGCTTACAAAAGTTTCTGGCATATGCTAACATCCCTGTTAGAGAATCTATGATACGTAAAACACTAAACAAGAATGGATTTCATGGGAGGATACCACAGAGGAAGCCACTGCTGTACAAAAAAAACATTGCTGCACGTTTACAGTTTGCACAAGAGCACCTGGATGTTCCACAGCAGTACTGGCAAAATATTCTGTGGACAGATGAAACCAAAGTTGAGTTGTTTGGAAGAAACACACAACACTATGTGTGGAGAAAAAGAGGCACAGCACACCAACATCAAAACCTCATCCCAACTGTGAAGTATGGTGGTGGGGGCATCATGGTTTGGGGCTGCTTTGCTGCAACAGGGCCTGGACGGATTGCTATCATCGAAGGAAAAATTAATTCCCAAGTTTTATCAAGACATTTTGCAGGAGAACTTAAGGCCATCTGTCCACCAGCTGAAGCTCAACAGAAGATGGATGTTGCAACAGGACAACGACCCAAAGCATAGAAGTAAATCAACAACAGAATGGCTTAAACAGAAGAAAATACGCCTTCTGGAGAGGCCCAGTCAGAGTCCTGACCTCAACCCGATTGAGATGATGTGGCATGACCTCAAGAAAGCGATTAGCACCAGATCACAAGAATATTGCTGAACTGAAACAGTTCTGTAAAGAGGAATGGTCAAGAATTACTCCTGACCGTTGTGCACGTCTGATCTGCAACTACAGGAAACGTTTGGTTGATGTTATTGCTGCCAAAGGAGGTTCAACCAGTTATGAAATCCAAGGGTTCACATACTTTTTCCACCTGCACTGTGAATGTTTACATGGTGTGTTCAATAAAAACATGGTAGCATTTAATTCTTTGTGTGTTATTAGTTTAAGCAGACTGTGATTGTCTATTGTTGTGACTTAGATGAAGATCAGATCACATTTTATGACCAATTTGTGCAGAAATCTATATAATTCCAAAGGGTCCACATACTTTTTCTTGCAACTGTATGTCCCCCAGGAGGTCATTAAAAAACTTTTGGAGGACACAGATTTTTTTTATTTCTTTTTTACTTCCCCCCCCCCCCACTGTTTCCACTGTAACTGGGGCATCTACAGGAGCCCCAGACACAGGGGAAATCAGCCCTTGTGGGGGCATAACACACAGGCAGAGCTTATCAGGGTCTCCTTAGACCCTGCAGCTCTGCTCCTAATCCAGACACCTGACCGCCGGGACTAATAGAGCTTCACTGCTGCTTCCTGCTCCCTCCACAATGCACTCAGGTACCGCTCTCCTGCCGGCACAGGAGCAGACAGAAGTGGTAATAAACCACTCCTGTCTTCTCCTCAGGGTCCCTGCTTTGTCTGTCAGCTGGGACCTCACCTTCTCCTGCTAGATTGCAGGAGCAGAAGCATTAATCCAAGTGCTGGGATTAAAGCTCTGCCAGCACGTGTATATACATGCTAGCTGCACGGGGCATGTGCAGATAGCACGTATATAGCCATATGGCAGTCGGGAAGGGGTTAAAGAAAGATCAACTATGATCCACAAGATACTAACAATCAGCCTTTAGGTTAGAATACGGTGTCAAAAGACTCATGTAGTATTGAAATTGACAGACTTTGGCCGTGGCCTTGCATGGCTGTACAGCTGAATTTATAGCCAGTGTTAACATGAGAACATTATTCTGCAGCTGGACTTTTTGTAAATCCCTGTGGGGCTCAGATATTTAGCAGCAATACTTGCTTGTACTGCTCTAGTTAAAAAAGTAAAGCAATTGGTCTTTTAAAGGTGTATTTTGGTTCCAGCAAAATTGTTCTTGACAGGTAAAGAACCCACAAGTCCTCAGGCAATCATAGGTATATTTATCACTTACATGTCTTGTAATGAGCCATGGATCTGTGTTCATCACTTGACCAGGACATGAAAATGAACTCTCTTTCCAAAAAGAAAAGAAAGCTATGCCTCTGGTGCCACCAGATATAAAGTAGCTACCCTATAACTCAATGTTCAGCCTTTTAAACAGATCATGAGACATACCTCAGGACTATAGTCAAGCCAGTACCTCATTTGCAGACAGCTATTTTGTAGTGATTGCCTCTCATTAGAATTAAGTGAACCGAGTGGAATTTGACCCGAATTTCAGGAAAAATTTGATTCACACTGAATCAGAATTTCCTGACGCTTCGTGGTAACTAATCACATTTTTTCCAAAAATAGCTGCTGCACATGTTAGGACATGGAGCAAAGAACCCTGTGATGTCACAGCCCTATAAATAGCTTAGCCATCTTGGATTCATCCATTTTCCAGTGTACTTAGTGCAGGGAGAGACGTCAGCGGGCGCTAGGAACAGTGGTAGAAAAGACTTTAAAGCTTTTATTTCGCTGAATAGAAGTTCAGGGAAAGAGCATTAGAAGTGTTGGGAAAGGATAGGGAGGAATCATTCCACAGTATTGAAGCAGAACAGGGTTCAGTAGGGGAGTTTACAGCCTGGGTAATAGGAACAATCCTATTACACCTTGCTGCACTGACTGCAGATCCAAATTGCCATTATACTGCTGCTGAAAACCGTTCTTTTTATTGGGGTGCAAGTGCTGTGTGATACAGCCATTAACAGGGTGTATTACTAGGAAATATTTATATGTCTTATTAACCCTTGTGCAGTGCAGTTATACAGTCATGTGAAAAAATTAGGACACCCTTTGAAAGCATGTGGTTTTTTGTAACATTTTTAATAAATGGTTATTTCATCTCCGTTTCAACAATACAGAGAGATTAAAGTAATCCAACTAAACAAAGAAAACTGAAGAAAAGTCTTTTCAAGATCTTCTGTAAATGTCATTCTACAAAAATGCCTATTCTAACTGAGGAAAAAGATAGGACACCCTCACATGTATTCCCTCTTAAATTGGCTCAGATCTCACACAGGTATATCACACCAGGTGCACATAATTAGTAGATCGTTACTCTGCATGTTGAATAAGGCTTGCCCTATTTAAACCTCAGACATTTAGTTTGGTGTGCTCCTGACTGTTGAAGTGAGAGTGAGCACCATGGTGAGAGCAAAAGAGCTGTCAGAGGACTTCAGAAAAAAGATTGTAGCAGCCTATGAGTCTGGGAAGGGATTTAAAAAGATCTCAAAAGATTTTGAAATCAGCCATTCCACTGTCCGGAAGATAGTCTACAAGTGGAGGGCTTTCAAAACAACTGCCAACATGCCCAGGACTGGTCGCCCCAGCAAGTTCACCCCAAGAGCAGACCGCAAGATGCTAAAAGAGGTATCCAAAAACCCTAAAGTGTCATCTCGAGAACTACAGCAGGCTCTGGCTACTGTTGATGTAGAAGTACATGCCTCTACAATCAGAAAGAGACTGTACAAGTTTAACTTGCATGGGAGGTGTGAAAGGAGGAAACCTTTGCTTTCCAAGAGAAACATCGAGGCCAGACTGACATTTGCCTGCGATAAAGTTGACAAAGACCAGGACTTCTGGAATAATGTTCTTTGGACAGATGAGTCCAAAATTGAATTATTTGGACACAACAGCAGAGGACATGTTTGGCGTAAACCAAACACAGCATTCCAAGAAAAGAACCTCATACCAACTGTGAAGCATGGAGGTGGAAGTGTCATGGTTTGGGGCTGCTTTGCTGCAGCAGGACCTGGTCAGCTCACCATCATAGAATCCACGATGAATTCTACTGTGTATCAGAAGGTGCTTGAAGAACATGTGAGACCATCAGTTAGAAAATTAAAGCTGAAGCGGAACTGGACCATGCAACATGACAATGACCCAAAACATACTAGTAAATCAACCAAAGATTGGCTGAAAAAGAAGAAATGGAGAGTCCTGGAATGGCCAAGTCAAAGTCCAGATTTGAATCCTATTGAGATGCTGTGGGGTGACTTGAAAAGGGCTGTACGTGCAAGAAACCCCTCAAACATCTCACAGCTGAAAAAGTTCTGCATTGAGGAGTGGGGTAAAATTTCCTCAGACCGATGTCGAAGACTGGTAGATGGCTACAAGAACCGTCTCACTGCAGTTATTTCAGCCAAAGGAGGTAACACTCGCTATTAGGGGCAAGGGTGTCCTATCTTTTTCCTCAGTTAGAATAGGCATTTTTGTAGAATGACATTTACAGAAGATCTTGAAAAGACTTTTCTTCAGTTTTCTTTGTTTAGTCGGATTACTTTAATCTCTCTGTATTGTTGAAACGGAGATGAAATAACCATTTATTAAAAATGTTACAAAAAACCA
The DNA here is from genome assembly GCF_905171765.1 of Bufo bufo. NCBI lineage: Eukaryota > Metazoa > Chordata > Amphibia > Anura > Bufonidae > Bufo > Bufo bufo. The sequence goes on from NC_053390.1 coordinate 322,003,320, forward strand.
CATGCTTTCAAAGGGTGTCCTAATTTTTTCACATGACTGTATGTTCTAAACTCATTTTTGCCGTGTATAAGTGGGAAAAAAGGGCTTATTAGCCATTGTGTGGTGAAGTGAGAGAATTTCAGCCCTCTTTGGTATCTATTAGTGGCAAAAAATTTATTATTTGCCGTTCAGCTGTAGAGTTATATGTTCTAAAGCCTTTTTAGGCCGTTCAGCAGTGCAGTTATATTTTCTAAAGCCTTTTTGGTTTGTATAAGTGTGAAAAAAAATGTGCTTATTAACTGTTGTTTAATGAAAATTACAGCCCTTTTCGGCGTGTATTAATGGCAAAAAAAAAATATTATTTGCCGTTGTGTAGTATATTTGCCGTGTTGGGGTATATTAATTTCCTTTTTACTTACTTATTTGATCTAACAGTATATCAGACAGAGAAGTGACAGGCCATGCACAGGGGAGAGGCAGAGGCCTAAATGTTTCTGGCGCAGGCACAAATCGCAGCATAGTAAGGGGGCGTGGCAGCAGGGGGTCACTTCGAGAGGCCTGAGCTCCCAGTGTCATCTAGCGGTCGTATCTTGACCAGCAACCCAGCGATTAGTGAATGCAGGACCGTCTTCACCAAGGGGCAAAAGGGGCAGCTGCCCTGGGCCCAGTTGCTCCTGGGGGGCCCAAGGCAGCTGCCTCTTGAGCCCTGCTAGCTACTGCCCCGGGTGTCAAGCTGTCAGCTACACAGGGGGTGCTGCCATGCCTGCCTGCACTGAGTCCAGGCATCATGATCGTACTGTGTTAAAGTTGTGATCAGGACCTTAATGACATCATCACCATGTGACCAGTAACCTAGCAATTACTGGTCACATGGCTATGAGGTCATCACAGGTCCTACCAGGAGTGTTGGAGCTTTTTTGTGTGAAGAGTACATCAGAAAAAGGTGACAGGGGCTGTTATGTTAATATACTGTAAACTACTGTATAGTGGTGGGCTGTATACTGTGGGGGGCTGTATACTGTGTGGGACTGTATACTGTGTGGGAGCTGTATACTGTGTGGTGGGCTGTATACTGTGTGGTAGGCTGTATACTGTGTGGGGGTTGTATACTGTGTGGGGGGCTGTATACTGTGTGGGGGGCTGTATACTGTGGGGGGCCTGTATAGTGTGGGGGGGGCTGTATAGTGTGGGGGGCTGTATACTGTGGGGGCTGTATACTGTATGGGGGCCTGTATACTGTGTGGGGGCCTGTGTACTGTGTGGGGGTCTGTATACTGTATACTGTGGGTGCGGTATAGTGTGGAGTGCTATACTGCTGTACTGTATAGTGTGGGGGGCTGTATCGTGTATAGTTTGGGGTGCTGTATACAGTGAGGTGTTGTATACTGTGAGGTGCTGTATACTGTGGGCTACTATACTGCTCTACTATATACTGTGGGGTATTGTATAGTGTGGGGTTCTATACTGCTCTATTATATACTGGGGTGATTGCCTAAGGTGTGGGAAGGCGGGATCCAGGGGGCCCAAGTAAATTTTTGCCCAGGGTCCAATCAATATTAAAGACGGCCCTGAGTGAATGGTTGACTCGGTCATCCATTTCGTCCCAAGTGACATCAGACACCCCCAGCCAACAGTCGGTGGATTCGTCAGACACAACCCTTAGTTGGCATGGCCCGGGAGAAGACCCTGTGCCCTCATCTGTCCTGAACCTGTTTCTGTCCTTTTATGTTCCATCAGCCAGAGAAGTATTATATGCTGTAGGCTCAGCAACACTATACAGTGAGGAAGAGATACAAAAGGACAGTCAGCAGCTACTGCCCAGCCACAATCTGGAGGAGACATCCGCCTCTTCCTCCACTAGGCGGGCAATTAGTAATGAGGAGAGTGGCATGGGAGCTGGTGTTGCGAGCGGTCAGGCTCCTGGCTCAGAGACCGTTGAGGAGGACATCAGTGACATACAGACAGTACTCTATGATGATGTAGCCGATTGCAATTGGGAGCCGGGTGACGAAGGGGCTTCATCATCATTGGGAGAAGAGGGTGGAAGCTTGCACGTGAGGCAGCGGTGGAGCCAGCAAGTTCGTAGCGTGGCTGTGAGTCAGCAGGGTGGCAGCAGTGGGAGGTTGGGAGCCAAACGTGCCCGGGAAAGACCACCCGCCTGTCACGACCATGGTCATGGTCGTGACTCCTGTATCCGCAGGCTGTTGCCTGCGGTTTGGTTTGGTTGTTCAACCACAGGTGAGGGCCGCTAGTATGTTGCCTCACTTGTGGTTGCCGCTGGCAACATGTAGTTATTTTGCAGTTTAGCAGCCTGAGCTGGTGCTGGGCAGCTTGCTGCAATGTGCATGCGGTTGCACCTGGCAACCTATCTTTGTTAGGTGTGTCTTTTGTATGTCTGGTGTGCACAGGGTTTTAGTTATGTGTGCACTTTCTCCTTTAAGTGGCTGTCTTCTCTTCTCTGGTGTGAGAAGGGTTAATTCCCTTCTGTGTGTGTGGGTGTGGCTACTTGGGCCTATATAGCCTCTGCTGAGAGCAGTAGTCAGGGGGGTACTTCAGCCATAGTCTGCTGGAGTTGTCCTCCTACATTATACCATCTGCCATCTGCCAGTGAGGGCCATCCTTGTGGTCATAGCAAATGTTGTTATGTGATGTGATGTTAAGTTTATGTTTATGTGGTGTCTGTTATTATTGCAGCTATGGTTCTGGCTTCCTGTGTGTTTATGTGTGCTGTGTCCTTTTGTCTGTGTGTGCACTTCAGCACTTGTGTCCAGGGATCCAGTCAGTGTGTCTGTGGCAGGTAGGGGTGGATGTCTTTCACTCTCCTGGCATATCCATAGTCTGTTTATGTTTATATCCCCTTGCAGCTCGGTCAGTTTAGACTCCTGTTTCTCCGCATCCAGGAGGAACAGGTGGTCTACCCAGCTCCTAGTTCAGGGATCGGCGGAGGGTCAGTAGGGATCCGAGGTTCCGGAGCATGAGCCCTCCTACCATCAAGGTCAGCTCATGCAGCTAGGAGTCAGGGTCAGATTAGGGATGCGTTAGGAGGTGACCTGCTCCCTAAATCGGTGGTTCTGGCCAAGTAGCAACCTTTCCATCTTCTGGCATCGCACGGTTGAGGGTTTTCCCCATCCTCAGCCATGACACCGCCTCGCAGGAGTCTACCTAGCCGGAAAGTAGTAGTGCAGGGGTTTTCGGAGGCAGCGGCGGTAGCAGTCAGTCAGTGTGGAGTGTTGGGGTAAAATCACCTAGTGGGCGGTGTGGCAGTTTTTTGTTAAGCCACCGTATAAGGTGAACATGGCCATTTGCCGAATCTGTAGGCAGAAGGTGAAGCGTGGCCAGGATGCCAATGTTGGCACCACGGCCCTACGTCAACATATGCAGCGTCACCATAAATTGGCCTGGGAGAACCTTAGCTCCAATGTGGTGGTTTAGCCTCCCGCAGCAACCGCTGTATCACCCAGTGGCATGCACCCGATTTCAGGCAGTCAAGGCTCCACCACCTCAGCCGAAAGGGAGCTGTCTGTCCTTCCCATCATCTACCGGTCCTTATGCTCCTGATCCTAGCCCTCCTACTCCTCATCAGTCATTCCGTCAGCAATCGATCACCGAAGCTATTGCCAAGAGACAACAGTATGCATACGCAGAAGCTGAACGTACTCCTGGCCAAGTTGCTGGTTCTGCAGTTCGTCCCTTTCCAAGTGGTGGACTCTGTACCTTTCAGAGAACTGATGGCTTATGCCGAGCCAAGGTGGAGAGTCCCAAGCCGTCATTTCTTTGCCAAAAAGGCAGTACCAGCCCTGCACAAATATGTAGAACAGAAGGTGGGCCAGTCCTTAAGCCTGTCGGTGTCTGTCAAAGTGCACGGCAGCGCCTACATGTGTAGCTATAACTATGGTCAAGGACAATATTTGTCCTTTACGGCCCACTGGGTAAATGTGGTTCCTGCCCAGTCAAACCAGCAACTTGGCCAAGTGACGCAGCTACTGCCTCCATGCTCTTACACCGTTGGTCCTGCGACAATGTCCGCCTCTGCCTCCTCATCCGACACCGTGTCCTCAGTGTCCACTGCAGGGACAATTCACAGTGCCCCACCAGCATACCAGATGTGCAGGGCACTGCTGTGTCACACTGTTCTGCACCTAGTTTGCCTGAGTAAACGGAGTCATACAGGGGAGGAACTGCTCTGTGTCCTTTATCAACAAATCAAATTCAAAATTTCTCTGCGACAACTCAAAATTGGAACCATGGTGACTGAGAACAGGAAGAACATGGCATCGGTGCTGTGTCAAGGAAGGCTGAGCCATGCTCCTGTCACGAGGGTGTCAAGAGCCACGCCTGACTCCGTTATACCCGGGTTCAGGAAGTCGCAGCGGGTGGCTGCGGGCTCTATGTATAAAGTTAGGGCTGATTCTTAATGGTAGCTTTCTGGGTTTGCCTTGCAACCCTTTTTGGCTCACTCAGGGATCCATAGCTCCTTCTCCTCAGCTGTTTCTTGTCCAGCAATCCCAACCTCCTTATATTCCCCTCTCCCACTTCTCTGGTTGCCAGATATAGAGCTTCCTGCCTGGACTTCTATACTGACCCACTGGAGCTGTGTAGCTGTGTTCCCTGGTTGTTGTTCCAGAACGTTACCCTCCGGATCCCTGTTGGACTTTTGTTGTCTGCTGTTGTCGTCCACCTGGGATTTTATGTTTTGTCTGTGTTGTCTGTCCTCTCCTTGGTGTTTTCCTTTTAGTGTCAGTGGTGCGGACTGGTATTCCCACCGGCCCGTTCACTACGTAGGGCTCATCTTAGGGAAAGCCAGGGTTTAAACACGTGATCGGCGTACGGGTGAGGAACCCGTCTAGGGACGTCAGGGCAGTCAGGTGCCAGCCTCAAGGCGAGTCAGGGGTCACCACCTTTCCCTCTTCCTTGGACAGGGCCTTCCCATTTCCCTCCCTTTGCGTACGCCGGTCATGACATTATATCTGGCCCTTATTTTGTGAAGGTAGAAAAAAAAAATTTAAATTTACTTTTTCTTTCTGCCTATCTAGAATCCAGCATGGATCCTATTGCTGCTTTGACAAGACAACTTCAAGGCCTGTCTATGGAGATGGCAGGATTGAAGGCGTCGGTCCTCCAGCAACAGCAGCAATTGCAGCAGACCGCAAGCCCAGCGGTTGCTATAGGTAACCAGGTTGCTGCGGAACCCAAGGTTGTTCTTCCTGACAGATTTTCTGGGGGAAGGGACATATTTGTGACGTTCCGTGAGGCCTGTAAGTTATATTTTAAGCTGCGCCCGCACTCCTCTGGTAATGAGGAACAGCGGGTGGGGATTGTTACTTCCCTGCTTCAGGGGGACCCGCAATCCTGGGCGTTCTCTTTACCCACTGATTCCCAGGCTCTCCGGTCAGTGGATGAGTTTTTTGGGGCCTTGGGTCTCATGTATGATGACCCTGACCGAGTCACCCTGGCTGAGTCGAAATTACGGAGACTCAGACAGGGAGAGCGGCCAGCAGAGGAGTATTGCTCAGAGTTTCGTAGGTGGGCTACGGATACCCAGTGGAACGACCCGGCTCTCAGGAGTCAGTTCTGCTCTGGGTTATCCGAAAGGGTTAAGAATGCGCTTGCGCTGTATGAGACCCCCTTTTCCCTTGATGCTGTTATGTCCCTTTCTATCAGAATAGATAGATGTCTTAGGGACAGATTGAAAAATCCTAAGCAATTGGTAACCCCTCCGAAGCAGCAGTTAGTCTGTACGGACCTAGAAGAGCCTATGCAGCTAGGAGGAACTACTCGTCAGGTCCGTCCTCCTGAGGCTCGCCGTAGACAGGGGGTTTGTTTTTTCTGTGGGGGGAGGGGTCATTTCATTAATGTCTGTCCTTCCTTTCTAAAAAACAAAAGACCATCGGAACTACTAACCCCAGGCTATGTGGAGGATGTCAGCCGGGGGGTATACGTTTCCTCCATTCATACATCTCAATTTGTGTTGCCAGCAGCTGTTGTTTTTGGTGTTAAGACGGAGACTATTTCTTTCTTTCTAGACAGTGGAGCAGGGGTAAATTTGATAGATGCCCATTTTGCCCGCACTATGGGTTTGTCTCTCTGTACGCTACAGAGACCTATTCCCATATTCGCTATTGATTCTGCTCCTCTGTCTCAGAGAAACCTCACTCACATTGTCCATAACTTACACCTTGGGGTAGGGGACCACCATAACGAGTGTCTTTCATGTTATGTTCTGGAGGGGCTTCCCACTCCTGTGGTATTGGGTCTTCCCTGGTTGGTAGCGCACAATCCAGTGGTGGATTGGCAGGCCAGGCAGATATTGGAGTGGAGTGAGCATTGCAGAGAAAATTGCTTAAATAGCAATTGCTTAGTTGCTTCCATAGCTACTCTACCTACATTTGTCTCGGACTTTGAGGACGTTTTTTCTGAAAAGGGTTGCCAGAAGTTACCACCTCACCGTCCTTATGATTGCCCAGTTAACCTGATTCCCGGTGCAAAATTACCCAAGACCAGGTTATATAATCTTTCGGATCCCGAGAGACAAGCCATGAAAGATTATATCTCCGAGAGCTTGGCTAAGGGACACATCAGACCCTCTTCTTCACCCGTGGCTGCAGGGTTTTTCTTCGTTAAAAAGAAAGATGGGGGCTTGCGTCCTTGCCTAGATTTCCGCGAACTAAACCGGATAACCATCCGAGACCCATACCCTCTTCCTCTCATTCCTGACCTGTTCAATCAGATTGCGGGTGATAGGTGGTTCTCCAAACTTGATCTTAGGGGGGCCTACAATCTGATTCGTATCAAGGAAGGGGATGAGTGGAAGACAGCTTTTAACACCCCTGAGGGGCATTATGAAAATCTAGTCATGCCTTTCGGCCTGACCAATGCTCCTGCTGTCTTCCAACATTTCGTTAATGACATTTTTAGTCATCTTATCGGCAGGTTTGTGGTGATATACCTAGATGATATTTTAATTTATTTGTCTGATCTGAAAACACATGAGGTACATGTCAGACAGGTACTTCAGGTCCTACGGACGAATAAATTATATGCGAAAATTTAAAAGTGTGTCTTCGCCGTTCAGGAAATACAGTTCCTGGGTTATTTATTATCTGCTTCAGGTTTCCTTATGGATCCTAGGAAGGTCCAGGCAATTTTAGATTGGGATCTTCCTGAGAACCTCAAAGCACTGCAACGGTTTTTGGGCTTCGCAAATTTCTATAGAAAGTTCATTAAAAATTATTCGGTGATTGTCAAACCCCTTACTGACATGACTAGGAAGGGGACTGATTTTTCTAAATGGTCTGACGCCGCTAAAATTGCTTTCTCCTCTCTAAAAGAGATGTTTACCTCGGCACCTGTACTAATCCAACCTGATGTCTCCCAGCCTTTTATTGTTGAAGTAGATGCGTCAGAGGTGGGAGTGGGGGCTGTACTGTCTCAGGGTCCGTCTCCTGGCAAATGGCGTCCTTGTGCTTTCTTTTCTAAAAAACTATCTGCAGCGGAGAAGAACTATGATATTGGCAATAGGGAACTATTGGCTATTAAACTAGCGTTTGAAGAATGGCGTCACTTTTTAGAGGGGGCAGTCCACCCCGTCACGGTGATTACAGACCGCAAAAACCTTCTGTATCTCGAATCAGCTAAGCGTCTCACCCCTAGACAAGCTAGGTGATCACAATTTTTTACCAGGTTTAACTTTTTTATTACCTATCGTCCTGGGGCAAAAAATACTAAGGCGGATGCTTTATCTCATAGTTTCCCTGGAGGGGGTAATGTGAGTGATCCGGTACCCATTCTACAAAGAGGAGTGGTTGTCTCTGCTGTACACTACTGTTCTGGAGGGGAAGGTGTTAGAGGCCCAGGGGGACGCCCCGGTCTCTTGCCCCTCAGAGAAATTATTTGTACTGTTAAACCTGCGTCTCAAATTATTAAAGGAACATCATAATTCGGCACTTGCTGGGCACCCGGGTAGTAAAGCAACCTTGGAGCTATTGTCTCGTCGTTTTTGGTGGCCAAGGTTGCGTCAGGATGTAATGGATTTTGTGTCTACTTGTTCTACTTGTGCACGCGCGAAAGTCTCTCATACACGTCCTGCAGGGTCTTTATTGCCACTTGTCATTCCCAATAGGCCATGGACACATCTGTCAATGGATTTTATCACTGACTTACCTTTGTCTGCGGATAAAACAGTTATCTTGGTAGTAGTAGACAGGTTTAGTAAAATGGTACACTTCATTGCGTTACTCGCACTACCTAATGCTAAGACTCTTGCTCAGGTATTCATCAGTGAAATCGTGAAGCTTCACGGGGTCCCTTCCGATGTTGTTTCGGATCGGGGAACCCAGTTTATTTCTAAGTTTTGGAAAGCTTTTTGTTCCCGTTTGGGGGTACACTTGTCTTTTTCCTCGGCTTTCCATCCTCAGTCGAATGGACAGACTGAGCGTACCAACCAAAACCTTGAGACATATCTAAGGTGTTTTGTGTCTGAGAACCAGGAGGTGTGGTCATCATATTTACCGTTAGCCGAGTTTGCCATAAATAATCGCCGTCAGGAATCCACTGGCAAGTCACCATTTCTTGGTGCATATGGTTTTCATCCCCAATTCTGTACTTTCAAAGAGGGGGGGTCTTCTGGGGTTCCTGAAGAGGCACGGTTTTCGTTATCTCTTTCATCTGTATGGCAGAAGGTGCAAGCTAACTTGAAAAATATGGGAGGTAAATATAAATGCATGGCTGATAAGAGACGGTCGCCAGGTCCGGACCTAGGAGTGAATGACTATGTGTGGTTGTCTACTAGGAATATTAAATTAAAGGTTCCCTCTTGGAAACTGGGTCCTAGGTTCATTGGCCCTTACAAAATAGTAGCCATCATTAACCCCGTAGCTTTTCGCCTGGAGCTACCTCAGACTTTTAAAATCCATAACGTCTTCCATAAGTCGTTACTCAAGAAGTATGTTCCACCTCTAGAACCGTCACCGCTGCCGCCCCCTCCTGTTGTTGTGGATGGTAATCTAGAGTTTCAAATATCCAAAATTGTTGATTCTCGTCGGGTCCGCCGCTCTCTTCAATATCTGGTGCATTGGAGGGGTTACGGTCCCGAGGAAAGAATGTGGGTTCTAGCGTCTGAGGTAAACGCTGACAGGTTAATTCGGGCTTTTCATGCCTCTCATCCTGAGAGACCTAGTCCTGAGTGTCCAGAGGCCCCTCGTAGAGAGGGGTGTACTGTCATGAGGGTGTCAAGAGCCACGCCTGACTCCGTTATACCCGGAGTCAGGAAGTCGCAGCGGGTGGCTGCGCGCTCTATGTATAAAGATAGGGTTGATTCTTAATGGTAGCTTTCTGGGTTTGCCTTGCAACCCTTTTTGGCTCACGCAGGGATCCGTAGCTCCTTCTCCTCAGCTGTTTCTTGTCCAGCAATCCCAACCTCCTTATATTCCCCTCTCCCACTTCTCTGGTTGCCAGATATAGAGCTTCCTGCCTGGACTTCTATACTGACCCACTGGAGCTGTGTAGCTGTGTTTCCTGGTTGTTGTTCCAGAACGTTACCCTCCGGATCCCTGTTGGACTTTTGTTGTCTGCTGTTGTCGTCCACCTGGGATTTTATGTTTTGTCTGTGTTGTCTGTCCTCTCCTTGGTGTTTTCCTTTTAGTGTCAGTGGTGCGGACTAGTGTTCCCACCGCCAGAGTTTAGGCACGTGATCGGCGTACGGGTGAGGAACCCGTCAGGGCAGTCAGGTGCCAGCCTCAAGGTGAGTCAGGGGTCACCACCTTTTCCTCTCCCTTGGACAGGGCCTTCCCATTTCCCTCCCTTTGCGTACGCCGGTCATGACAGCTCCTTGCATGGTGCATGTGCTCAGTCTGGTTGTCAAGCGGTTCCTGAAGTCTTCCATTTATCTGCAAGACATCCTAAAAATGGCCAGGAAACTTTGCATGCACTTCAGCCACTCGTACACAGCAAAGCACACCCACCTTAAGCTGCAGCGGCTGAACGGCGTCCCCCAACATAGGCTGATATGAGACGTTTCCACTTATTGGAATTCCACCCTCCATATGTTGGACCGACTATAAGTACAGAGAAAGGACATAAATGATTTCTTGATGATCCAAGCGGACAGGAGTGCTCCCCTGTGTAACTTCAATGTTAGCCAGTGGCAGCTCATGCCGTTTGCTCAAGCCCTTTGAGAATGCCATGTTTTTTGTCAGTCGCCAGGACTACGGGATGAACAACGTCATTTCACTGCTTCATATACTGGAACAGATGCTGGTACATCTGGCTGGTAAGAGGACTGGAGAGGTAGCACCTACATCTCACGGCCACAAGAGCCCTATGGGGGCTTAACTGGAGGAGGAGGAGGAGGACATTGGAGCACAAGCAATGTGCAGCAAAATAGGTGGCTTTTATGCACAGGTGACAGGGGAGGAAGAGGAGGAACCCCCGGAGGAGCAAGAGGGAGATAAGGAAGATGAGGCAGATGACCTAGGCACACCGTGGCAGTATGTAGTGGAGATGGAGGCAGGGAGTCCCCGAGTCCCTTTCAGCAAATGGCTCACTGCATGCTCAGTTGCTTGGGTAGTGGCAGCGGAATTGTCACCATTCAGCAGAGGGATGACTTCTGGCTCTCCATCTTGTTAGACCCTCGCTACCGGTCCAAAATGGGGGCCTTTTTTACACCCGCTGAGAGGGAGAACAAACTGAACTACTATAGAGACATCCTATGTAGTCAGTTGTCTGCTGCCTATCTGCGCCATCGTTCATCCTATTGCAGGTCTGACCAGGGGACCTCTGCGCTCTTGTTTATCAGCAGCAGCTTAAGTGTAGAGTCGATGATGAGCAGCTTTCTTAATCCGCCTAGTTAAGAAACTACTCACCAGCATAGCAGCTAGACCTGGAGCAAAATCTGAACCAGCAGGTGGTGGCATACTTGTACAGCACCCTGCCACCCCACATTGAAGATCCACTGGACTACTGGGCAGCCAAACTGGATTTATGGCCGCAACTGGTCGAGTTTGCCCTCGAAAAGCTGTCCTGCCCGGCCAGTGGTGTAGCATCAGAACTGGTGTTTAGAGCTGCGGGGGCCAAATCTACCCCAAGGAGAACTCACCTGTCCATTCAAAATGTGGAGAGACTGATCTTTGTCAAGATGAATCAGGTGTGGATCAGCCAGGATTTCCACCCACCAATGACTAAAGCATCAGATTTGATCATCCATGCTGCCTCACCAAAACCTTGACAAAAGAGACCGGTTTCTTCTGGCTACCTGCCTCAGATACTGTTATGATGCTGCCACCACATAATGCCACACATCTGATGCAAAGTGCTCTTTCTTACACCCACCATCATCAGCGGGTACTGTTATTGCCACCCACCTCCCCACTCTGTCACCGGGACCCTCTGTGGTCTCCTGATGCTGCTGCCACCTCACCACTCAGGTCTGCTCATGCTGCTGCTGCCACCTCCACACTGTCACCTTGCCACCATGTGGCCTCCTCATGCTGCTGCTGCCACCTCAACACTATGTCACCTTGCCACTCTGTGGCCTCATGCTGCTGCTAACTCAACACTATGTCACCTTGCCACTCTGTGGTCTCCTCATGCTGCTGTTAAATCAACACTATATCACTGGGCCACTCTGTGTAATCCTCATGTTGCTGCTGCCACCTCCACACTAGGTCACCTTAATGGAGGTGCCATTAAAAACAATAACCTTTTCAGACTTTGTAACTTATTGTAAACCTAATTAAATCTAATTTGACTACTATATTGATAACTATTGACTAATTTCCAAAATCAGACCATTTGACAGAGATCCATAAATACTAGTGTTGAGCGAGCACCAAAGTGCTCGTGTGCTCGAGTAGAACACTTTGCGATGCTCCGGTGTTCTACCGAGCACCCTAGCACAATGTAAGTCAATTGGAGAACCCCAGGCACCCCTGCTCTGTAGAGGGGAGGGTGTCGGGACTCTAGTTTGGCTTAGGAGTTCCTGCTCTGACTCCATATATAGCTATGTCCATATATGGAGTCAGTGCTTGGGGACACCCCAGTGTATTTAAATCTAATTTAGCCTGTATTTCAGAAATGTTTCTGCTGGGATTCAAACTTACAACCTTTTGCATTAGAAGCAATGTACTTAACCCACTCAGCTATAATAGCTGCATAGTCAATTACTTTAATAAAAATAAAAAATAAAATGAGACTTCTACTGTACTGTACTTCTACTGAGACCTATACAGTAGAAGTTTCATTTTTTATTTTTTTTTGGGACTGGCTTTGCAACTATATAGTGTAGTGCTTAAAGTTCTGAGCTATGAAACAGAAGCTGTCAGTTCAAATCCTGTCACAAACGTTTTCAGAAATAGAGGTTACATTTTTCGCAATTGTAAAAAAATGTATGGCACAAAATAAATGTGTAATTACTAGAAAAAAAATAAAAAAATAAAATATATATATATATATATATATAATCATACTTCTGATATACAGTACAGACCAAAAGTTTGGACACACCTTCTCATTCAAAGAGTTTTCTTTATTTTCATGACTATGAAGGCATCAAAACTCTGAATTAACACATGTGGAATTATATACATAACAAACAAGTGTGAAACAATTGAAAATATGTCATATTCTAGGTTCTTCAAAGTAGCCACCTTTTGCTTTGATTACTGCTTTGCACACTCTTGGCATTCTCTTGATGAGCTTCAAGAGGTAGTCACCTGAAATGGTCTTCCAACAGTCCTGAAGGAGTTCCCAGAGATGCTTAGCACTTGTTGGCCCTTTTGCCTTCACTCTGCGGTCCAGCTCACCCCAAACCATCTCGATTGGGTTCAGGTCCGGTGACTGTGGAGGCCAGGTCATCTGGCGCAGCACCCCATCACTCTCCTTCATGGTCAAATAGCCCTTACTTTTAAAGTTTTCCCAATTTTTCGGCTGACTGACTGACCTTCATTTCTTAAAGTAATGATGGCCACTCGTTTTTCTTTACTTAGCTGCTTTTTTCTTGCCATAATACAAATTCTAACAGTCTATTAAGTAGGAATATCAGCTGTGTATCCACCTGACTTCTCCTCAACGCAACTGATGGTCCCAACCCCATTTATAAGGCAAGAAATCCCACTTATTAAACCTGACAGGGCACACCTGTGAAGTGAAAACCATTTCAGGGGACTACCTCTTGAAGCTCATCAAGAGAATGCCAAGAGTGTGCAAAGCAGTAATCAAAGCAAAAGGTGGCTACTTTGAAGAACCTAGAATATGATATATTTTCAGTTGTTTCATACTTGTTTGTTATGTATATAATTCCACATGTGTTAATTCATAGTTTTGATGCCTTCATTGTGAATCTACAATTTTCATAGTCATGGTCAAGGTGTGTCCAAACTTTTGGTCTGTACTGTATATGAATGCATCATATGTGTAAAACTACTACTGATATTTTAGCTATAATATATTTACATATATTATATTATAAATATATAATAATATATGTAAATATATTATGACTAAAAACGTGTATATATATATATATATATATATATATATATATATGTTTTTCTTTGGGGCAAAAAATACGGTATATATCAATCTGCTCAGCTCCTCCTGCTTTATAACATGCTGCTTTCAGCTTTCCTTTAATGAACACAATGGTGATCATTGGTATTCATATGAGGGCCAAATATGTATAGCTGCTTATTTGTATATTTGCTTCAACAAAGAGAGAACAAAAAGGACTAATCAAATGCTATATATGTAATATCAACTTAAATGGTGGCTGGCTGGATTTTCTATAAGAAATGTTAAAAATTTGCAGCAGAAGATGCAATTGGGAGAGCATCCAGTCTGTTTGTTTAGATGAGCGTTTTTGCAGGAGAAGCTTTCAGTATCATACAGTTTAGTAAGCAACCTTTAAGGTTGACCAGCCTAATATTGACCATAAATTAGCAATTTCTAGAATTCGTGATCTCCAGTCATTATTTTCTTGATTGCGAAAATCGGCACAGTAATTCCTATCACACTACCTAACACCCTGCACTGGAACCTATCAGCTACACTATATCACCATCTAACCTACACTGACTATCTCCCACTGACTATCTGCATTTTATATATATGAGCTAACTAACTATCTAATGTAACTGAATAAGGATCCAGATGACTCAGCAAAGCACAGAGCACAGCAATGACTCTGTTCTCTCTCTCTCTCTCTCTCTCAGAACTGCAAAAAACAGCTGAAAATGGCTGCTGGGGAGTTTCCTATATAGTAAGGGGTAGGCAACTTTCCTATCGGTTGCAAGAGATGTTGCTAAGCTCAGACAAAGATATTGCAGCCTTCTCATACAAGCAAGATGCAGTAAGGGTACTGATAAAAAAAAATCTAGAATATTCGCAATTACGAAGATTATAGCACTATATTCTACATCTTCGCAAATTCCGCGATAAAAATTTGCCATTAGAATGTTCGCGATCAACACTAATAATAGTAAATAGTCCAACAGTTCAAAATAATTTAACATAGTTGCTATTGCGATCATAACAAGGTAATGGGGTATCCATAGCAATTGAACAGTATGAGCATAACTATAACTATCGTGGGGATTCGCTCTGGTAGGCAAGGTAAGCGGACGCAGTACAGAGGCAAATACAAGGATGTAAATCAAAGTTTAGTGTTTTATTCACACAATAGGAAAAACAAGAAAAAAGTAACGGTGTTCAGGTTTTTGGTGCTTGTTCACACCACACAAAGTCCACAGTGCACAAAACCTTCACCTGGTCAGTAGATTTCCACCCACAGTCCACAGCAGGCTTTAGAGGCCTGTTTCCCCCAGCATACGGCTCTCACAGCTCCACAGCTCCACAGCTCCACAGCTTCACAGCTTCACAGCTTCACAGCTTCTGTCATGGAGGATAATTCCCCAGCTGAACGTGCTGGCTGGGTTTTTATCCCAGCCAAATCCCGGCCTGGAACCGTGGGGAACAGCCACCCACCCTGCTCTTTGGCTGCTCCCAATAAGAACCGGCCCGGATCGGCTTTACAGCCATACTAACAGCTGAAATGTTAGACTGCACTACAGAACTGACACTTCAGGAAAAAAAATCCAGTTCTTACCTCACCGAGGCCAGGAACCTCGGTGACACGTATCTTCCATCAAAGATGGCTCCTTGCTCCTTCTTACATACCTCCCCCCTTTGTTCAACCTTGTGGGGGTGAACACTTGCCAGACAGTGTACGCGGGACAGGGCATCCGTGTTTCCCTGTAACCTGCCTGCCCTGTGTTCCACGGAAAACTTAAAATTTTGCAAAGATAAGAACCACCTGGTGACCCGAGCATTCCTCTCTTTGGCCTGGCTCATCCATTTAGGAGGGGAGTGGTCGGTCACCAGATGGAACCTTCTCCCCAAAAGATAGTAGCGGAGAGACTCGAGTGCCCACTTGATGGCCAGGCACTCTCTCTCCACTATAATGTACCTAGTCTTGGCTGGGGTGAGCTTCCAGCTGAGGAAGACAACGGGATGCTCCTCCCCGTCAATATCTTGAGACAGTACAGCACCGAGACCTACCTCGGAGGCATCGGTCTGCACTATAAACTCCCTTTTGAAGTCGGGCGTCACCAAAACCGGGGACCCACACAGGTCCGACTTCAAAGCGGAGAAAGCCTTTTCCGCCTGCTCATTCCAGTGGATCGTCACTGACTTGCGTCCCTTCAAAAGGCCTGTCAATGGTGCGGCGACTGTAGCATAATTGGGGACAAACCTCATATAGTACCCCACCATACCCAGGAATGACTTTACTTGCCGAGTAGTGACAGGTCGGGGCAAATTCCTAATTGCCTCAATTTTGTTTACCTGAGGTTTGATCATTCCGTGCCCAATGACATAACCCAGGTACTTGGTCTCTTCTAACCCTATCGAGCACTTTTTTGGGTTAGCGGTTAAGCCATCCTTCCTAAGGGAGTCCACTTCAGCCTGTACTTTAGGTAAGTGACTTTCCCAGTCGGTGCTATGGACAACGATATCGTCCAGGTATGCCAAAGCGCATTGACGATGTGGACGGAGTACAATATTCATTAGCCTTTGAAACGTGGCGGGAGCGCCATGTAGACCAAAGGGTAATACCTTGTACTGATACAGCCCCTCTGGTGTGACGAAAGCCATTTTTTCTTTGGCAGCCTCAGTCAAGGGTACCTGCCAATACCCTTTGGTGAGGTCCAACACAGAAAAATACCGGGCTTGGCCTAACTTTTCAATAAGCTCATCCACTCGGGGCATAGGATACGCGTCAAACTTGGACACCTCATTAAGTTTGCGGAAGTCATTACAGAACAGCAATGTCCCGTCCGGCTTGGGTATTAATACTATCGGACTGGCCCACTCACTTTTTGACTCCTCGATTACACCCAGCTGGAGCATTAGCTGCACTTCCTCCGTGATAGCTTGTCACCGAGCCTCGGGTACCCGGTACGGTTTTAACCGGACTTTCGCCTGAGGCTCACTGATAACGTCATGCCGGATTACGGACGTGCATCCAGGGAGGTCTGAGAACACATGCGTGTTCCGACTAATGAACTCCCTGGCTTCCTGAGCCTGTTTAGAGGAGAGGCTGTCAGCAATTTTCACAGTGGCAGCCGCTTCCCCTGCTTCAGACCGAGGGGCCGAAACTGCTTCCCCTAGGAACCCTGGTCATGGGCTGTCTTCCGTACAGGTTTCCCTTTCCTTCCATGGCTTGAGCAGATTCACATGGTACACCTGCTGCGGCTTTCGCCTCCCTGGCTGATTTTGTAATCTACCTTTCCAATTTTTTCAAGAACCTTGTAGGGCCCCTGCCACTTAGCTAGGAACTTACTGTCGACAGTCGGAACCAGAACCAACACCCGATCACCCGGGTTAAAGTTTCGGACCTGAGCCTGCAGATTATAGACCATACTCTGGGCTCGCTGCGCTGCCTCCATATGCTCCCTAACCAGAGGTAACACTGTTTCCATCCGTCCCTGCATCTGGGTGACATACTCAACAACACTTTTGTGCGGTGTGGTTTGTTGTTCCCACGCCTCTTTAGCGACGTCCAATAAACCACGAGGGTGTCTGCCGTATAGCAGTTCGAAGGGTGAGAACCGGGAAGAGGCCTGGGGCACTTCTCGAACTGCGAACATGAGATAGGGCAGAAGAAAGTCCCAGTCCCTCCCATCCTTAGACACCGCTCTTTTCAACATATTTTTTAGCATCTGGTTAAACCTCTCAACCAGGCCATCCATTTGCGGATGATACACGGATGTCCGTAATTGTTTTATGTGGAGCAACTTACAGAGTTCCCTCATGACCTTGGACATAAATGGGGTCCCTTGGTCAGTTAGAACCTCCTTAGGCAGACTAACTCTAGAAAACATTTCTATTAACTTCTTAGCTATGAGTTTAGCTGACGTATGACGCAGTGGCACCGCCTCCGGGTACCGCGTGGCGTAGTAGAGGATGACCAGGATGTTCTGGTGCCCTCTAGCTGACTTCGGTACTTGGCCTATGAGATCCATAGCGATCCTCTCGAATGGAACCTCAATAATCGGGAGAGGGACCAGGGGACTATGGATATGTGGCTGGGGGCTGGTTATCTGGCAGGTTGGGCAAGACTTGCAATACTCTTCTACCTCTCTGAACACACTGGGCCAGTAGAACCTCTGTAGAATCCGGTCTTGCGTTTTCTGCTGGCCCAGGTGTCCCCCAAGAACATGTTGGTGGGATAAATCCAACACGAGTTTGCGATACGCCTTGGGCACCACTAGCTGTTCAAAATGCTCACCCCATAGTTGATTTACTCGGTACAGCATCTCCTGCTGAACAACAAAACGGGCAAACATAGACTCGGACCCCGGTTGTTGCGGCTCACCCTCAACCACTACTACATGTTCCCAGGCTTGAGATAGAGTCGGGTCCTGGTGCTGTGCGGTACCAAAATTATCTCTGGAGACGTTGAGATCTGCCAACTCCGGACCCGGCGGCAAATCCTCCACGTCTCCTACCATCACACTTAGCAGGGTTGTCTCCCCCTCCTCTACCGAAGTGGCGGTTACCCCTACCGCTGGCCCTTCAGACTGAGGTTCCCAGGGTTCTGGTCTCCCCCCTGAGCCGGGCCAGTCTGCTAGGGTTGCATCTGTCTCATGTGTATTGGTGACTTTCGTAACTGGTCAGAGTGTCGGGAACCCGGGGAAGTCTCTCAGAATTATTAATTCATAAGGTAGCCCTGTGGCGATGGCCACCTCATGAGTCCACCTGCCGGCCACCGTTTTTAGACAGACCAATGCGGTGGGATAGTCCTTTAAGTCCCCATGGATACAGACTACGCCAACCTTTTGGCCAGTAAACTTAGCAGGCCGCACCAGGGCGGCTCTTACCAGGGACACCAGGCTCCCTGAATCCAGCAGTGCCACCGCCAGAGTGCCCCCCACTTCCACCTGGCACAGGTGGCTATTGTCCATAGTCTCGGAGGTTACTGTGGCACACAACTTTCTGGCATATAATGAGTGGTGGTAGCCATAGTTGGTGTCCATGGGTTCCCCCCGATGGGGACAGTCGGCCCTTATGTGTCCAGGCTCCTGACAACGCCAGCAGACCACCGGGGTTGGGTCTGCAGGGGGTACATCCCGGGTGGGTCTAGCTGGCACCGGCCGCCAGGTCTGGGGTGGAGTTTTACAGGGTTTGACTGGCCCCCTCCCAAAAGAACCCCCCTGTAGATTTCTGGTGGCCTCGTAGCGCTCGACCATCTCCAAGGAATTACCCGGAGACACCTGGCCGATTCAGTACTGGAGAGGGTACGGCAAAACCCTCCAGAACACATCCGCCAGCAGACAGTCCAGCATAGCCGTGGGAGTCAAAACGTCAGGCTGCAGCCATTTTTTCAACCGGTGTAACAGTTCATAGTACTGTGGTCTAGCAGGTTCAGCCAGGTTAAATTCCCACTGATGTACCCGCTGGGCCCGGACCAACACATTCACCCCCAGTCTCGCCAGGATCTTACCTTTTTAAGGTCAGGTAATCGGCCGCTTGATAATCCGGGAGATCAAAGAAAACTTGCTGGGGTCCAGACGCCAGGAACGGAGCGACAACCTCAGCCCACTGGTCCCGGGGTAACTTTTCTCTCACAGCCACCTTTTCGAATACCGCCAAATAGGTCTCGACGTCATCAGATGGGATCATCTTTGGGATCGCTGCACGGACAGCTTTCCGGGCATCTTGGATGTTGTGGGACGCTCCTGCAGCTTGCAACGCCATCACATGTTGCAATAGTAGCTGGTTAGTTTTTTTGCTGCTGCTTATTAGCCTCCCGCTGCTGCAAGTTAGCCTCCACGAGGGCCTTTCACGACCGCCTCCATTTTGTCAGGGGACACGCGTCGCAACCTTGCCGGCTTGATATAGGACATAAACTTGCTCCAGGGAAAACAAAAAATTTTCGGCCTTCAGGCCTGCCTCACTGCGTCCGCCCGCATCCTCCACCAAATGTGGGGATTCGCTCTGGTAGGCAGGGTAAGCGGACGCAGTACAGAGGCAAATACAAGGATGTAAATCAAAGTTCAGTGTTTTATTCACACAATAGGAAAAACAAGAAAAAAGTAACAGTGTTCAGGTTTTTGGTCCTCGTTCACACCACACAAAGTCCACAGTGCACAAAACCTTCACCTGGTCAGTAGATTTCCACCCACAGTACACAGCAGGCTTTAGAGGCCTGTCTCCCCCAGCATACGGCTCTCACAGCTTCACAGCTTCTCTGTCATGGAGGATAATTCCCCAGCTGAACATGCTGGCTGGGTTTTTATCCCAGCCAAAACCCAGCCTGGAACCGTGGAGAACAGCCACCCACCCTGCTCTTTGGCTGCTCCCAATAAGAACCGGCCCGGCTCGCCTTTACAGCCATACTAACAGCTGAAATGTCAGACTGCACTACAGAACTGACACTTCAGGAAAAAAAATCCAGTTCTTACCTCACTGAGGCCAGGAACCTCGGTGACACGTATCTTCCATCAATGACGGCTCCTTGTTCCTTCTTACACTATATACAAATTAATTTAAAAGGGGGGTGCAAGCATTTTCACCCTCTTATAAACCCAGTCTTCTGACCATGTCTCCCTTTGTCACAGTTGAATTTATGGCATGTGCCAATCACAGCTGGGTAAATGGGTATAGCCTTTACACAAAATGAGAAAAAGATGTCAGTCAAATGCAGCCAAATACAAAAAAAAGTCAACATAAATAACGTTTCAATGATCAGAAGCTAGGCTAATTTAAATTACTATATAGAAAAGTACACTAATACACACTAATCACACATTATTGCCAATTAATCTACTTTATGATTATGATCTTCCAAAATATGTTGTCAAAGTAAGGTGAACAATTTCCTTATTTAGTCCCACTAATCTTCTCACCTATAACGATTTATCTTGTTCCTTAACTATCTAGAATAAGTAAACCTGTCTTTCTGCTTTATTGCAAATTCTGTTTTTATATTAGGCAATAAATTGCATTATATAGAGTCCAATCTATTCAGTGCATTTATTAAGCACATAACTAAACATTTATGTAACACTAGGACTGTCACAGACAGGAGGGTGACAAGAAATCATTATTAATCAACTCTAGTTACTTTATTTGCTGAGATAAGAAAAACATTGACCAGTTTCCTTCCTACCCTCTTTTTTCCATTGCTAAATGTGGGATACCACAAGCAGAGATGAGATTTGTACTATAGAAAGCAGATATGGTAGTTATTCTGTAGTTTTAGATAAATATAGATAGCACCATCTCTAATCCTGCTGCCATGGAATACAACTCCTCGCAGCTATTTTTATGTATTTTATGAGAAACACAATCTAAATGGTAGATGTTACATAACATTACACTTGTAAATATAGAAGGATAAAACTACAGCAAGTTGACAAGTCCCTTACTCCTTACATGTGTGCAAATGATCATCTCGTTACATGTACCTTTTTACATGTACAAATGATCATCTCTAAACTTAGATACTGTGACACAACTAGGCACCAAATGCCAGACTTGGAGCTAGCTACCCTTTTCAGAAAGAACCCAAGAACTTGCCTTTCAACAATCTACTTAGGAAGTAGGAACCAAACTTGTTAATCCTGCAGGTGGTAAGAAATTCTATCTTTCGCTCAACAGGAAGTTACTGGCAGGGGGAGAGGACAAAAACATAGTGGTGACTTCCGGTTCCGGCGCCGTCATGTAAAGCCGCGTGTAACAAGAGCTCTCCGCCCGCTCGCCTGGAAAACCCTCTACTCCCTACAATTGGGTCTCAAGTTCCAGCCAAACGGACACACATATAATAAAGCGGTTCCGGAACTTTATGGACCCCTTCATACTCACGATGGGGAGCAAATCCAAATGAAAAGGAACCCTCAGACAACCCAAGCCTGCGAACGAAGCACCGGAAATGTCGCTTCTTGATGCCCCAGATGAAAACAACGAGATAAATATAGTTCAGCCGACGGCTACAGCTACTGATCAAGATGGAACATCAGTAGATTATCGACGACTAGCTCTAGAAGTAGCAGCACACATCTTACCAGACTTGTAAGAATCCTTGGACTCTACAGTCTTTTCAACAGATGCAAACAGAAATCTCTCAACATGCTCAGCACCTAGAAAACCTTGAGGTAAAATGCATAATGATGGCGACAGAGCTGCTGATAACACAATCTGCATTAAAAGCGGCAAGATAGACGACCTAAAGAATAATACGTATAATAATAGGTCTTCCAGAAAATATACCACCGCAAGAGCTAACGCACGGGCTACCAGAAGCAGTGGGCTTACAGACGGTTTGCAAAGTAGAACGGGCACATCGAGTGGGACCTGATCTATGCCCAGCTAACAAAAAGAGTGGAGGGAAAAACAAAGACAAAGACCCAGACAAGTGATCATGAAATATCTAAATTACTCTGATAAAGCAGAGATCCTGAAGGCATATAAAAAAAGCCGTACAGCAGTGATAATGCAGTATGCCAGACCAAACAGGGGAATTATACGTAAGGTCACGGTGTGAGCAATAGGTGGGCCGAGGTCAATACAGTTCTGGTTACTCACGGTTACGTCGTCCCTGGGCAGGCTCGCATAAGTGAAGAGGAGAACGGCACAAGGATTCTCTGGGGCACACTCTGGTGTAAGGGACACAGGCCAGATGGTGGTTCGAGGTGCTCTTGATGGTCTGTATTAATGTGCCTATGGCAAGGTCCCTTGTAGTCGTGACGCCAGTACCTTTTGTGGCGGTACAACCATTTACTGTAGTGTTAATTGAGGAACTGAAGACTGAGACGAGGATGGTGTGATTCAACTTTTACTGAACGATGCTCCTGGTAACAGTAACATCCAAGTATTAAACAGTCTCATTAAGATGGACAGAGGTAAAGCTGCAACAGGTCCACTGCTGACAGGTGTAATGTGTGTCTCTCTAGCTATTAAATTATATAGATTTGTAGCCTTACTGGTAGAGGACTTCTAGGCTGGTCCTGGTTATCCCAGTGCAGGTTAGTGAGGCTACCAGAGGCTGGTGAATCCTTCACTTTTAAATTCCAAAGGTCCTAAAGCGCTTGTAGAGATGGCCGTAACCCTTTGGGGGTCTCCTTCTTTAGTATTCTCTGAATTAATATCCTGCTGAGTGTATGGAGCACTTCAACCCAGGGATCCAAACTCCAGACTGAACTGGACAGAACTAGACTCTAGAGTCTAGAGTCTAGTTCTGTCCAGTTCAGTCTGGAGTTTGGATCCCTGGGTTGAAGTGCTCCATACACTCAGCAGTAAGGCTACAAATCTAGAGTCTAGACTGACACACCCAGACTGCACTGCCCCTAGACTAGACCTGAGCTAAGCTATAGATATGGGATGAGTTATCTCCCCCTAGTGGTATGCTCAGTGTAATGCAATCTAAATACACCTGTAAGCAGGGATCATACATAAAGATACATTGCAGCATAAAAACAGGCTATATAAGGAATGCAAAGCAATACACAACAACTTTGCAGCACCCACAAGGGTAGTGGGACACTGCATACACCCTTGTTTAACCCGCGTCAACCTCGAGACGAAGATGAAGGTCTCCTGAAAAATACAAAAAGAGAATGTAACGGACCGTTTCAGCAGACAAGGGGTTAAAATCCGTTTAGGCGAT
The DNA here is from genome assembly GCF_905171765.1 of Bufo bufo. Lineage (NCBI taxonomy): Eukaryota > Metazoa > Chordata > Amphibia > Anura > Bufonidae > Bufo > Bufo bufo. The sequence goes on from NC_053390.1 coordinate 322,026,457, forward strand.
ATGCCCCTTTTCTGAGAGACAGGCACAGCTACTGCAGGACACCAAGCTCCCGAACTGGATACAAAGTAGCACTCCAAACTGGAACCTCACGAATAGCTGCTAGCAGACAAACAGGAATCAGCTTACACTCCTGGCAATCAGTCTCTAACAGCATACAGCGGATCCCCCCAATAACGAGACAAGGCTCCGTGTTGAGGGTCAAGCAGTGGTCTGAGGTGCTGGCACACCCAGCCTGGTTTTTATTACAGTCTTTTCAAATACAGGACCGCCCACAGGGAGGTAGAAAACAACCAATCACATATCAGTTACATCCCACATATTCCCTCCCCTTATCCTGAGAGGAAACTCAATTACACATACAGTTAAAACATACTTTCTACCTAACTTTCATAACTCTAAAACCATACATCACATTCACATAAAAATTACATATATTCACAATCAATCCATTCAGGGGAACAACATATTACAAAATGGCATGAATCAGACCAGTGGTTTAAAAGTTAGTAAAAGTATCTTTTGGGCCCTGGCTGGCAGCATGGCAATCTGGCTCAAGCAGGTTTTACAGAGACAATACATCCCCACAATGCATCATGGTTTCCTCCTCTCTGTCCTGGAGACACCCGAGGCGTAATCCAATTATCTCTCAAGACAAAGAGGAATCTCCAATACACATGTGGATATAACAGGACAGACATCACCATTTAAACACACAATGGGACAATGGCACAATAGAAACACACCCAGCATATTCCTCCCAAGCTGACAAGTTACACTTATTATAAATTGTTACAACTTTGTGAGTTTACATTGGCCATACATATAACTTACATCAATTTAAACAGTATAATTTTGGGACAAACCTATCCAAAATTCACTTGAATAGGTTCAGGGGTTTAAAAGTTAGTATGGGCCATAATCCTGAGGCAAGAGGCTGATAAACAGGCCTCTCCAAAACCCAGTGGCGAGGTTGGTTTCGCCACAGAGAACAATCCTGCAGGCATGAAACACAGTACCATAACCCATAACAATACTTTTTCTTGAGATCTGAAAAGCAATTAGTTAGGCACAATTGTAAATATCAGGCAAACATAAAGAATGGTGGTAAAGAAGTGAAAAGGGGCGTTGTTTCTTCCATCTGGAGACTGATGAACAGGGGCGCTGACCTGGCACAGTGGAATAACTATGCACCAAAATAGTCCAGAATGGGGAAAATAATGAACAGGGATGTAGGTCAGGAGGCTCACAGGGCAGGAGTCCGTTCCCTGAGCATAGGGGATATAAAGACGATGAACAACACAGAGGCTCAGAAACGTTTGAGTCTATCTCCGGACACAGGCTTAAACATTGTGACAACAAAACAAAGAAGACTGTAGAGAGTCCTTGGAGTAAGGCAAATAATCAGAGTCAAGAAGTCTCTTACCCAGGCTCTGTAGTCTCACCAAGAAGCAAAATTGTAATCCACATTAAACTGGAATAGCTGGAAGCATTCTCCTCTGGGTTTGCAGTAGATACTCCCTATAACAAGCAGGTGGTTGTCCCTTGGTAATCCAACTGGATCTGCGAAGTGGTAGTGCGCCAGTGTGTTGTTATCAGTGAAAGCTATGAAGGGAGTTGCTGCAAGGTAGTCCTTAAATTTTTCGGTGACAGCCCACACAAATGCGAGGAACTCTAACTTGAAAGAGCTGTAGTTCCGGCCATTCTTTTCAGCTCCTTTCAGGGAACTGCTAGCATAAGCAATTACTCTCTCTGTACCTTCTTGCACTTGAGACAGGACAGATCCCAGGACTTTCTTGCTGGCATTAGTGTAGAGATGGAAGAGCTGTTGGTAATTTGGATATCCCAAGACAGGTGGTTCGGTCAGCCTATTTTTCAAGAGCTGGAAGGCAACTTCCCTGTCTTCATTCCACTCCACAGGTATCTGCGTCTTCTGATACTCCTTTGAGTGTCCTCTTAGGAGTTCCTGAATTGGCTCAGCAATCTGGGCAAAGTGAGGGATGAAGTTTCTGTAGTACCCTGCAAAACTAAGGAAACTTCTCACCTCCTTTACTGTGATAGGAGTAGGCCAATTCTGGACTGCAGCTAACTTTTCCGGATCTGATTTAACACCTTCTGCACTGACAACATGTCCCAAATACTTGACTTCTGGTTTCAACAGGTAGCCACAGTCTCAAAGTTTTTATGGCCTAAACAGCGTTCCATTAGTTATTGAAATGTTCCTGGTGCATTACAAAGTCCAAAGGGCATGTAATTAAACTCGAATAGGCCCATGGGGGTGTTAAAAGCTGTTTTCTCTCAGTCTTCAGGAGCCATGGGTACTTGCCAGTATCCACTGGTCAGATCAAGAGTAGAGAAATAGGCTGATGACCCCAGTGCTGTCAGGGATTCTTCAATCCTGGGTAAGGGATAGGCATCCTTGTGATTAATTTGATTAATTTTTCTGTAATCCACACAGAACCTGATATTGCCATCCTTTTTCCGGACAAGAACTAGGGCTGCAGCCCATGGACTATGGCTGTCTTGGATAATATTGGAATCCTTCATCTCTCTGATCGTTTGTTTCACAGATTGGTACATCGTTGGTGGTATAGGCCGGTACCTTTCTTTTATTGGAGGGTGAGAGCCGGTAGGGATAGTGTGTTTGATCCCACGGACTTCCCCATAATCCGTAGAGTGCTTACTGAAGGCTTGATGATGTTCCTTCATGATGTTCAAAACTCCTTCAATTTGGTTTTTGGGCATACAGCTGTCTCCCACGTTAAGTTCTTCCCACCATGAGGCAGGCGGAGCATGTTCTGGAGGATTGAAGCTCTGCGCAGATTGTTCTACTTTAATTGCAGGCATGCTGATAACATCCTGGAAAGAGATTTGCAATACCTGAGCAACAGGATAATATTTAGTGAGGGTAACGTGGTGATCATTCAGGTTTATGAGACGGACAGGCACTTTACCTTGGGAAACAGTCACTAAGCTCCTTGCAGCTCTGAATAGGGGATGATCGTCTAGCGCGAAGGGCTCTACCATGGCTTGGTAGTCTTGACCTTGAATTCCCAGGCTGGCATGGCACCATATGAGTTTCTCGGTATTTGGTTTAAGGATCACAGGCTGGCAGAATATAAAATCAGTGATACAGTCCTAACCTCAAAGAAAAAGGAGGTCAGTCAGCACAACCCAAAGCGCAGGGGCACGTTGCTATGGCTGAGAACAAGACTGTAAAACAAAACATGCAATGCAACAGCTCACTGAAAACCAAATAAAGTACAAAATTGCATAATAATTGCAAATGCTATACTAATAAGTTAGAGATGCTTGGCAAATGATTTTGTACAAAATTATTTGAGCCCGTCTGCCGCACGTCAAGGCGATCTCTGTAAGACGGGTTCCTAACACTAAATTCTACCTGTTATGTGCCATGACGGCTACCATACAATTCAGGGAGTGTAGGTTCCACATGCATGCTGGGCCTGCTTTAATTTCTGTCATTTTTGGTGCCAAAATGGCCTCCATTATATCCCGGCATGCATGTTGGTACCTGCATTCCTTGGATATAAAGGAGGCCATTTTGCTCATGCCGCTCTATAGAGCACTAGTGAGACCTCATTTTGAGTATTGTGCGCAGTACTGGAGACCATATCTCCAGAAGGATATTGATACTTTGGAGAGAGTTCAGAGAAGAGCTACTAAACTAGTACATGATTTGCAGGATAAAACTTACCAGGAAAAATTAAAGGACCCTAACATGTATAGCTTGGAAGAAAGATGAGACAGAGGGGATATGATAGAAACTTTTAAATACATAAAGGGAACCAACAAGGTAAAAGAGCAGAGAATATATAAAAGAAGAAAAACTGCTACAAGAGGACATAGTTTTAAATTAGAGGGGCAAAGGTGTAAAAGTAATATCAGGAAGTATTACTTTACTGAGAGAGTAGTGGATGAATGGAATAGCCTTTCTGCAGAAGTGGTAGCTGCAAATACAGTGGAGTTTAAGCATGCATGGGATAGGCATAAGGCCATTCTTCATATAAGATAGGGCCAAGGGCTATTCATAGTATTCAGTATATTGGGCAGACTAGATGGGCCAAATGGTTCTTATCTGTCGACACATTCTATGTTTCTATGTTTCTATGTTACCTCGGATGCGGACACAGCGGATTTGTCCTTTCTTATTGGTGAATCTCTGTTGGTCTGTTGTATGACCCTTTTGGAGGCAAGGGAAGCAGTAGGCATAGATTGGCGTAATGCCTCAAGCATCTCAGTGTAACAATTCCTAAGGACATTCATTCCTAGGATTACTGAAGAGCCACATTTGTCTCCGTATTGTTCAACAATAATACCTTGTCGAGGTAAGGTGGTTTCTGCTACTTGCAGAGTTGGCTCCCAAAAACCATGTATTGGCATGGGTTTCCTGTTGCTGGCCGTAAGATCCAACCAGGATTCTGGTGGTTGCGTAAGTTGGCTGTGGTCCCAGTATTTATCAAATGCAGGCCGTAGCATGGTAGTGACCTGAGATCCGGTGTCCAGTAGGGCGACAAAGGGAATTCCGTTAATTCGGATTGCTACTTCTGGACGGGATCCTACGTATCTGGGCATCCAGTTGGGATCTTGTGGACCTATTGGTTTACCTCTCGAGGGGCGGTCCTTAGCCTCGAGGGTCTCTCTTTTAACCGCCAGCACATTGTTTCTGTATGTCCCGACTTATGACAGTAGGTGCAAACAGGTCACCTGCGGGTGTTGGAGTGGTCATTTGGGCGCCTGCCAGGACTTCTGGGATATATATCTTTGCAGTCAGGAAAAGTTATTTTCATACAGGTGTCTCATCCTCCAATAATAAAGGCTTCTCCCTCTGTTCTAATTTCTGACACACCTTCTCCAGGTATTTTGTCAAAAAGTTAACCTGTTCTGTCAAGGCTGCTACGGCATCAGGGACTGGAGTTTGAGCTGCCTGGCTACCGGGCAACACTTGGAAGGGGTAGCAGGCGTGTGGACAAGAGTTTCAGCAATTTTAGCAGACTCTTTCCCAAAATACTAATGGCTAGCTCTTTAAAGTCTAGGAAGGTGACACTTGGGTGTTGTGCAGCTAACATTCTCAACTGGCTTTTTAGGTTGTCAGTGTTAACACCTTCAATGAATTGTTTCTTTAAAGTTTTGTTTTGGTTCTCTGCCTCACGGGGGTCTACCTGAACCACAGCTCTAAGGGCTTCTTGTAAAGACAATGCAAAGTCTCTGAGTGACTCACCGGTTAGTTGTTTCATGCTGAACAACCTCATTTTGAATTCTGACACGGTCTTGGGTTCAAAGGTGGTGTAGAGTCTCTCAAAGATCTGTCCCAATGTTCTTCTTTCAGAGCTAGGCCAGGACTTCACCTCCCAGAGTTGACGTGGCGGTGTAGGTGGAAGCGGCGGTGAAGGAGGAATAGGTAGCCAACACTGATTTGTGCTATTTTTTATTTTTAAATTGGGGTATCCCAATTGGGACATATAACAAAATAAAACAAAGAATAAGTGCACTTGAGTACAAGAATGGATGGTTGAGGCTGGTATAAATGTCTATTCTGCACAAGGTACGGACAAGTCGTGTGGGATCCATGCCTGGTTCATTTTAATAAACGTAAGCTTGTCCACATTGGCTGCGGCCTGTGATAATGCTCTCTGCCGTGCTAAACACACGTTCACACTATACACTGGCAGAAGGGCAGGTCAGCACCTCCAAGGCTGACAAAGCTTTTCCACATTTTGGCCATGCTAACCCTGCCTTCTCAGGTGTTGGTGGTGCCCCAGCTGCGTTGGCGACCTCTTCCTCCTCCTCTGCCTTCGCCTTGTGCTTCCACTGTGCCCCCGCTGTCAGGTGGGAATGCTATCATCAGCGTGCACTTGTAGTCGCGCATCTTCCGATCAGTAACAGATGTTATCACTAAATTTAGTTCCCTGTCAGCAATGCAGAGCAGGGGTTCATTCACGGCAAAAGGGGGTTCATGTCACTCAGCAATAGAACAGAGGATTTTGAGAGATTTAGGCCCCTGTCAGCAATGCAGAGCAGGGGTTCATTCACGGCAAAAGGGGGTTCATGTCACCCAGCAATACAACAGAGGATTTTAAAGAGATTTAGGCCCCTGTCAGCAATGCAGAGCAGGGGTTCATTCATGGCAAAAGGGGATTCATGTCACCCAGCAATAGAACAGAGTATTTTGAGAGATTTAGGCCCCTATCAGCAATGCAGAGCAGGGGTTCATTCACAGCAAAAGGGGGTTCATGTCGCCCAGCAATACAACAGAGGATTTTGAGAGATTTAAGCCCCTGTGAGCAATGCAGAGCAGGGGTTCATACACGGCAAAATGGGGTTCATGTCACCCAGCAATAGAACAGAGGAATTTGAGAGATTTAGTCCCCTGTCAGCAATGCAGAGCAGGGGTTCATTCATGGCAAAAGGGGGATCATGTCACCCAGCAATAGAACAGAGGATTTTTGAGAGATTTAGGCCCCTGTCAGCAATGCAGAGCAGGGGTTCATTCACGGCAAAAGCGGGTTCATGCCACCCAGCAATAGAACAGAGGATTTTGAAAGATTTAGGCCCCTGTCAGCAATGCAGAGCAGGGGTTCATTCACAGCAAAAGGGGGTTCATGTCACCCAGCAATAGAACAGAGGATTTTGAGAGATTTAGGCCCCTGTCACCCAGGCACAGCAGGGGTTTGTATACGCAAAAAATGGTAAAATGTCACCCGACAATTGAAAATAAGATTTTTTTCAATTTAGGGCACTAAAATTTGCATTTTTTTAAAATTAAAATGGCTCTAAAATAGTCTGTGAAAAGGCTAGAGGGATGTAAAAGGCAGTAAAATGTGCTTAAGAGCATGGCTCTGCAAACAAATGTGGATAGGGAAATAACTTAAAATGAAATAAAATAACTAAAAATGACAAATTATTAACCTGCAACTCAGAGAAGGAGGTGGATATGGAGTTGGAGGTTGAGGAGGCGGTGAATGTGGTGTTGTGAATGAGGAGCAGGTAGCCAACAATGTTTTATTTTTATTTTTTATTGGGGTAGGTAGCCCCCAAAATATTGTGACAAATAAAAAAAAAGAAAACAAAGAATCATTGCACTTGACTTGAGTACAAGAATGTATGTTTGATGGTGGTATAAATGTCTATTCTGCACAAGGTACAGACAAGTCTTGTGGGATCCAAGCCTGGTTCATTTTAATGAACGTGAGCTTGTCCACATTGGCTGTGGACAGGCGGCTGCGTTTGTCTGTAATGACGCCTCATGCCATGCTAAATACACGTTCAGAGAGTACAATGGCTGCAGGGCAGGCCAGCACCTCCGAGGCAAGCTCTGGCCATGTGGACAATTTGGAGACCCAGAAGTTGAATAGGGCAGAACCATCAGTCAGTACGTGTAGGCGTGTGCACAGGTACTGTTCCACCATGTTGTTCAAATGCTGCCTCCTGCTAACACGCTCCATATCAGTAGTTGTGGCCGGTTGTTGCGGCGAGATGACAAAGCTTTTCCACATGTCGGCCATGCTAACCCTGCCTTTTGAGGTGCTGGCGCTGACACAGCTGCATTGGCGACCTCTTCCTCCTCCCCTGCCTTCCCCTTGTGCTTCCACTTGTCCCCGGCGTCAGTCGGGAATGCTCTCAGGAGCGCGTCTACCAGCGTGCGCCTGTAGTCGCGCATCTTCCGATCACGCTCCAGGGAATTAAGGACGGCACATTGTCTTTGTAACGGGGATCCAACGTTCCTCCAGAGGCAGAGGAAGAGGCCGAGGCAGCAGCAGAAGAGGGAGCAGGAGGGGCCTGAGCCCTTTCTTGGTTTTGAAGGTGCTTACTCCACTGCAGCCCGTGTCTCGCATGTAGATGCCTGGTCATACAGGTTGTGCTAAGGTTCAGAACGTTAATGCCTCGCTTCAGGCTCTGATGGCACAGTGTGCAAACCACTCGGGTCTTGTCGTCAGCACATTGTGTGAAGAAGTGCCATGCCAGGGAATTCCTTGAAGCTGCCTTTGGTGTGCTCGGTCCCTGTTGACGGTAGCCAGTAGCAGGCGAACAGTTTTGGCGACGGCTGCTCTGCTTTTGCTACGCTGTTGGCTCGGTCTCACCACTGCCTCTTCCTCCGAACTCTGAAAGTCAGTGGCACGACCTTCATTCCATGTGGGGTCTAGGACCTCATCGTCCCCTGCATCGTTTTCCACCCAGTCTTCCTCCCTGGCCTCCTTTTCAGTCTGCACACTGCAGAAAGACGCAGCAGTTGGCACCTGTGTTTCGTCATCATCAGAGAAGTGCTGAGGTGGTATTCCCATGTCCTCATCAGGAAACATAAGTGATTGTGCATCAGTGCATTCTATGTCTTCCACCCCTGGGGAAGGGTTAGGTGGATACCCTTGGGAAACCCTGCCAGCAGAGTCTTCAAACAGCATAAGAGACTGCTGCATGACTTGAGGCTCAGACAGGTTCCCCGATATGCACGGGGGTAATGTGACAGACTGATGGGCATCGGTTTCAGACGCCACCTGTGCGCTTTCTGCAGAAGACTGGGTGGGAGATAATGTGAATGTGCTGGATCCACTGTTGGCCACCCAATTGACTAGCGCCTGTACTTGCTCAGGCCTTGCTATCCTTAGAACGGCATTAGGCCCGACCAAATATCGCTGTAGATTCTGGCGGCTACTAGGACCTGAGGTAGTAGGTTCAGTAGGACGTGTAGCTGTGGCAGAACGGCCACGTCCTCTCCCTGCACCAGAGGCTCCACCAACACCACCACCACGACCATGACTGCGTCCCTTATTAGATGTTTGCCTCATAGTTAGCGTTCACAAAGCAAAGTAAAAAGTGGTTAAGTATTGTAACGGATCACCTGACACCCCGACTGAGTACCTCTGTTGACGGATGCTCCTAGCGTTTTCCTGAGGTTTCCAAGCACTCTGGCAGACACCACAATCACTGAGCCGAAGAAGCATATAAATCCTCTTCAAGCATATGAATGCTGTAGGCAGTTGAATAGGAAACCATACAAATAGGTTACACTCCTAGCAGTCAAACTGGGACAGCATGCAATAAATCCTCCCCCAAGAATGAGACGACACTTCACCTTGAGGGTTAAAACAGGAACTGACTTTATTTAGACACAGCATACCTACTTTAAACCCCCCAACAGCCTCATTTACATACAATAGGGCACCTAGAGGACTCTGGTACAAGGAAGGGTGGGGCCAGACAATAGCAAGGGCTGATGGGACATTGAGGAGGGACAGAGCAGCTGGTTTAAACTGGTCTCCCAGTGTCCCTGCGACAACACATTGCTGGGGAAACAATGGGACAGGAAAAAGGGGGAGGAGAATAGCCACAGAAAAGCAATGCCTTAACAGAGTAAACATTACAGTTTACAATACATAGCAATACAATTTAACCGAACCCATAATAACATACATAATATTAAAGACAGCCTGAATGCAATCTGCTACACAGTCTTAAAGGGGCATTGTTCCTAAAAGTCATAATATGTCCACGGATGGCCATTAAAGGGCCAGTAGCAGCAATATAAAAGACCACATGCCCAAATATTGCATTCAAACGTACCAATTTACCAGGGGCCATAGTCAGCAGGTAGGAGGCGGGCAGCCAGGCCTCTCCAATGCCCAGTGGCGAGGCGGGTTCCGCCACAAGTATGTTAAAAATAATTAACCGCCAATATAAACCTTGATGTAGGGTATTGCACTATATATTTTTTTTTTAACTCTATATGACAGCGGTATTTGTGGCCTAAATGTGACACTCACTTATGCAAGTCTTATCCCAGATGTGCAGTATATCAAAGTTTTTTTTTACCCCAGTAACCAAAAAGCCGTATTTCTGGCCTAAATGTGACAGTCACTTATGCTTGTCTAATCCCAGATGTGCAGCATATTAGAGGGTTTTTTCACCCCAGTAACCAAAAAGCCGTATTTATGGCCTAAATGTGACAGTCACTTATGCTTGTCTAATCCCAGATGTGCAGTATATCAGAGGCTTTTTTCACCCCAGTATGCGTAATCCCAGATGTGCAGTATATTAGAGGTTTTTTTTCACCCTAGCCAAAAAGCTGTATTTCTGTCCTAAATGTGAAAGTCACTTATGCTTGTCTAATCCCAGATGTGCAGTATATCAGAGGCTTTTTTCACCCCAGTATGCCAAAGCTGTATTTCTGGACTTGCAGATAGCCTATGCTGGTGCACTATCGTTGCATAAAATGGCTGCTGATCATGTATTGTTATTGACTAACTGAAGAAAAAAAAGTTAGTTTTTAGCAGTAGTTGGCTCAGGGAAGGCTTAAAAAAAATTGTGCACTGCACTCACAAAACACTTTTTCTGTATATCGCTGAGTACATAAACCAGTTCTTGATCAGATTTCTCCCTGATCTCTCCCTCACAGCAGCTGCAGCCTCTCCCTACACTAATCCGAGCAGAGTGACGGGCGGCGCTATGTGACTCCAGCCTAAATAGAGGCTGGGTCACATGCTGCAGTTGGCCAATCACAGCCATGCCAATAGTAGGCATGGCTGTGATGGCCTTTTGGGGCAAGTAGTATGACGCTTGTTGATTGGCTGCTTTGCAGCCTTTCAAAAAGCGCCATAAAAATCACCGAACAACGAACCCGAACTTTTACGTAAATGTTCGGGTTCGGATCCGGGTGCCGAAAACCCTAAAGTTCGTTACGAACACGAACTTTACAGTTCGGGTTCGCTCAACTCTACTACTGACTCTTGAAAAATCTACAATTTTGCAGTTTTAACAATGCGGTTTTGTAGTAGAGGGATAGCGCAATACATGCAGACAGTTTATAAGCAATCTGAACAGTCTTTTGGCCCAATAAAAGCAATAAACAGTTGGGGCTCATTCACAATAGGCAGTCTATAATGATGCAGGGTTTTGCAAGTGCTGTTCACACAGTTCATTAAAGACACATAGGAATAAAGTGCATCCTGTTCGTGACGCCAATTTTAATTATGCGGTATGCCAGACTAAACAGGGGAATTATACGTGAGGTCACAGTGTGAGCAATAGGTGGGCTAAGGTCAATACAGTTCTGGTTACTCACAATTACGTCGTACTTGGGGAGGCTCACATAAGTGAATAGGAGAACGGCACAAGGATTCTCTGGGGCACACTCTGGTGTAAGGGACACAGGCCAGATGGTGGTTCGAGGTGCCCTTGATGGTCTGTATTAATGTGCCTATGGCAAGGTCCCTTGTAGTCGTGACGCCAGTACCTTTTGTGGTGGTACAACCCTTTACTGAGTTAATTGAGGAACTGAAGACTGAGACGAGGATGGTGTAATTCAACTTATAACTTTTACTGAACGTTGCTCCTGGTAACAGTAACATCCAAGTATTAAACAGTCTCATTAAGACGGACAGACGTAAAGCTGCAACAGGTCCACTGCTGACAGGTGTAATGTGTGTCTCTCTAGCTATTAAATGATATAGGTTTGTAGCCTTACTGGTAGAGGACTTCTAGGCTGGTCCTTGTTATCCCAGTGTAGGTTGGTGAATCCTTCACTTTTAAATTCCAAAGGTCCTAAGGCGCTTGTAGAGATAGCCGTAATCCTTTGGGGGTCTCCTTTAGTATTCTCGAGAATTAATATCCTGCTGAGTGTATGCAGCACCTCAACTCAGGGATCAAAACTCCAGACTGAACTGGACAGAACTAGACTCTAGACTGACACACCCTGACTGCACTGCCCCTAGACTAGGCCTGAGCTAAGCTATATACATGGGAGGAGTTATCGCCCCCTAGTGGTGTAACATCCTGAAGTATGTCACTAAACTTCTTACCTCTTCTACAATATTGTCAAGTGTATATGCGTACTTCCATCTTGTGTGATCCAACATTGCATTGTCATTTTGTACATTTTTATGCCTGTTTCGTATATTTGCTGTAATGTCAATGTACACCAGCAGGTGGCAGCAGTATGCAGCATGTCATAGTTAGTATCTAGCCTGGAACAGTCCATTCCATTCTAGTCTCCCCTATGTGATCAGAAGTGGGATGTCCCATGCCATGCCTCATGAGGAGGAGAAGGAAGTTAGGCAGTGTGAGCCAGCTCCCTGTTGGGGTAGGCTGTGTGAGTAGGAGCTCCCAGAAACAGGGACCCCAACCTAGGATCCAAGCCTCGGCTGAGGCCCAAGATCACCCTTCCCAGAGTCACCTATCTCAGCTGGTGGACAGAGAAAGCAGCCATATGCAGAACTATAGATCTCCAGGAAGACAACACCATACCCTGCGAGCAGTCCTGTAAGTACAGATCCAAAGACAAAGAGAAGCTAAATACCTCATCAGCTAGTCAGGCCAAAACCAAGCAGACTAAAGACAGAGCAGAAGATAGATACCTGCCAGATTCTAATAGGCGTATGTATAAGAAGCAGAATAAATATAAATTCCTGCCACATATTGCCACTACCTGCTGGGATCCTAGACTATTGCTGTACCTGTATGGATCAAAACTGCAAACCACTAAGTAAACACAAGTTGGACCCTATTATCTGTGTGGATTTCAATTATTCCTCAATTACTCCTGCTAACCACACTCAATTTATTGCATGTGAGCCAGGATACAGGAGTCCAGCTGTACCAAGGTAGGAGACACCGTTGACACTACCATATCTGCTATACAGAGATATTATCCCCCTCTGGCATTCCTCACCTGGTACGTGAGCTATAACATCTTAAAGGGCCCTGCTACAGTACCTGCGCAAGCTGCAATTGGCGTCACAAACTAAAAACCATTAATATTGCGCCAGTGTGCATCTGTCCCAATCTGGCTTACTGCAGTGGTAGGCTCAGTGTAATGCAATCTAAATACACCTGTAAGCAGGGATCATACATAAAGATGCATTGCAGCATAAAAACAGGCTATATAAGGAATGCAAACAATACACAGCAATTTTGCAGTACCCACGAGGGTCATAAGGTGTTACTTTTCAATCATCTTTCTGTTGAGGTACTCAAAAAACACAAAGCTTTATCAGTAATATGTTCCACCCTCTACCAGCAAAAATTTGCACTATTATACCCAGCCATACTGAAAGTAGACCATGGAGCTGGTGCAGTGTCCACTTTCCAAATGCCAAGAGAAGCATCTGCAGCATTAGAAATAGAGGAAGAAATGCCCAGAGGATGCCAACTGTCGTCACCGTCATCATCTACAGCAGACCGTAGATCACGAGAAGCAGAAGAACAAGAAGAAACAAAATTAGGATCCAAGGACTTACCTAAGGAGCAACGCAAGAAATCCAGATTGGAGACCTAACCTTGAAGCACCTGAACCAAGATGGCGACGGGAATCAGAGAATCTAAACGAGGAAAATCACTCCTCCAACGCGGTATCCTGATGATCGTTATTGCTATATAAACATAAGGTTCTCAGATACTGTAGATATTCTTTCATTTTGCTATCTCTCTTCTATATGTTTGATATGTTTCATGTAATATCATGTAATATCAGGTGGCTCAGTCTCGGCTATGACATTGAGACCAATAAGGGAGGGAGATCATCATAATGACTCTCACCTCCAAAAATACTTGCCTGGCACAGATGAAACCTGAGAAATCAAGTGCTTTAAGCACTTATTTATTCCCTTACCAAACTAATACATGATAAAAAAAAGTTTTCCGGGCGAGAGAAATGATATTTAGCCCTCTTTCCTATGACGGAAAAAAGAGAAGTCACATGGCAGCTAAGCTTAGGGGAGGCAGGATTGTTATTTAACTCCCTAGGAAGCACTCTAATAGTTTGGTTTTTTTATGTATGTTTTTGGTTCAAGTTTTATTTAAGCTATATACTTAGAGTGGGGTGTAAGGATAGTGACATGGAATGTTAAAGGTCTCAGATCTCCTCATAAACGTCTCATGGTTCTGAGACATTTTAAGAGATTACAAGCAGATGTAGCTTTATTACAGAAAACTCACCTGCAAGAAAATGACTTTGCACGCATGACAAAATTATGGGTAGTCAAACAAAACAATAGCTGATCTTAGGGAGACCAGCTACAGAAAACACTGTGGAGCATCAATTAAGAGTCTCGACACAGCAATCCTACCTTTGAGGGATATCTGTCTTTCACTGTGTTGAAGATCCATAACTGGGGCTCCACGGTTATTTTGCATATCAAAATTATGGGTAGGGCAGACCTACAGATCATCTGCGTTAGGCTGCAAAGCAGGGGTACTCACCCTAATCAGGAAAAATATACCATGTGAGGTAGTGCATCAGTCTTCTGACAAAGAAGGAAGGTGGCACTGCCTCAAACTCAAATTTGCCACCGAGACCATAAGCATATACAGTTGTGTTCAAAATAATAGCAGTGTGTTTAAAAAAGTGAATAAAGCTCAAAATCCTTCTAATAGCTTTTATTTCTATACACACAAATGCATTGGGAACTCTACACATTCTATTCCAAATCAAAACTTAAAGAACAATATTTAAAATTTGTGTTAGACTGTGAATATTAGACTGTTCAAAAAAAAAATAGCAGTGTTTGTATTCTTCTTTACAAACTCAAACATTCACTGTATAAACTGAAAAATGCTTGAAGATTTTGCTTTCCTTTGAATCACTTAACTAACATTTAGTTGTATAACCACTGTTTCTGAGAACTGCTGTACATCTGTGTTGCACGGAGTCAACCAACTTCTGGCACCTGTGAACAGGTATTCCAGCCCAGGATGATTGGACTACATTCCACAGTTCTTCTCTATTTCTTGGTTTTGCCTCGGAAACGGCATTTTTGATGTCACCCCACAAGTTTTCTATTGAATTGAGATCCAGGGATTGGGCTGGCCATACCATAACGTCAATCTTGTTGGTCTGGAACCAAAAAATACGTTTACTGTGTGTTTGGGGTTGTTGTTGTCTTGTTGGAACACCCATTTCAAGGGCACTTCCTCTTCAGCATAAGGCAGCATGACCTCTTCAAGTATTCAGATGTATTCAAACTGATCCATGATCCCTGGTATGCGATAAATAGGCCTAACACCTTAGTATGAGAAACATCCCCATATCATGATGCTTGCGCCACCATGCTTCACTGCCTTCACAGTGTACTGTGGCTTGAATTCAGTGTTTGGGGGTCGTCTGACAAACTGTCTCCGGCCACTAGACCCAAAAAAGAACAATCTTACTTTCATCAGTCCACAAAATGTTGCGCCATTTCTCTTCAGGCCAGTCAATGTGCTCTTTGGCAAAATGTAACCTCTTCAGCACATGTCTTTTTTTCAACAGTGGGACTTTGCGGGGGCTTCTTGCAGATAGCTTGGCTTCACATAGGCATCTTCTAATTGTAACAATACTCACAGGTAACTTTAGACCTTTTTTGATCTTCCTGGAGATGATTGTCCTTGCCATTTTTGGCTATTCTTCTATCCATTTGAATGGTAGTTTTTTTGCTTTTTTCCGCGTCTTTCAGGTTTTGGTTACCATTTTAAAGCATTTGCGATCCTTTTAGCTGAGCAGCCTATTATTTTCTGCACTTCTTTTTATGTTTTCCCCTCTCCAATCAACTTTTTAATCAAGGTACGCTGTTCTTTAATGTATGGAACGACCCATTTTCCTCAGAATTTCAGAGATAAATGCACTGTAACCAGCATGTACAACATTTGCTGCCTTCCTTCCTTAAATAAGGGCAATAATTGCCACCTGTTTTTCAAAGAATGAATGACCTCACTCATTTAAATTCACACTGCTATTATTTTGAACATGTCCCTTTCAATTAGTGATTCAATTATACAGAATCAGCAGCATGCATGTCATGACTGTTGGCTCTTTTGGATTTCTATTACTCTACTACACCTGCTAGTAAATTATATGCCATGGAGAAATATAATTTCTACCAAAAACAGTGATTGATCAGGTTAGTGATGTCTGACTGCTATTATTTTGAACACAACTGTATAACATTTATGGTCCAAATGATAACCCTGTACCTTTTTTGCCGAAGCTCACCCCATTACTTATAATTGATGATGCTGTGGTTAAGGTGGTGGGAGGAGATATGAATACAGTGATCAGAAAGGAGGAAGACAGAAGAAGTTCAATAGGGCCAGGCCCAACAACAGAATCAAAGGAGACTCATCTAGCATCCTTCATCCAAGCCTTTAATTTACTAGATACCTGGCGATTATTCAATCCGGAAGGTAGGAAATTTACTCATTTTTCACATGTACACAACTCGTGGTCCAGATTGGACTACAACCTAATTTCAGCACCACATATACATAAAGTACAGAATGCAT
Source organism: Bufo bufo (assembly GCF_905171765.1). Classification (NCBI taxonomy): domain Eukaryota; kingdom Metazoa; phylum Chordata; class Amphibia; order Anura; family Bufonidae; genus Bufo; species Bufo bufo. The sequence goes on from NC_053390.1 coordinate 322,042,723, forward strand.
ATATAGCTGATCTATTAATTTCAGATCATGCACCAATTATATTATCAATCCAAGATCATGTACCAAAAGGATTTTCTTCCACATTAGCGAGAAGTGAAACATTTTGTGAATTGATGGCACATTGGTGGCGAGAATTTCTCCAAGACAATGAGGGGTGGAAGACAAACAACTCTTATGGGACACGGGAAAGGTAGTAATGAGAGGGCATATAATAGCCATATGACACACTGCAAAAAACTAACCACATCACAATTTCAAAAATATAGCCTAAACCTTGAGAAAGCATACACAATATTCTACACAACCCCAAAACAGGAAAATAAACAGTCATGGATAAACTAAAAACAAAAATATGAACATTGGCTGAACAAACGTGAGGATATTTACTGAACACAACTAGAAGCTAAGCTATATCGACATGGGAACAAGACAGGAAGTTCCAAGCTCGTCTAGCCAAAGGCAAACTATTGTCATCTCCCATTATGGCACTAAAAAATTATTCAGGTGCACTATCACACGACCCAAAAAACATAAATAACATTCTGATGGATTTCTACAAAAACCTATACTCTGACACTACACAATCACACCCTAAATCCAAACAATGGCTGGACTCATTATCTATGCCAAACCTGACAGAAGAAGAACTTAGCTCACTCAATGCACCCATCACAACACAAGAAGTGACTGAAGGCATTAAGATGCTGCACATGGGAGAGGCTCCAGGGCCTGATGGGTACACAGGGAAGTTTTACAAAATATTAAACACTGATTTGACCCCTCTACTAACAAACTTATACAATGGATATATCTCAGGGAAGAAGATTCCCACAACATCTAACACAGCTTATATTAAGATACTTCCAAAACCAGGAAAAGACAATACATTACCTTCCTCTTACAGACCTATATCACTGATAAATGTAGACATCAAAATAGTATCCAAGATACAGTCCTGATCAAAAGTTTAAGACCACTTGAAAAATGGCAAAAAATCATATTTAGCATGGCTGGATCTTAACAAGGTTCCAAGTAGAGCTTCAACATGCAACAAGAAGAAATGGGAGTGAGACAAAACATTTTTTGAGCATTCAATTTAATGAAAACAACGAATAAACTGAAACAGGTTGTTTTTCAGCTGATCAAAAGTTTAGGACCACACCTCCAAAAAAAAAACTAAACCCCCCCAAAACAGAAATCCAACTTCCAAACATGAACTCAGTAATGAGTAGCTCCGCCGTTATTGTTTAGCACTTAAAAAATTCATTTTGGCATGCTTTATGCAAGCGTTTCCATGAGGTGAGTGGGAACATTTATCCAAGTGGTGAAGACAGCCGCACGAAGGCCATCTACTGTCTGGAACTGTTGTCCATTTTTGTTAACTTCCCTTGCCATCCATCCCCAAAGGTTCTCAATTGGATTTAGATCAGGGGAACACGCAGGATGGGCCAAAAGAGTGATGTTATTCTCCCAGATGAAGTCCCTTGCCCCAGCGTTGTCCTGTTGAAAAACCCAGTCGTTACCACACAGACGAGGGCCCTCAGTCATGAGGAATGCTCTCTGCAATATCTGGACATAGCCAGCGGTCGTTTGACCTGCATTTCCTGAAGCTCCATTGTTCCACTGAAGGAAAAATCACCCCAGACCATTATGGCACCCCCTCCACTGTGGCGCGTAGAAAACATCTCAGGTGGGATCTGCTTGTCATGCCAGTAACGTTGGAAACTATCAGGACCATCAAGGTTAAATTTTTTCTCATCAGAGAATAAAACTTTCTTCCACCTTTGAATGTCCCATGTTTGGTGCTCTCTTGCAAAGTCCAAACGAGCAGTTCTGTGGCGTTCAAGGAGACGAGGTCTTTGAAGACGTTTTTTGTTTTTTGAAGCCCTTCAGTCTCAGATGCCGTCTGATGATTATGGGGCTGCAGTCAGCACCAGTAAAGGCCTTAATTTGGGTCGAGGATCGTCCAGTGTCCTGACGGACAGCCAATTGGATCCTCCGGCTCAGTGCTGATGAAATTTTTTTGGGTCTTCCACTTGACTTTTTTGTTCCATAACCCTCATGATCATTTAAGAAATTCCAAATGACTGTCTTACTGCGTCCCACCTCAGCAGCGATGGCGCGCTGTGAGAGACCCTGCTTATGCAGTTCAACAACCCGACCACGTTCAAAAAGGGAGAGTTTTTTTGCCTTTGCCATCACAACGTGTGACTACCTGACAGAAAATGACAATGAATCCACATCTTTGCACAGATTTGGCCTTTTAAAGGCATGTGGTCCTAAAATTTTGATCAGCTGAAAAACAGCCTGTTTCAGTTTAATCGTTATTTTAAATTAATTGAATGCTCAAAAAATGTTTTATCTCACTCTCATTTCTTCTTGTTGCATGTTGAAGCTCTACTTGGAACCTTGTTAAGATCCAACAATGTAAAATATGATTTTTTGTAATTTTTCAAGTGGTCTTAAACTTTTGATCAGGACTGTACTAGCAGATAGATTAGCTAATATACTGCCAAGACTTATATCAATTCAGGAAGAGCGGCAGTTTCAAATATATGTAAAGTCAGGGGCGGACTGAGAACCCTCAGGGCCCCGGGGCAAAATAAATCAAGGGCCCCCTTACAGGCCCCACCCATGTTCTGCTGCAAGCCCCACCCTTGTCCCGCCTCCATGCCCCACCTCCAGCCACACCCTACACAATCTTTAATAAGATTTCAAAGTTAAAGCGACACAAAAGGCACCCAGACCACTTCAGCTCATTGAAGTGGTCTGGGTACAGTGTCCCTTTTGCAAATGGAGCTGCAATGTTCTAGAGAAACTGCATTGTTTACGTTCCAGCAATAAGTCGGCCTCTAGTGGCTGGCAGCCACCTGAGGGCTTCCTGGAGTAAAACAGACCTTTGGTCCGGTATCTGACGCTGGACGTCCTCACACTCTGCATGATGACCTCCAGGGTCAGATTTTTCCCCATAGGAAAGCATTGATTCAATGCTTTTGTATGGGGTGATCTAATCTCAGCGTCCATTAGTGAGCCTCTGTTAGAAGCAGTGTGGGCATAACTACTGTGAAGGGGGCACATATCTGGGCATAACTACTGTGAAAGGGGGGGGAGGCCCTTAACAGTAGTTATTAACCCCTTTCAGCAGTCCCCCCTTCAGTGAATGGGGGACTGCTGAAAGGGGTTAATAACTACTGTTAAGGGCCTAGCCGTCTGAGCAACCCCACAGATCATCCCCCCACCCACATTGTACTTGTTTCACTGATCCGCTACTTGCGGGCTACATGGGCATGAGTTTAGTCAATTCGGTGCGCAATCCCATCCTGCGGCGCGTGATCCCGCGAGACCCGTGACCTACAGTGGCGGGTCTTGCGGGATCACGCGCTGCAGGACGGGATTGCGCACCGAAGTGACTGAACTCATTCCCGCGCAGCCCACAAGTAGCGGAACAATTACAAGAGGGTGGGGAATAGCCAAATTAAAAAATATTTTGAACCAAAAGGTGTTATGGGGGCTCTGTGGATGGCACTGTTATGGGGGCTCTGTGGATGGCACTGTTATGGGGGCTCTGTGGATGGCACTGTTATGGGGGCTCTGTGGATGGCACTGTTATGGGGGCTCTGTGGATGGCACTGTTATGGGGGCTCTGTGGATGACACTGTTGTGGGGGCTCTGTGGATGGCACTGTTGTGGGGGCTTTGCGGATGGCACTGTTGTGGGGGCGCTGTGGATGGCACTGTTGTGGGGGCTCTGTGGGTGACACTGTTGTGGGGGGGATCTGTGGGTGACACATATATAGCACCTTATGCTATATATGTGTCATCCACAGATCCCCCCATAACAGTGTCGCTGTGAGTGAATGACCCCCAATACAGGGTCTGGGGGCCGGCATCTGGTGTTGTAATGGCAGCGGGGCCCGGTGCAGTCACTGTATTCTATTACACCGGGCCCCGCTCACTGTAATACTAATATTCATATGTGAACAACTTGAAATCCTCTGCGATCCTCTCCCTCTGAGCTCTCTGTACTCACAAACTCAGTAGCAGGCCGGGCGGCAGCGCAACTCATTGACGTCACACGCCTGCTCCTCCTACTTAATTCATAGTGGGAGGAGCAGGCGCGTGACGTCAGTGAGTTGCGCTGCCGCCCGGCCTGCTACTGAGTTTGTGAGTACAGAGAGGGAGAGGATCGCAGAGGATTTCAAGTTGTTCACATATGAATATTAGTATTACAGTGAGCGGGGCCCGGTGTAATAGAATACAGTGACTGCACCGGGCCCCGCTGCCATTACCAGGCCAGCATAACATTCGGAATCGGGGTGCTGGGCACAGTGCTCCAGACTAAAAAAAATACCTAGTAGCCATTGGCTCCTGAACTGAAAAATTTAGGAGCCAAATTAAATTTTTAGTCGCCAAATCAAAACTGAATCAAAATTTTGGTATCGTGACAATGCTACGCCGATCAGATTGGCGTAGGGTTGTTTCGATACCAAAGTTTTGATTCGCTTTCGTCACCATAAAAAAGTATTGCGATACTCAATACCGTGCAAAAAAAAAACACCAAAAAAAGCTGCGTGCATTTTGCATTTTATGAAACGTTCGGCCCATAATAGAACAGTCCTATCCTATTTTTTGGGGTGACAAGGTGACTAAAAATGGCGAATGCTCACCGCATAGGAGATATTTTTTAATAATTTAATAGTTTGGACTTTTCGGACACAGCGCTATGTAATATGTTTATTTATTGTTTATATATTTTATATGTAAAATTGGGAAAGGGGGGATTTAAACTTAAAGAGGACCTTTCACCTGTATAAACTATGTGAAATGAGTATGCTGCCATATAGAGCGGCGCCCGGGGATCTCACTGCACTTACTATTATCCCCGGGCGCCGCTCTGTTCTCCCGTTATAGGCTCCGGTACCTTTGCTTTCTAAGTTATAGTAGGCGGGTTTTCCCTTGTCCTGTGGGCGTCTCCTTCTCCTAGGCTGCAGCGCTGGCCAATCGCAGCACACAGCTCACAGCCTGGGAGAAAAAAACCTCTATGACAGGGAGCTGCGATCAGCGGCAGTTAACCCCTCAGGTGCCGCTCCCTGTCATAGAGGTCGGGTGCCGCTATTTGAGTCCGGCACCCGCCTCCTGTATTTGTATTAACAGCTCAGTTATCTTCATTGGTGGCGCAGTGGCCACAGCCCCTCCCCCTGTCCCTCTTCTTATTGGCCGCGGCAGCAGCACAGGGGGAGGGAGAGACTCTTCTACTGCGCTGCTGATAAGAAGTGAACATGATAGTTCAGCTTCTGTCTGTGCCCGCTGCTGTATTCAGAGCTGCGGCGCGGCTCTAGTCGCAAATGGAGCCCTGGGGGATAACATAATGTTATTCTGCGGCGGGCCCCCATCCCGCCCGGGCCCTCGGACCATGCCCGAAGTGCCTGACCGGTCAGTCCGCCCCTGCGTAAAGTACTTACAGTCCTAGATGCCATACAGATGGAGCCAAATAGGTTCACACAACCAGGCATATTGAGCATTGACGCTGAAAAAGCGTTCAATAATGTCAGATGGCCATGGTTACAAGAGGTACTCAATTACACAGGTTTTAAGGGACCTTTTAGAACCTATTTGGATAATTTGTATAATACACCACAAGGTAGAATATATACAACGGTTTTTTTTTATCACCTACTTTTACATTACAAAAAGGTACGAGGCAAGGATGCCCATTATTTCCACTGTTATTGAACATGGCACTAGAGCCTCTTTCTAAAGTGATACAACTAGCAACTAGCATCATAGGTATTTAGATAGGGAAAACACAAATAAGACACGCCTTATTCACCAATAATATATTGTTCTTCTTGCAGGACTCAAGTAAAGATATAACGGTAATAATGGACCTACTAGATCATTTTGGCAATATGTCAGGATTTAAGATTAATCAGCATAAATGCAAACTATTAGACTTGACCCTGACAAACTCCCCCAGGTAATCGAAGATAATAAACTCAATAGCAATAGCACACACATCAATAAAATACCTAGGGATATTAATAGGTAAAACACCACATTTCAATATACACACTAAATTATCCTCCTCTGATTAAAAGGATAATTGGGGACCTAGACAGATGGATGCATCTCCCAATTTCCATCCTAGGAAGATGCCACCTTATAAAAATGATGAGCACATCCAAACTATTATACCTTAGGCAGACGATCCTGCTACTCATTTAAACATAAGGATGTTCGGACACTAGAAAAGTAATTTAGATCTTTCATTTGGGGTAAAAAAAGACCCAGAATATCCCAAAAAACTCACGAAAATACATGGGAGCATCAACTTTCCTGACGTCTGTGCATATAATCTAGCAAGTTTAATGAGACATTGCATAGACTGGTTAAGGAAAAAAGACAGGTATTCAAACTTTTTACTAAAATCAGATCTACTTGGCCCGTGGAACTTGAACACTCTACTACACACCACGCACATAGATATTCCCCCCAAAATAAAACGCAGTTTGATATTCAAAGACACGTGGGCAATGTGGAAAACAGTCAGAAAGCTTTTTGGGCTGTCTTTCCAAAGTTCCAAATATCTAGATCAGGCCCGTCTTTAATATTAATTGGACCCTGGGCAAGAATTTACTTGTGCCCCCTGGATCCCTCCTTCCCACACCCTAAAAAAAGCTAAAATCTTATACTCACCTGTGTCCTTTCACTGGCGCTCACTAGCTGCTGGTACGGCGAGGGATGGTGCAACGCAGACGCGCACACCTCACCGCGTCCTGGCACAGGCGGGCGTGATGACATCATCACGCCTGCCTGCGCTGGGATTTTACTACCAAATAGACCTCAGGCCTGTAGCCTATGACAAGTCTTGTCGCCATCTGCAAATTTTAAGGCGCATTGGCGACCATTTTGGTCGCCATCTGGAGCGTTGTATTGCATCAGTGACATGACCACTCTCCACATATAATGTTATATTACATCAGTGACATCACTGCTCTCCACATATAAGTAATATATTACATCAGTGACATCACCGCTCTCTACATGTAGGTGATATATTACATCAGTGACATCACCACTCTCCACATATATGTGGAGAGCGGTGATGTCACTGATGTAATATATTACTTACCGGTATATGTGGACAGCAATGCTGTCACTGATGTAATATATTACTTATGTGGAGAGCGGTGATGTCACTGATGTAATTTATCACCTATATGTGGACAGCGGTGATGTCACTGATGTAATATATTACTTATATGTGGACAGCGGTGATGTCACTGATGTAATATATTACTTATATGTGGACAGCGGTGATGTCACTTATGTAATATATTACTTATATGTGGACAGCGGTGATGTCACTGATGTAATATATTACTTATATGTGGACAGCGGTGATGTCACTGATGTAATATATTACTTATAAGTGATATATTACATCAGTGACATCACCACTCTTCACATATAAGTAATATATTACATCAGTGACATCACCGCTGTCCACATATACCGGTAAGTAATATATTACATCAGTGACATCACCACTCTCCACATATAAGAGGCATATTACAGCACTGACATCATCCCTCTATATGACGTTACAGATTACAGTTCGTTCTATTGTATGACACAGGAGATTATAAAGCTGCAGGGTGAGACATCAGACATGTGCCTGACACACACAAACTGTTTAGTGGGCGGAGCCCCGGGAAATGAGCGGGCGGCTAGGTTGGTCTCCATAAATATATATATCTATATCTATATGTACATGGATGGGATGAGGCACCTGCTCCGCCGCTATCTGCTTGGCCGCTGACGCCATCTTCCTTCTCTTTTAGCTGAATGCCGTTGTTCTGCCACTTTTCTATACCCGGACAAAAGTCTATACCCGGAAGTGATGTAGCTGCACCGGAAGTCACGTGTCACGTGGACGCGTTGGAATCAGCTGGAGGAGGGGGTGTGTGCGCTGCGCAAGCGCATTCGGCTAAAGTATAGTAATCTGGCAGAAAAGTGGCAGAACACCGGATCTGTGTGTGTGGGGGGGGGGGGACTTTTTAGCCTTAGCTGCCGCACTGTAGCCGAATATTGCGGCGGGGCACAGCTCCCATGCCCCGCCGCAGTATTCGGCTACAGTGCGGCAGCTAAGGCTAAAAAGTCTTGTTGGTCACTGAGTGCTGCTTGGGCCCCCCAGGAGCAACTGGGCCCGGGGCAGCTGCCCCTTTTGCCCCGCGGTAAAGACGGCCCTGATCTAGATATAAAACAGCTAAGCACGTCAACAACAGGGAGAACACTAAACTGGCAAGGTACTCAAACCCTGCCTGACTTCTGGAATTTGGAACAGGGAAAATACCATACCTTTCAGGATTTCAGATCGAAAACAGGAGTAAAAGAATCCTCCTTTCTGTCCTATTATAGCATTGTCAGCCTTTGTCATGACTTTGATCAAATGATCGGACAGAAAGATTCGAACGTCACTCTTGCAAGACATCAAGACGCAAGACATCAATAAAACAATCCACAATAGCCTTCCACAACTGGAAAAAAGAGATACCGGAATTAAACACACCATTAGAGGTATTGGAGGGATGGGAAGAAGGTATGTTCTGCAACAGTAAATGAAACATGGAGGGAAACTCAATTCCACATAATTCACAAAGCTATTTATGGCTTTTATACTTGGAAAGACAAAACTGACAAAATGATCAAGTGTCCCAAGTGCCACTTGGAAAATACCAACCTCTTTCATGGCCTTTGGCAATGTCCTATGGTAAAGGACTTCTGGGGAAAGGTGCACAGATTACTACTGGACAAAATGAGTATACAACTACCAGATTCACCAAAGCAATATACACTCACCTAAAGAATTATTAGGAACACCATACTAATACGGTGTTGGACCTCCTTTTGCCTTCAGAACTGCCTTAATTCTACGTGGCATTGATTCAACAAGGTGCTGATAGCATTCTTTAGAAATGTTGGCCCATATTGATAGGATAGCATCTTGCAGTTGATGGAGATTTGAGGGATGCACATCCAGGGCACGAAGCTCCCGTTCCACCACATCCCAAAGATGCTCTATTGGGTTTAGATCTGGTGACTGTGGGGGCCATTTTAGTACAGTGAACTCATTGTCATGTTCAAGAAACCAATTTGAAATGATTCAAGCTTTGTGACATGGTGCATTATCCTGCTGGAAGTAGCCATCAGAGAATGGATACATGTTCTCATTCTGTTTACGCCAAATTCGGACTCTACCATTTGAATGTCTCAACAGAAATCGAGACTCATCAGACCAGGCAACATTTTTCCAGTCTTCGACAGTCCAATTTTGGTGAGCTCGTGCAAATTGTAGCCTCTTTTTCCTATTTGTAGTGGAGATGAGTGGTACCCGGTGGGGTCTTCTGCTGTTGTAGCCCATCCGCCTCAAGGTTGTGTGTGTTGTGGCTTCACAAATGCTTTGCTGCATACCTCAGTTGTAACGAGTGGTTATTACAGTCAACGATGCTCTTCTATCAGCTTGAATCAGTTGGCCCATTCTCCTCTGACCTCTAGCATCCACAAGGCATTTTTGCCCACAGGACTTCCGCATACTGGATGTTTTTCCCTTTTCACACCATTCTTTGTAAACCCTAGAAATGGTTGTGCGTGAAAATCCCAGTAACTGAGCAGATTGTGAAATACTCAGACCGGCCCGTCTGGCACCAACAACCATGCCACGCTCAAAATTGCTTAAATCACCTTTCCTTCCCATTCTGACATTCAGTTTGGAGTTCAGGAGATTGTCTTGACCAGGACCACACTCCTAAATGCATTGAAGCAACTGCCATGTGATTGGTTGACTAGATATTTGCATAAATGAGAAATAGAACAGGTGTTCCTAATAATTCTTTAGGTGAGTGTATATTCCAACATAACACATCCCACCAACATTTCCCAATGATGGCCCATCTCTTTCTATTAGCAGCGAAGAGATGTCTATTATTGCATTGGCTGAAGCCAGAATGCCCACATCCCTCTGAAGTTATTTCCCAGTTAAAAAAATGCTTAATGCTGGAGATCGTAGAGGTGGAAAGTAAAAAAAACAAAGATGACTAACACCTTTTTTTTTAAATGGCAAGCTCTTATTGAGAGTTTCTCAACAGACGAAGAAATACAAATGATAGTGACATCTTTCCAATTAACAACATGGTATCTCCTAGGGAAACACACCAACAGATTAGGCAGACTTCAGATAAACGGATAGATCTCAAAAATTCCACGGGCAGAAGGGAGAGTAGAGACAGATGAAACATAAAGTACTCCAGACATAACTTGTTATATTACTTAAAGAAAATCATACTTTATCTCAAATAAATAACAGGACCAATGGAGACCGAACCACAATGCAACAATAAGATATCATTAGAAAAACAGATGATTGTGCTGAGAGAAGGGGTGGAAGGGAGGGAAGGAAGTTGGGAAAAGGGAGGGAGGGAAATTGGGGAAAAGAAAAATATAGTTTAATAGTAAATAAAGCATATTCTATATTGTAAACACAGAATATATATTTCTGTTTACAGATGTTTCAAGTACCAATATGTGTATACTGTACATGTAATTGCTTTAATAAAAATAAAATATATTTTTCAGAAAAAACAAAACATTGTGGTGAGACATCAAAGCCAAAACAGTATCCAATCATAATAGCAGAATCAAGCCAAGTCAGAACCATGAGAGACAAAGGTACAGGGACACAAAGTCAAAACAATAGGCACTAAACAGTCCGAGGTCAAACACAGTAGCAAGTGAAGGCAAAGATAAATCGAGTAAACAAGCCAGGTCAAAAACATAATGCTCACAAACCACCAAGTAATCTACAACACACAAACCAGGATGAAAATATAATAACTGCCATTGAGCAGTCACACAGAAGGATTTAAATAGAGCAGAGATCTCACTGATTGGCTCTCAAGCCAAGCGTCCTTCTGCCGCAGTGCTCCAGAACAAGTGAGCTCATCAGTATGATGTTGCAGATGAGGACATTTCTTGAAATTTGTTTTGGTTCCAATGCAATTGATTCATCAGATTTGATTAAGTACAAATAAATTCGACCCAAATTGAAAGTGCTCCGAATGCCCAGAAAATTTGTGTATGACACTCTGGGACTGTATCAAATCCCTTTCTAGCTCTTCAATGCCAAGACAGCATTAGTAATGATGATGTGACAGTGAAATATATGGCTATGGGTAAACAGAAGGTAGCGGGTGTCGAACAAAACTGCCTGTTTAAAAACACACTAATCTGACCAATATTTTATGCTTTTTAAAATGAAGAAACAGTCTAAAATGATCGATTTGTGGTGGCAAAGCCTGCTGGTATTTATACACACATGGTGGTATTGGAAGAAATAATGGCTTTTTAGCAAACGGTCCAAAAATGATTACTTTTTGGGAGCAGATGCTTGCCGGTGTTTATACACACATGGTGGTATTGGAAGAAGCAATGGCTTGTTTTTAAAATTATCCCTCTTTAGGGAGTAGCAACAGGTTTGAGTTTTATTTAAAAGAAAATATATATTGCCCTGGAAAGTGTAAAAGTAATGGCTTCTTACAAATGTGGTAAAAAAAATGATCCCTTTTGGGGAGTAGCTTCAGGTTTGTTATACTGTGCAGTGAAGGATTCCCAGCAGCAGCAGTACAGTATGGAACATGGACAATGCAGGAGATGTGTGGACGTGTTGGGGTAGTGGAAGTGACCAAAGCAGCACAGTATGGAACACGATGGAGATATAAAGTATAGTCAATCCAAAATGGGTAAAGCAAAAGCTTCAAAATGTTATCCAGTTTCCAGATGTGATTTCTTTTTAGTTATTCAAAAATTGTTTTATTTTTATTTTTATTTATTTTTTGTTATTAGTTTGTCTTCATTGGTACTGACCCTTAAATTAAAGCTGACAAATGAAACTGTACTTTTATTTAAAGATATTTCCCAGTATGCACAGTGAAGTAATGTCTATAGTAATCACTGCCCATTCACGCTGCGGTGACATATGTGCCAAGTACCCGCTTGTCCAGGGTATATTTATTTTCTTGGCACTACTGTAGTGGATGCATTTATTTTTTTATAACTTCGGTTATTTTAGTAGAATCCCGAATCTGATTGCCCATCAAGTTTAAATGTAAAAATTAACCTTTGGAGTTGTTAAAGATCTGTAAATGGTGTGATAAAGCACTTTATATGCACTAATGAATAGCTACAAGTTTGTATGTAATAATACAATTTCAAGTCACCATCTAGTTAATTGTCAGGCCATATGTTTGACTTGTTACAGCTGTTACTTTTGCTGAACTTTGATTCAAATACAAAACCAAGTGTACAGCTAAACCAGTTTTCTTCTCCATTTCATTTTCACTACTATGCCATTAAGCATAATGTGGAACATGAGGTTCGAAAAATCATCCAGCGTGCCCATTGGCAACTTGCATTAATGTCTGCAGCCAGCAAAATTTAGGCATCAGTCGTTCTTTCACACTGATGCATGCTGTAATCTCTACAATTTATCGCCAAAATACAGTTGAGAAGAGATTCCAAAAGAGATATATTCATTTTCTAGTATGGACCATACATATTAACAAGGCTTTCCTAAAGATGCTAAAATATTTCACAAAAAAAAACAACTTTATAACACTAGGAGACGTTTTAAAACTTTACACAAAGGTAACAATTATCAACAAGGAACAAGCCAGCATCCAGTTTTAGAATTTAGATTCTGGAGCTAAATGAGCTCATTAAAACAGAAAAGATAATCAGCATTCTGCAAAATCTTTCAAAAGGTAGACCCACTGAAGCAGAACACTAATTGAATAAAATGTTAACCATCAAAATGGCTTACAGTGGAAATAATGGGATGTTTCCTCCACACATTTGAGGCAAGAAAAACATTACAGGTTTGAAAGCATAATAACCTATTTCAGAAATTCCGAGGGCGGGGGGGGGGGGGTCATATATGTCAAGTGTGATAGGCAAATAAAGAGGCCTAAGAATGCAGACGTGGTACTTACCTCTCTATGGACCTGTCAGCAAATGCTTTTCACTTTGTGCATTTCACTATATTGTATTTATACTAAATATCATAAGTCAAGCGTTCTCTCCTGTAGGAAGTCTGAAAGAAAACCAAGCCTGCATTACTGAGATAGAGAAAAATTCCATAAGTAGCAAACTGAACATTAAAGACAGCTGACAACCTGAAAATGAAGTGCCTCTTGAAACTGCCTCATAAATATCATCATGTGCTATACATATGTACAATACAGAAGCTTTGGTGTGTAATTTATATCATTTATACTCTTAAAGGGGCTGTCTCAATTCGGTAAGCAGCATTTATCATGTAGAGAAAGTTAATACAAGGCACTTACTAATATATTGTTATTATCCATATTGCTTCCTTTGCTGGCTTGATTCGTTTATCTATCATATTATACACTGCTCGTTTCCATGGTTACAGACCACCCTGCAATCCATCAGTGATAACCTTACGGTCTTTAGATTTTAGTTGCTAGTTCCACAACTGTCTTGGCTGTGAAAGACTGCAGGCAAAAAACAAAACAAAAAAGCAAAACACAGGAGTTTATAGTACATAGGGAAAGTTCAGAGCTGCTCCTTGCAGCATTGTCTGCAAGATCCTATGGTCCAGCATCTCTGGCATCACCATCTTACTAATTGTGCAAGTTGTACAGATAGGTTATGGTAAAAACATCCATAATTTACCAATATAATTGGTCATTGGCAAGAGAGATTGAATTAATAATGCTACAATGCCATGTACAGTATCTCCTCCAAGTAATGTCTAGGTGACTATAAGTAGTCAGCTATTTGATACTTTGATGATCCTGTCCCTGGCTAGAATTTGATCCTCCATGGTCATACTAACAGGATGCTATTTATGAAGCGTGTAGCACTGGAAGCTGGAGAATTTAAATACTGAATCCACATAAAACTAGAGCATAGTGAAGAGATGCTTGAAATACTTGTCAAGTACGGGAACCGCCCTGTCACGTGACCTGGGTGCGTCTACCAAGGGTCAATCTATTTCACGCACTCAATCTTTCGCGCCCCGACACACAGGCCTCAGATTGAGCCTCGATCACGCCCTGACACAGCCTTTCATGCACCCCAACACGCTGCCACCATCTATGACATTTAAATCAATACACCGATTGATTAAGGGCTCATAGAAACCCCACAACGCCCCACTCGCAAGCAGGCTCACAGTAGCACAGGCCACAAGTATGGCAAATACACGGTAAGGCAAACCGTACTCGCACACTTAAAAAATGGAGGTTACTGGGTTTGTTCAGGGCACAAGGCAAAAAGATTAAAGATGTGTTTTAATGTACTAAAAAGGTACAGTACTTAGTTACAAAAAGTTAAAAGAAATAAGACATACATGAAAGTGCACAAAACAGTATAAAAATAAAAGGATTAAAAGCAGAAAGGTTCTTATTTAACGAATTGTGTAACCAGAGTTCCTTCTGGTTTCCGGGGACAGGAGGAAAGTAGAACACAACCCAATGTTGATCGGATCCCCAAATTGTGTCAAAGAAATTTTCCCAATAGTTATTTTTATCCCCATTCGGCAGAGGGTGGAGCTGAGAGGAGTCTCCCCATCATCGTTGGTCCAGCCTTCTGGAATGGCCCTCATTACCTGTACATGCTCCACCTCTCTTACTCAGCTGGCAGACATGAAATATTATTAAAACATGGCTTACCGTCCACACTAATGGATATTCAGGACCCAACATGTTTTAATAATGTATATTATATCCGGCTGATCATTTTGATACCACAAATGACTGGTGTGGTTGTCCCAGAAGGTGAGATACTGGCCATGTGGGAATGCTGGCAATGATCACAATTAGGCTACTTTCACACTAGCGTTCGGGTGTCCGCTTGTGAGCTCCGTTTGAAGGGGCTCACAAGCAGCCCCGAACGCATCCGTACAGCCCTAATGCATTCTGAGTGGACGCGGATCTGCTCAGAATGCATCAGTCTGGCAGCGTCCAGCTTCCGCTCCGCTCAGCAGGCGGACACCCGAACGCTGCTTGCAGCGTTCGGGTGTCCGCCTGGCCGTGCGGAGGCAAGCGGATCCGTCCAGACTTACAATGTAAGTCAATGGGGACGGATCCGTTTGAAGTTGACACAGTATGGCTCAATTTTCAAACGGATCCGTCCCCCATTGACTTTCAATGTAAAGTCTCGACGGATCCGTCTGAAGCTACTTTCACACTTAGAATTTTTTCTACAATATAATGCAGACGGATCCGTTCTGAACGGATCCCAAGTCTGCATTATATGAGCGGATCTGTCTGGGCAGACATCAGACGGACCCGCTCTGAACGCTAGTGTGAAAGTAGCCTATGTGAGTTGTACCAGAGATGAGTTATTGCTTATGAGATATTTTCTTCATCCTCTGGCACTGTATTTGAAAAGCTTTTGGACCCCTGCTGGGTGAGGTCCCATGCTGTCTTCTGAGTGTCTGCATTTCCACGAACCACCTTCATTGCCACTTGCAAAGGGCCATTTTTTTTACATTCAGGTGATAAACTGATTTCCTCCAAGGTCAGTGATTATTCCACCCGCAGGCCCAGACGGAACGGCACGTTCAATAACAGAATGGCATGAACATATATGGGATCACATAACAGGTATGAAACATACACAGATAATAAAAGTTATGAGAATTGTTGTCCATTTCTCACAATACTCTTGAAGAATGACTAAATAGACCACTCATGAATGTTTCAGTAATCTACAATGCTAAACATTGCTATTTTCCCTCAAATTGTCTCTTTCAAGTCAGCATTTGTTGCTGTTTCTGTGGTTTTATTTTGAAACTGCATATGTATGTGCATATTTTCCACATAAAATTACTATTATGTATGCCGCCTTTCAAGTGTATTTCATCAGCATAGAAACAATGCATGTCTGTTGCTTGGCCAGAGATATGCTGTGGTTGCAGAATGCGTACAGACAAGAGTTAGACGCCTCTGAGGGGTAGTAATTTCTAATGCCAACGAGTACCGTATTAACCCCTCATACACAGATGAGCCAGCTGTCAACACCGACAACATTCAGGTCATTATTTATGTAGGAAATGTTGCTTCTGTGTACATCATTTTAGTTAAGTTTCAAACAAACTTGTCAATCAGTTATGTCAATCAATTTGAAATATCTCTTTTATAAATCATGTAGGCTGAAAATGTCAAAGATTCTTGCTGTTTGGGCATCGGTAGCAAATACTCACATAAATATTAACTTGAGGAAAGTGTGTTCCTTTCCCATGTAAGAAGTTCACATTTTAAAAGATCATTATGGAACTTGGTTGATTTCATTTGTTTCCAGGTCATCAAAAGAGTTCAGGACATTCGAGGTGAGCATATTGAACTGGAGATTTATATCATAACAAGCATTAGGTTTATTTTACTGTGTGGTTTCCATAATAATTTTTATATCTATGGCTATTGCGCTTTGTTGCTTTTGCTGTATTATCGCATAACTTATTATTAGGGTTGAGCGAACCATTTTATGCAAGCTCAGTGCACCAGCACTGCATCTGAGCTTTTGTGACATTTTGGCAATATACAACATCTAGTGCATTTGCAGGATTAGTCAGTGTGCAATTTTAGCTAGAAATACAGCCATCATTTTCTGTTTTTTTTAAAACACCCTTTTTGTGCAAAATACACTATTAGGCCTCATGCACACGACCGTTGTGTGCATCCGTGGCCGTTGTGCCGTTTTCCGTTGACTATAAACGTCCGGGAGGTGGTTCTCTATTTTCTGAATGGTCGTTCAGAAACTGCAGCTGCACGCTAATCGTGCAGCTGCTGATCGGGTTGCCCGCTGTCAGTGACAGCAGGGCAACCCAGAGAGAAGGCAGGGACAGTGCCCAGGTGTCCCTGCCTTCTGGATCGCTGCATACACAGCGCTCACTGAGCGCTGTGTATGCAGAGCAGGAAGCTCTATGCGCTTCCTGTTCCGTCCAGGCGGTCACGTGACAGCCGGGACCGGAGAGTGCAGGAGCTGTGTGAGGTCTTTCACAGACCTCGATCAGCCCTGCTCTGAGGCTGTACAGCGCAGAATTCTGCTGTACAGCCTCTCTGGGGGGTATATTTCTCCTGTAACTGGGGCTACTATGTCAGCCCCAGTTACAGGAGAAATCAACAGTGGAAAAAAAAAAAAAAAAAGTGAAGTAAATGTCCCCCAGAGGTCTTGTATTAAAAATAGAAAAAATAAAATAAAATAGACATATTTGGTATTGCCGCGTCCGTGACGGTCGGCTCTATAAATATATCACATAATCGACCCAGTCCGATAAACACCATAAAAAAATATAAATAAATTACTGTAAAAAAAAGCTATTTTTGTCACCTTACATCACAAAAAGTGCAACACCAAGTGATCAAAAAGGCGTATGTCCCACAAAATGTTACCAATAAAACCATCACCTCATCCCGCAAAAAATGAGCCCCTACATAAGAAATTCTCTCAAAAAAGAAAAAAATATATAGCTCTTAGAACATGGAGACACAAAAAAATTTTTGGGGTTTAAAAAATGCTATTATTGTGTTAAAGTGAAATAAATAAAAAAAAAGTATACATATTAGGTATTGCAGCGTCCGTAGAAACCAGCTCTATAAAAATATCACATGACCTAACCCCTCGGGTGTACACCGTAATAAAAAAAAAAAAAAAAACTGTGTCAAAACAAGCAATTTTTGTCACCTTACATCACAAAAAGTGCAACACCAAGTGATCAAAAAGGCGTATGTCCCACAAAATGGTACCAATAAAACCGTCACCTCATCCCGCAAAAAATTAGCCCCTACATAAGAAAATCTCTTAAAAAATAAAAAAAACTATAGCTCTCAGAACATGGACACATTAAAACATAATTTTTTATGTTTCAAAAATGCTATTATTGTGTAAAACTTTAATAAATAAGAGTATACATATTAGGTATCGCCACGTCCGTAACAATCTGCTCTATGAAAATGTCATTTGACCAAACCCCTCAGGTGAATTCTGTAAAAATAAATAAATAAAAACTGTGCTAAAACAACAAATTTTTTGGTCACCTTGCCCCATAAAGTGTTATAATGAATGATCAAAAAATCATATCTACCAAAAAATAGTACCAATAAAACTGGCACCTTATACCCTAGTTTCCAAAATGGGATCACTTTTTGGGAGTTTCTACTATAAGGGTGCATCAGGGGGGCTTCAAATGGGACATGGCATCTAAAAACCATGTGGAGTTCCTTTTCTTCTGCGCCCTGCCGTGTGCCCATGCAGCAGTTTATGACCACATGTAGGGTGTTTCTGTAAACCGCAGAATCTGGGTAATAAATATTGAGTTTTGTTTGGCTGTTAACCATCGATGTGCTAAAGAAAAAAATTGGATTAAAATGGAAAATCTGCTCTCCATTTTCCTTTAATTCTTGTGGAACGCCTAAAGGGTTAACAAAGTTTGTAAAAATCTGTTTTAAGTAACTTGAGGGGTGTAGTTTCTACAATGGGGTCATTTATGGGGGTATCCACTATGTAAGCCCCACAAAGTGACTTCAGACCTGAACTGGTCCTTAAAAAGTGGGTTTTGGCAATTTGAAGAATTGCTTCTAAACTTCTAAGCCTTCTAACGTCCTAAAAAAAAAAAAATAACATTTCCAAAATGATGCCAACATAAAGTATACATATAGGGAATGTTAAGTAATAAATATTTTATGAGGTATCACTTTCTGTTTTAAAAGCAGAGAAATAGAAATTTAGAAAATTGCGAATTTTTCTAAAATTTTTCATAAATAAAGGTGAAATATATTGACTTAAATCTATGACTATCATGAAGTACAATGTGTCACGAGAAAACAATCTCTGAATGACTTGGATAAGTAAAGGCGTTCCAAAGTTATTACCACATAAAGTGAGATATGTCAGTTTTGCAAAATTAGGCCTGGTCAGGAAGGGGACAAATGGCCCAGATGGGAAGTGGTTAAGCTAGAAATACTAGAAAGCTAGAAATACAGCCATCATTTTCTGGGTATTTTGCCAAAATCCACAATTTTACAGCAAGTGTGAAATTCAAGTTTAATATATACAGCTTTCATATTCTGTTAGTAAAAAAACACACTTTTTTGGCACTATACAACATCTGGATTAGTCATTGTGCAATTTAAGCTAGAAATACAGCCATAATTTTCTGGGTTTTTAAAAACACACTTTTTGGCCAAAATACACAATTTTACAGCCCTTGCAGCATCAGCACGTGTGAAATTCAAGGGTTATATACTGCTGTCATATTCAGTTACTAAACAAACACCCGTTAGGGCAAAAAAAGTTTATTTGGCAGCCTTTGCTGCATATGTCATTGTGAGATACACCCTTTATATATTTGGGTTATATTCAGATATTTGAAATACCGCCATTTTGTGCACAAATTAAGGCCTATTCTGGATCAGGGCATGTGAGATACATTCTTTATATACAGGGGTTATATTCAGTTATCTGAAATACAGCCATTTTGGGCACAAATCTTTGATTGCTGCCTAGTTTGGTTCAGGGTGTGTGAGATACACCCTGTATATACAGGGCTTATATTCTTCTATTAATAAAACACTCTTTTTTGGGCAAAATACACAATTGTTGTGCCCTTGCAGCATCAAGACGTTTGAAATTCCAGGGTTATATACTGCTGTCATATTCAGTTATTAAACAAACACCCGTTTGGGCAAAAAAATATTATTTGGCAGCCTTTGCTGCATATGTCATTGTGAGATACACCCTTTATATATTTGGGTTATATTAAGATATTTGAAATACCGCCATTTTGTGCACAAATCTTTAATTGTGGACTAGCGTGGGTCAGGGCATGTGAGATACACCCTTTAAATACAGGGGCTCTATTCAGGTATTTGAAATACAGCCATTTAGTACACAAATCTTTAATTGTGGTCTAGTTTGGTTCAGGGCGTGTGAGATACACCCTGTATATACAGGGCTTATATTCTTCTATTAATAAAACACTCTTTTTTGGGCAAAATACACAATTGTTGCGCCCTTGCAGCATCAAGACGTTTGAAATTCCTGCTGTCATATTCAGTTATTAAACAAACACCCGTTAGGGCAAAAAAAGTTTATTTGGCAGCCTTTGCTGCATATGTCATTGTGAGATACACCCTTTATATATTTGGGTTATGTTCAGATATTTGAAATACCGCCATTTTGTGCACAAATCTTTAATTGCGGCCTAGTGTGGGTCAGGGCTTGTGAGATACACCCTTTAAATACAGTGGTTCTATTCTACTATTAATTAAACACCCATTTAGGGCAAGATCCTAAATTCGATGAATATGAGGAGAGCGTCAAATAAGGGATGTGGCCCAGGTCATGGTGCTGCTGGTGGAGCTCCTGTTGCAGGGAGAGGACGTGGCCGATCTGTGCCAGCTACACGCACAAGTGAAACCCCTTCCTCAGGTGCGAGTAGGCGACAAAACCTGCAGCGGTATTTGGTCGGGCCTAATGCAGCTCTATGAATGGTGAGGCCTGAACAAGTACAGGTGATAGTAGATTGGGTTGCTGACAGTGCCTCCAGTTCCTTCACATTGTCTCCCATCCAGTCTCCTGCTTAAAGAGGACCTTTCACCGATTCTTACCCTATGAACTAACTATACAGATATGTAGAGCGGCGCCCGGGGATCTCACTGCACTTACTATTATCCCCGGGCGCCGCTCCGTTCTCCCGCTATGTCCTCCGGTATCTTCGCTCACTAAGTTATAGTAGGCGGAGATACCAGTCCCTAAGTTATGGTAGGCGGAGTCTGCCCTAGCGCTGGCCAATCGCAGCGCAGAGCTCACAGCCTGGGAGGTTATTTTCTCCCAGGCTGTGAGCTCTGCAATGCGATTGGCCAGCGCTAGGGCAGACTCCGCCTACCATAACTTAGGGAACGGAGATACCGGAGGGCATAGCAGGAGAACGGAGCGGCGCCCGGGGATAATAGTAAGTGCAGTGAGATCCCCGGGCGCCGCTCCACATGTCTGTATACTTAGTTCATAGGGTAAGAATCGGTGAAAGGTCCTCTTTAACCACCTCAGCCCCCAGTGCTTAAACACCCTGAAAGACCAGGCCACTTTTTACACTTCTGACCTACACTACTTTCACCGTTTATTGCTCGGTCATGCAACTTACCACCCAAATGAATTTTATCTCCTTTTCTTCTCACTAATAGAGCTTTCATTTGGTGGTATTTCATTGCTGCTGACATTTTTACTTTTTTTGTTATTAATCGAAATTTAACGATTTTTTTGCAAAAAAATTATATTTTTCACTTTCAGTTGTAAAATTTTGCAAAAAAAACGAGATCCATATATAAATTTTGCTCTAAATTTATTGTTCTACATGTCTTTAATAAAAAAAAAATGTTTGGGTAAAAAAAAAAGGGTTTGGGTAAAAGTTATAGCGTTTACAAACTATGGTACAAAAATGTGAATTTCCGCTTTTTGAAGCAGCTCTGACTTTCTGAGCACCTGTCATGATTCCTGAGGTTCTACAATGGCCAGACAGTACAAACATCCCACAAATGACCCCATTTCGGAAAGTACACACCCTAAGGTATTCGCTGATGGGCATAGTGAGTTCATAGAACTTTTTATTTTTTGTCACAAGTTAGCGGAAAATGATGATTTTTTTTTTTTTTTTTTTTTCTTACAAAGTCTCATATTCCACTAACTTGTGACAAAAAATAAAAAGTTCTATGAACTCACTATGCCCATCACGAAATACCTTGGGGTCTCTTCTTTCCAAAATGGGGTCACTTGTGGGGTAGTTATACTGCCCTGGCATTCTAGGGGCCCAAATGTGTGGTAAGGAGTTTGAAATCAAATTCTGTAAAAACTGACCAGTGAAATCCGAAAGGTGCTCTTTGTAATATGGGCCCCTTTGCCCACCTAGGCTGCAAAAAAGTGTCACACATCTGGTATCTCCGTACTCAGGAGAAGTTGGGGAATGTGTTTTGGGGTGTCATTTTACATATACCCATGCTGGGTGAGAGAAATATCTTGGCAAAAGACAACTTTTCCCATTTTTTTTATACAAAGTTGGCATTTGACTAAGATATTTATCTCACCCAGCATGGGTATATGTAAAATGACACCCCAAAACAGATTCCTCAACTTCTCCTGAATACAGAGATACCAGATGTGTGACACTTTTTTGCAGCCTAGGTGGGCAAAGGGGCCCATATTCCAAAGAGCACCTTTCGGATTTCCCAGGCCATTTTTTACAGAATTTGATTTCAAACTCCTTACCACACATTTGGGCCCCTAGAATGCCAGGGCAGTATAACTACCCCACAAATGACCCCATTTTGGAAAGAAGAGACCCCAAGGTATTCGCTGATGGGCATAGTGAGTTCATGGAAGTTTTTATTTTTTGTCACAAGTTAGTGGAATATGAGACTTTGTATGAAAAAAAAACAAAAAAAAAAACATCATTTTCCACTAACTTGTGACAAAAAATAAAAAATTCTAGGAACTTGCCATGCCCCTCACGGAATACCTTGGGGTGTCTTCTTTCCAAAATGGGGTCACTTGTGGGGTAGTTATACTGCCCAGGCATTCTAGGGGCCCTAATGTGTGGTAAGTAGGTAAATGACCTGTGAAATCCGAAAGGTGCTCTTTGGAATGTGGGCCTCTTTGCCCACCTAGGCTGCAAAAAAGTGTCACATATGTGGTATCGCCATATTCAGGAAAAGTTGGGGAATGTGTTTTGTGGTGTCATTTTACATATACCCATGCTGGGTGAGAGAAATATCTTGGCAAAAGACAACTTTTCCCATTTTTTTTATGCAAAGTTGGCATTTGACCAAGATATTTATCTCACCCAGCATGGGTATATGCAAAATGACACCCCAAAACACATTCTCCAACTTCTCCTGAATACGGAGATACCACATGTGTGACACTTTTTTGCAGCCTAGGTGGGCAAAGGGGCCCAAATTCCTTTTAGGAGGGCATTTTTAGACATTTGGATACCAGACTTCTTCTCACGCTTTGGGGCCCCTAAAATGCCAGGGCAGTATAAATACCCCACATGTGACCCCATTTTGGAAAGAAGACACCCCAAGGTATTCAATGAGGGGCATGGCGAGTTCATAGAAAAAAATAATATTTGGCACAAGTTAGCGGAAATGGATTTTTTTGTTTTTTTTTCTCACAAAGTCTCCCTTTCCGCTAACTTGGGACAAAAATTTCAATCTTTCATGGACTCAATATGCCCCTCAGCGAATACCTTGGGGTGTCTTCTTTCCAAAATGGTGTTATTTGTGGGGTGTTTGTACTGCCCTGGCATTTGAGGGTCTCCGCAATCATTACATGTATGCCCAGCATTAGGAGTTTCTGCTATTCTCCTTATATTGAGCATACGGGTAATGAGATTTTTTTTTTCCGTTCAGCCTCTGGGCTGAAAGAAAAAAATAAACGGCAAAGATTTCTTCATTCGCATCGATCAATATGGATGAAAAAATCTCTGCCAAAAAAAAAAAAAGGAGGGGAAAGGCGTCTGCCAGGACATAGGAGCTCCGCCCAACATCCATACCCACTTCAGCTCGTATGCCCTGGCAAACCAGATTTCTCCATTCACATCAATCGATGTGGATGAATAAATCCTTGCCGGGATTTTTTTTTTTTTATATATATATACAAAGTGTTTGCCAAAGCATAGGAACACCGCCACCTCCTCAGCTCATGTGCCTCGGCAAACGTATCTTTTACTGCAGAGGAGAAATCTTGTCTTGCAGCGCCACATACACCGACTTGCGTGTAATCTGACAGCAGCGCAATGCTTCTGTCCGAATGCACATCAGTGCTGCAGCTAGTCGATCGGTTGGTCCACCTGGAAGGTAAAAAAAAAAAAAAAAAAAGAAAAAACCAGGCCGCAACACAATAATTTTATTAACTTTGGAAGAGAACATATTAACTTTAACTTTTTGAACTAAACATTAACCTTTTTGCTTACTGGTATTTTTTTTTTGTTTTGTTTTTTTTTACCTTTATAGAACAAACCTCTCCTTCCCCATGGGACAATGTGCAAAGCGCAAATCGCCCAAAGATGTGGCGAAGTACGTTATGCACTTTATCCCAGGTGAAAGGAGAGGTTTGCAGCAGCTGTGAGAGAAAGGGCCCTAATAGCCCTGTGTGCCTGTCCTGGTGAGATGTGATCCCTATGCTAGGTGTACCTGTGTGTGGTACTTCCGGAAACACTCTCCTAAGCATAGGGCAGGGTGGTCCGGACAGTCAGGACAGAAATAGCGGGTGTCACGCCTTATTCCACTCCTGCTACAGACACAACATTTTTTTCGGGGTGGCGGTTGGGTTGAGGTACCAGCAACAACACTGGGGAAATGTCGCTCGTGTAGACGGCTAACTACACTGGTGGATGGGGCCACGGAACCTCCTGGGTAAAGGAGGTTCTCGATGATCTCTTCCTGGAATTTGAGGAAGGATCGTGTTCTCCCAGCCTTACTGTAGAGAACAAAACTATTATACAGCGCCAATTGAATTAAATATACAGACACCTTCTTATACCAGCGTCTGGTTCTGCGGGAAACTAAATAGGGAGCCAACATCTGGTCATTGAAGTCCACCCCTCCCATGAGCGCATTATAGTCGTGGACTGAGAGGGGCTTTTCAATGACACGGGTTGCCCTTTGAATTTGGATTGTCGTGTCTGCGTGAATGGAGGAGAGCATGTAAACGTCACGCTTGTCTCTGCATTTCACCGCGAGCAGTTCTTCATTACACAAGGCAGCCCTCTCCCCCCTTGCAAGACGGGTGGTTACAAGCCGTTGGGGGAAGCCCACGTGACTAGTTCGCGCGGTGCCACAGGCGCAAATCCATTCTAGAAACAAATGCCTAAAGAGGGCCACACTTGTGTAAAAATTGTCCACATAAAGATGGTACCCCTTGCCGAATAAGGGTGACACCAAGTCCCAGACTGTCTTCCCACTGCTCCCCAGGTAGTCAGGGCAACCGACCGGCTCCAGGGTCTGATCTTTTCCCTCATAGATCCGAAATTTGTGGGTATAGCCTGTGGCCCTTTCACAGAGCTTATACAATTTGACCCCATACCGGGCACGCTTGCTTGGGATGTATTGTTTGAAGCCAAGGCGCCCGGTAAAATGTATTAAGGACTCGTCTACGCAGATGTTTTGCTCAGGGGTATACAAATCTGCAAATTTCTGGTTGAAATGGTCTATGAGGGGCCGAATTTTGTGGAGCCGGTCAAAAGCTGGGTGGCCTCTGGGACGGGAGGTGGTGTTGTCGCTAAAGTGCAGGAAACGCAGGATGGCCTCAAATCGTGTCCTGGACATAGCAGCAGAGAACATGGGCATGTGATGAATCGGGTTCGTGGACCAATATGACCGCAATTCATGCTTTTTGGTTAGACCCATGTTGAGGAGAAGGCCCAGAAAAATTTTAAGTTCGGAAACTTGGACTGGTTTCCACCGGAAAGGCTGGGCATAAAAGCTTCCCGGGTTTGCGGTTATAAATTGTGTGGCATACCGGTTTGTCTCTGCCACGACTAAGTCCAAGAGCTCCGCAGTCAAGAACAGCTCAAAAAATCCCAGGGCCGTACTGATCTGAGCCGTCTCAACCCGAACTCCAGACTGGGCGGTGAAAGGGGGAACTACTGGTGCGGCTGAAGTTGGTGACTGCCAATCAGGGTTTGCCAGCACCTCAGGGATTCTAGGGGCTCTACGGGCCTGTCTGTGCGGTGGCTGCGACGGGGTAACTAGTGCACGTGCAACCGTACCAGCTTCAACTGCCCTTCTGGTGCTCGCTACTTCACCATGTTGTACGGCAGTGCTGGTACTAGGTCCAGGAAGGGCTGCGCTGTGTCACAAGCAGACAGCTGAGAAGTTCTGACAGGAGCCGTTCAGATCCTCCCCCTTGAGTTTCTTTGTTTTGGTTTCTGTTCCTCACCTCGTTAGGCTATCTCAGCTGTCATGCAGTCAGACTCATTACCTCCCTTTATATTCTCCCCCATAAGGTAGTTGGGTGTGGCTGATACAACTTCCTGGAATGAGTGTGCATGCTGTCTTCAGCTCCCAGCTCCCAACTACCAGTTCTCAGTTCGTCTGCAGATAAGTGTTGTTTTAGTATTTATGATTTTCTGTTGTCTGGATCCAGGTGACCCTGACTCCCTCCGTGTCTGTGTAGGGAGCCGGTGGTCGTGTCCCCTCACTATTGTAGGGCCTTCAGGTTCAGATAGCCGAGGTACGTGGATATGCGCCCATTCACCTTTAGAGTGGTCGCATAGGCTGAGCAATAAGGGAGAGCGGCAGGTCGATTGCAGGGGTCTCCCTTTTTGTTCCTTAGTTGTGGATCCAGTGAGTCATCGTATGTTATTTGTATCATCTTGTTTCCTGTACACCATCCGTGACATTATCAGCCACCAAAACCGTCTAGCATGGATCCGGTTTCACTTTTGGCTGAACGCTTTCAGGGTCTTGCTTTAGAGGTAGCTGATCTCCGTAAGACTTTTTCTCAGTTTCAAGTGACCGGTTCAGCTTGCGTTCATGGAGTTTGTGCTGAGCCTAAGATTTCGCTCCCGGATACGTTTTCCGGGGGTAGTGAGAATTTTGTACGTTTTAGAGAGGCCTGCAAACTCCATTTTCGCCTTCTTCCCCATTCTTCCGGTGATGAAGAACGAAGGGTGGGCATCATTATATCGCTGCTCAGGGGTAATGCTCAGTCCTGGGCCTTTTCGCTGCCGGAGAGGGCACAACCCCTCCGTTCAGTGGATGAATTCTTTTTAGCCCTGGGTCAGATATATGATGATCCGGATCGTATTGCTCTGGCTGAGTCTAGACTACGTCTGTTATGCCAGGGTAAACAATCCGCAGAGATATACTGCTCAGAATTTCGGAGATGGGCAGCAGATACGGGTTGGAATGATGCTGCACTCCGAAGTCAATTTTGTTATGGTCTTTCTGAGGGATTGAAAGATGCATTTGCCTTTCATGAAAGACCTACCTCCTTGAATTCTGCTATGTCTCAGGCTGTTCGTATTGACAGGCGTCTTAGAGAAAGAGGAGAGATTTCTCCTTCTTATCATGCTCAGTCCCGGGACAGTGCAGCGGTGTCATTCTGTGCACAGGGGTCTCAGTCGCTGTCAG
Source organism: Bufo bufo (assembly GCF_905171765.1). NCBI lineage: Eukaryota > Metazoa > Chordata > Amphibia > Anura > Bufonidae > Bufo > Bufo bufo. The sequence continues at coordinate 322,069,937 of NC_053390.1, forward strand.
CCCCTTCTGAGCAGGAGCCCATGCAGCTGGGGTTGATTCAGCCCGCAGGGGAGGGTTTGCTTTTGTTGTGGAGGTATAAATCATCTGGCAAATGTTTGTCCCTCTAGGAGATTCAGGCAGTTTTCTGGGAGTAATAAAGAGACAAAAAGGAAGAAATCTTTTAAGAATATTCCGTCTGTTACTATTGGCAGGGTTGAGGCGGAAATTGAAGAATTGTCTTTTGCTTGTAGTTCCCGTTTTGTCCTGCCTGCTAGGGTGGCGCTAGAGAGCAAGAGCATTTTTTGTGAGATTTTTGTGGATAGTGGAGCAGCTGTCAACCTCATTGATAACCAATTTGCAATAACTCATGGTTTCCAGGTTTGCACTTTGCGAAAAAATATTCCTGTTTTTTCTATTGATTCAGCTCCACTTTCTCAGAAATCATTAAAGGGCATAGTTCACAATATCCGTTTAATTGTGAATGATACTCATGTTGAGGATGTGTCATGTTTCGTCCTTAGCGGTTTGCCTACTCCTCTAGTGTTGGGGCTACCCTGGCTCTCTAAACATAACCCCACCATTGATTGGCCAGCGAGGCAAATAAACGGTTGGAGTGACTTTTGCAGAGAGAATTGCCTCATAACATCTATTTCTGAGGTTTCTACTAAAACTGTACCACCTTTCCTCTCTGAATTTTTGGATGTTTTCTCTGAGAGTGGAGTTCAGGATTTGCCTCCGCACAGGGAGTATGATTGCCCTATTGATCTCATCCCAGGTGCCAAGCTGCCTAAATCTCGTTTATACAATCTTTCCCAACCTGAGAGGGTCGCGATGCGTGCTTATATCTCTGAGAGTCTGAGAAAAGGACACATACGACCCTCAAAGTCACCAGTTGCCGCTGGTTTTTTCTTTGTTAAGAAAAAAGATGGTTCTTTAAGACCTTGTCTGGATTTCAGGGAGCTGAACAGTATCACTATTCGTGATCCGTATCCGCTTCCTTTAATCCCAGATTTGTTTAACCAGGTTGTTGGGGCGAAAGTCTTTTCCAAATTAGACCTAAGAGGGGCATACAACCTGGTTAGGGTCAGAGAAGGAGACGAATGGAAGACGGCTTTCAATACCCCTGAGGGCCATTTTGAGAATTTAGTTATGCCTTTTGGTTTGATGAATGCCCCAGCCGTTTTTCAGCATTTCGTCAACAGCATTTTTTATCATTTAATGGGAAAATTTGTATTAGTGTATTTGGATGACATTTTGATTTTTTCTCCTGATTTCAAATCTCATAAGGAACACTTATGTCAGGTCTTACTCATCCTGCGGGAGAATAAATTATACGCGAAACTGGAAAAATGTGTGTTTGCGGTTCCAGAGATCCAATTTCTGGGGTTTCTTGTCTCCGCTTCTGGTTTTCGCATGGACCC